>NC_138185.1:88436794-89115651 GCF_964194105.1 Spermophilus citellus
TTAGGTTTCACTCTGTTTTCTCCTATATGGATACATGTAGTTGGAACTCTAAATCAAACACGGTTTGTGCTAGCCCTTGGAATGTTGACACAATAAAGTAGTTCCAAGTTCTTTCTCTATGGTTTGTTTCCTTTTGATGTAGCCCTAAGCAGAGACTGGCGCAAATCACTTTAATGGAAGGGGTTGCCATGCTTCCAAAAAACTACGAGTTTCCTGAAATCTCAGCATACATTTTTTCACCCAATCTTGATGACACTTTCAGGTAATGATCAGTACCCCAATCCCACTTGGCTCACCAAATTTCGTTCTTCTAGGTTAAACCGTTCGTTGGCAGTATCAGTTTTAATTTTTAGGTTTCACTCTGTTTTCTCCAATATGGATACTTGTAGTTGGAACTCTAAATCAAACACGGTTTGTGCTAGATCTGGGAAACTTGAAACAATAAAGTAGTTCCAAGTTCTATCGCTATGATTTGTTTCCTATTGATGTAGCCCTAAGCAGAGACCGGCGCAAATCACTTTCATAAAAAAGGGTTGCCAAACTTCCAAAAAACTACGAGTTACCTGAAATCTCAGCATACATTTTTTCCTCCAATCTTGAATACACTTTCAGGTAATGATCAGTACCCCAATCCCACTTGGCTCAACAAATTTCGTTCTTCTAGGTTAAACCGTTCGTTGGCAGTATCAGTTTTAATTTTTAGGTTTCACTCTGTTTTCTCCTATATGGATACATGTAGTTGGAACTCTAAATCAAACACGGTTTGTGCTAGCTCTTTGAAACTTCACACAATAAAGTAGTTCCAAGGTCTATCACTATGGTTTGTTTCCTATATATGTAGCCCTAGGCAGAGATTGGCGCAAATCACTTTAATGGAAAGGGGTTGCCAAGCTTCCAAAAAACTACCAGTTTCCTGAAATCTCAGCACACATTTTTTCACCCAATCTTGATGACACTTTCAGATAATGATCAGTACCCCAATCGCACTTGGCACACCAAATTTCATTTTTCTAGGTTAAACCGTTCGTTGGCAGTAACAGTTTTAATTTTTAGGTTTCACTCTGTTTTCTCCTATATGCATACATGTAGTTGGAACTCTAAATCAAACACGGTTTGTGCTAGCTCTTGGAAACTTGACACAATAAAGTAGTTCCAAGGTCTATCTCTATAGTTTGTTTCCTATTGATGTAGCCCTAAGCAGAGACTGGAGCAAATCACTTTAATGGAAAGCGGTTGCCAAGCTTCCAAAAAACTACGAGTTTCCTGAAATCTCAGCACACATTTTTTCACCCAACCTTGAAGACACTTTCAGGTAATGATCAGTACCCCAATCCCACTTGGCTCACCAAATTTCGTTCTTCTAGGTTAAACCGTTTGTTGCCATCATCAGTTTTAATTTTTAGGTTTCACTCAGTTTTCTCCTATATGGATACATGTAGTTGGAACTCTAAATCAAACACGGTTTTTGCAAGCTCTTTGAAACTTGACACAATAAAGTAGTTCCAAGTTCTATCTCTATGGTTTGTTTCATATTGATATAGCCCTAAGCAGAGACTGGCGCAAATCACTTTCATATAAAGGGGTTGCCAAGCTTCCAAAAAAGTATGAGTTTCCTGAAATCTCAGCACATATTTTTTCACCCAATCTTGATGACACTTTCAGGTAATGATCAGTACCCCAATCCCACTTGGCTCACCAAATTTCGTTCTTCTAGGTTAAACCGTTCCTTGGCAGTATCAGTTTTAATTTTTAGGTTTCACTCAGTTTTCTCCTATATGGATACATGTAGTTGGAACTCTAAATCAAACACGGTTTTTGCTAGCTCTTTGAAACTTGACACAATAAAGTAGTTCCAAGTTCTATCTCTATGGTTTGTTTCATATTGATATAGCCCTAAGCAGAGACTGGCGCAAATCACTTTCATATAAAGGGGTTGCCAAGCTTCCAAAAAAGTATGAGTTTCCTGAAATCTCAGCACATATTTTTTCACCCAATCTTGATGACACTTTCAGGTAATGATCAGTACCCCAATCCCACTTGGCTCACCAAATTTCGTTCTTCTAGGTTAAACCGTTCCTTGGCAGTATCAGTTTTAATTTTTAGGTTTCACTCTGTTTTCTCCTATATGGATACATGTAGTTGGAACTCTAAAACAAACACGGTTTGTGCTAGCTCTTTCAAACTTGACACAATAAATTAGTTCCAAGTTCTATCTCTATGGTTTGTTTCCTATTGATGTAGCCCTAAGCAGAGACCTGCACAAATCACTTTCATGGAAAGTTGTTGCCAAGCTTCCAAAAAACTACGAGTTTCCTGAAATCTCAGCACACATTTTTTCACCCAATCTTCATGACACTTTCAGGTAAATATCAGTACCCCAATCCCACTTGGCTCACCAAATTTCGTTCTTCTAGGTTAAACCGTTCGTTGGCAGTAACAGTTTTAATTTTTAGGTTTCACTCTGTTTTCCCCTATAAGGATACATGTAGTTGGAACTCTAAATCAAACACGGTTTGTGCTAGCTCTTAGAAACTTGACATAATAAAGTAGTTCCACGTTCTATCTCTATGGTTTCTTTCCTATTGATGTAGCCCTAAGCAGAGACTGGCGCAAATCACTTTCATGGAAAGGGGTTGCCAAGCTTCCAAAAAACTACGAGTTTCCTAAAATCTCAGCACACATTTTTTCACCCAATCTTGATGACACTTTCAGGTAATGATCAGTACCCCAATCCCACTTGGCTCACCAAATTTCGTTCTTCTAGGATAAACCGTTCCTTGGCAGTATCAGTTTTAATTTTTAGGTTTCACTCTGTTTTCTCCTATATGGATACATGTATTTGGAACTCTAAATCAAACACATTTTGTGCTAGCTCATGGAAACTTGACACAGTAAAGTAGTTTCAAGTTCTATCTCTATGGTTTTTCTCCTATTGATGTAGCCCTAAGCAGAGACCTGCGCAAATCACTTTCATGGAAAGTTGTTGCCAAGCTTCCAAAAAACTACGAGTTTCCTGAAATCTCAGCACACATTTTTTCACCCAAACTTCATGACACTTTCAGGTAAATATCAGTACCCCAATCCCACTTGGCTCACCAAATTTCGTTCTTCTAGGTTAAACCGTTCCTTGGCAGGAACAGTTTTAATTTTTAGGTTTCACTCTGTTTTCCCCTATAAGGATACATGTAGTGGAACTCTAAATCAAACACGGTTTGTGCTAGCTCTTGGAAACTTGACACAATAAAGTAGTTCCAAGTTCTATCTCTATGGTTTCTTTCCTATTGATGAGCCCTAAGCAGACACTGGCGCAAATCACTTTCATGGAAAGGAGTTGCCAAGCTTCCAAAAAACTACGAGTTTCCTAAAATCTCAGCACACATATTTTCACCCAATCTTGATGACACTTTCAAGTAATGATCAGTACCCCAATCCCACTTGGCTCACCAAATTTCATTCTTCTAGGTTAAACCGTTCGCTGGCAGTAACAGTTTTAATTTTTAGGTTTCACTCTGTTTTCTCCTATATGGATACATGTAGTTGGAACTCTAAATCAAACACGGTTTGTGCTAGCCCTTGGAATGTTGACACAATAAAGTAGTTCCAAGTTCTTTCTCTATGGTTTGTTTCCTATTGATGTAGCCCTAAGCAGAGACTGGCGCAAATCACTTTAATGGAAAGGGGTTGCCATGCTACCAAAAAACTACGAGTTTCCTGAAATCTCAGCATACATTTTTTACCCAATCTTGATGACACTTTCAGGTAATGATCAGTACCCCAATCCCACTTGGCTCACCAAATTTCATTCTTCTAGGTTAATCTGTTCGTTGGCAGCATCAGTTTTAATTTTTAGGTTTCACTCTGTTTTCTCCAATATGGATACATGTAGTTGGAACTCTAAATCAAACACGGTTTGTGCTAGATCTGGGAAACTTGACACAATAAAGTAGTTCCAAGTTCTATCGCTATGATTTGTTTCCTATTGATGTAGCCCTAAGCAGAGACCGGCACAAATCACTTTCATGGAAAAGGGTTGCCAAACTTCCAAAAAACTACGAGTTTCCTGAAATCTCAGCATACATTTTTTCAACCAATCTTGAAGACACTTTCAGGTAATGATCAGTACCCCAATCCCACTTGGCTCACCAATTTCGTTCTTCTAGGTTAAACCGTTCGTTGGCAGTAACAGTTTTAATTTTTAGGTTTCACTCTGCTTTCTCGTATATGGATACATGTAGTTGGAAATCTAAATCAAACACGGTTTGTGCTAGCTCTTTGAAACTTGACACAATAAAGTAGTTCCAAGTTCTATCTCTATGGTTTGTTTCCTATTGATGTAGCCCTAAGCAGTGACTGGCGCAAATCACTTAAATGGAAAGGGGTTTCCATGCTTCCAAAAAACTACGAGTTTCCTGAAATCTCAGCATACATTTTTTCATCCAATCTTGATGACACTTTCAGGTAATGATCAGTACCCCAATCCCACTTGGCTCACCAAATTTCGTTCTTCTAGGTTAAATTGTTCGTTGGCAGTCTCAGTTTTAATTTTTAGGTTTCACTCTGTTTTCTCCTATATGGATACATATAGTTGGAACTCTAAATCAAACACGGTTTGTTTTAGCTCTTTGAAACTTGACACTATAAAGTAGTTCCAAGTTCTATCTCTATGGTTTGTTTCCTATTGATGTAGCCCTAAGCAGAGACTGGCGCAAATCACTTTAATGGAAAGCGGTTGCCAACTTCCAAAAAACTACCAGTTACCTGAAATCTCAGCATACATTTTTTCCTCCAATCTTGAATACACTTTCAGGTAATGATCAGTACTCCAATCCCACTTGGCTCACCAAATTTCATTCTTCTAGGTTAAACCGTTCGCTGGCAGTAACAGTTTTAATTTTTAGGTTTCACTCTGTTTTCTCCTATATGGATACATGTAGTTGGAACTCTAAATCAAACACGGTTTGTGCTAGCCCTTGGAATGTTGACACAATAAAGTAGTTCCAAGTTCTTTCTCTATGGTTTGTTTCCTATTGATGTAGCCCTAAGCAGAGACTGGCGCAAATCACTTTAATGGAAAGGGGTTGCCATGCTACCAAAAAACTACGAGTTTCCTGAAATCTCAGCATACTTTTTTTCACCCAATCTTGATGACACTTTCAGGTAATGATCAGTACCCCAATCCCACTTGGCTCACCAAATTTCGTTCTTCTAGGTTAAACCGTTCGTTGGCAGTATCAGTTTTAATTTTTAGGTTTCACTCTGTTTTCTCAAATATGGATACTTGTAGTTGGAACTCTAAATCAAACACGGTTTGTGATAGATCTGGGAAACTTGACACAATAAAGTAGTTCCAAGTTCTATCGCTATGATTTGTTTCCTATTGATGTAGCCCTAAGCAGAGACCGGCGCAAATCACTTTCATGGAAAAGGGTTGCCAAACTTCCAAAAAACTACGAGTTACCTGAAATCTCAGCATACATTTTTTCCTCCAATCTTGAATACACTTTCAGGTAATGATCAGTACCCCAATCCCACTTGGCTCAACAAATTTCATTCTTCTAGGTTAAACCGTTCGTTGGCAGTATCAGTTTTAATTTTTAGGTTTCACTCTGTTTTCTCCTATATGGATACATGTAGTTGGAACTCTAAATCAAACACGGTTTGTGCTAGCTCTTTGAAACTTCACACAATAAAGTAGTTCCAAGGTCTATCTCTATGGTTTGTTTCCTATATATGTAGCCCTAGGCAGAGATTGGCGCAAATCACTTTAATGGAAAGGGGTTGCCAAGCTTCCAAAAAACTACCAGTTTCCTGAAATCTCAGCACACATTTTTTCACCCAATCTTGATGACACTTTCAGGTAATGATCAGTACCCCAATCGCACTTGGCACACCAAATTTCATTTTTCTAGGTTAAACCGTTCGTTGGCAGTAACAGTTTTAATTTTTAGATTTCACTCTGTTTTCTCCTATATGGATACATGTATTTGGAACTCTAAATCAAACACGGTTTGTGCTAGCTCTTTGAAACTTCACACAATAAAGTAGTTCCAAGGTCTATCTCCATGGTTTGTTTCCTATTGATGTAGCCCTAAGCAGAGACTGGCGCAAATCACTTTCATTGAAAGCGGTTGCCAAGCTTCCAAAAAACTACGAGTTTCCTGAAATCTCAGCACACATTTTTTCACCCAATCTTGATGACACTTTCAGATAATGATCAGAACCCCAATCGCACTTGGCACACCAAATTTCATTTTTCTAGGTTAAACCGTTCGTTGGCAGTAACAGTTTTAATTTTTAGGTTTCCCTCTGTTTTCTCCTATATGGATACATGTATTTGGAACTCTAAATCAAACACGGTTTGTGCTAGCTTCTTGAAACTTGACACAGTAAAGCAGTTTCACATTCTAACTCTATGTTTTGTTTCCTTTTCATGTAGCCCTAAGCAGTGACTGGCGAGAAACACTTTCATTGAAAGGGGTTGCAAGCTTCCAAAAAACTACGAGTTTCCTGAAATCTCAGCACACATTTTTTCACCCAATCTTGATGACACTTTCAGATAATGATCAGTACCCCAATCGCACTTGGCACACCAAATTTCATTTTTCTAGGTTCAACCGTTCGTTGGCAGTAACAGTTTTAATTTTTAGGTTTCACTCTGTTTTCTCCTATATGGATACATGTAGTTGGAACTCTAAATCAAACACGGTTTGTGCTAGCTCTTGGAAACTTGACACAATAAAGTAGTTTCAAGTTCTATCTCTATGGTTTTTTTCCTATTGATGTAGCCCTAAGCAGAGACCTGCGCAAATCACTTTCATGGAAAGTTGTTGCCAAGCTTCCAAAAAACTACGAGTTTCCTGAAATCTCAGCACACATTTTTTCACCCAATCTTCATGACACTTTCAGGTAAATATCAGTACCCCAATCCCACTTGGCTCACCAAATTTCGTTCTTCTAGGTTATACCGTTCGTTGGCAGTAACAGTTTTAATTTTTAGGTTTCACTCTGTTTTCCCCTATAAGGATACATGTAGTTGGAACTCTAAATCAAACACGGTTTGTGCTAGCTCTTGGAAACTTGACACAATAAAGTAGTTCCAATTTCTATCTCTATGGTTTCTTTCCTATTGGTGAGCCCAAAGCAGAGACTGGCGCAAATCACTTTCATGGAAAGGGGTTGCCAAGCTTCCAAAAAACTACGAGTTTCCTAAAATCTCAGCACACATTTTTTCTCCCAATCTTGATGACACCTTCAAGTAATGATCAGTACCCCAATCCCACTTGGCTCACCAAATTTCATTCTTCTAGGTTAAACCGTTCGCTGGCAGTAACAGTTTTAATTTTTAGGTTTCACTCTGTTTTCTCCTATATGGATACATGTAGTTGTAACTCTAAATCAAACACGGTTTGTGCTAGCCCTTGGAATGTTGACACAATAAAGTAGTTCCAAGTTCTTTCTCTATGGTTTGTTTCCTTTTGATGTAGCCCTAAGCAGAGACTGGCGCAAATCACTTTAATGGAAGGGGTTGCCATGCTTCCAAAAAACTACGAGTTTCCTGAAATCTCAGCATACATTTTTTCACTCAATCTTGATGACAATTTCAGGTAATGATCAGTACCCCAATCCCACTTGGCTCACCAAATTTCGTTCTTCTAGGTTAAACCGTTCGTTGGCAGTATCAGTTTTAATTTTTAGGTTTCACTCTGTTTTCTCCAATATGGATACTTGTAGTTGGAACTCTAAATCAAACACGGTTTGTGCTAGATCTGGGAAACTTGACACAATAAAGTAGTTCCAAGTTCTATTGCTATGATTTGTTTCCTATTGATGTAGCCCTAAGCAGAGACCGGCGCAAATCACTTTCATAAAAAAGGGTTGCCAAACTTCCAAAAAACTACGAGTTACCTGAAATCTCAGCATACATTTTTTACTCCAATCTTGAATACACTTTCAGGTAATGATCAGTACCCCAATCCCACTTGGCTCAACAAATTTCGTTCTTCTAGGTTAAACCGTTCGTTGGCAGTATCAGTTTTAATTTTTAGGTTTCACTCTGTTTTCTCCTATATGGATACATGTAGTTGGAACTCTAAATCAAACACGGTTTGTGCTAGCTCTTTGAAACTTCACACAATAAAGTAGTTCCAAGGTCTATCTCTATGGTTTGTTTCCTATTGATGTAGTCCTAAGCAGAGACTGGCGCAAATCACTTTAATGGAAAGCGGTTGCCAAGCTTCCAAAAAACTACGAGTTTCCTGAAATCTCAGCACACATTTTTTCACCCAATCTTGAAGACACTTTCAGATAATGATCAGTACCCCAATCGCACTTGGCACACCAAATTTCATTTTTCTAGGTTAAACCGTTCGTTGGCAGTAACAGTTTTAATTTTTAGGTTTCACTCTGTTTTCTCCAATATGGATACATGTAGTTGGAACTCTAAATCAAACACGGTTTGTGCTAGCTCTTGGAAACTTGACACAATAAAGTAGTTCCATGTTCTATCTCTATATTTTGTTTCCTATTGATGTAGCCCTAAGCAGAGACCGGCGCAAATCACTTACATGGAAAGGGGTTGCCAAGCTCCCAAAAAACTAGGAGTTTCCTGAAATCTCAGCATACATTTTTTCACCCAACCTTGAAGACACTTTCAGGTAATGATCAGTACCCCAATCCCACTTGGCTCACCAAATTTCGTTCTTCTAGGTTAAACCGTTTGTTGCCATCATCAGTTTTAATTTTTAGGTTTCACTCAGTTTTCTCCTATATGGATACATGTAGTTGGAACTCTAAATCAAACACGGTTTTTGCTAGCTCTTTGAAACTTGACACAATAAAGTAGTTCCAAGTTCTATCTCTATGGTTTGTTTCATATTGATATAGCCCTAAGCAGAGACTGGCGCAAATCACTTTCATATAAAGGGGTTGCCAAGCTTCCAAAAAAGTATGAGTTTCCTGAAATCTCAGCACATATTTTTTCACCCAATCTTGATGACACTTTCAGGTAATGATCAGTACCCCAATCCCACTTGGCTCACCAAATTTCGTTCTTCTAGGTTAAACCGTTCCTTGGCAGTATCAGTTTAAATTTTTAGGTTTCACTCTGTTTTCTCCTATATGGATACATGTAGTTGGAACTCTAAATCAAACACGGTTTGTGCTAGCCCTTGGAATGTTGACACAATAAAGTAGTTCCAAGTTCTTTCTCTATGGTTTGTTTCCTTTTGATGTAGCCCTAAGCAGAGACTGGCGCAAATCACTTTAATGGAAGGGGTTGCCATGCTTCCAAAAAACTACGAGTTTCCTGAAATCTCAGCACACATTTTTTCACCCAATCTTGATGACACTTTCAGGTAATGATCAGTACCCCAATCCCACTTGGCTCACCAAATTTCGTTCTTCTAGGTTAAACCGTTCGTTGGCAGTATCAGTTTTAATTTTTAGGTTTCACTCTGTTTTCTCCAATATGGATACTTGTAGTTGGAACTCTAAATCAAACACAGTTTGTGCTAGATGTGGGAAACTTGACACAATAAAGTAGTTCCAAGTTCTATCGCTATGATTTGTTTCCTATTGATGTAGCCCTAAGCAGAGACCGGCGCAAATCACTTTCATGGAGAAGGGTTGCCAAACTTCCAAAAAACTACGAGTTACCTGAAATCTCAGCATACATTTTTTCCTCCAATCTTGAATACACTTTCAGGTAATGATCAGTACCCCAATCCCACTTGGCTCAACAAATTTCGTTCTTCTAGGTTAAACCGTTCGTTGGCAGTATCAGTTTTAATTTTTAGGTTTCACTCTGTTTTCTCCTATATGGATACATGTAGTTGGAACTCTAAATCAAACACGGTTTGTGCTAGCTCTTTGAAACTTCACACAATAAAGTAGTTCCAAGGTCTATCTCTATGGTTTGTTTCCTATTGATGTAGCCCTATGCAGAGACTGGCGCAAATCACTTTAATTGAAAGTTGTTGCCAAGCTTCCAAAAAACTACGAGTTTCCTGAAATCTCAGCACACATTTTTTCACCCAATCTTGATGACACTTTCAGGTAATGATCAGTACCCCAATCCCACTTGGCTCAACAAATTTCGTTCTTCTAGGTTAAACCGTTCCTTGGCAGTATCAGTTTTAATTTTTAGGTTTCACTCTGTTTTCTCCTATATGGATACATGTAGTTGGAACTCTAAAACAAACACGGTTTGTGCTAGCTCTTTCAAACTTGACACAATAAAGTAGTTCCAAGTTCTATCTCTATGGTTTGTTTCCTATTGATGTAGCCCTAAGCAGAGACCTGCGCAAATCACTTTCATGGAAAGTTGTTGCCAAGCTTCCAAAAAACTACGAGTTTCCTGAAATCTCAGCACACATTTTTTCACCCAATCTTCATGACACTTTCAGGTAAATATCAGTACCCCAATCCCACTTGGCTCACCAAATTTCGTTCTTCTAGGTTAAACCGTTCGTTGGCAGTAACAGTTTTAATTTTTAGGTTTCACTCTGTTTTCCCCTATAAGGATACATGTAGTTGGAACTCTAAATCAAACACGGTTTGTGCTAGCTCTTGGAAACTTGACACAATAAAGTAGAACCACATTCTATCTCTATGGTTTCTTTCCTATTGATATAGCCCTAAGCAGAGACTGGCGCAAATCACTTTCATGGAAAGGGGTTGCCAAGCTTCCAAAAAACTACGAGTTTCCTAAAATCTCAGCACACATTTTTTCACCCAATCTTGATGACACTTTCAGGTAATGATCAGTACCCCAATCCCACTTGGCTCACCAAATTTCGTTCTTCTAGGTTAAACCGTTCCTTGGCAGTATCAGTTTTAATTTTTAGGTTTCACTCTGTTTTCTCCTATATGGATACATGTATTTGGAACTCTAAATCAAACACATTTTGTGCTAGCTCATGGAAACTTGACACAATAAAGTAGTTTCAAGTTCTATCTCTATGGTTTTTCTCCTATTGATGTAGCCCTAAGCAGAGACCTGCGCAAATCACTTTCATGGAAAGTTGTTGCCAAGCTTCCAAAAAACTACGAGTTTCCTGAAATCTCAGCATACATTTTGTCACCCAATCTTCATGACACTTTCAGGTAAATATCAGTACCCCAATCCCACTTGGCTCACCAAATTTCGTTCTTCTAGGTTAAACCGTTCGTTGGCAGTAACAGTTTTAATTTTTAGGTTTCACTCTGTTTTCCCCTATAAGGATACATGTAGTTGGAACTCTAAATCAAACACGGTTTGTGCTAGCTCTTGGAAACTTGACACAATAAAGTAGTTCCAAGTTCTATCTCTATGGTTTCTTTCCTATTGATGAGCCCTAAGCAGAGACTGGCGCAAATCACTTTCATGGAAAGGGGTTGCCAAGCTTCCAAAAAACTACGAGTTTCCTGAAATCTCAGCACACATTTTTTCACCCAATCTTGATGACACTTTCAAGTAATGATCAGTACCCCAATCCCACTTGGCTCACCAAATTTCATTCTTCTAGGTTAAACCGTTCACTGGCAGTAACAGTTTTAATTTTTAGGTTTCACTCTGTTTTCTCCTATATGGATACATGTATTTGGAACTCTAAATCAAACACGGTTTGTGCTAGCTCTTGGAAACTTGACACAATAAAGTAGTTCCATGTTCTATCTCTATATTTTGTTTCCTATTGATGTAGCCCTAAGCAGAGACCGGCGCAAATCACTTACATGGAAAGGGGTTGCCAAGCTTCCAAAAAACTAGGAGTTTCCTGAAATCTCAGCATACATTTTTTCACCCAACCTTGAAGACACTTTCTGGTAATGATCAGTACCCCAATCCCACTTGGCTCACCAAATTTCGTTCTTCTAGGTTAAACCGTTTGTTGCCATTATCAGTTTTAATTTTTAGGTTTCACTCAGTTTTCTCCTATATGGATACATGTAGTTGGAACTCTAAATCAAACACGGTTTGTGCTAGCTCTTTGAAACTTGACACAATAAAGTAGTTCCAAGTTCTATCTCTATGGTTTGTTTCATATTGATATAGCCCTAAGCAGAGACTGGCGCAAATCACTTTCATATAAAGGGGTTGCCAAGCTTCCAAAAAAGTATGAGTTTCCTGAAATCTCAGCACATATTTTTTCACCCAATCTTGATGACACTTTCAAGTAATGATCAGTACCCCAATCCCACTTGGCTCACCAAATTTCATTCTTCTAGGTTAAACCGTTCACTGGCAGTAACAGTTTTAATTTTTAGGTTTCACTCTGTTTTCTCCTATATGGATACATGTATTTGGAACTCTAAATCAAACACGGTTTATGCTAGCTCTTGGAAACTTGACACATTAAAGTAGTTCCATGTTCTATCTCTATATTTTGTTTCCTATTGATGTAGCCCTAAGCAGAGACCGGCGCAAATCACTTACATGGAAAGGGGTTGCCAAGCTTCCAAAAAACTAGGAGTTTCCTGAAATCTCAGCATACATTTTTTCACCCAACCTTGAAGACACTTTCAGGTAATGATCAGTACCCCAATCCCACTTGGCTCACCAAATTTCGTTCTTCTAGGTTAAACCGTTTGTTGCCATTATCAGTTTTAATTTTTAGGTTTCACTCAGTTTTCTCCTATATGGATACATGTAGTTGGAACTCTAAATCAAACACGGTTTGTGCTAGCTCTTTGAAACTTGACACAATAAAGTAGTTCCAAGTTCTATCTCTATGGTTTGTTTCTTATTGATTAGCCCTAAGCAGAGACCTGCGCAAATCACTTTCATGGAAAGTTGTTGCCAAGCTTCCAAAAAACTACGAGTTTCCTGAAATCTCAGCACACATTTTTTCACCCAATCTTCATGACACTTTCAGGTAAATATCAGTACCCCAATCCCACTTGGCTCACCAAATTTCGTTCTTCTAGGTTAAACCGTTCATTGGCAGTAACAGTTTTAATTTTTAGGTTTCACTCTGTTTTCCCCTATAAGGATACATGTAGTTGGAACTCTAAATCAAACACGGTTTGTGCTAGCTTTTGGAAACTTGACACAATAATGTAGTTCCACGTTCTATCTCTATGGTTTCTTTCCTATTGATGTAGCCCTAAGCAGAGACTGGCGCAAATCACTTTCATGGAAAGGAGTTGCCAAGCTTCCAAAAAACTACGAGTTTCCTAAAATCTCAGCACACATTTTTTCACCCAATCTTGATGACACTTTCAAATAATGATCAGTACCCCAATCCCACTTGGCTCACCAAATTTCGTTCTTCTAGGTTAAACCGTTCCTTGGCAGTATCAGTTTTAATTTTTAGGTTTCACTCTGTTTTCTCCTCTATGGATACATGTATTTGGAACTCTAAATCAAACACATTTTGTGCTAGCTCATGGAAACTTGACACAATAAAGTAGTTTCAAGTTCTATCTCTATGGTTTTTTTCCTATTGATGTGGCCCTAAGCAGAGACCTGCGCAAATCACTTTCATGGAAAGTTGTTGCCAAGCTTCCAAAAAACTACGAGTTTCCTAAAATCTCAGCACACATTTTTTCACCCAATCTTGATGACACTTTCAAGTAATGATCAGTACCCCAATCCCACTTGGCTCACCAAATTTCATTCTTCTAGGTTAAACCGTTCGCTGGCAGTAACAGTTTTAATTTTTAGGTTTCACTCTGTTTTCTCCTATATGGATACATGTAGTTGGAACTCTAAAACAAACACGGTTTTTGCTAGCTCTTTCAAACTTGACACAATAAAGTAGTTCCAAGTTCTATCTCTATGGTTTGTTTCCTATTGGTGTAGCCCTAAGCAGAGACCTGCGCAAATCACTTTCATGGAAAGTTGTTGCCAAGCTTCCAAAAAACTACGAGTTTCCTGAAATCTCAGCACACATTTTTTCACCTAATATTGATGACACTTTCAGGTAATCATCAGTACCCCAATCCCACTTGGCTCACCAAATTTCGTTCTTCTAGGTTAAACCGTTCGTTGGCAGTAACAGTTTTAATTTTTAGGTTTCACTCTGTTTTCTCCTATATGGATACATGTAGTTGGAACTCTAAATCAAACACGGTTTGTGCTAGCTCTTTGAAACTTGACACAATAAAGTAGTTCCAAGTTCTATCTCTATGGTTCGTTTCCTATTGATGTAGCCCTAAGCAGAGACTGGCGCAAATCACTTTAATGGAAAGGGGTTGCCAAGCTTCCAAAAAACTACGAGTTTCCTGAAATCTCAGCACACATTTTTTCACCCAATCTTGATGACACTTTCAGATAATGATCAGTACCCCAATCGCACTTGGCACACCAAATTTCATTTTTCTAGGTTAAACCGTTCGTTGGCAGTAACAGTTTTAATTTTTAGGTTTCACTCTGTTTTCTCCTATATGGATACATGTAGTTGGAACTCTAAATCAAACACGGTTTGTGCTAGCTCTTGGAAACTTGACACAATAAATTAGTTCCATGTTCTATCTCTATATTTTGTTTCCTATTGATGTAGCCCTAAGCAGAGACTGGCGCAAATCACTTACATGGAAAGGGGTTGCCAAGCTTTCAAAAAACTAGGAGTTTCCTGAAATCTCAGCATACATTTTTTCACCCAACCTTGAAGACACTTTCAGGTAATGATCAGTACCCCAATCCCACTTGGCTCACCAAATTTCGTTCTTCTAGGTTAAACCGTTTGTTGCCATTATCAGTTTTAATTTTTAGGTTTCACTCAGTTTTCTCCTATATGGATACATGTAGTTGGAACTCTAAATCAAACACGGTTTGTGCTAGCTCTTTGAAACTTGACACAATAAAGTAGTTCCAAGTTCTATCTCTATGGTTTGTTTCGTATTGATATAGCCCTAAGCAGAGACTGGCGCAAATCACTTTCATGTAAAGGGGTTGCCAATCTTCCAAAAAAGTATGAGTTTCCTGAAGTCTCAGCACATATTTTTTCACCCAATCTTGATGACACTTTCAGGTAATGATCAGTACCCCAATCCCACTTGGCTCAACAAATTTCGTTCTTCTAGGTTAAACCGTTCCTTGGCAGTATCAGTTTTAATTTTTAGGTTTCACTCTGTTTTCTCCTATATGGATACATGTATGTGGAACTCTAAATCAAACACATTTTGTGCTAGCTCATGGAAACTTGACACAATAAAGTAGTTTCAAGTTCTATCTCTATGGTTTTTTTCCTATTGATGTAGCCCTAAGCAGAAACCTGCGCAAATCAGTTTCATGGAAAGTTGTTGCCAAGCTTCCAAAAAACTACGAGTTTCCTGAAATCTCAGCACACATTTTTTCACCCAATCTTCATGACACTTTCAGGTAAATATCAGTACCCCAATCCCACTTGGCTCACCAAATTTCGTTCTTCTAGGTTAAACCGTTCGTTGGCAATAACAGTTTTAATTTTTAGGTTTCACTCTGTTTTCCCCTATAAGGATACATGTAGTTGGAACTCTAAATCAAACACGGTTTGTGCTAGCTCTTGGAATGTTGACACAATAAAGTAGTTCCAAGTTCTTTCTCTATGGTTTGTTTCCTATTGATGTAGCCCTAAGCAGAGACTGGCGCAAATCACTTTAATGGAAAGGGGTTGCCATGCTTCCAAAAAACTACGAGTTTCCTGAAATCTCAGCATACATTTTTTCACCCAATCTTGATGACACTTTCAGGTAATGATCAGTACGACAATCCCACTTGGCTCACCAAATTTCGTTCTTCTAGGTTAAACCGTTCGTTGGCAGTATCAGTTTTAATTTTTAGGTTTCACTCTGTTTTCTCCAATATGGATACATGTAGTTGGAACTCTAAATCAAACACATTTTGTGCTAGATCTGGGAACCTTACACAATAAAGTAGTTCCAAGTTCTATCGCTATGATTTGTTTCCTATTGATGTAGCCCTAAGCAGAGACCGGCGCAAATCACTTTCATGGAAAAGGGTTGCCAAACTTCCAAAAAACTACGAGTTACCTGAAATCTCAGCATACATTTTTTCCTCCAATCTTGAATACACTTTCAGGTAATGATCAGTACCCCAATCCCACTTGGCTCACCAAATTTCGTTCTTCTAGGTTAAACCGTTCGTTGGCAGTAACAGTTTTAAATTTTAGGTTTCACTCTGTTTTCCCCTATAAGGATACATGTAGTTGGAACTCTAAATCAAACACGGTTTGTGCTAGCTCTTGGAATGTTGACACAATAAAGTAGTTCCAAGTTCTTTCTCTATGGTTTGTTTCCTATTGATGTAGCCCTAAGCAGAGACTGGCGCAAATCACTTTAATGGAAAGGGGTTGCCATGCTTCCAAAAAACTACGAGTTTCCTGAAATCTCAGCATACATTTTTTCACCCAATCTTGATGACACTTTCAGGTAATGATCAGTACGACAGTCCCACTTGGCTCACCAAATTTCGTTCTTCTAGGTTAAACCGTTCGTTGGCAGTATCAGTTTTAATTTTTAGGTTTCACTCTGTTTTCTCCAATATGGATACATGTAGTTGGAACTCTAAATCAAACACATTTTGTGCTAGATCTGGGAACCTTACACAATAAAGTAGTTCCAAGTTCTATCTCTATGGTTTGTTTCCTATATATGTAGCCCTAGGCAGAGATTGGCGCAAATCACTTTAATGGAAAGGGGTTGCCAAGCTTCCAAAAAACTACCAGTTTCCTGAAATCTCAGCACACATTTTTTCACCCAATCTTGATGACACTTTCAGATAATGATCAGTACCCCAATCGCAATTGGCACACCAAATTTCATTTTTCTAGGTTAAACCGTTCGTTGGCAGTAACAGTTTTAATTTTTAGGTTTCACTCTGTTTTCTCCTATATGGATACATGTAGTTGGAACTCTAAATCAAACACGGTTTGTGCTAGCTCTTTGAAACTTCACACAATAAAGTAGTTCCAAGGTCTATCTCTATGGTTTGTTTCCTATTGATGTAGCCCTATGCAGAGACTGGCGCAAATCACTTTAATTGAAAGTTGTTGCCAAGCTTCCAAAAAACTACGAGTTTCCTGAAATCTCAGCACACATTTTTTCAACCAATCTTGATGACACTTTCAGGTAATGATCAGTACCCCAATCCCACTTGGCTCACCAAATTTCGTTCTTCTAGGTTAAACCGTTCCTTGGCAGTATCAGTTTTAATTTTTAGGTTTCACTCTGTTTTCTCCTATATGGATACATGTATTTGGAACTCTAAATCAAACACATTTTGTGCTAGCTCATGGAAACTTGACACAATAAAGTAGTTTCAAGTTCTATCTCTATGGTTTTTCTCCTATTGATGTAGCCCTAAGCAGAGACCTGCGCAAATCACTTTCATGGAAAGTTGTTGCCAAGCTTCCAAAAAACTACGAGTTTCCTGAAATCTCAGCATACATTTTGTCACCCAATCTTCATGACACTTTCAGGTAAATATCAGTACCCCAATCCCACTTGGCTCACCAAATTTCGTTCTTCTAGGTTAAACCGTTCGTTGGCAGTAACAGTTTTAATTTTTAGGTTTCACTCTGTTTTCCCCTATAAGGATACATGTAGTTGGAACTCTAAATCAAACACGGTTTGTGCTAGCTCTTGGAAACTTGACACAATAAAGTAGTTCCAAGTTCTATCTCTATGGTTTCTTTCCTATTGATGAGCCCTAAGCAGAGACTGGCGCAAATCACTTTCATGGAAAGGGGTTGCCAAGCTTCCAAAAAACTACGAGTTTCCTGAAATCTCAGCACACATTTTTTCACCCAATCTTGATGACACTTTCAAGTAATGATCAGTACCCCAATCCCACTTGGCTCACCAAATTTCATTCTTCTAGGTTAAACCGTTCACTGGCAGTAACAGTTTTAATTTTTAGGTTCCACTCTCTTTTCTCCTATATGTATACATGTATTTGGAAATCTAAATCAAACACGGTTTGTGCTAGCTCTTGGAAATTTGACACAATAAAGTAGTTCCATGTTCTATCTCTATATTTTGTTTCCTATTGATGTAGCCCTAAGCAGAGACTGGCGCAAATCACTTTAATGGAAAGGGGTTGCCAAGCTTCCAAAAAACTAGGAGTTTCCTGAAATCTCAGCATACATTTTTTCACCCAACCTTGAAGACACTTTCAGGTAATGATCAGTACCCCATTCCCACTTGGCTCACCAAATTTCGTTCTTCTAGGTTAAACCGTTTGTTGCCATTATCAGTTTTAATTTTTAGGTTTCACTCAGTTTTCTCCTATATGGATACATGTAGTTGGAACTCTAAATCAAACACGGTTTGTGCTAGCTCTTTGAAACTTGACACAATAAAGTAGTTCCAAGTTCTATCTCTATGGTTTGTTTCATATTGATATAGCCCTAAGCAGAGACTGGCGCAAATCACTTTCACATAAAGGGGTTGCCAAGCTTCCAAAAAAGTATGAGTTTCCTGAAATCTCAGCACATATTTTTTCACCCAATCTTGATGACACTTTCAAGTAATGATCAGTACCCCAATCCCACTTGGCTCACCAAATTTCATTCTTCTAGGTTAAACCGTTCACTGGCAGTAACAGTTTTAATTTTTAGGTTCCACTCTCTTTTCTCCTATATGGATACATGTATTTGGAACTCTAAATCAAACACGGTTTGTGCTAGCTCTTGGAAACTTGACACAATAAAGTAGTTCCATGTTCTATCTCTATATTTTGTTTCCTATTGATGTAGCCCTAAGCAGAGACCGGCGCAAATCACTTACATGGAAAGGGGTTGCCAAGCTTCCAAAAAACTAGGAGTTTCCTGAAATCTCAGCATACATTTTTTCACCCAACCTTGAAGACACTTTCAGGTAATGATCAGTACCCCAATCCCACTTGGCTCACCAAATTTCGTTCTTCTAGGTTAAACCGTTTGTTGCCATTATCAGTTTTAATTTTTAGGTTTCACTCAGTTTTCTCCTATATGGATACATGTAGTTGGAACTCTAAATCAAACACGGTTTGTGCTAGCTCTTTGAAACTTGACACAATAAAGTAGTTCCAAGTTCTATCTCTATGGTTTGTTTCATATTGATATAGCCCTAAGCAGAGACTGGCGCAAATCACTTTCATATAAAGGGGTTGCCAAGCTTCCAAAAAAGTATGAGTTTCCTGAAATCTCAGCACATATTTTTTCACCCAATCTTGATGACACTTTCAAGTAATGATCAGTACCCCAATCCCACTTGGCTCACCAAATTTCATTCTTCTAGGTTAAACCGTTCACTGGCAGTAACAGTTTTAATTTTTAGGTTTCACTCTGTTTTCTCCTATATGGATACATGTATTTGGAACTCTAAATCAAACACGGTTTGTGCTAGCTCTTGGAAACTTGACACAATAAAGTAGTTCCATGTTCTATCTCTATATTTTGTTTCCTATTGATGTAGCCCTAAGCAGAGACCGGCGCAAATCATTTATATGGAAAGGGGTTGCCAAGCTTCCAAAAAACTAGGAGTTTCCTGAAATCTCAGCATACATTTTTTCACCCAACCTTGAAGACACTTTCAGGTAATGATCAGTACCCCAATCCCACTTGGCTCACCAAATTTCGTTCTTCTAGGTTAAACCGTTTGTTGCCATTATCAGTTTTAATTTTTAGGTTTCACTCAGTTTTCTCCTATATGGATACATGTAGTTGGAACTCTAAATCAAACACGGTTTGTGCTAGCTCTTTGAAACTTGACACAATAAAGTAGTTCCAAGTTCTATCTCTATGGTTTGTTTCATATTGATATAGCCCTAAGCAGAGACTGGCGCAAATCACTTTCATATAAAGGGGTTGCCAAGCTTCCAAAAAAGTATGAGTTTCCTGAAATCTCAGCACATATTTTTTCACCCAATCTTGATGACACTTTCAGGTAATGATGAGTACCCCAATCCCACTTGGCTCACCAAATTTCGTTCTTCTAGGTTAAACCGTTCCTTGGCAGTATCAGTTTTAATTTTTAGGTTTCACTCTGTTTTCTCCTCTATGGATACATGTAGTTGGAACTCTAAAACAAACACGGTTTGTGCTAGCTCTTTCAAATTTGACACAATAAAGTAGTTCCAAGTTCTATCTCTATGGTTTTTCTCCTATTGATGTAGCCCTAAGCAGAGACCTGCGCAAATCACTTTCATGGAAAGTTGTTGCCAAGCTTCCAAAAAACTACGAGTTTCCTGAAATCTCAGCACACATTTTTTCACCCAATCTTCATGACACTTTCAGGTAAATATCAGTACCCCAATCCCACTTGGCTCACCAAATTTCGTTCTTCTAGGTTAAACCGTTCGTTGGCAGTAACAGTTTTAATTTTTAGGTTTCACTCTGTTTTCCCCTATAAGGATACATGTAGTTGGAACTCTAAATCAAACACGGTTTGTGCTAGCTCTTGGAAACTTGACACAATAAAGTAGTTCCACGTTCTATCTCTATGGTTTCTTTCCTATTGATGTAGCCCTAAGCAGAGACTGGCGCAAATCACTTTCATGGAAAGGGGTTGCCAAGCTTCCAAAAAACTACGAGTTTCCTAAAATCTCAGCACACATTTTTTCACCCAATCTTGATGACACTTTCAGGTAATGATCAGTACCCCAATCCCACTTGGCTCACCAAATTTCGTTCTTCTCGGTTAAACCGTTCCTTGGCAGTATCAGTTTTAATTTTTAGGTTTCACTCTGTTTTCTCCTATATGGATACATGTATTTGGAACTCTAAATCAAACACATTTTGTGCTAGCTCATGGAAACTTGACACAATAAAGTAGTTTCAAGTTCTATCTCTATGGTTTTTCTCCTATTGATGTAGCCCTAAGCAGAGACCTGCGCAAATCACTTTCATGGAAAGTTGTTGCCAAGCTTCCAAAAAACTACGAGTTTCCTGAAATCTCAGCATACATTTTGTCACCCAATCTTCATGACACTTTCAGGTATTTATCAGTAACTTAATCCCACTTGGCTCACCAAATTTCGTTCTTCTAGGTTAAACCGTTCGTTGGCAGTAACAGTTTTAATTTTTAGGTTTCACTCTGTTTTCCCCTATAAGGATACATGTAGTTGGAACTCTAAATCAAACACGGTTTGTGCTAGCTCTTGGAAACTTGACACAATAAAGTAGTTCCAAGTTCTATCTCTATGGTTTCTTTCCCATTGATGAGCCCTAAGCAGAGACTGGCGCAAATCACTTTCATGGAAAGGGGTTGCCAAGCTTCCAAAAAACTACGAGTTTCCTGAAATCTCAGCACACATTTTTTCACCCAATCTTGATGACACTTTCAAGTAATGATCAGTACCCCAATCCCACTTGGCTCACCAAATTTCATTCTTCTAGGTTAAACCATTCGCTGGCAGTAACAGTTTTAATTTTTAGGTTTCACTCTGTTTTCTCATATATGGATACATGTAGTTGGAACTCTAAATCAAACACGGTTTGTGCTAGCCCATGGAATGTTGACACAATAAAGTAGTTCCAAGTTCTTTCTCTATGGTTTGTTTCCTATTGATGTAGCCCTAAGCAGAGACTGGCGCAAATCACTTTAAAGGAAAGGGGTTGCCATGCTTCCAAAAAACTACGAGTTTCCTGAAATCTCAGCATACATTTTTTCACCCAATCTTGATGACACTTTCAGGTAATGATCAGTACCCCAGTCCCACTTGGCTCACCAAATTTCGTTCTTCTAGGTTAAACCGTTCGTTGGCAGCATCAGTTTTAATTTTTAGGTTTCACTCTGTTTTCTCCAATATGGATACATGTAGTTGGAACTCTAAATCAAACACGGTTTGTGCTAGATCTGGGAAACTTGACACAATAAAGTAGTTCCAAGTTCTATCGCTATGATTTGTTTCCTATTGATGTAGCCCTAAGCAGAGACCTGCGCAAATCACTTTCATGGAAAAGGGTTGCCAAACTTCCAAAAAACTACGAGTTACCTGAAATCTCAGCATACATTTTTTCCTCCAATCTTGAATACACTTTCAGGTAATGATCAGTACCCCAATCCCACTTGGCTCAACAAATTTCGTTCTTCTAGGTTAAACCGTTCGTTGGCAGTATCAGTTTTAATTTTTAGGTTTCACTCTGTTTTCTCCTATATGGATACATGTAGTTGGAACTCTAAATCAAACACGGTTTGTGCTAGCTCTTTGAAACTTCACACAATAAAGTAGTTCCAAGGTCTATCTCTATGGTTTGTTTCCTATATATGTAGCCCTAGGCAGAGATTGGCGCAAATCACTTTAATGGAAAGGGGTTGCCAAGCTTCCAAAAAACTACCAGTTTCCTGAAATCTCAGCACACATTTTTTCACCCAATCTTGATGACACTTTCAGATAATGATCAGTACCCCAATCGCACTTGGCACACCAAATTTCATTTTTCTAGGTTAAACCGTTCGTTGGCAGTAACAGTTTTAATTTTTAGGTTTCACTCTGTTTTCTCCTATATGGATACATGTAGTTGGAACTCTAAATCAAACACGGTTTGTGCTAGCTCTTTGAAACCTGACACAATAAAGTAGTTCCAAGTTCTATCTCTATGGTTTGTTTCCTATTGATGTAGCCCTAAGCAGAGACTGGCGCAAATCACTTTAATGGAAAGCGGTTGCCAAGCTTCCAAAAAACTACGAGTTTCCTGAAATCTCAGCACACATTTTTTCACCCAATCTTGATGACACTTTCAGATAATGATCAGTACCCCAATCGCACTTGGCACACCAAATTTCATTTTTCTAGGTTAAACTGTTCGTTGGCAGTAACAGTTTTAATTTTTAGGTTTCACTCTGTTTTCTCCTATATGGATACATGTAGTTGGAACTCTAAATCAAACACGGTTTGTGCTAGCTCTTGGAAACTTGACACAATAAAGTAGTTCCATGTTCTATCTCTATATTTTGTTTCCTATTGATGTAGCCCTAAGCAGAGACCGGCGCAAATCACTTACATGGAAAGGGGTTGCCAAGCTTCCAAAAAACTAGGAGTTTCCTGAAATCTCAGCATACATTTTTTCACCCAACCTTGAAGACACTTTCAGGTAATGATCAGTACCCCAATCCCACTTGGCTCACCAAATTTCGTTCTTCTAGGTTAAACCGTTTGTTGCCATTATCAGTTTTAATTTTTAGGTTTCACTCAGTTTTCTCCTATATGGATACATGTAGTTGGAACTCTAAATCAAACACGGTTTGTGCTAGCTCTTTGAAACTTGACACAATAAAGTAGTTCCAAGTTCTATCTCTATGGTTTGTTTCATATTGATATAGCCCTAAGCAGAGACAGGCGCAAATCACTTTCATATAAAGGGGTTGCCAAGCTTCCAAAAAAGTATGAGTTTCCTGAAATCTCAGCACATATTTTTTCACCCAATCTTGATGACACTTTCCGGTAATGATCAGTACCCCAATCCCACTTGGCTCACCAAATTTTGTTCTTCTAGGTTAAACCGTTCCTTGGAGTATCAGTTTTAATTTTTAGGTTTCACTCTGTTTTCTCCTATATGGATACATGTAGTTGGAACTCTAAAACAAACACGGTTTGTGCTAGCTCTTTCTAACTTGACACAATAAAGTAGTTCCAAGTTCTATCTCTATGGTTTGTTTCTTATTGATTAGCCCTAAGCAGAGACCTGCGCAAATCACTTTCATGGAAAGTTGTTGCCAAGCTTCCAAAAAACTACGAGTTTCCTGAAATCTCAGCACACATTTTTTCACCCAATCTTCATGACACTTTCAGGTAAATATCAGTACCCCAATCCCACTTGGCTCACCAAATTTCGTTCTTCTAGGTTAAACCGTTCGTTGGCAGTAACAGTTTTAATTTTTAGGTTTCACTCTGTTTTCCCCTATAAGGATACATGTAGTTGGAACTCTAAATCAAACACGGTTTGTGCTAGCTCTTGGAAACTTGACACAATAAAGTAGTTCCACGTTCTATCTCTATGGTTTCTTTCCTATTGATGTAGCCCTAAGCAGAGACTGGCGCAAATCACTTTCATGGAAAGAAGTTGCCAAGCTTCCAAAAAACTACGAGTTTCCTAAAATCTCAGCACACATTTTTTCACCCAATCTTGATGACACTTTCAGATAATGATCAGTACCCCAATCGCACTTGGCACACCAAATTTCATTTTTCTAGGTTAAACCGTTCGTTGGCAGTAACAGTTTTAATTTTTAGGTTTCACTCTGTTTTCTCCTATATGGATACATGTAGTTGGAACTCTAAATCAAACACGGTTTGTGCTAGCTCTTTGAAACCTGACACAATAAAGTAGTTCCAAGTTCTATCTCTATGATTTGTTTCCTATTGATGTTGCCCTAAGCATAGACTGGCGCAAATCACTTTAATGGAAAGCGGTTGCCAAGCTTCCAAAAAACTACGAGTTTCCTGAAATCTCAGCACACATTTTTTCACCCAATCTTGATGACACTTTCAGATAATGATCAGTACCCCAATCGCACTTGGCACACCAAATTTCATTTTTCTAGGTTAAACTGTTCGTTGGCAGTAACAGTTTTAATTTTTAGGTTTCACTCTGTTTTCTCCTATATGGATACATGTAGTTGGAACTCTAAATCAAACACGGTTTGTGCTAGCTCTTGGAAACTTGACACAATAAAGTAGTTCCATGTTCTATCTCTATATTTTGTTTCCTATTGATGTAGCCCTAAGCAGAGACCGGCGCAAATCACTTACATGGAAAGGGGTTGCCAAGCTTCCAAAAAACTAGGAGTTTCCTGAAATCTCAGCATACATTTTTTCACCCAACCTTGAAGACACTTTCAGGTAATGATCAGTACCCCAATCCCACTTGGCTCACCAAATTTCGTTCTTCTAGGTTAAACCGTTTGTTGCCATTATCAGTTTTAATTTTTAGGTTTCACTCAGTTTTCTCCTATATGGATACATGTAGTTGGAACTCTAAATCAAACACGGTTTGTGCTAGCTCTTTGAAACTTGACACAATAAAGTAGTTCCAAGTTCTATCTCTATGGTTTGTTTCATATTGATATAGCCCTAAGCAGAGACTGGCGCAAATCACTTTCATATAAAGGGGTTGCCAAGCTTCCAAAAAAGTATGAGTTTCCTGAAATCTCAGCACATATTTTTTCACCCAATCTTGATGACACTTTCAGGTAATGATCAGTACCCCAATCCCACTTGGCTCACCAAATTTTGTTCTTCTAGGTTAAACCGTTCCTTGGAGTATCAGTTTTAAGTTTTAGGTTTCACTCTGTTTTCTCCTATATGGATACATGTAGTTGGAACTCTAAAACAAACACGGTTTGTGCTAGCTCTTTCAAACTTGACACAATAAAGTAGTTCCAAGTTCTATCTCTATGGTTTGTTTCTTATTGATTAGCCCTAAGCAGAGACCTGCGCAAATCACTTTCATGGAAAGTTGTTGCCAAGCTTCCAAAAAACTACGAGTTTCCTGAAATCTCAGCACACATTTTTTCACCCAATCTTCATGACACTTTCAGGTAAATATCAGTACCCCAATCCCACTTGGCTCACCAAATTTCGTTCTTCTAGGTTAAACCGTTCGTTGGCAGTAACAGTTTTAATTTTTAGGTTTCACTCTGTTTTCCCCTATAAGGATACATATAGTTAGAACTCTAAATCAAACACGGTTTGTGCTAGCTCTTGGAAACTTGACACAATAAAATAGTTCCAAGTTCTATCTCTATGGTTTCTTTCCTATTGATGTAGCCCTAAGCAGAGACTGGCGCAAATCACTTTCATGGAAAGGGGTTGCCAAGCTTCCAAAAAACTACGAGTTTCCTAAAATCTCAGCACACATTTTTTCACCCAATCTTGATGACACTTTCAAGTAATGATCAGTACCCCAATCCCACTTGGCTCACCAAATTTCATTCTTCTAGGTTAAACCGTTCGCTGGCAGTAACAGTTTTAATTTTTAGGTTTCACTCTGTTTTCTCCTATATGGATACATGTAGTTGGAACTCTAAAACAAACACGGTTTGTGCTAGCTCTTTCAAACTTGACACAATAAAGTAGTTCCAAGTTCTATCTCTATGGTTTGTTTCCTATTGATGTAGCCCTAAGCAGAGACCTGCGCAAATCACTTTCATGGAAAGTTGTTGTCAAGCTTCCAAAAAACTACGAGTTTCCTGAAATCTCAGCACACATTTTTTCACCTAATATTGATGACACTTTCAGGTAATCATCAGTACCCCAATCCCACTTGGCTCACCAAATTTCGTTCTTCTAGGTTAAACCGTTCGTTGGCAGTAACAGTTTTAATTTTTAGGTTTCACTCTGTTTTCTCCTATATGGATACATGTAGTTGGAACTCTATATCAAACACGGTTTGTGCTAGCTCTTTGAAACTTGACACAATAAAGTAGTTCCAAGTTATCTCTATGGTTTGTTTCCTATTGATGTAGCCCTAAGCAGAGACTGGCGCAAATCACTTTAATGGAAAGCGGTTGCCAAGCTTCCAAAAAACTATGAGTTTCCTGAAATCTCAGCACACATTTTTTCACCCAATCTTGATGACACTTTCAGATAATGATCAGTACCCCAATTGCACTTGGCACACCAAATTTCATTTTTCTAGGTTAAACCGTTCGTTGGCAGTAACAGTTTTAACTTTTAGGTTTCACTCTGTTTTCTCCTATATGGATACATGTAGTTGGAACTCTAAATCAAACACGGTTTGTGCTAGCTCTTGGAAACTTGACACAATAAAGTAGTTCCATGTTCTATCTCTATATTTTGTTTCCTATTGATGTAGCCCTAAGCAGAGACCGGCGCAAATCACTTACATGGAAAGGGGTTGCCAAGCTTCCAAAAAACTAGGAGTTTCCTGAAATCTCAGCATACATTTTTTCACCCAACCTTGAAGACACTTTCAGGTAATGATCAGTACCCCAATCCCACTTGGCTCACCAAATTTCGTTCTTCTAGGTTAAACCGTTTGATGCCATTATCAGTTTTAATTTTTAGGTTTCACTCAGTTTTCTCCTATATGGATACATGTATTTGGAACTCTAAATCAAACACGGTTTGTGCTAGCTCTTTGAAACTTGACACAATAAAGTAGTTCCAAGTTCTCTCTGTATGGTTTGTTTCATATTGATATAGCCCAAAGCAGAGACTGGCGCAAATCACTTTCATGTAAAGGGGTTGCCAAGCTTCCAAAAAAGTATGAGTTTCCTGAAATCTCAGCACATATTTTTTCACCCAATCTTGATGACACTTTTAGGTAATGATTAGTACCCCAATCCCACTTGGCTCACCAAATTTTGTTCTTCTAGGTTAAACAGTTCCTTGGCAGTATCAGTTTTAATTTTTAGGTTTCACTCTGTTTTCTCCTATATGGATACATGTATTTGGAACTCTAAATCAAACACATTTTGTGCTAGCTCATGGAAACTTGACACAATAAAGTAGTTTCAAGTTCTATCTCTATGGTTTTTTCCTATTGATGTAGCCCTAAGCAGAGACCTGCGCAAATCACTTTCATGGAAAGTTGTTGCCAAGCTTCCAAAAAACTACGAGTTTCCTGAAATCTCAGCTCACATTTTTTCACCCAATCTTCATGACACTTTCAGGTAAATATCAGTACCCCAATCCCACTTGGCTCACCAAATTTCGTTCTTCTAGGTTAAACCGTTCCTTGGCAGTAACAGTTTTAATTTTTAGGTTTCACTCTGTTTTCCCCTATAAGGATACATGTATTTGGAACTCTAAATCAAACACGGTTTGTGCTAGCTCTTGGAAACTTGACACAATAAAGTAGTTCCACGTTCTATCTCTATGGTTTCTTTCCTATTGACGTAGCCCTAAGCAGAGACTGGCGCAAATCACTTTTATGTAAAGGGGTTGCCAATCTTCCAAAAAAGTATGAGTTTCCTGAAATCTCAGCACATATTTTTTCACCCAATCTTGATGACACTTTCAGGTAATGATCAGTACCCCAATCCCACTTGGCTCACCAAATTTCGTTCTTCTAGGTTAAACCGTTCCTTGGCAGTATCAGTTTTAATTTTTAGGTTTCACTCTGTTTTCTCCTCTATGGATACATGTATTTGGAACTCTAAATCAAACACATTTTGTGCTAGCTCATGGAAACTTGACACAATAAAGTAGTTTCACGTTCTATCTCTAGGGTTTTTTTTCCTATTGATGTAGCCCTAAGCAGAGACCTGCGCAAATCACTTTATGGAAAGTAGTTGCCAAGCTTCCAAAAAACTACGAGTTTCCTGAAATCTCAGCACACATTTTTTCACCTAATATTGATGACACTTTCAGGTAATCATCAGTACCCCAATCCCACTTGGCTCACCAAATTTCGTTCTTCTAGGTTAAACCGTTCGTTGGCAGTAACAGTTTTAATTTTTAGGTTTCACTCTGTTTTCTCCTATATGGATACATGTAGTTGGAACTCTAAATCAAACACGGTTTGTGCTAGCTCTTTGAAACTTGACACAATAAAGTAGTTCCAAGTTCTATCTCTATGTTTTGTTTCCTATTGATGTAGCCCTAAGCAGAGACTGGCGCAAATCACTTTAATGGAAAGCGGTTGCCAAGCTTCCAAAAAACTACGAGTTTCCTGAAATCTCAGCACACATTTTTTCACCCAATCTTGATGACACTTTCAGATAATGATCAGTACCCCAATCGCACTTGGCACACCAAATTTCATTTTTCTAGGTTAAACCGTTCGTTGGCAGTAACAGTTTTAATTTTTAGGTTTCACTCTGTTTTCTCCTATATGGATACATGTAGTTGGAACTCTAAATCAAACACGGTTTGTGCTAGCTCTTGGAACTTGACACAATAAAGTAGTTCCATGTTCTATCTCTATATTTTGTTTCCTATTGATGTAGCCCTAAGCAGAGTCCGGCGCAAATCACTTACATGGAAAGGGGTTGCCAAGCTTCCAAAAAAATAGGAGTTTCCTGAAATCTCAGCATACATTTTTTCACCCAACCTTGAAGACACTTTCAGGTAATGATCAGTACCCCAATCCCAGTTGGCTCACCAAATTTCGTTCTTCTAGGTTAAACCGTTTGTTGCCATTATCAGTTTTAATTTTTAGGTTTCACTCAGTTTTCTCCTATATGGATACATGTAGTTGGAACTCTAAATCAAACACGGTTTGTGCTAGCCCTTGGAAACTAGACACAATAAAGTAGTTCCAAGTTTTATTTCTATGGTTTGTTTCCTATTGATGTAGCCCTAAGCAGAGACCGGCGCAAATCACTTTCATGGAAAAGGGTTGCCAAACTTCCAAAAAACTACAAGTTACCTGAAATCTCAGCATACATTTTTTCCAACAATCTTGAATACACTTTCAGGTAATGATCAGTACCCCAATCCCACTTGGCTCAACAAATTTCGTTCTTCTAGGTTAAACCGTTCGTTGGCAGTATCAGTTTTAATTTTTAGGTTTCACTCTGTTTTCTCCTATATGGATACATGTAGTTGGAACTCTAAATCAAACACGGTTTGTGCTAGCTCTTTGAAACTTGACACAATAAAGTAGTTCCAAGTTCTATCTCTATGGTTTGTTTCATATTGATATAGCCCTAAGTAGAGACTGGCGCAAATCACTTTCATGTAAAGGGGTTGCCAATCTTCCAAAAAAGTATGAGTTTCCTGAAATCTCAGCACATATTTTTTCACCCAATCTTGATGACACTTTCAGGTAATGATCAGTACCCCAATCCCACTTGGCTCACCAAATTTCGTTCTTCTAGGTTAAACCGTTCCTTGGGAGTATCAGTTTTAATTTTTAGGTTTCACTCTGTTTTCTCCTCTATGGATACATGTATTTGGAACTCTAAATCAAACACATTTTGTGCTAGCTCATGGAAACTTGACACAATAAAGTAGTTTCAAGTTCTATCTCTATGGTTTTTTCCTATTGATGTAGCCCTAAGCAGAGACCTGCGCAAATCACTTTCATGGAAAGTTTTTGCCAAGCTTCCAAAAAACTACGAGTTCCTGAAATCTCAGCACACATTTTTTCACCCAATCTTCATGACACTTTCAGGTAAATATCAGTACCCCAATCCCACTTGGCTCACCAAATTTCGTTCTTCTAGGTTAAACCGTTCGTTGGCAGTAACAGTTTTAATTTTTAGGTTTCACTCTGTTTTCCCCTATAAGGATACATGTAGTTGGAACTCTAAGTCAAACACGGTTTGTGCTAGCTCTTGGAAACTTGACACAATAAAGTAGTTCCAAGTTCTATCTCTATGGTTTGTTTCCTATTGATGTATCCCTAAGCAGAGACTGGCGCAAATCACTTTCATGGAAAGGGGTTGCCAAGCTTCCAAAAAACTACGAGTTTCCTAAAATCTCAGCACACATTTTTTCACCTAATCTTGATGACACGTTCAAGTAATGATCAGTACCCCAATCCCACTTGGCTCACCAAATTTCATTCTTCTAGGTTAAACCGTTCGCTGGCAGTAACAGTTTTAATTTTTAGGTTTCACTCTGTTTTCTCCTATATGGATACATGTAGTTGGAACTCTAAAACAAACACGGTTTGTGCTAGCTCTTTCAAACTTGACACAATAAAGTAGTTCCAAGTTCTATCTCTATGGTTTGTTTCCTATTGGTGTAGCCCTAAGCAGAGACCTGCGCAAATCACTTTCATGGAAAGTTGTTGCCAAGCTTCCAAAAAACTACGAGTTTCCTGAAATCTCAGCACACATTTTTTCACCTAATATTGATGACACTTTCAGGTAATCATCAGTACCCCAATCCCAGTTGGCTCACCAAATTTCGTTCTTCTAGGTTAAACCGTTCGTTGCCATTATCAGTTTTAATTTTTAGATTTCACTCAGTTTTCTCCTATATGGATACATGTAGTTGGAACTCTAAATCAAACACGGTTTGTGCTAGCTCTTCGAAACTTGACAAAATAACCTAGTTCCAAGTTCTATCTCTATGGTTTGTTTCCTATTGATGTAGCTCTAAGCAGGACCGGCACAAATCATTTCAAGGAAATGGGTTGCCAAGCTTCCAAAAAACTATTAGTTTCCTGAAATCTCAGCATACATTTTTTCACCCAATCTTGAAGACACTTTCAAGTAATGATCAGTACCCCAATCCCACTTGGCTCACCAAATTTCATTCTTCTAGGTTAAACCGTTCGCTGGCAGTAACAGTTTTAATTTTTAGGTTTCACTCTGTTTTCTCCTGTATGGATACATGTAGTTGGAACTCTAAATCAAAAACGGTTTGTGCTAGCCCTTGGAATGTTGACACAATAAAGTAGTTCCAAGTTCTTTCTCTATGGTTTGTTTCCTATTGATGTAGCCCTAAGCAGAGACTGGCGCAAATCACTTTAATGGAAAGGGGTTGCCATGCTTCCAAAAAACTACGAGTTTCCTGAAATCTCAGCATACATTTTTTCACCCAATCTTGATGACACTTTCAGGTAATGATCAGTACCCCAATCCCACTTGGCTCACCAAATTTCGTTCTTCTAGGTTAAACCGTTCGTTGGCAGTATCAGTTTTAATTTTTAGGTTTTACTCTGTTTTCTCCAATATGGATACATGTAGTTGGAACTCTAAATCAAACACGGTTTGTGCTAGATCTGGGAAACTTGACACAATAAAGTAGTTCCAAGTTCTATCGCTATGATTTGTTTCCTATTGATGTAGCCCTAAGCAGAGACCGGCGCAAATCACTTTCATGGAAAAGGGTTGCCAAACTTCCAAAAAACTACAAGTTACCTGAAATCTCAGCATACATTTTTTCCAACAATCTTGAATACACTTTCAGGTAATGATCAGTACCCCAATCCCACTTGGCTCAACAAATTTCATTCTTCTAGGTTAAACCGTTCGTTGGCAGTATCAGTTTTAATTTTTAGGTTTCACTCTGTTTTCTCCTATATGGATACATGTAGTTGGAACTCTAAATCAAACACGGTTTGTGCTAGCTCTTTGAAACTTCACACAATAAAGTAGTTCCAAGGTCTATCTCTATGGTTTGTTTCCTATATGTGTAGCCCTAGGCAGAGATTGGCGCAAATCACTTTAATGGTAAGGGGTTGCCAAGCTTCCAAAAAACTACCAGTTTCCTGAAATCTCAGCACATATTTTTTCACCCAAACTTGATGACACTTTCAGATAATGATCAGTACCCCAATCGCACTTGGCACACCAAATTTCATTTTTCTAGGTTAAACCGTTCGTTGGCAGTAACAGTTTTAATTTTTAGGTTTCACTCTCTTTTCTCCTATATGGATACATGTAGTTGGAACTCTAAATCAAACACGGTTTGTGCTAGCTCTTTGAAACTTGACACAATAAAGTAGTTCCAAGTTCTATCTCTATGTTTTGTTTCCTATTGATGTAGCCCTAAGCAGAGACTGGCGCAAATCACTTTAATGGAAAGCGGTTGCCAAGCTTCCAAAAAACTACGAGTTTCCTGAAATCTCAGCACACATTTTTTCACCCAATCTTGATGACACTTTCAGATAATGATCAGTACCCCAATCGCACTTGGCACACCAAATTTCATTTTTCTAGGTTAAACCATTCTTTAGCAGTAACAGTTTTAATTTTTAGGTTTCACTCTGTTTTCTCCTATATGGATACATGTAGTTGGAACTCTAAATCAAACACGGTTTGTGCTAGCTCTTGGAAACTTGACACAATAAAGTAGTTCCATGTTCTATCTCTATATTTTGTTTCCTATTGATGTAGCCCTAAGCAGAGACCGGCGCAAATCACTTACATGGAAAGGGGTTGCCAAGCTTCCAAAAAACTAGGAGTTTCCTGAAATCTCAGCATACATTTTTTCACCCAACCTTGAAGACACTTTCAGGTAATGATCAGTACCCCAATCCCACTTGGCTCACCAAATTTCGTTCTTCTAGGTTAAACCGTTTGTTGTCATTATCAGTTTTAATTTTTAGGTTTCACTCACTTTTCTCCTATATGGATACATGTAGTTGGAACTCTAAATCAAACACGGTATGTGCTAGCTCTTTGAAACTTGACACAATAAAGTAGTTCCAAGTTCTATCTCTATGGTTTGTTTCATATTGATATAGCCCTAAGCAGAGACTGGCGCAAATCACTTTCATGTAAAGGGGTTGCCAAGCTTCCAAAAAAGTATGAGTTTCCTGAAATCTCAGCACATATTTTTTCACCCAACCTTGAAGACACTTTCAGGTAATGATCAGTACCCCAATCCCACTTGGCTCACCAAATTTCGTTCTTCTAGGTTAAACCATTCCTTGGCAGTATCAGTTTTAATTTTTAGGTTTCACTCTGTTTTCTCCTATATGGATACATGTATTTGGAACTCTAAATCAAGCACATTTTGTGCTAGCTCATGGAAACTTGACACAATAAAGTAGTTTCAAGTTCTATCTCTATGGTTTTTTTCCTATTGATGTAGCACTAAGCAGAGACCTGCGCAAATCACTTTCATGGAATGTTGTTGCCAAGCTTCCAAAAAACTACGAGTTTCCTGAAATCTCAGCACACATTTTTTCACCCAATCTTCATGACACTTTCAGGTAAATATCAGTACCCCAATCCCACTTCGCTCACCAAATTTCATTCTTCTAGGTTAAACCGTTCGTTGGCAGTAACAGTTTTAATTTTTAGGTTTCACTCTGTTTTCCCCTATAAGGATACATGTAGTTAGAACTCTAAATCAAACACGGTTTGTGCTAGCTCTTGGAAACTTGACACAATAAAGTAGTTCCAAGTTCTATCTCTATGGTTTCTTTCCTATTGATGTAGCCCTAAGCAGAGACTGGCGCAAATCACTTTCATGGAAAGGGGTTGCCAAGCTTCCAAAAAACTACGAGTTTCCTAAAATCTCAGCACACATTTTTTCACCCAATCTTGATGACACTTTCAAGTAATGATCAGTACCCCAATCCCACTTGGCTCACCAAATTTCATTCTTCTAGGTTAAACCGTTCGCTGGCAGTAACAGTTTTAATTTTTAGGTTTCACTCAGTTTTCTCCTATATGGATACATGTAGTTGGAACTCTAAATCAAACACGGTTTGTGCTAGCTCTTTGAAACTTGACACAATAAAGTAGTTCCAAGTTCTATCTCTATGGTTTGTTTCATATTGATATAGCCCTAAGCAGAGACTGGCGCAAATCACTTTCATATAAAGGGGTTGCCAAGCTTCCAAAAAAGTATGAGTTTCCTGAAATCTCAGCACATATTTTTTCACCCAATCTTGATGACACTTTCAGGTAATGATGAGTACCCCAATCCCACTTGGCTCACCAAATTTCGTTCTTCTAGGTTAAACCGTTCCTTGGCAGTATCAGTTTTAATTTTTAGGTTTCACTCTGTTTTCTCCTCTATGGATACATGTAGTTGGAACTCTAAAACAAACACGGTTTGTGCTAGCTCTTTCAAATTTGACACAATAAAGTAGTTCCAAGTTCTATCTCTATGGTTTTTCTCCTATTGATGTAGCCCTAAGCAGAGACCTGCGCAAATCACTTTCATGGAAAGTTGTTGCCAAGCTTCCAAAAAACTACGAGTTTCCTGAAATCTCAGCACACATTTTTTCACCCAATCTTCATGACACTTTCAGGTAAATATCAGTACCCCAATCCCACTTGGCTCACCAAATTTCGTTCTTCTAGGTTAAACCGTTCGTTGGCAGTAACAGTTTTAATTTTTAGGTTTCACTCTGTTTTCCCCTATAAGGATACATGTAGTTGGAACTCTAAATCAAACACGGTTTGTGCTAGCTCTTGGAAACTTGACACAATAAAGTAGTTCCACGTTCTATCTCTATGGTTTCTTTCCTATTGATGTAGCCCTAAGCAGAGACTGGCGCAAATCACTTTCATGGAAAGGGGTTGCCAAGCTTCCAAAAAACTACGAGTTTCCTAAAATCTCAGCACACATTTTTTCACCCAATCTTGATGACACTTTCAGGTAATGATCAGTACCCCAATCCCACTTGGCTCACCAAATTTCGTTCTTCTCGGTTAAACCGTTCCTTGGCAGTATCAGTTTTAATTTTTAGGTTTCACTCTGTTTTCTCCTATATGGATACATGTATTTGGAACTCTAAATCAAACACATTTTGTGCTAGCTCATGGAAACTTGACACAATAAAGTAGTTTCAAGTTCTATCTCTATGGTTTTTCTCCTATTGATGTAGCCCTAAGCAGAGACCTGCGCAAATCACTTTCATGGAAAGTTGTTGCCAAGCTTCCAAAAAACTACGAGTTTCCTGAAATCTCAGCATACATTTTGTCACCCAATCTTCATGACACTTTCAGGTATTTATCAGTAACTTAATCCCACTTGGCTCACCAAATTTCGTTCTTCTAGGTTAAACCGTTCGTTGGCAGTAACAGTTTTAATTTTTAGGTTTCACTCTGTTTTCCCCTATAAGGATACATGTAGTTGGAACTCTAAATCAAACACGGTTTGTGCTAGCTCTTGGAAACTTGACACAATAAAGTAGTTCCAAGTTCTATCTCTATGGTTTCTTTCCCATTGATGAGCCCTAAGCAGAGACTGGCGCAAATCACTTTCATGGAAAGGGGTTGCCAAGCTTCCAAAAAACTACGAGTTTCCTGAAATCTCAGCACACATTTTTTCACCCAATCTTGATGACACTTTCAAGTAATGATCAGTACCCCAATCCCACTTGGCTCACCAAATTTCATTCTTCTAGGTTAAACCATTCGCTGGCAGTAACAGTTTTAATTTTTAGGTTTCACTCTGTTTTCTCATATATGGATACATGTAGTTGGAACTCTAAATCAAACACGGTTTGTGCTAGCCCATGGAATGTTGACACAATAAAGTAGTTCCAAGTTCTTTCTCTATGGTTTGTTTCCTATTGATGTAGCCCTAAGCAGAGACTGGCGCAAATCACTTTAAAGGAAAGGGGTTGCCATGCTTCCAAAAAACTACGAGTTTCCTGAAATCTCAGCATACATTTTTTCACCCAATCTTGATGACACTTTCAGGTAATGATCAGTACCCCAGTCCCACTTGGCTCACCAAATTTCGTTCTTCTAGGTTAAACCGTTCGTTGGCAGCATCAGTTTTAATTTTTAGGTTTCACTCTGTTTTCTCCAATATGGATACATGTAGTTGGAACTCTAAATCAAACACGGTTTGTGCTAGATCTGGGAAACTTGACACAATAAAGTAGTTCCAAGTTCTATCGCTATGATTTGTTTCCTATTGATGTAGCCCTAAGCAGAGACCTGCGCAAATCACTTTCATGGAAAAGGGTTGCCAAACTTCCAAAAAACTACGAGTTACCTGAAATCTCAGCATACATTTTTTCCTCCAATCTTGAATACACTTTCAGGTAATGATCAGTACCCCAATCCCACTTGGCTCAACAAATTTCGTTCTTCTAGGTTAAACCGTTCGTTGGCAGTATCAGTTTTAATTTTTAGGTTTCACTCTGTTTTCTCCTATATGGATACATGTAGTTGGAACTCTAAATCAAACACGGTTTGTGCTAGCTCTTTGAAACTTCACACAATAAAGTAGTTCCAAGGTCTATCTCTATGGTTTGTTTCCTATATATGTAGCCCTAGGCAGAGATTGGCGCAAATCACTTTAATGGAAAGGGGTTGCCAAGCTTCCAAAAAACTACCAGTTTCCTGAAATCTCAGCACACATTTTTTCACCCAATCTTGATGACACTTTCAGATAATGATCAGTACCCCAATCGCACTTGGCACACCAAATTTCATTTTTCTAGGTTAAACCGTTCGTTGGCAGTAACAGTTTTAATTTTTAGGTTTCACTCTGTTTTCTCCTATATGGATACATGTAGTTGGAACTCTAAATCAAACACGGTTTGTGCTAGCTCTTTGAAACCTGACACAATAAAGTAGTTCCAAGTTCTATCTCTATGGTTTGTTTCCTATTGATGTAGCCCTAAGCAGAGACTGGCGCAAATCACTTTAATGGAAAGCGGTTGCCAAGCTTCCAAAAAACTACGAGTTTCCTGAAATCTCAGCACACATTTTTTCACCCAATCTTGATGACACTTTCAGATAATGATCAGTACCCCAATCGCACTTGGCACACCAAATTTCATTTTTCTAGGTTAAACTGTTCGTTGGCAGTAACAGTTTTAATTTTTAGGTTTCACTCTGTTTTCTCCTATATGGATACATGTAGTTGGAACTCTAAATCAAACACGGTTTGTGCTAGCTCTTGGAAACTTGACACAATAAAGTAGTTCCATGTTCTATCTCTATATTTTGTTTCCTATTGATGTAGCCCTAAGCAGAGACCGGCGCAAATCACTTACATGGAAAGGGGTTGCCAAGCTTCCAAAAAACTAGGAGTTTCCTGAAATCTCAGCATACATTTTTTCACCCAACCTTGAAGACACTTTCAGGTAATGATCAGTACCCCAATCCCACTTGGCTCACCAAATTTCGTTCTTCTAGGTTAAACCGTTTGTTGCCATTATCAGTTTTAATTTTTAGGTTTCACTCAGTTTTCTCCTATATGGATACATGTAGTTGGAACTCTAAATCAAACACGGTTTGTGCTAGCTCTTTGAAACTTGACACAATAAAGTAGTTCCAAGTTCTATCTCTATGGTTTGTTTCATATTGATATAGCCCTAAGCAGAGACAGGCGCAAATCACTTTCATATAAAGGGGTTGCCAAGCTTCCAAAAAAGTATGAGTTTCCTGAAATCTCAGCACATATTTTTTCACCCAATCTTGATGACACTTTCCGGTAATGATCAGTACCCCAATCCCACTTGGCTCACCAAATTTTGTTCTTCTAGGTTAAACCGTTCCTTGGAGTATCAGTTTTAATTTTTAGGTTTCACTCTGTTTTCTCCTATATGGATACATGTAGTTGGAACTCTAAAACAAACACGGTTTGTGCTAGCTCTTTCTAACTTGACACAATAAAGTAGTTCCAAGTTCTATCTCTATGGTTTGTTTCTTATTGATTAGCCCTAAGCAGAGACCTGCGCAAATCACTTTCATGGAAAGTTGTTGCCAAGCTTCCAAAAAACTACGAGTTTCCTGAAATCTCAGCACACATTTTTTCACCCAATCTTCATGACACTTTCAGGTAAATATCAGTACCCCAATCCCACTTGGCTCACCAAATTTCGTTCTTCTAGGTTAAACCGTTCGTTGGCAGTAACAGTTTTAATTTTTAGGTTTCACTCTGTTTTCCCCTATAAGGATACATGTAGTTGGAACTCTAAATCAAACACGGTTTGTGCTAGCTCTTGGAAACTTGACACAATAAAGTAGTTCCACGTTCTATCTCTATGGTTTCTTTCCTATTGATGTAGCCCTAAGCAGAGACTGGCGCAAATCACTTTCATGGAAAGGAGTTGCCAAGCTTCCAAAAAACTACGAGTTTCCTAAAATCTCAGCACACATTTTTTCACCCAATCTTGATGACACTTTCAGATAATGATCAGTACCCCAATCGCACTTGGCACACCAAATTTCATTTTTCTAGGTTAAACCGTTCGTTGGCAGTAACAGTTTTAATTTTTAGGTTTCACTCTGTTTTCTCCTATATGGATACATGTAGTTGGAACTCTAAATCAAACACGGTTTGTGCTAGCTCTTTGAAACCTGACACAATAAAGTAGTTCCAAGTTCTATCTCTATGATTTGTTTCCTATTGATGTTGCCCTAAGCATAGACTGGCGCAAATCACTTTAATGGAAAGCGGTTGCCAAGCTTCCAAAAAACTACGAGTTTCCTGAAATCTCAGCACACATTTTTTCACCCAATCTTGATGACACTTTCAGATAATGATCAGTACCCCAATCGCACTTGGCACACCAAATTTCATTTTTCTAGGTTAAACTGTTCGTTGGCAGTAACAGTTTTAATTTTTAGGTTTCACTCTGTTTTCTCCTATATGGATACATGTAGTTGGAACTCTAAATCAAACACGGTTTGTGCTAGCTCTTGGAAACTTGACACAATAAAGTAGTTCCATGTTCTATCTCTATATTTTGTTTCCTATTGATGTAGCCCTAAGCAGAGACCGGCGCAAATCACTTACATGGAAAGGGGTTGCCAAGCTTCCAAAAAACTAGGAGTTTCCTGAAATCTCAGCATACATTTTTTCACCCAACCTTGAAGACACTTTCAGGTAATGATCAGTACCCCAATCCCACTTGGCTCACCAAATTTCGTTCTTCTAGGTTAAACCGTTTGTTGCCATTATCAGTTTTAATTTTTAGGTTTCACTCAGTTTTCTCCTATATGGATACATGTAGTTGGAACTCTAAATCAAACACGGTTTGTGCTAGCTCTTTGAAACTTGACACAATAAAGTAGTTCCAAGTTCTATCTCTATGGTTTGTTTCATATTGATATAGCCCTAAGCAGAGACTGGCGCAAATCACTTTCATATAAAGGGGTTGCCAAGCTTCCAAAAAAGTATGAGTTTCCTGAAATCTCAGCACATATTTTTTCACCCAATCTTGATGACACTTTCAGGTAATGATCAGTACCCCAATCCCACTTGGCTCACCAAATTTTGTTCTTCTAGGTTAAACCGTTCCTTGGAGTATCAGTTTTAAGTTTTAGGTTTCACTCTGTTTTCTCCTATATGGATACATGTAGTTGGAACTCTAAAACAAACACGGTTTGTGCTAGCTCTTTCAAACTTGACACAATAAAGTAGTTCCAAGTTCTATCTCTATGGTTTGTTTCTTATTGATTAGCCCTAAGCAGAGACCTGCGCAAATCACTTTCATGGAAAGTTGTTGCCAAGCTTCCAAAAAACTACGAGTTTCCTGAAATCTCAGCACACATTTTTTCACCCAATCTTCATGACACTTTCAGGTAAATATCAGTACCCCAATCCCACTTGGCTCACCAAATTTCGTTCTTCTAGGTTAAACCGTTCGTTGGCAGTAACAGTTTTAATTTTTAGGTTTCACTCTGTTTTCCCCTATAAGGATACATATAGTTAGAACTCTAAATCAAACACGGTTTGTGCTAGCTCTTGGAAACTTGACACAATAAAGTAGTTCCAAGTTCTATCTCTATGGTTTCTTTCCTATTGATGTAGCCCTAAGCAGAGACTGGCGCAAATCACTTTCATGGAAAGGGGTTGCCAAGCTTCCAAAAAACTACGAGTTTCCTAAAATCTCAGCACACATTTTTTCACCCAATCTTGATGACACTTTCAAGTAATGATCAGTACCCCAATCCCACTTGGCTCACCAAATTTCATTCTTCTAGGTTAAACCGTTCGCTGGCAGTAACAGTTTTAATTTTTAGGTTTCACTCTGTTTTCTCCTATATGGATACATGTAGTTGGAACTCTAAAACAAACACGGTTTGTGCTAGCTCTTTCAAACTTGACACAATAAAGTAGTTCCAAGTTCTATCTCTATGGTTTGTTTCCTATTGATGTAGCCCTAAGCAGAGACCTGCGCAAATCACTTTCATGGAAAGTTGTTGTCAAGCTTCCAAAAAACTACGAGTTTCCTGAAATCTCAGCACACATTTTTTCACCTAATATTGATGACACTTTCAGGTAATCATCAGTACCCCAATCCCACTTGGCTCACCAAATTTCGTTCTTCTAGGTTAAACCGTTCGTTGGCAGTAACAGTTTTAATTTTTAGGTTTCACTCTGTTTTCTCCTATATGGATACATGTAGTTGGAACTCTATATCAAACACGGTTTGTGCTAGCTCTTTGAAACTTGACACAATAAAGTAGTTCCAAGTTATCTCTATGGTTTGTTTCCTATTGATGTAGCCCTAAGCAGAGACTGGCGCAAATCACTTTAATGGAAAGCGGTTGCCAAGCTTCCAAAAAACTATGAGTTTCCTGAAATCTCAGCACACATTTTTTCACCCAATCTTGATGACACTTTCAGATAATGATCAGTACCCCAATTGCACTTGGCACACCAAATTTCATTTTTCTAGGTTAAACCGTTCGTTGGCAGTAACAGTTTTAACTTTTAGGTTTCACTCTGTTTTCTCCTATATGGATACATGTAGTTGGAACTCTAAATCAAACACGGTTTGTGCTAGCTCTTGGAAACTTGACACAATAAAGTAGTTCCATGTTCTATCTCTATATTTTGTTTCCTATTGATGTAGCCCTAAGCAGAGACCGGCGCAAATCACTTACATGGAAAGGGGTTGCCAAGCTTCCAAAAAACTAGGAGTTTCCTGAAATCTCAGCATACATTTTTTCACCCAACCTTGAAGACACTTTCAGGTAATGATCAGTACCCCAATCCCACTTGGCTCACCAAATTTCGTTCTTCTAGGTTAAACCGTTTGATGCCATTATCAGTTTTAATTTTTAGGTTTCACTCAGTTTTCTCCTATATGGATACATGTATTTGGAACTCTAAATCAAACACGGTTTGTGCTAGCTCTTTGAAACTTGACACAATAAAGTAGTTCCAAGTTCTCTCTGTATGGTTTGTTTCATATTGATATAGCCCAAAGCAGAGACTGGCGCAAATCACTTTCATGTAAAGGGGTTGCCAAGCTTCCAAAAAAGTATGAGTTTCCTGAAATCTCAGCACATATTTTTTCACCCAATCTTGATGACACTTTTAGGTAATGATTAGTACCCCAATCCCACTTGGCTCACCAAATTTTGTTCTTCTAGGTTAAACAGTTCCTTGGCAGTATCAGTTTTAATTTTTAGGTTTCACTCTGTTTTCTCCTATATGGATACATGTATTTGGAACTCTAAATCAAACACATTTTGTGCTAGCTCATGGAAACTTGACACAATAAAGTAGTTTCAAGTTCTATCTCTATGGTTTTTTCCTATTGATGTAGCCCTAAGCAGAGACCTGCGCAAATCACTTTCATGGAAAGTTGTTGCCAAGCTTCCAAAAAACTACGAGTTTCCTGAAATCTCAGCTCACATTTTTTCACCCAATCTTCATGACACTTTCAGGTAAATATCAGTACCCCAATCCCACTTGGCTCACCAAATTTCGTTCTTCTAGGTTAAACCGTTCCTTGGCAGTAACAGTTTTAATTTTTAGGTTTCACTCTGTTTTCCCCTATAAGGATACATGTATTTGGAACTCTAAATCAAACACGGTTTGTGCTAGCTCTTGGAAACTTGACACAATAAAGTAGTTCCACGTTCTATCTCTATGGTTTCTTTCCTATTGACGTAGCCCTAAGCAGAGACTGGCGCAAATCACTTTTATGTAAAGGGGTTGCCAATCTTCCAAAAAAGTATGAGTTTCCTGAAATCTCAGCACATATTTTTTCACCCAATCTTGATGACACTTTCAGGTAATGATCAGTACCCCAATCCCACTTGGCTCACCAAATTTCGTTCTTCTAGGTTAAACCGTTCCTTGGCAGTATCAGTTTTAATTTTTAGGTTTCACTCTGTTTTCTCCTCTATGGATACATGTATTTGGAACTCTAAATCAAACACATTTTGTGCTAGCTCATGGAAACTTGACACAATAAAGTAGTTTCACGTTCTATCTCTAGGGTTTTTTTTCCTATTGATGTAGCCCTAAGCAGAGACCTGCGCAAATCACTTTATGGAAAGTAGTTGCCAAGCTTCCAAAAAACTACGAGTTTCCTGAAATCTCAGCACACATTTTTTCACCTAATATTGATGACACTTTCAGGTAATCATCAGTACCCCAATCCCACTTGGCTCACCAAATTTCGTTCTTCTAGGTTAAACCGTTCGTTGGCAGTAACAGTTTTAATTTTTAGGTTTCACTCTGTTTTCTCCTATATGGATACATGTAGTTGGAACTCTAAATCAAACACGGTTTGTGCTAGCTCTTTGAAACTTGACACAATAAAGTAGTTCCAAGTTCTATCTCTATGTTTTGTTTCCTATTGATGTAGCCCTAAGCAGAGACTGGCGCAAATCACTTTAATGGAAAGCGGTTGCCAAGCTTCCAAAAAACTACGAGTTTCCTGAAATCTCAGCACACATTTTTTCACCCAATCTTGATGACACTTTCAGATAATGATCAGTACCCCAATCGCACTTGACACACCAAATTTCATTTTTCTAGGTTAAACCGTTCGTTGGCAGTAACAGTTTTAATTTTTAGGTTTCACTCTGTTTTCTCCTATATGGATACATGTAGTTGGAACTCTAAATCAAACACGGTTTGTGCTAGCTCTTGGAACTTGACACAATAAAGTAGTTCCATGTTCTATCTCTATATTTTGTTTCCTATTGATGTAGCCCTAAGCAGAGTCCGGCGCAAATCACTTACATGGAAAGGGGTTGCCAAGCTTCCAAAAAAATAGGAGTTTCCTGAAATCTCAGCATACATTTTTTCACCCAACCTTGAAGACACTTTCAGGTAATGATCAGTACCCCAATCCCAGTTGGCTCACCAAATTTCGTTCTTCTAGGTTAAACCGTTTGTTGCCATTATCAGTTTTAATTTTTAGGTTTCACTCAGTTTTCTCCTATATGGATACATGTAGTTGGAACTCTAAATCAAACACAGTTTGTGCTAGCTCTTTGAAACTTGACACAATAAAGTAGTTCCAAGTTCTATCTCTATGGTTTGTTTCATATTGATATAGCCCTAAGTAGAGACTGGCGCAAATCACTTTCATGTAAAGGGGTTGCCAATCTTCCAAAAAAGTATGAGTTTCCTGAAATCTCAGCACATATTTTTTCACCCAATCTTGATGACACTTTCAGGTAATGATCAGTACCCCAATCCCACTTGGCTCACCAAATTTCGTTCTTCTAGGTTAAACCGTTCCTTGGGAGTATCAGTTTTAATTTTTAGGTTTCACTCTGTTTTCTCCTCTATGGATACATGTATTTGGAACTCTAAATCAAACACATTTTGTGCTAGCTCATGGAAACTTGACACAATAAAGTAGTTTCAAGTTCTATCTCTATGGTTTTTTCCTATTGATGTAGCCCTAAGCAGAGACCTGCGCAAAACACTTTCATGGAAAGTTGTTGCCAAGCTTCCAAAAAACTACGAGTTCCTGAAATCTCAGCACACATTTTTTCACCCAATCTTCATGACACTTTCAGGTAAATATCAGTACCCCAATCCCACTTGGCTCACCAAATTTCGTTCTTCTAGGTTAAACCGTTCGTTGGCAGTAACAGTTTTAATTTTTAGGTTTCACTCTGTTTTCCCCTATAAGGATACATGTAGTTGGAACTCTAAGTCAAACACGGTTTGTGCTAGCTCTTGGAAACTTGACACAATAAAGTAGTTCCAAGTTCTATCTCTATGGTTTGTTTCCTATTGATGTATCCCTAAGCAGAGACTGGCGCAAATCACTTTCATGGAAAGGGGTTGCCAAGCTTCCAAAAAACTACGAGTTTCCTAAAATCTCAGCACACATTTTTTCACCTAATCTTGATGACACGTTCAAGTAATGATCAGTACCCCAATCCCACTTGGCTCACCAAATTTCATTCTTCTAGGTTAAACCGTTCGCTGGCAGTAACAGTTTTAATTTTTAGGTTTCACTCTGTTTTCTCCTATATGGATACATGTAGTTGGAACTCTAAAACAAACACGGTTTGTGCTAGCTCTTTCAAACTTGACACAATAAAGTAGTTCCAAGTTCTATCTCTATGGTTTGTTTCCTATTGGTGTAGCCCTAAGCAGAGACCTGCGCAAATCACTTTCATGGAAAGTTGTTGCCAAGCTTCCAAAAAACTACGAGTTTCCTGAAATCTCAGCACACATTTTTTCACCTAATATTGATGACACTTTCAGGTAATCATCAGTACCCCAATCCCAGTTGGCTCACCAAATTTCGTTCTTCTAGGTTAAACCGTTCGTTGCCATTATCAGTTTTAATTTTTAGATTTCACTCAGTTTTCTCCTATATGGATACATGTAGTTGGAACTCTAAATCAAACACGGTTTGTGCTAGCTCTTCGAAACTTGACAAAATAACCTAGTTCCAAGTTCTATCTCTATGGTTTGTTTCCTATTGATGTAGCTCTAAGCAGGACCGGCACAAATCATTTCAAGAAAATGGGTTGCCAAGCTTCCAAAAAACTATTAGTTTCCTGAAATCTCAGCATACATTTTTTCACCCAATCTTGAAGACACTTTCAAGTAATGATCAGTACCCCAATCCCACTTGGCTCACCAAATTTCATTCTTCTAGGTTAAACCGTTCGCTGGCAGTAACAGTTTTAATTTTTAGGTTTCACTCTGTTTTCTCCTGTATGGATACATGTAGTTGGAACTCTAAATCAAAAACGGTTTGTGCTAGCCCTTGGAATGTTGACACAATAAAGTAGTTCCAAGTTCTTTCTCTATGGTTTGTTTCCTATTGATGTAGCCCTAAGCAGAGACTGGCGCAAATCACTTTAATGGAAAGGGGTTGCCATGCTTCCAAAAAACTACGAGTTTCCTGAAATCTCAGCATACATTTTTTCACCCAATCTTGATGACACTTTCAGGTAATGATCAGTACCCCAATCCCACTTGGCTCACCAAATTTCGTTCTTCTAGGTTAAACCGTTCGTTGGCAGTATCAGTTTTAATTTTTAGGTTTCACTCTGTTTTCTCCAATATGGATACATGTAGTTGGAACTCTAAATCAAACACGGTTTGTGCTAGATCTGGGAAACTTGACACAATAAAGTAGTTCCAAGTTCTATCGCTATGATTTGTTTCCTATTGATGTAGCCCTAAGCAGAGACCGGCGCAAATCACTTTCATGGAAAAGGGTTGCCAAACTTCCAAAAAACTACAAGTTACCTGAAATCTCAGCATACATTTTTTCCAACAATCTTGAATACACTTTCAGGTAATGATCAGTACCCCAATCCCACTTGGCTCAACAAATTTCGTTCTTCTAGGTTAAACCGTTCGTTGGCAGTATCAGTTTTAATTTTTAGGTTTCACTCTGTTTTCTCCTATATGGATACATGTAGTTGGAACTCTAAATCAAACACGGTTTGTGCTAGCTCTTTGAAACTTGACACAATAAAGTAGTTCCAAGTTCTATCTCTATGGTTTGTTTCATATTGATATAGCCCTAAGTAGAGACTGGCGCAAATCACTTTCATGTAAAGGGGTTGCCAATCTTCCAAAAAAGTATGAGTTTCCTGAAATCTCAGCACATATTTTTTCACCCAATCTTGATGACACTTTCAGGTAATGATCAGTACCCCAATCCCACTTGGCTCACCAAATTTCGTTCTTCTAGGTTAAACCGTTCCTTGGGAGTATCAGTTTTAATTTTTAGGTTTCACTCTGTTTTCTCCTCTATGGATACATGTATTTGGAACTCTAAATCAAACACATTTTGTGCTAGCTCATGGAAACTTGACACAATAAAGTAGTTTCAAGTTCTATCTCTATGGTTTTTTCCTATTGATGTAGCCCTAAGCAGAGACCTGCGCAAATCACTTTCATGGAAAGTTTTTGCCAAGCTTCCAAAAAACTACGAGTTCCTGAAATCTCAGCACACATTTTTTCACCCAATCTTCATGACACTTTCAGGTAAATATCAGTACCCCAATCCCACTTGGCTCACCAAATTTCGTTCTTCTAGGTTAAACCGTTCGTTGGCAGTAACAGTTTTAATTTTTAGGTTTCACTCTGTTTTCCCCTATAAGGATACATGTAGTTGGAACTCTAAGTCAAACACGGTTTGTGCTAGCTCTTGGAAACTTGACACAATAAAGTAGTTCCAAGTTCTATCTCTATGGTTTGTTTCCTATTGATGTATCCCTAAGCAGAGACTGGCGCAAATCACTTTCATGGAAAGGGGTTGCCAAGCTTCCAAAAAACTACGAGTTTCCTAAAATCTCAGCACACATTTTTTCACCTAATCTTGATGACACGTTCAAGTAATGATCAGTACCCCAATCCCACTTGGCTCACCAAATTTCATTCTTCTAGGTTAAACCGTTCGCTGGCAGTAACAGTTTTAATTTTTAGGTTTCACTCTGTTTTCTCCTATATGGATACATGTAGTTGGAACTCTAAAACAAACACGGTTTGTGCTAGCTCTTTCAAACTTGACACAATAAAGTAGTTCCAAGTTCTATCTCTATGGTTTGTTTCCTATTGGTGTAGCCCTAAGCAGAGACCTGCGCAAATCACTTTCATGGAAAGTTGTTGCCAAGCTTCCAAAAAACTACGAGTTTCCTGAAATCTCAGCACACATTTTTTCACCTAATATTGATGACACTTTCAGGTAATCATCAGTACCCCAATCCCAGTTGGCTCACCAAATTTCGTTCTTCTAGGTTAAACCGTTCGTTGCCATTATCAGTTTTAATTTTTAGATTTCACTCAGTTTTCTCCTATATGGATACATGTAGTTGGAACTCTAAATCAAACACGGTTTGTGCTAGCTCTTCGAAACTTGACAAAATAACCTAGTTCCAAGTTCTATCTCTATGGTTTGTTTCCTATTGATGTAGCTCTAAGCAGGACCGGCACAAATCATTTCAAGGAAATGGGTTGCCAAGCTTCCAAAAAACTATTAGTTTCCTGAAATCTCAGCATACATTTTTTCACCCAATCTTGAAGACACTTTCAAGTAATGATCAGTACCCCAATCCCACTTGGCTCACCAAATTTCATTCTTCTAGGTTAAACCGTTCGCTGGCAGTAACAGTTTTAATTTTTAGGTTTCACTCTGTTTTCTCCTGTATGGATACATGTAGTTGGAACTCTAAATCAAAAACGGTTTGTGCTAGCCCTTGGAATGTTGACACAATAAAGTAGTTCCAAGTTCTTTCTCTATGGTTTGTTTCCTATTGATGTAGCCCTAAGCAGAGACTGGCGCAAATCACTTTAATGGAAAGGGGTTGCCATGCTTCCAAAAAACTACGAGTTTCCTGAAATCTCAGCATACATTTTTTCACCCAATCTTGATGACACTTTCAGGTAATGATCAGTACCCCAATCCCACTTGGCTCACCAAATTTCGTTCTTCTAGGTTAAACCGTTCGTTGGCAGTATCAGTTTTAATTTTTAGGTTTTACTCTGTTTTCTCCAATATGGATACATGTAGTTGGAACTCTAAATCAAACACGGTTTGTGCTAGATCTGGGAAACTTGACACAATAAAGTAGTTCCAAGTTCTATCGCTATGATTTGTTTCCTATTGATGTAGCCCTAAGCAGAGACCGGCGCAAATCACTTTCATGGAAAAGGGTTGCCAAACTTCCAAAAAACTACAAGTTACCTGAAATCTCAGCATACATTTTTTCCAACAATCTTGAATACACTTTCAGGTAATGATCAGCACCCCAATCCCACTTGGCTCAACAAATTTCATTCTTCTAGGTTAAACCGTTCGTTGGCAGTATCAGTTTTAATTTTTAGGTTTCACTCTGTTTTCTCCTATATGGATACATGTAGTTGGAACTCTAAATCAAACACGGTTTGTGCTAGCTCTTTGAAACTTCACACAATAAAGTAGTTCCAAGGTCTATCTCTATGGTTTGTTTCCTATATGTGTAGCCCTAGGCAGAGATTGGCGCAAATCACTTTAATGGTAAGGGGTTGCCAAGCTTCCAAAAAACTACCAGTTTCCTGAAATCTCAGCACATATTTTTTCACCCAAACTTGATGACACTTTCAGATAATGATCAGTACCCCAATCGCACTTGGCACACCAAATTTCATTTTTCTAGGTTAAACCGTTCGTTGGCAGTAACAGTTTTAATTTTTAGGTTTCACTCTCTTTTCTCCTATATGGATACATGTAGTTGGAACTCTAAATCAAACACGGTTTGTGCTAGCTCTTTGAAACTTGACACAATAAAGTAGTTCCAAGTTCTATCTCTATGTTTTGTTTCCTATTGATGTAGCCCTAAGCAGAGACTGGCGCAAATCACTTTAATGGAAAGCGGTTGCCAAGCTTCCAAAAAACTACGAGTTTCCTGAAATCTCAGCACACATTTTTTCACCCAATCTTGATGACACTTTCAGATAATGATCAGTACCCCAATCGCACTTGGCACACCAAATTTCATTTTTCTAGGTTAAACCATTCTTTAGCAGTAACAGTTTTAATTTTTAGGTTTCACTCTGTTTTCTCCTATATGGATACATGTAGTTGGAACTCTAAATCAAACACGGTTTGTGCTAGCTCTTGGAAACTTGACACAATAAAGTAGTTCCATGTTCTATCTCTATATTTTGTTTCCTATTGATGTAGCCCTAAGCAGAGACCGGCGCAAATCACTTACATGGAAAGGGGTTGCCAAGCTTCCAAAAAACTAGGAGTTTCCTGAAATCTCAGCATACATTTTTTCACCCAACCTTGAAGACACTTTCAGGTAATGATCAGTACCCCAATCCCACTTGGCTCACCAAATTTCGTTCTTCTAGGTTAAACCGTTTGTTGTCATTATCAGTTTTAATTTTTAGGTTTCACTCACTTTTCTCCTATATGGATACATGTAGTTGGAACTCTAAATCAAACACGGTATGTGCTAGCTCTTTGAAACTTGACACAATAAAGTAGTTCCAAGTTCTATCTCTATGGTTTGTTTCATATTGATATAGCCCTAAGCAGAGACTGGCGCAAATCACTTTCATGTAAAGGGGTTGCCAAGCTTCCAAAAAAGTATGAGTTTCCTGAAATCTCAGCACATATTTTTTCACCCAACCTTGAAGACACTTTCAGGTAATGATCAGTACCCCAATCCCACTTGGCTCACCAAATTTCGTTCTTCTAGGTTAAACCATTCCTTGGCAGTATCAGTTTTAATTTTTAGGTTTCACTCTGTTTTCTCCTATATGGATACATGTATTTGGAACTCTAAATCAAGCACATTTTGTGCTAGCTCATGGAAACTTGACACAATAAAGTAGTTTCAAGTTCTATCTCTATGGTTTTTTTCCTATTGATGTAGCACTAAGCAGAGACCTGCGCAAATCACTTTCATGGAATGTTGTTGCCAAGCTTCCAAAAAACTACGAGTTTCCTGAAATCTCAGCACACATTTTTTCACCCAATCTTCATGACACTTTCAGGTAAATATCAGTACCCCAATCCCACTTGGCTCACCAAATTTCATTCTTCTAGGTTAAACCGTTCGTTGGCAGTAACAGTTTTAATTTTTAGGTTTCACTCTGTTTTCCCCTATAAGGATACATGTAGTTAGAACTCTAAATCAAACACGGTTTGTGCTAGCTCTTGGAAACTTGACACAATAAAGTAGTTCCAAGTTCTATCTCTATGGTTTCTTTCCTATTGATGTAGCCCTAAGCAGAGACTGGCGCAAATCACTTTCATGGAAAGGGGTTGCCAAGCTTCCAAAAAACTACGAGTTTCCTAAAATCTCAGCACACATTTTTTCACCCAATCTTGATGACACTTTCAAGTAATGATCAGTACCCCAATCCCACTTGGCTCACCAAATTTCATTCTTCTAGGTTAAACCGTTCGCTGGCAGTAACAGTTTTAATTTTTAGGTTTCACTCTGTTTTCTCCTATATGGATACATGTAGTTGGAACTCTAAAACAAACACGGTTTGTGCTAGCTCTTTCAAACTTGACACAATAAAGTAGTTCCAAGTTCTATCTCTATGGTTTGTTTCCTATTGATGTAGCCCTAAGCAGAGACCTGCGCAAATCACTTTCATGGAAAGTTGTTGCCAAGCTTCCAAAAAACTACGAGTTTCCTGAAATCTCAGCACACATTTTTTCACCTAATATTGATGACACTTTCAGGTAATCATCAGTACCCCAATCCCACTTGGCTCACCAAATTTCGTTCTTCTAGGTTAAACCGTTCGTTGGCAGTAACAGTTTTAATTTTTAGGTTTCACTCTGTTTTCTCCTATATGGATACATGTAGTTGGAACTCTATATCAAACACGGTTTGTGCTAGCTCTTTGAAACTTGACACAATAAAGTAGTTCCAAGTTATCTCTATGGTTTGTTTCCTATTGATGTAGCCCTAAGCAGAGACTGGCGCAAATCACTTTAATGGAAAGCGGTTGCCAAGCTTCCAAAAAACTATGAGTTTCCTGAAATCTCAGCACACATTTTTTCACCCAATCTTGATGACACTTTCAGATAATGATCAGTACCCCAATTGCACTTGGCACACCAAATTTCATTTTTCTAGGTTAAACCGTTCGTTGGCAGTAACAGTTTTAACTTTTAGGTTTCACTCTGTTTTCTCCTATATGGATACATGTAGTTGGAACTCTAAATCAAAAACGGTTTGTGCTAGCCCTTGGAATGTTGACACAATAATGTAGTTCCAAGTTCTTTCTCTATGGTTTGTTTCCTATTGATGTAGCCCTAAGCAGAGACTGGCGCAAATCACTTTAATGGAAAGGGGTTGCCATGCTTCCAAAAAAACTACGAGTTTCCTGAAATCTCAGCATACATTTTTTCACCCAATCTTGATGACACTTTCAGGTAATGATCAGTACCCCAATCCCACTTGGCTCACCAAATTTCGTTCTTCTAGGTTAAACCGTTCGTTGGCAGTATCAGTTTTAATTTTTAGGTTTCACTCTGTTTTCTCCAATATGGATACATGTAGTTGGAACTCTAAATCAAACACGGTTTGTGCTAGATCTGGGAAACTTGACACAATAAAGTAGTTCCAAGTTCTATCGCTATGATTTGTTTCCTATTGATGTAGCCCTAAGCAGAGACCGGCGCAAATCACTTTCATGGAAAAGGGTTGCCAAACTTCCAAAAAACTACAAGTTACCTGAAATCTCAGCATACATTTTTTCCAACAATCTTGAATACACTTTCAGGTAATGATCAGTACCCCAATCCCACTTGGCTCAACAAATTTCGTTCTTCTAGGTTAAACCGTTCGTTGGCAGTATCAGTTTTAATTTTTAGGTTTCACTCTGTTTTCTCCTATATGGATACATGTAGTTGGAACTCTAAATCAAACACGGTTTGTGCTAGCTCTTTGAAACTTGACACAATAAAGTAGTTCCAAGTTCTATCTCTATGGTTTGTTTCATATTGATATAGCCCTAAGTAGAGACTGGGGCAAATCACTTTCATGTAAAGGGGTTGCCAATCTTCCAAAAAAGTATGAGTTTCCTGAAATCTCAGCACATATTTTTTCACCCAATCTTGATGACACTTTCAGGTAATGATCAGTACCCCAATCCCACTTGGCTCACCAAATTTCGTTCTTCTAGGTTAAACCGTTCCTTGGGAGTATCAGTTTTAATTTTTAGGTTTCACTCTGTTTTCTCCTCTATGGATACATGTATTTGGAACTCTAAATCAAACACATTTTGTGCTAGCTCATGGAAACTTGACACAATAAAGTAGTTTCAAGTTCTATCTCTATGGTTTTTTCCTATTGATGTAGCCCTAAGCAGAGACCTGCGCAAATCACTTTCATGGAAAGTTGTTGCCAAGCTTCCAAAAAACTACGAGTTCCTGAAATCTCAGCACACATTTTTTCACCCAATCTTCATGACACTTTCAGGTAAATATCAGTACCCCAATCCCACTTGGCTCACCAAATTTCGTTCTTCTAGGTTAAACCGTTCGTTGGCAGTAACAGTTTTAATTTTTAGGTTTCACTCTGTTTTCCCCTATAAGGATACATGTAGTTGGAACTCTAAGTCAAACACGGTTTGTGCTAGCTCTTGGAAACTTGACACAATAAAGTAGTTCCAAGTTCTATCTCTATGGTTTGTTTCCTATTGATGTATCCCTAAGCAGAGACTGGCGCAAATCACTTTCATGGAAAGGGGTTGCCAAGCTTCCAAAAAACTACGAGTTTCCTAAAATCTCAGCACACATTTTTTCACCTAATCTTGATGACACGTTCAAGTAATGATCAGTACCCCAATCCCACTTGGCTCACCAAATTTCATTCTTCTAGGTTAAACCGTTCGCTGGCAGTAACAGTTTTAATTTTTAGGTTTCACTCTGTTTTCTCCTATATGGATACATGTAGTTGGAACTCTAAAACAAACACGGTTTGTGCTAGCTCTTTCAAACTTGACACAATAAAGTAGTTCCAAGTTCTATCTCTATGGTTTGTTTCCTATTGGTGTAGCCCTAAGCAGAGACCTGCGCAAATCACTTTCATGGAAAGTTGTTGCCAAGCTTCCAAAAAACTACGAGTTTCCTGAAATCTCAGCACACATTTTTTCACCTAATATTGATGACACTTTCAGGTAATCATCAGTACCCCAATCCCAGTTGGCTCACCAAATTTCGTTCTTCTAGGTTAAACCGTTCGTTGCCATTATCAGTTTTAAATTTTAGATTTCACTCAGTTTTGTCCTATATGGATACATGTAGTTGGAACTCTAAATCAAACACGGTTTGTGCTAGCTCTTCGAAACTTGACAAAATAACCTAGTTCCAAGTTCTATCTCTATGCTTTGTTTCCTATTGATGTAGCTCTAAGCAGGACCGGCACAAATCATTTCAAGGAAATGGGTTGCCAAGCTTCCAAAAAACTATTAGTTTCCTGAAATCTCAGCATACATTTTTTCACCCAATCTTGAAGACACTTTCAAGTAATGATCAGTACCCCAATCCCACTTGGCTCACCAAATTTCATTCTTCTAGGTTAAACCGTTCGCTGGCAGTAACAGTTTTAATTTTTAGGTTTCACTCTGTTTTCTCCTGTATGGATACATGTAGTTGGAACTCTAAATCAAAAACGGTTTGTGCTAGCCCTTGGAATGTTGACACAATAAAGTAGTTCCAAGTTCTTTCTCTATGGTTTGTTTCCTATTGATGTAGCCCTAAGCAGAGACTGGCGCAAATCACTTTAATGGAAAGGGGTTGCCATGCTTCCAAAAAACTACGAGTTTCCTGAAATCTCAGCATACATTTTTTCACCCAATCTTGATGACACTTTCAGGTAATGATCAGTACCCCAATCCCACTTGGCTCACCAAATTTCGTTCTTCTAGGTTAAACCGTTCGTTGGCAGTATCAGTTTTAATTTTTAGGTTTCACTCTGTTTTCTCCAATATGGATACATGTAGTTGGAACTCTAAATCAAACACGGTTTGTGCTAGATCTGGGAAACTTGACACAATAAAGTAGTTCCAAGTTCTATCGCTATGATTTGTTTCCTATTGATGTAGCCCTAAGCAGAGACCGGCGCAAATCACTTTCATGGAAAAGGGTTGCCAAACTTCCAAAAAACTACAAGTTACCTGAAATCTCAGCATACATTTTTTCCAACAATCTTGAATACACTTTCAGGTAATGATCAGTACCCCAATCCCACTTGGCTCAACAAATTTCATTCTTCTAGGTTAAACCGTTCGTTGGCAGTATCAGTTTTAATTTTTAGGTTTCACTCTGTTTTCTCCTATATGGATACATGTAGTTGGAACTCTAAATCAAACACGGTTTGTGCTAGCTCTTTGAAACTTCACACAATAAAGTAGTTCCAAGGTCTATCTCTATGGTTTGTTTCCTATATGTGTAGCCCTAGGCAGAGATTGGCGCAAATCACTTTAATGGTAAGGGGTTGCCAAGCTTCCAAAAAACTACCAGTTTCCTGAAATCTCAGCACATATTTTTTCACCCAAACTTGATGACACTTTCAGATAATGATCAGTACCCCAATCGCACTTGGCAACCAAATTTCATTTTTCTAGGTTAAACCGTTCGTTGGCAGTAACAGTTTTAATTTTTAGGTTTCACTCTCTTTTCTCCTATATGGATACATGTAGTTGGAACTCTAAATCAAACACGGTTTGTGCTAGCTCTTTGAAACTTGACACAATAAAGTAGTTCCAAGTTCTATCTCTATGTTTTGTTTCCTATTGATGTAGCCCTAAGCAGAGACTGGCGCAAATCACTTTAATGGAAAGCGGTTGCCAAGCTTCCAAAAAACTACGAGTTTCCTGAAATCTCAGCACACATTTTTTCACCCAATCTTGATGACACTTTCAGATAATGATCAGTACCCCAATCGCACTTGGCACACCAAATTTCATTTTTCTAGGTTAAACCATTCTTTAGCAGTAACAGTTTTAATTTTTAGGTTTCACTCTGTTTTCTCCTATATGGATACATGTAGTTGGAACTCTAAATCAAACACGGTTTGTGCTAGCTCTTGGAAACTTGACACAATAAAGTAGTTCCATGTTCTATCTCTATATTTTGTTTCCTATTGATGTAGCCCTAAGCAGAGACCGGCGCAAATCACTTACATGGAAAGGGGTTGCCAAGCTTCCAAAAAACTAGGAGTTTCCTGAAATCTCAGCATACATTTTTTCACCCAACCTTGAAGACACTTTCAGGTAATGATCAGTACCCCAATCCCACTTGGCTCACCAAATTTCGTTCTTCTAGGTTAAACCGTTTGTTGTCATTATCAGTTTTAATTTTTAGGTTTCACTCACTTTTCTCCTATATGGATACATGTAGTTGGAACTCTAAATCAAACACGGTATGTGCTAGCTCTTTGAAACTTGACACAATAAAGTAGTTCCAAGTTCTATCTCTATGGTTTGTTTCATATTGATATAGCCCTAAGCAGAGACTGGCGCAAATCACTTTCATGTAAAGGGGTTGCCAAGCTTCCAAAAAAGTATGAGTTTCCTGAAATCTCAGCACATATTTTTTCACCCAACCTTGAAGACACTTTCAGGTAATGATCAGTACCCCAATCCCACTTGGCTCACCAAATTTCGTTCTTCTAGGTTAAACCATTCCTTGGCAGTATCAGTTTTAATTTTTAGGTTTCACTCTGTTTTCTCCTATATGGATACATGTATTTGGAACTCTAAATCAAGCACATTTTGTGCTAGCTCATGGAAACTTGACACAATAAAGTAGTTTCAAGTTCTATCTCTATGGTTTTTTTCCTATTGATGTAGCACTAAGCAGAGACCTGCGCAAATCACTTTCATGGAAAGTTGTTGCCAAGCTTCCAAAAAACTACGAGTTTCCTGAAATCTCAGCACACATTTTTTCACCCAATCTTCATGACACTTTCAGGTACATATCAGTACCCCAATCCCACTTGGCTCACCAAATTTCGTTCTTCTAGGTTAAACCGTTCGTTGGCAGTAACAGTTTTAATTTTTAGGTTTCACTCTGTTTTCCCCTATAAGGATACATGTAGTTAGAACTCTAAATCAAACACGGTTTGTGCTAGCTCTTGGAAACTTGACACAATAAAGTAGTTCCAAGTTCTATCTCTATGGTTTCTTTCCTATTGATGTAGCCCTAAGCAGAGACTGGCGCAAATCACTTTCATGGAAAGGGGTTGCCAAGCTTCCAAAAAACTACGAGTTTCCTAAAATCTCAGCACACATTTTTTCACCCAATCTTGATGACACTTTCAAGTAATGATCAGTACCCCAATCCCACTTGGCTCACCAAATTTCATTCTTCTAGGTTAAACCGTTCGCTGGCAGTAACAGTTTTAATTTTTAGGTTTCACTCTGTTTTCTCCTATATGGATACATGTAGTTGGAACTCTAAAACAAACACGGTTTGTGCTAGCTCTTTCAAACTTGACACAATAAAGTAGTTCCAAGTTCTATCTCTATGGTTTGTTTCCTATTGATGTAGCCCTAAGCAGAGACCTGCGCAAATCACTTTCATGGAAAGTTGTTGCCAAGCTTCCAAAAAACTACGAGTTTCCTGAAATCTCAGCACACATTTTTTCACCTAATATTGATGACACTTTCAGGTAATCATCAGTACCCCAATCCCACTTGGCTCACCAAATTTCGTTCTTCTAGGTTAAACCGTTCGTTGGCAGTAACAGTTTTAATTTTTAGGTTTCACTCTGTTTTCTCCTATATGGATACATGTAGTTGGAACTCTATATCAAACACGGTTTGTGCTAGCTCTTTGAAACTTGACACAATAAAGTAGTTCCAAGTTATCTCTATGGTTTGTTTCCTATTGATGTAGCCCTAAGCAGAGACTGGCGCAAATCACTTTAATGGAAAGCGGTTGCCAAGCTTCCAAAAAACTATGAGTTTCCTGAAATCTCAGCACACATTTTTTCACCCAATCTTGATGACACTTTCAGATAATGATCAGTACCCCAATTGCACTTGGCACACCAAATTTCATTTTTCTAGGTTAAACCGTTCGTTGGCAGTAACAGTTTTAACTTTTAGGTTTCACTCTGTTTTCTCCTATATGGATACATGTAGTTGGAACTCTAAATCAAACACGGTTTGTGCTAGCTCTTGGAAACTTGACACAATAAAGTAGTTCCATGTTCTATCTCTATATTTTGTTTCCTATTGATGTAGCCCTAAGCAGAGACCGGCGCAAATCACTTACATGGAAAGGGGTTGCCAAGCTTCCAAAAAACTAGGAGTTTCCTGAAATCTCAGCATACATTTTTTCACCCAACCTTGAAGACACTTTCAGGTAATGATCAGTACCCCAATCCCACTTGGCTCACCAAATTTCGTTCTTCTAGGTTAAACCGTTTGATGCCATTATCAGTTTTAATTGTTAGGTTTCACTCAATTTTCTCCTATATGGATACATGTATTTGGAACTCTAAATCAAACACGGTTTGTGCTAGCTCTTTGAAACTTGACACAATAAAGTAGTTCCAAGTTCTCTCTGTATGGTTTGTTTCATATTGATATAGCCCAAAGCAGAGACTGGCGCAAATCACTTTCATGTAAAGGGGTTGCCAAGCTTCCAAAAAAGTATGAGTTTCCTGAAATCTCAGCACATATTTTTTCACCCAATCTTGATGACACTTTTAGGTAATGATTAGTACCCCAATCCCACTTGGCTCACCAAATTTTGTTCTTCTAGGTTAAACCGTTCCTTGGCAGTATCAGTTTTAATTTTTAGGTTTCACTCTGTTTTCTCCTATATGGATACATGTATTTGGAACTCTAAATCAAACACATTTTGTGCTAGCTCATGGAAACTTGACACAATAAAGTAGTTTCAAGTTCTATCTCTATGGTTTTTTCCTATTGATGTAGGCCTAAGCAGAGACTGGCGCAAATCACTTTCATGGAAAGGGGTTGCCAAGCTTCCAAAAAACTACGAGTTTCCTGAAATCTCAGCACATCTTTTTTCACCCAAATATGATGACAATTTCAGGTAATGATCAGTACCCCAGTCCCACTTGGCTCACCAAATTTCGTTCTTCTATGTTAAACCGTCCGTTGGCTGTAACAGTTTTAATTTTTAGGTTTCACTCTGCTTTTTCGTATATGGATACATGTAGTTGGAAATCTAAATCAAACACCTTTTGTGCTAGCTCTTGGAAACTTGACACAATAAAGTAGTTCCAAGTTCTATCTCTATGGTTTGTTTCCTATTGATGTAGCCCTAAACAGAGACTGGCGCAAATCACTTAAATGGAAAGGGGTTTCCATGCTTCCAAAAAACTACGAGTTTCCTGAAATCTCAGCACACATTTTTTCACCCAATCTGGATGACACTTTCAGGTAATGATCAGTACCCCAATCCCACTTGGCTCACCAAATTTCGTTCTTCAAGGTTAAACCGTTCGTTGGCAGTAACAGTTTTAATTTTTATGTTTCACTCTGTTTTCTCCTATATGGATAAATGTAGTTGGAACTCTAAATAAAACACAGTTTATGCTAGTTCTTGGAAACTTGACACAATAAAGTAGTTCCAAGTTCTATCTCTATGGTTTGTTTCCTAGAGATGTAGCCCTAAGCAGAGACTGGCACAAATCACTTTCATGGAAAGGGGTTGCCAAGCTTCCAAAAAACTACGAGTTTCCTGAAATCTCAGCATACATTTATTGAACCAAACTTGAAGACACTTTCAGGTAATGATCAGTACCCCAATCCGACTTGGCTCACCAAATTTCCTTCATCTAGGTTAAACCGTTCGTTGGCAGTAACAGTTTTAATTTTTAGGTTTCACTCTGTTTTCTCCTATATGGATATATGTAGTTGGAACTCTAAATCAAACACGGTTTGTGCTAGCTGTTGGAAACTTGACAATAAAGTAGTTCCAAGTTCTCTCTCTATGGTTTGTTTCCTATTGATGTAGCCCTAAGCAGAGTCCGGTGCAAATCACTTTCATGAAAAGAGGTTGCCAAACTTCCAAAAAACTATGAGTTTCCTGAAATCTCAGCATACATTTTTTCGCCCAATCTTGAAGACACTTTCAGGTAATGATCAGTACCCCAATCCCACTTGGCTCACCAAATTTCGTTCTTCTAGGTTAAACCGTTCGTTGGCAGTAACAGTTTTAATTTTTAGGTTTCACTCTGTTTTCTCCTATATGGATACATGTATTTGGAACTCTAAATCAAACACGGTTTGTGCTAGCCCTTGGAAACTTCACACAATAAAGTAGTTCCAAGTTCTATCTCTATGGTTTGTTTCCTATTGATGTAGCCCTAAGCAGAGACTGGCGCAAATCACTTTCAAGGAAAGGGGTTGCCAAGCTTCCAAAAAACTACCAGTTTCCTGATATCTCAGCATACATTTTTTCACCCAATCTTGAAGACACTTTCAGGTAATGATCAGTACCCCAATCACACTTGGCTCACCAAATTTCATTCTTCAAGGTTAAACCTTTCGTTGGCTGTAACAGTTTTAATTTTTAGGTTTCACTCTGTTTTCTCCTATATGGATACATGTAGTTGGAACTCTAAATCAAACACGGTTTGTGCTAGCCCTTGGAAACTTGACACAATAAGGTTGTTCCAAGTTCTCTCTCTATGGTTTGTTTCCTATTGATGTAGCCCTAAGCAGAGACTGGCGCAAATCACTTTCATGGAAAGGGGTTGCCAAGCTTCCAAAAAACTACGAGTTTCCTGAGATCTCAGCACACATTTTTTCACCCAAACTTGATGACACTTTCAGGTAATGATCAGTACCCCAAATCCACTTGGCTCACCAAATGTCGTTCTTCTAGGTTAAACCGTTCGTTAGCAGTAACAGTTTTCATTTTTAGGTTTCACTCTGTTTTCTCCAATATGGATACATGTATTTGGAACTCTAAATCAAACACGGTTTGTGGTAGCTCTTTGAAACTTGACACAATAATGTAGTTCCAAGTTCTATCTCTATGGTTTGTTTCCTGTTGATGTAGCCCTAAGCAGAGTCCGGCGCAAATCACTTTCATGGAAAGTTGTTGCCAAGCTTCCAAAAAACTACAAGTTTCCTGAAATCTCAGCACACATTTTTTCACCCAATCTTGATGACACTTTCAGGTAATGTTCAGAACCCCACTCCCACTGGGCTTACCAAATTTCGTTTTCTAGGTTAAAACGTTCGTTGGCAGTAACAGTTTTAATTTTTAGGTTTCACTCTGTTTTCTCCTATATGGATACATGTAGTTGGAACTCTAAATCAAACACGGTTTGTGCTAGCCCTTGGAATCTTGACACAATAAAGTAGTTCCAAGGTCTATCTCTATGGTTTGCTTCCTATTGATGTAGCCCTAAGAAGAGACTGGCGCAAATCACTTTCATGGAGAGGGGTTCCCAAGCTTCCAAAAAACTACGAGTTTCCTGAAATCTCGGCACACATTTTTTTCACTCAATCATGATGACACTTTCAGGTAATGATCAGTACCCCAATCCCACTTGGCTCACCAAATTTCGTTCTGCTATGTTAAACCGTTCATTGGCAGTAACAGTTTTAATTTTTAGGTTTCACTCTGTTTTCTCCTATATGGATACATGTAGTTGGAACTCTGAATCAAACACGGTTTGTGCTAGCCCTTGGAAACTTGACACAATAAGGTAGTTCCAAGTTCTATCTCTATGGTTTGTTTCCTATTGATGTAGCTCTAAGCAGAGACTGGCGCAAATCACTTTCATGGAAAGGGGTTGCCAAGCTTCCAATAAAATACGAGTTTCCTGAAATCTCAGCATATATTTTTTCAACCAATCTTGAAGACACTTTCAGGTAATGATCAGTTCCCCAATCCCACTTGGCTCACCAAATTTTGTTCTTCTATATTAAACCGTTCATTGGCAGTAACAGTTTAAGTTTTTAGTTTTCACTCTGTTTTCTCCTATATGGATACATGTAGTTGGAACTCTAAATAAAACACGGTTTGTGCTAGCTCTTGGAAACTTGAAACAATAAAGTAGTTCCAAGGTCTATCTCTATGGTTTGTTTCCTATTCATGTAGCCCTAAGCAGAGACTGGCGCAAATCACTTTCATGGAAAGGGGTTGCCAAGCTTCATAAAATACGAGTTTCCTGATATCTCAGCACACATTTTTTCACCCAATCTTGATGACACTTTCAAGTAATGATCAGTACACCAATCCCTCTTGGCTCAACAAATTTCGTTCTTCTAGGTTAAACCGTTCGTTGGCTGTAACAGTTTTAATTTTTAGGTTTCACTCTGTTTTCTCCTATATAGATACATGTAGTTGGAACTCTAAATCAAACACGGTTTGTGCTAGCTGTTGGAAACTTGACAAAATAAAGTAGTTCAAAGTTCTATCTCTATGGTTTGTTTCCTATTGATGTAGCGCTAAGCAGAGTCCGGCGCAAATCACTTTCATGGAAAGGGGTTGCCAAACTTCCAAAAAACTACGAGTTTCCTGAAATCTCAGCATACATTTTTTCACCCAATCTTGAAGACACTTTCAGGTAATGATCAGTACCCCAATCCCACTTGGTTCACCAAATTTTGTTCTTCTAGGTTAAACCGTTCGTTGGCAGTAACAGTTTTAATTTTTAGGTTTCACTCTGTTTTCTCCTATATGGATACATGTAGTTGGAACTCTAAATCAAACACGGTTTGTGCTAGCCCTTGGAAACTTGACACAATAAAGTAGTTCCAAGCTCTATCTCTATGGTTTGTTTCCTATTGAGTAGCCCTAAGCAGAGACTGGCACAAATCACTTTCTAGGAAAGGGGTTGCCAAGCTTCCAAAAAACTACGTGTTTCCTGAAATCACAGCATACATTTTTTCACCCAATCTTGATGACACTTTCAGGTAATGATCACTACCTTAATCCCACTTGGCTCACCTAATTTCGTTCTTCTAGGTTAAACCGTTCGTTGGCAGTAACCGTTTTAAATTTTAGTTTTCACTCTGTTTTCTCCTATATGGATACATGTAGTTGGAACTCTAAATCAAACACGTTTTTGCTAGCTCTTGAAAACTAGACACAATAAACTAGTTCCAAGTTCTATCTCTATGGTTTGTTTCCTATTGATGTAGCCCTAAATAGAGACTGGCGCAAATCACTTTCATGGAAAGGGTTGCCAAGGTTCCAAAAAACTACGAGTTTCCTGAAACCTCAGCACACATTTTCTCACCCAATCTTGATGACACTTTCAGGTAATGATCAGTACCGCAATCCCACTTGGCTCACCAAATTTCGTTCTTCTAGGTTAAACCTTTCGTTGGCAGAAACAGTTTTAATTTTTAGGTTTCACTCTGTTTTCTCCTATATGGATACATGTAGTTGGAACTCTAAATCAAACACGGTTTGTGCTAGCTCTTTGAAACTTGACACAATAAAGTAGTTCCAAGTTCTATCTCTATGGTTTGTTTCCTATTGATGTAGCCCTAAGCAGAGACCGGCGCAAATCACTTTCATGGAAAGTTGTTTCCAAGCTTCCCAAAAACTACGAGTTTCCTGAAATTTCTGCACACATTTTTTCACCCAAACTTGATGACACTTTCAGGTAATGATCAGTACCCCAATCCCACTTGGCTCACCAAATTTCGTTCTTCTAGGTTAAACCGTTCGTTGGCAGTATCTGTTTTAATTTTTAGGTTTCACTCTGTTTTCTCCTATATGGATACATGTAGTTGGAACTCTAAATCAAACACGGTTTGTGCTATCTCTTGGAAACTTGACACAATAAAGTAGTTCCAAGTTCTATCTCTATGGTTTGTTTCCTATTGATGTAGCCCTAAGCAAAGACCGGCGCAAATCATTTCATGGAAAGGGGTTGCCAAGCTTCCAAAAAACTACGAGTTTCCTGAAATCTCAGCATACATTTTTTCACCCAATCTTGAAGACAGTTTCAGGTAATGATCAGTACCCCAATCCCACTTGGCTCACCAAATTTCGTTCTTCTAGGTTAAACCGTTCGTTGGCAGTAACAGTTTTAATTTTTAGTTTTCACTCTGTTTTCTCCTGTATGGATACATGTAGTTGGAACTCTAAATCAAACACGGTTTGTGCTAGCTCTTTGAAACTTGACACAGTAACGTAGTTCCAAGTTCTATCTCTATGGTTTTTCTCCTATTGATGTAGCCCTAAGCAGAGACTGGTGCAAATCACTTTCATGGAAATTTGTTGCCAAGCTTCCAAAAAACTACGAGTTTCCTGACATCTCAGCACACATTTTTTCACCCAATCTTGATCACACTTTCAGGTAATGATCAGTACCCCAATCGTACTTGGCTCACCAAATTTCGTTCTTCTAGGTTAAACAGATCGATGGCAGTAACAGTTTTAATTTTTAGGTTTCACTCTGTTTTCTCCTATATGGATACATGTAGTTGGAACTCTAAATCAAACACGGTTTGTGCTAGCTCTTTGAAACTTGACACAATAAAGTAGTTCCAAGGTCTCTCTCTATGGTTTGTTTCCTATTGATGTAGCCCTAAGCAGAGTCCGGCGCAAATCACTTTCATGGAAAAGGGTTGCCAAGCTTCAAAATAACTACGAGTTTCCTGAAATCTCAGCAAACATTTTTTCACCCAATCTTGATGACACTTTCAGGTATGAATCAGTACCCCACTCCCAATTGGCTCACCAAATTTCGTTCTTCTAGGTTAAACCGTTCGTTGGCAGTAACAGTTTTAATTTTTAGGTTTCACTCTGTTTTCTCCTATATGGATACATGTAGTTGGAACTCTGAATCAAACACGGTTTGTGCTAGCCCTTGGAAACTTGACACAATAAAGTAGTTCCAAGTTCTATCTCTTTGGTTTGTTTCCTATTGATGTAGCCCTAAGCAGAGACTGGCGCAAATCACTTTCATGGAAAGGGATTGCCAAGCTTCCAAAAAAATACGAGTTTCCTGATATCTCAGCACACATTTTTTCACCCAATCTTGATGACACTTTCAAGTAATGATCAGCACCCCAATCCCACTTGGCTCACCAAATTTCGTTCTTCTAGGTTAAACATTTTGTTGGCAGTATCAGTTTTAATTTTTAGGTTTCACTCTGTTTTCACCTATATGGATACATGTATTTGCAATTCTAAATCAAACACGGTTTGTGGTAGTTCTCGGAAACTTGACACAATAAAGTAGTTCCAAGTTCTCTCTCTATGGTTTGTTTCCTATTGATGTAGCCCTAAGCAGAGACCAGAGCAAATCACTTTCATGGAAAGGGGTTGCCAAATTTCCAAAAAACTACGAGTTTCCTGAAATCTCAGCACATATTTTTTTCACCCAATCTTGATGACACTTTCAGGTAATGATCAGTACCCCAATTCCACTTGGCTCACCAAATTTCGTTCTTCTAGGTTAAACCGTTCGTTGGCTGTAACAGTTTTAATTTTTAGGTTTCACTCTGTTTTCTCCTATATGGATACATGTAGTTGGAACTCTAAATCAAACACGGTTTGTGCTAGCTGTTGGAAACTTGACACAATAAAGTAGTTCCAAGTTCTCTCTCTATGGTTTGTTTCCTATTGATGTAGCCCTAAGCAGAGACCGGAGCAAATCACTTTCACAGAAAGGGGTTGCCAAATTTCCAAAAAACTACGAGTTTCCTGAAATCTCAGCACATATTTTTTTCACCCAATCTTGATGACACTTTCAGGTAATGATCAGTACCCCAATCCCACTTGGCTCACCAAATTTCGTTCTTCTATGTTAAACCATTCGTTGGCTGTAACAGTTTTAATTTTTAGGTTTCACTCTGTTTTCTCCTATATGGATACATGTAGTTGGAACTCTAAATAAAACACGTTTTGTGCTAGCTGTTGGAAACTTGACAAAATAAAGTAGTTCAAAGTTCTATCTCTATGGTTTGTTTCCTATTGATGTAGCCCTAAGCAGAGTCCGGTGCAAATCACTTTCATGAAAAGGGGTTGCCAAACTTCCAAAAAACTATGATTTTCCTGAAATCTCAGCATACATTTTTTCGCCCAATCTTGAAGACACTTTCAGGTAATGATCAGTACCCCAATCCCACTTGGCTCACCAAATTTCGTTCTTCTAGGTTAAACCGTTCGATGGCAGTAACAGTTTTAATTTTTAGTTTTCACTCTGTTTTCTCCTATATGGATACATGTAGTTGGAACTCTAAATCAAACACGGTTTGTGCTAGCTCTTTGAAACTTGACACAATAAAGTAGTTCCAAGTTCTATCTCTATGGTTTGTTTCCTCTTGATGTAGCCCTAAGCAGAGACGGCGGAAATCACTTTCATGGAAAGTTGTTGCCAAGCTTCCAAAAAACTACAAGTTTCCTGAAATCTCAGCACACATTTTTTCACCCAATCTTGATGACACTTTCAGGTAATGATCAGTAGCCCAATCCCACTTGGCTCACCAAATTTCATTCTTCTAGGTTAAACCGTTCGTTGGCAGTATCAGTTTTAATTTTTAGGTTTCACTCTGTTTTATCCTATATGGATACATATATTTGGAACTCTAAATCAAACACGGTTTGTGCTAGCTCTTGGAAACTTGACACAATAAATTAGTTCCAAGTTCTATCTCTATGGTTTGTTTCCTATTGATGTAGCCCTAAGCAGAGACTGGCGCAAATCACTTTCATGGAAAGGGGTTGCCAAGCTTCCAAAAAACTACGAGTTTCCTGAGATCTCAGCACACATTTTTTCACCCAAACTTGATGACACTTTCAGGTAATGATCAGTACCCCAAATCCACTTGGCTCACCAAATGTCGTTCTTCTAGGTTAAACCGTTCGTTAGCAGTATCAGTTTTTATTTTTAGGTTTCACTCTGTTGTCTCCAATATGGATACATGTATTTGTAACTCTAAATCAAACACGGTTTGTGGTAGCTCTTTGAAACTTGACACAATAATGTAGTTCCAAGTTCTATCTCTATGGTTTGTTTCCTCTTGATGTAGCCCTAAGCAGAGTCCGGCGCAAATCACTTTCATGGAAAGTTGTTGCCAAGCTTCCAAAAAACTACAAGTTTCCTGAAATCTCAGCACACATTTTTTCACCCAATCTTGATGACACTTTCAGGTAATGATCAGAACCCCACTCCCACTGGGCTTACCAAATTTCGTTTTCTAGGTTAAAACGTTCGTTGGCAGTAACAGTTTTAATTTTTAGGTTTCACTCTGTTTTCTCCTATATGGATACATGTAGTTGGAACTCTAAATCAAACACGGTTTGTGCTAGCCCTTGGAATCTTGACACAATAAAGTAGTTCCAAGGTCTATCTCTATGGTTTGCTTCCTATTGATGTAGCCCTAAGAAGAGACTGGCGCAAATCACTTTCATGGAAAGGGGTTCCCAAGCTTCCAAAAAACTACGAGTTTCCTGAAATCTCGGCACATATTTTTTTCACTCAATCATGATGACACTTTCAGGTAATGATCAGTACCCCAATCCCACTTGGCTCACCAAATTTCGTTCTGCTATGTTAAACCGTTCATTGGCAGTAAGAGTTTTAATTTTTAGGTTTCACTCTGTTTTCTCCTATATGGATACATGTAGTTGGAACTCTGAATCAAACACGTTTGTGCTAGCCCTTGGATACTTGACACAATAAAGTAGTTCCAAGTTCTATCTCTATGGTTTGTTTCCTATTGATGTAGCCCTAAGCAGACACTGGCGCAAATCACTTTCATGGAAAGGGGTTGCCAAGCTTCCAAAAAACTAGGAGTTTCCTGAAATCTCAGCATATATTTTTTCACCCAATCTTGAAGACACTTTCAGGTAATGATCAGTTCCCCAATCCCACTTGGCTCACCAAATTTTGTTCTTCAATATTAAACCGTTCATTGGCAGTAACAGTTTAAGTTTTTAGTTTTCACTCTGTTTTCTCCTATATGGATACATGTAGTTGGAACTCTAAATCAAACACGGTTTGTGCTAGCTCTTGGAAACTTGAAACAATAAAGTAGTTCCAAGGTCTATCTCTATGGTTTCTTTCCTATTCATGTAGCCCTAAGCAGAGACTGGCGCAAATCACTTTAATGGAAAGGGGTTGCCAAGCTTCATAAAATACGAGTTTCCTGATATCTCAGCACACATTTTTTCACCCAATCTTGATGACACTTTCAAGTAATGATCAGTACACCAATCCCACTTGGCTCACCAAATTTCGTTCTTCTAGGTTAAACCGTTCGTTGGCTGTAACAGTTTTAATTTTTAGGTTTCACTCTGTTTTCTCCTATATAGATACATGTAGTTGGAACTCTAAATCAAACACGGTTTGTGCTAGCTGTTGGAAACTTGACAAAATAAAGTAGTTCAAAGTTCTATCTCTATGGTTTGTTTCCTATTGATGTAGCACTAAGCAGAGTCCGGCGCAAATCACTTTCATGGAAAGGGGTTGCCAAACTTCCAAAAAACTACGAGTTTCCTGAAATCTCAGCATACATTTTTTCACCCAATCTTGAAGACACTTTCAGGTAATGATCAGTACCCCAATCCCACTTGGTTCACCAAATTTCGTTCTTCTAGGTTAAACCGTTCGTTGGCAGTAACAGTTTTAATTTTTAGGTTTCACTCTGTTTTCTCCTATATGGATACATGTAGTTGGAACTCTAAATCAAACACGGTTTGTGCTAGCCCTTGGAAACTTGACACAATAAAGTAGTTCCAAGCTCTATCTCTATGGTTTGTTTCCTATTGAGTAGCCCTAAGCAGAGACTGGCACAAATCACTTTCAAGGAAAGGGGTTGCCAAGCTTCCAAAAAACTACGTGTTTCCTGAAATCTCAGCATACATTTTTTCACCCAATCTTGATGACACTTTCAGGTAATGATCACTACCTTAATCCCACTTGGCTCACCTAATTTCGTTCTTATAGGTTAAACCGTTCGTTGGCAGTAACCGTTTTAAATTTTAGTTTTCACTCTGTTTTCTCCTATATGGATACCTGTAGTTGGAACTCTAAATCAAACACGGTTTGTGCTAGCCCTTGGGAACTTGACACAATAAAGTAGTTCCAAGCTCTATCTCTATGGTTTGTTTCCTATTGAGTAGCCCTAAGCAGAGACTGGCACAAATCACTTTCAAGGAAAGGCGTTGCCAAGCTTCCAAAAAACTACGTGTTTCCTGAAATCTCAGCATACATTTTTTCACCCAATCTTGATGACACTTTCAGGTAATGATCACTACCTTAATCCCACTTGGCTCACCTAATTTCGTTCTTCTAGGTTAAACCGTTCGTTGGCAGTAACCGTTTTAATTTTTAGTTTTCACTCTGTTTTCTCCTATATGGATACATGTAGTTGGAACTCTAAATCAAACACGGTTTGTGCTAGCTCTTGAAAAATAGACACAATAAACTAGTTCCAAGTTCTATCTCTATGGTTTGTTTCCTATTGATGTAGCCCTAAATAGAGACTGGCGCAAATCACTTTCATGGAAAGGGTTGCCAAGGTTCCAAAAAACTACGAGTTTCCTGAAATCTCAGCACACATTTTTTCACCCAAACTTGATGACACCTTCAGATAAGGATCTGTACCCCAATCCCTCTTGGCTCACCAAATTTCGTTCTTCTAGGTTAAACCGTTCGTTGGCACTAACAATTTTAATTTTTAGGTTTCACTCTGTTTTCTCCTATATGGATACATGTATTTGGAACTCTAAATCAAACACGGTTTGTGCTAGCTCTTTAAAACTTGACACAATAAAATAGTTCCAAGTCCTATCCCTATGGTTTGTTTCCTATTCATGTAGCCCTACGCAGAGACTGGCGCAAATCACTTTCATGCAAAGGGGTTGCCAAACTCCCAAAAAACGAAGAGTTTTCTGAAATCTCAGCACACGTTTTTTCACCCAATCTTGATGACTCTTTCAGGTAATGATCAGTACCCCAATCCCACTTGGCTCACCAAATTTCACTGTTCTAAGTTCAACCGTTCGTTGGCAGTGTCAGTTTTAATTTTTAGGTTTCACTCTGTTTTCTCCTACATGGATACATGTAGTTGGAACTCTAAATCAAACATGGTTTGTGCTAGATCTGGAAAACTTGACACAATAAAGTAGTTCCATGTACTATCTCTATGGTTTGTTTCCTATTGATGTATCCCTAAGCAGAGACTGGCGCAAATCACTTTCATGGAAAGGGGTTGCCAAGCTTCCAAAAAACTACGAGTTTCCTGAAATCTTAGCACACATTTTTTCAGCCAATCTGGATGACACTTTCAGGTAATGATCAGTACGCCAATCCCACTTGGCTCACCAAATTTCGTTCATCTAGGTTAAACCGTTCGTTGGCAGTAACAGTTTTAATTTTTAGGTTTCACTCTGTTTTCTCCTATATGGATACATGTAGTTGGAACTCTAAATCAAACACGGTTTGTGCTAGCTCTTTGAAACTTGACACAATAAAGTAGTTCCAAGTTCTATCTGTATGGTTTGTTTCCTTTTGATGTAGCCCTAAGCAGAGACTGGCACAAATCACTTTCATGGAAAGGGGTTGCCAAGCTTCCAAAAAACTACGAGTTTTCTGAAATCTCAGCACACATTTTTTCACCCAATCTTGATGACTCTTTCAGGTAATGATCAGTACCCCAATCCCACTTGGCTCAAAAAATTTCATTGTTCTAGGTTAAACCGTTCGTTGGCAGTAACAGTTTTAATTTTTAGGTTTCACTCTGTTTTCTCCTATATGGATACATGTATTTGGAACTCTAAATCAAACACGGTTTGTGCTAGCTCTTGAAAACTTGACACAATAAAGGAGTTCCAAGTTCTGTCTCTATGGTTTGTTTCCTATTTATGTAGCCCTAAGCAGAGACTGGCGCAAATCACTTTCATGGAAAGGGGTTGCCAAGCTTCCAAAAAACTACAAGTTTCCTGAAATCTCAGCACACTGTTTTTCACCCAATCTTGATGACACTTTCAGGTAATGATCAGTACCCCAATCCCACTTGGTTCCCCAAATTTCGTTCTTCTAGGTTAAACCGTTCGTTGGCAGTAACAGTTATAGTTTTTAGGTTTCACTCTGTTTTCTCCTATATGGATACATGTAGTTGGAACTCTAAATCAAACACGGTTTGTGGTAGCTCTTTGAAACTTGACACAATAAAGTAGTTCCAAGTTCTATCTCTATGGTTTGTTTCCTTTTGATGTAGCCCTAAGAAGAGACTGGCGCAAATATCTTTCATGGAAAGGGGTTGCCAAGCTTCCAAAAAACTACGAGTTTCCTGAAATCTTAGCACACATTTTTTCACCCAATCTTGATGACACTTTCAGGTAATGATCAGTACCCCAATCACACTTGGCTCACCAAATTTCGTTCTTCTAAGTTAAACGGTTAATTGGCAGTAACAGTTTTAATTTTTAGGTTTCACTCTGTTTTCTCCTATATGGATACATGTAGTTGGAACTCTAAATCAAACACGGTTTGTGCTAGCTCTTGAAAACTTGACACAACAAAGTAGTTCCAAGTTCTATCACTATGGTTTGTTTTCTATTGATGTAGCCCTAAGCAGAGAGCGGCGCAAATCACATTCATGGAAAGGGGTTTCCAAGCTTCCAAAAAACTACAAGTTTTCTGAAATCTCAGCACACATTTATTCACCCAATCTTGATGAATTTTTCAGGTAATGATCAGTACCCCAATCCCACTTGGCTCACCAAATTTCATTGTTCTAGGTTAAACCGTTCGTTGGCAGTATCAGTTTAATTTTTAGGTTTTACTCTGTTTTCTCCTATATGGATACATGTAGTTGGAACTCTAAATCAAACACGGATTGTGCTAGCTCTTTGAAACTTGACACAATAAAGTAGTTCCAAGTTCTATCTCTATGGTTTGTTTCCTATTGATGTAGCCCTATGCAGAGATCGGCGCAAATACTTTCATGGAAAGGGGTTGACAAGCTTCCAAAAAACCACGAGTTTCCTGAAATCTCAGCACACATTTTTTCACCCAATCTTGATGACACTTTCAGATAATAATTAGTACCCCAATCCCACTTGGCTCACCAAATTTTATTCTTCTAAGTTAATCCGTTCGTTGGCAGTAACAGTTTTAATTTTAAGGTTTCACTCTGTTTTCTCCTATATGTATACATGTAGTTGGAATTCTAAATCAAAGACAGTTTGTGCTAGCTCTTTGAAAATTGACACAATAAAGTAGTTCCAAGTTCTATCTCTATGGTTTGTTTCCTATTGATGTAGCCCTTAGCAGAGACCGGCGCAAATCACTTTTATGGAAAGGGGTTGACAAGCTTCCAAATAACCACGAGTTTCCTGAAATCTCAGCACACATTTTTTCACCCAATCTTGATGACACTTTCAGATAATGATCAGTACCCCAATCCCACTTGGCTCACCAAATTTCTTTCTTCTAGGTTAAACCGTTCTTTGGCAGTAACGGTTTTAATTTTTAGGTTTCACTCTGTTTTCTCCTATATGTATACATGTACTTGGGACTCTAAATCAAAGACGGTTTGTGCTAGCTCTTTGAAACTTGACACAATAAAGTAGTTCCAAGTTCTATCTGTATGGTTTGTTTCCTATTGATGTAGCCCTAAGCAGAGACTGGCACAAATCCCTTTCATTGAAATGGGTTGCCAAGCTTCCAAAAAACTAAGAGTTTCTTGAAATCGCAGCACACATTTTTTCACCCAATCTTGATGACACTTTCAGGTAATGATCAGTACCCCAATCCCACTTGGCTCACCAAATTTCGTTCTTCTAGGTTAAACCGTTCGTTGGCTGTAACAGTTTTAATTTTTAGGTTTCACTCTGCTTTCTCCTATATGGATACATGTAGTTGGAACTCTAAATCAAACACGGTTTGTCTAGCTCTTTGAAACTAGACACAATAAACTAGTTCCAAGTTCTATCTCTATGGTTTGTTTCCTATTGATGTAGTCCTAAGCAGAGACTGGCGCAAATCACTTTCATGGAAACGGGTTGCCAAGCTTCCAAAAAACTACGAGTTTTGTGAAATCTCAGCACCCATTTTTTCACCCAATCTTTCAGGTAATGATCAGTACCCCAATCCCACTTATCTCACCAAATTTCGTTCTTCTAGGTTTAACTGTTCGTTGGCAGTAACAGTTTTAATTTTTAGGTTTCACTCTGTTTTCTCCTATATGGATACATGTAGTTGGAACTCTAAATCAAACACGGTTTGTGCTAGCTCTTGAAAACTTGACACAATTAAGTAGTTCCATGTTCTATCTCTAAGGTTCTTTCCTATTGATGTAGCCCTAAGCAGAGACCGGCGCAAATCCTTTCATGGAAAGGGGTTGCCAAGCTTCCAAAAAACTACGAGTTTCCTGAAATCTCAGCACACATTTTTTCACCCAATCTTGATGACACTTTCAGGTAATGATCAGTACCCCAATCCCACTTGGCTCACCACATTTCGTTCTTCTAGGTTAAACCGTTCGTTGTCAGTAAGAGTTTTAATTTTTAGGTTTCACTCTGTTTTCTCCTATATGGGTACATGTAGTTGGAACTCTAAATCAATTCGGTTTGTGCTAGCTCTTGAAAAGTTGACACAATAAAGTAGTTCCAACTTGTGTCTTTAAGGTTTCTTTCCTATTGATGTAGCCCTAAGCAGAGATCGGCGCAAATCCTTTCATGGAAAGGGGTTGCCAAGCTTCCAAAAAACTACGAGTTCCCTGAAATCTCAGCACAAATTTTTTCACCCAATCTTGATGACACTTTCAGGTAATGATCAGTACCCCCATCCCACTTGGCACACCTAATATCGTTCTTCTAGGTTAAACCGTTCGTTGGCAGTAACAGTTTTAATTTTTAGGTTTCACTCTGTTTTCTCCTATATGGATACATGTAGTTGGAACTCTAAATCAAACACGGTTTGTGCTAGCTCTTTGAAACTTGACACAATAGAGTAGTTCCAAGTTTTATCTCTATGGTTCGTTTGCTATTGATGTAGCCCTAAGCAGAGACCGGGGCAAATCAATTCCATGGAAAGGGGTTGCCAATCTTCCAAAAAACTATGAATTTCCTGAAATCTCAGCACACATTTTTTCACCCAAACTTGATGACACTTTCAGGTAATGATCAGTAACCCAATCCCACTTGGTTCACCAAATTTCGTTCTTCTAGGTTAAACCGTTCGTTGGCAGTAACCGTTTTAATTTTTAGGTTTCACTCTGTTTTCTCCTATATGGATACATGTAGTTGGAACTCTAAATCAAACACGGTTTGTGCTAGCTCTTTGAAACTTGACACAATAAAGTAGTTCCAAGTTCTATCTCTATGGTGTGTTTCCTATTGATGTCGCCCTCAGCAGAGACCGGCACAAATCACTTTCATGGAAAGGGGTTGCCAAACTTCCAAAATACTACGAGTTTCCTGAAATCTCAGCACACATTTTCTCACCCAATCTTGATGACTCTTTCAGGTAATGATCAGTACCCCAATCCCACTTGGCTCACCAAATTTCGTTCTTCTAGGTTAAACCGTTCGTTGGCACTAACAGTTTTAATTTTTAGGTTTCACTCTGTTTTCTCCTATATGGATACATGTAGTTGGAACTCTAAATCAAACACGGTTTGTGCTAGCTCTTGGAAACTTGACACAATAAAGTAGTTCCAAGTTCAATCTCTATGATTTGTTTCCTATTGATGTAGCCCTAAGCAGAGACTGGCGCAAATACTTTAATGAAAAGGGGTTGCCAACCTTATAAAAAACTACGAGTTTCCTCAAATCTCAGCACACATTTTTTCACCCAATCTTGATGACACTTTCAGGTAATGATCAGTACCCCAATCCCACTTGGCTCACCAAATTTCGTTCTTCTAGGTTAAACCGTTCATTGGCAGTAACAGTTTTAATTTTAGGTTTCACTCTGTTTTGTCCTATATTGATACATGTAGTTGGAACTCTAAATCAAACACAGTTTGTCTAGCTCTTTGAAACTAGACACAATAAAGTAGTTCCAAGTTCTATCTCTATGGTTTGTTTCCTATTGATGTAGCCCTAAGCAGAGACTGGCGCAAATCACATTCATGGAAAGGGTTTGCCAAGCTTCCAAAAAACTACGAGTTTCCTGAAATCTCAGCACACATTTTTTCACCCAATCTTGATGACTCTTTCAGGTAATGATCAGTACCCCAATCCCACTTGGCTCACCAAATTTCATTGTTCTAGGTTAAACCGATCGTTGGCAGTAACAGTTTTAATTTTTAGGTTTCACTCTGTTTTCTCCTATATGGATACATGTAGTTAGAACTCTAAATCAAACACGGTTTGTGCTAGCTCTTGAAAACTTGACACAACAAAGTAGTACCAAGTTCTATCACTATGGTTTGTTTCCTATTGATGTAGCCCTAAGCAGATAGTGGCGCAAATCACTTTCATGGAAAGGGGTTTCCAAGCTTCCAAAAAACTACAAGTTTTCTGAAATCTCAGCACACATTTTTTCACCCAATCTTGATGACACCTTCAGGTAATGATCAGTACCCCAATCCCACTTGGCTCACAAAACTTCGTTCTTCTATGTTAAACCGTTCGTTGGCAGTAACAGTTTTAATTTTTAGGTTTCACTCTGTTTTCTCCTATATGGATACATGTAGTTGGAACTCTAAATCAAACAGGGTTTGTCTAGCTCTTTGAAACTAGACACAATAAACTAGTTCCAAGTTCTATCTCTATGGTTTGTTTCCTTTTGATGTAGCCCTAAGAAGAGACTGGCGCAAATCTCTTTCATGGAAAGGGGTTGCCAAGCTTCCAAAAAACTACGAGTTTCCTGAAATCTCAGCACACATTTTTTCACCCAAACTTGATGACACTTTCAGGTAATGATCAGTACCCCAATCCCACTTGGCTCACCAAATTTCGTTCTTCTAGTTTAAACCGTTCGTTGGCAGTATCAGTTTTAATTTTTAGGTTTTAATCTGTTTTCTCCTATATGGATACATGTAGTTGGAACTCTAAATCAAACACGGTTTGTGCTAGCTCTTGAAAACTTGACACAACAAAGTAGTTCCAAGTTCTATCACTATGGTTATTTTCCTATTGATGTAGCCCTAAGCAGAGAGCGGTGCAAATCACTTTCATGGAAAGGGGTTTACAAAGCTTCCAAAAAACTACAAGTTTTCTGAAATCTCAGCACACATTTTTTCACCCAATCTTGATGACTCCTTCAGGTAATGATCAGTACCCCAATCACACTTGTCTCACCAAATTTCGTTCTTCTAGGTTAAACGGTTCATTGGCAGTAACAGTTTTAATTTTTAGGTTTCACTCTGTTTTCTCCTATATGGATACATGTAGTTGGAACTCTAAATCAAACACGGTTTGTGCTAGCTCTTGAAAACTTGACACAACAAAGTAGTTCCAAGTTCTATCACTATGGTTTGTTTTCTATTGATGTAGCCCTAAGCAGAGAGCGGCGCAAATCACTTTGATGGAAAGGGGTTTCCAAGCTTCCAAAAAACTACAAGTTTTCTGAAATCTCAGCACACATTTTTTCACCCAATCTTGATGACTTCTTCAGGTAATGATCAGTACCCCAATCCCACTTGGCTCACCAAATTTCGTTCTTCTAGGTTAAACCGTTCGTTGGCAGTAACAGTTTTAATTTTTAGGTTTCACTCTGTTTTCTCCTATATGGATACATGTAGTTGGAACTCTAAATCAAACATGGTTTGGGCTAGCACTTGAAAACTTGACACAATAAAGTAGTTTCAAGTTCTATCTCTATGGTTTGTTTCCTATTGATGTAGCCCTAAGCAGAGACTGGCGCAAATCACTTTCATGCAAATGGGTTGCCAAGCTTCCAAAAAAAAAACGAGTTTCCTGAAGTCTCAGCACACATTTTTTCACCCAATCTTGATGACACTTTCAGGTAATGATCAGTACCCCAATGCTACTTGGCTCACCAAATTTCATTCTTCTAAGTTAAACCCTTAGTTGGCAGTAACAGTTTTAATTTTTAGGTTACACTCTCTTTTCCCTATATGGATACATGTAGTTGGAACTCTAAATGAAACATGGTTTGTGCTAGCTCTTGAAAAGTTGACACAATAAAGTAGTTCCATGTTCTATCTCTATGGTTTGTTTCCTATTGATGTAGCCCTAAGCAGAGACTGGCGCAAATCACTTTCATGGAAAAAGGTTGCCAAGCTTCCAAAAAACTACGAGTTTTCTGAAATCTCAGCACACATTTTTTCACCCAATCTTGATGAATCTTTCAGGTAATGATCAGTACCCCAATCTCACTTGGCTCACCAAATTTCATTGTTCTAGGTTAAACCGTTCATTGGCAGTAACAGTTTTAATTTTTAGGTTTCACTCTGTTTTCTCCTATATGGATACATGTAGTTTGAACTCTAAATCAAACACGGTTTGTGCTAGCTCTTGAAAACTGGACACAATAAAGTAGTTCCAAGTTCTATCTCTATGGTTTGTTTCCTATTGATGTAGCCCTAAGCAGAGACTGGCGCAAATCACTTTCATGGAAAGGGGTTGCCAAGCTTCCAAAAAACTACGAGTTTCCTCAAATCTCAGCACACATTTTTTCACCCAATCTTGATGACACTTTCAGGTAATGATCAGTACCCCAATCCCACTTGGCTCTCAAAATTTCGTTATTCTAGGTTAAACCGTTCGTTGGCAGTATCAGTTTAATTTTTAGGTTTTACTCTGTTTTCTCCTATATGGATACATGTAGTTGGAACTCTAAATAAAACACGGTTTGTGCTAGCTCTTGAAAACTTGACACAACAAAGTAGTTCCAAGTTCTATCACTATGATTTGTTTCCTATTGATGTAGCCCTAAGCAGAGAGCGGCGCAAATCACTTTCATGGAAAGGGGTTGCCAAGCTTCCAAAAAACTACGAGTTTTCTGAAATCTCAGCACACATTATTTCACCCAATCTTGATGACTCTTTCAGGTAATGATCAGTACCCCAATCCCACTTGGCTCACCAAATTTTGTTCTTCTAGGTTAAACGGTTCATTGGCAGTAACACTTTTAATTTTTAGGTTTCACTCTGTTTTCTCCTATATGGATACATGTAGTTGGAACTCTAAATCAAACACGGTTTGTGCTAGCTCTTGAAAACTTGACACAATAAAGTAGTTACAAGTTCTATCTCTATGGTTTGTTTCCTATTGATGTAGCCCTAAGCAGAGACCGGCGCAAATGACTTTCATGGAAATGGGTTGCCTAACTTCCAAAAAACTACGAGTTTCCTGAAATCTCAGCACACATTTTTTCACCCAATCTTGATGACAATTTCAGGTAATGATCAATACCCCAATTAAACTTGGCTCAGCAAATTTCGTTCTTCTAGGTTAAACCGTTCATTGGCAGTAACAGTTTTAATTTTTAGGTTTCACTCTGTTTTCTCCTATATGGATACATGTAGTTGGAACTCTAAATCAAACACGGTTTGTGCTAGCTCTTGAAAACTTGACACAATAAAGTAGTTCCAAGTTCTATCTCTATGGTTTGTTTCCTATTGATGTAGCCCTAAGCAGAGACCGGCACAAATCACTTTCATGGAAAGGGGTAGCCAAGCTTCCAAAAAACTACGAGTTTCCTGAAATCTCAGCACACATTTTTTCACCCAATCTTGATGACCCTTTCAGGAAATGATCAGGACCCCAATCCCACTTGGCTCACCAATTTTCGTTCTTGTATGTTAAACCATTCGTTGACAGTAACAGTTTTAATTTTTAGGTTACACTCTGTTTTCTCCTATATGGATACATGTAGTTGGAACTCTAAATCAAACACGGTTTGTGCTAGCTCTTGAAAACTGGACACAATAAAGTAGTTCCAAGTTCTATCTCTATGGTTTGTTTCCTATTGATGTAGCCCTAAGCAGAGACTGGCGCAAATCACTATCATGGAAAGGGGTTGCCAAGCTTCCAAAAAACTACGAGTTTCCTGAAATCTAAGCACACCTTTTTTCACCCAATCTTGATTACACTTTCAGATAATGATCAGTAAGCCAATCCCACTTGGCTCACCAAATTTCGTTCTTCTAGGTTAAACTGTTCGTTGGCAGTAAAGTTTTAATTTTTAGGTTTCACTCTGTTTTCTCCTATATGGATACATGTAGTTGGAACTCTAAATCAAAGACGGTTTGTGCTAGCTCTTTGAAAATTGACACAATAAATCTGTTCCAAGTTCTATCTCTACGGTTTGTTTCCTATTGATGTAGCCCTAAGCAGAGACCGGCGCAAATCACTCTCATGAATAGGGGTTGACAAGCTTCCAAAAAACCACGAGTTTTCTGAAATCTCAGCACACATTTTTTCACCCAATCTTGAGTACACTTTCAGATAATGATCAGTAAGCCAATCCCACTTGGCTCACCAAATTTCGTTCTTCTAAGTTAAACCGTTCATTGGCAGTAAAGTTTTAATTTTTAGGTTTCACTCTGTTTTCTCCTATATGGATACATGTAGTTGGAACTCTAAATCAAAGACGGTTTGTGCTAGCTCTTTGAAAATTGATACAATAAAGTAGTTCCAAGTTCTATCTCTACAGTTTTTTTCCTATTGATGTAGCCCTAAGCAGAGAACGGCGCAAATCACTTTCATGGAAAGGGGTTGACAAGCTTCCAAAAAACCACGAGTTTTCTGAAGTCTCAGCACACATTTTTTCACACAATCTTTCAGGTAATGATCAGTACCCCAATCCCACTTATCTCACCAAATTTCGTTCTTCTAGGTTTAACTGTTCGTTGGCAGTAACAGTTTTAATTTTTAGGTTTCACTCTGTTTTCTCCTATATGGATACATGTAGTTGGAACTCTAAATCAAACACGGTTTGTGCTAGCTCTTGAAAACTTGACACAATTAAGTAGTTCCATGTACTATCTCTAAGGTTCTTTCCTATTGATGTAGCCCTAAGCAGAGACCGGCGCAAATCCTTTCATGGAAAGGGGTTGCCAAGCTTCCAAAAAACTACGAGTTTCCTGAAATCTCAGCACACATTTTTTCACCCAATCTTGATGACACTTTCAGGTAATGATCAGTACCCCAATCACACTTGGCTCACCACATTTCGTTCTTCTAGGTTAAACCGTTTGTTGGCAGTAACAGTTTTAATTTTTAGGTTTCACTCTGTTTTCTCCTATATGGGTACATGTAGTTGGAACTCTAAATCAATTCGGTTTGTGCTAGCTCTTGGAAAGTTGACACAATAAAGTAGTTCCAACTTGTGTCTCTAAGGTTTCTTTCCTATTGATGTAGCCCTAAGCAGAGATCGGCGCAAATCCTTTCATGGAAAGGGGTTGCCAAGCTTCCAAAAAACTACGAGTTCCCTGAAATCTCAGCACAAATTTTTTCACCCAATCTTGATGACACTTTCAGGTAATGATCAGTACCCCCATCCCACTTGGCACACCTAATATCGTTCTTCTAGGTTAAACCGTTCGTTGGCAGTAACAGTTTTAATTTTTAGGTTTCACTCTGTTTTCTCCTATATGGATACATGTAGTTGGAACTCTAAATCAAACACGGTTTGTGCTAGCTCTTTAAAACTTGACACAATAAAGTAGTTCCAAGTTCTATCACTATGGTTTGTTTTCTATTGATGTAGCCCTAAGCAGAGAGCGGCGCAAATCACTTTGATGGAAAGGGGTTTCCAAGCTTCCAAAAAACTACAAGTTTTCTGAAATCTCAGCACACATTTTTTCACCCAATCTTGATGACTTCTTCAGGTAATGATCAGTACCCCAATCCCACTTGGCTCTCAAAATTTCGTTATTCTAGGTTAAACCGTTCGTTGGCAGTAACAGTTTTAATTTTTAGGTTTCACTCTGTTTTCTCCTATATGGATACATGTAGTTGGAACTCTAAATCAAACATGGTTTGTGCTAGCACTTGAAAACTTGACACAATAAAGTAGTTCCAAGTTCTATCTCTATGGTTTGTTTCCTATTGATGTAGCCCTAAGCAGAGACTGGCGCAAATCACTTTCATGGAAAGGGGTTGCCAAGCTTCCAAAAAACTACGAGTTTCCTGAAATCTCAGCACACATTTTTTCACCCAATCTTGATGACTCTTTCAGGTAATGATCAGTACCCCAATCCCACTTGGCTCACCAAATTTCATTGTTCTAGGTTAAACCGTTCGTTGTCAGTAACAATTTTAATTTTTAGGTTTCACTCTGTTTTCTCCTATATGGATACATGTAGTTGGAACTCTAAATCAAACACGGTTTGTGCTAGCTCTTTAAAACTTGACACAATAAAGTAGTTCCAAGTTCTATATCTACGGTTTGTTTCCTATTGATGTAGCCCTAAGCAGAGACTGGCGCATATCACTTTCATGCAAAGGGGTTGCCAAGCTTCCAAAAAAAAAAACGAGTTTCCTGAAGTCTCAGCACACATTTTTTCACCCAATCTTGATGACACTTTCAGGTAATGATCAGTACCCCAATGCTACTTGGCTCACCAAATTTCATTCTTCTAAGTTAAACCCTTAGTTGGCAGTAACAGTTTTAATTTTTAGGTTACACTCTCTTTTCTCCTATATGGATACATGTAGTTGGAACTCTAAATGAAACATGGTTTGTGCTAGCTCTTGAAAACTTGACACAATAAAGTAGTTCCATGTTCTATCTCTATGGTTTGTTTCCTATTGATGTAGCCCTAAGCAGAGACTGGCGCAAATCACTTTCATGGAAAGGGGTTGCCAAGCTTCCAAAAACCTACGAGTTTTCTGAAATCTCAGCACACATTTTTTCACCCAATCTTGATGAATCTTTCAGGTAATGATCAGTACCCCAATCTCACTTGGCTCACCAAATTTCATTGTTCTAGGTTAAACCGTTCATTGGCAGTAACAGTTTTAATTTTTAGGTTTCACTCTGTTTTCTCCTATATGGATACATGTAGTTTGAACTCTAAATCAAACACGGTTTGTGCTAGCTCTTGAAAACTGGACACAATAAAGTAGTTCCAAGTTCTATCTCTATGGTTTGTTTCCTATTGATGTAGCCCTAAGCAGAGACTGGTGCAAATCACTTTCATGGAAAGGGGTTGCCAAGCTTCCAAAAAACTACGAGTTTCCTCAAATCTCAGCACACATTTTTTCACCCAATCTTGATGACACTTTCAGGGAATGATCAGTACCCCAATCCCACTTGGCTCACAAAATTTCGTTATTCTAGGTTAAACCGTTCGTTGGCAGTATCAGTTTAATTTTTAGGTTTTACTCTGTTTTCTCCTATATGGATACATGTAGTTGGAACTCTAAATCAAACACGGTTTGTGCTAGCTCTTGAAAACTTGACACAACAAAGTAGTTCCAAGTTCTATCACTATGGTTTGTTTTCTATTGATGTAGCCCTAAGCAGAGAGCGGCGCAAATCACATTCATGGAAAGGGGTTTCCAAGCTTCCAAAAAACTACAAGTTTTCTGAAATCTCAGCACACATTTATTCACCCAATCTTGATGACTTTTTCAGGTAATGATCAGTACCCCAATCCCACTTGGCTCACCAAATTTCATTGTTCTAGGTTAAACCGTTCGTTGGCAGTAACAGTTTTAATTTTTAGCTTTCACTCTGTTTTCTCCTATATGTATAGATGTAGTTGGGACTCTAAATCAAAGACGGTTTGTGGTAGCTCTTTGAAACTTGACACAATAAAGTAGTTCCAAGTTCTATCTCTACGGTTTGTTTCCTATTGATGTAGCCCTATGCAGAGATCGGCGCAAATACTTTCATGGAAAGGGGTTGGCAAGCTTCCAAAAAACCACGAGTTTCCTGAAATATCAGCACACATTTTTTCACGCAATCTTGATGACACTTTCAGATAATGATTAGTACCCCAATCCCACTTGGCTTACCAAATTTAGTTCTTCTAAGTTAATCCGTTCGTTGGCAGTAACAGTTTTAATTTTAAGGTTTCACTCTGTTTTCTCCTATATGTATACATGTAGTTGGAATTCTAAATCAAAGACAGTTTGTGCTAGCTCTTTGAAAATTGACACAATAAAGTAGTTCCAAGTTCTATCTCTATGGTTTGTTTCCTATTGATGTAGCCCTTAGCAGAGACCGGCGCAAATCACTTTTATGGAAAGGGGTTGACAAGCTTCCAAATAACCACGAGTTTCCTGAAATCTCAGCACACATTTTTTCACCCAATCTTGATGACACTTTCAGATAATGATCAGTACCCCAATCCCACTTGGCTCACCAAATTTCGTTCTTCTAGGTTAAACCGTTCTTTGGCAGTAACGGTTTTAATTTTTAGGTTTCACTCTGTTTTCTCCTATATGTATACATGTACTTGGGACTCTAAATCAAAGACGGTTTGTGCTAGCTCTTTGAAACTTGACACAATAAAGTAGTTCCAAGTTCTCTCTGTATGGTTTGTTTCCTATTGATGTAGCCCTAAGCAGAGACTGGCACAAATCCCTTTCATTGAAATGGGTTGCCAAGCTTCCAAAAAACTACGAGTTTCCTGAAATCGCAGCACACATTTTTTCACCCAATCTTGATGACACTTTCAGGTAATGATCAGTACCCCAATCCCACTTGGCTCACCAAATTTCGTTCTTCTAGGTTAAACCGTTCGTTGGCTGTAACAGTTTTAATTTTTAGGTTTCACTCTGCTTTCTCCTATATGGATACATGTAGTTGGAACTCTAAATCAAACACGGTTTGTCTAGCTCTTTGAAACTAGACACAATAAACTAGTTCCAAGTTCTATCTCTATGGTTTGTTTCCTATTGATGTAGCCCTAAGCAGAGACTGGCGCAAATCACTTTCATGGAAACGGGTTGCCAAGCTTCCAAAAAACTACGAGTTTTGTGAAATCTCAGCACCCATTTTTTCACCCAATCTTTCAGGTAATGATCAGTACCCCAATCCCACTTATCTCACCAAATTTCGTTCTTCTAGGTTTAACTGTTCGTTGGCAGTAACAGTTTTAATTTTTAGGTTTCACTCTGTTTTCTCCTATATGGATACATGTAGTTGGAACTCTAAATCAAACACGGTTTGTGCTAGCTCTTGAAAACTTGACACAATTAAGTAGTTCCATGTACTATCTCTAAGGTTCTTTCCTATTGATGTAGCCCTAAGCAGAGACCGGCGCAAATCCTTTCATGGAAAGGGGTTGCCAAGCTTCCAAAAAACTACGAGTTTCCTGAAATCTCAGCACACATTTTTTCACCCAATCTTGATGACACTTTCAGGTAATGATCAGTACCCCAATCACACTTGGCTCACCACATTTCGTTCTTCTAGGTTAAACCGTTCGTTGGCAGTAACAGTTTTAATTTTTAGGTTTCACTCTGTTTTCTCCTATATGGGTACATGTAGTTGGAACTCTAAATCAATTCGGTTTGTGCTAGCTCTTGGAAAGTTGACACAATAAAGTAGTTCCAACTTGTGTCTCTAAGGTTTCTTTCCTATTGATGTAGCCCTAAGCAGAGATCGGCGCAAATCCTTTCATGGAAAGGGGTTGCCAAGCTTCCAAAAAACTACGAGTTCCCTGAAATCTCAGCACAAATTTTTTCACCCAATCTTGATGACACTTTCAGGTAATGATCAGTACCCCCATCCCACTTGGCACACCTAATATCGTTCTTCTAGGTTAAACCGTTCGTTGGCAGTAACAGTTTTAATTTTTAGGTTTCACTCTGTTTTCTCCTATATGGATACATGTAGTTGGAACTCTAAATCAAACACGGTTTGTGCTAGCTCTTTAAAACTTGACACAATAAAGTAGTTCCAAGTTCTATCACTATGGTTTGTTTTCTATTGATGTAGCCCTAAGCAGAGAGCGGCGCAAATCACTTTGATGGAAAGGGGTTTCCAAGCTTCCAAAAAACTACAAGTTTTCTGAAATCTCAGCACACATTTTTTCACCCAATCTTGATGACTTCTTCAGGTAATGATCAGTACCCCAATCCCACTTGGCTCACCAAATTTCGTTCTTCTAGGTTAAACCGTTCGTTGGCAGTAACAGTTTTAATTTTTAGGTTTCACTCTGTTTTCTCCTATATGGATACATGTAGTTGGAACTCTAAATCAAACATGGTTTGTGCTAGCACTTGAAAACTTGACACAATAAAGTAGTTCCAAGTTCTATCTCTATGGTTTGTTTCCTATTGATGTAGCCCTAAGCAGAGACTGGCGCAAATCACTTTCATGGAAAGGGGTTGCCAAGCTTCCAAAAAACTACGAGTTTCCTGAAATCTCAGCACACATTTTTTCACCCAATCTTGATGACTCTTTCAGGTAATGATCAGTACCCCAATCCCACTTGGCTCACCAAATTTCATTGTTCTAGGTTAAACCGTTCGTTGTCAGTAACAATTTTAATTTTTAGGTTTCACTCTGTTTTCTCCTATATGGATACATGTAGTTGGAACTCTAAATCAAACACGGTTTGTGCTAGCTCTTTAAAACTTGACACAATAAAGTAGTTCCAAGTTCTATATCTACGGTTTGTTTCCTATTGATGTAGCCCTAAGCAGAGACTGGCGCATATCACTTTCATGCAAAGGGGTTGCCAAGCTTCCAAAAAAAAAAACGAGTTTCCTGAAGTCTCAGCACACATTTTTTCACCCAATCTTGATGACACTTTCAGGTAATGATCAGTACCCCAATGCTACTTGGCTCACCAAATTTCATTCTTCTAAGTTAAACCCTTAGTTGGCAGTAACAGTTTTAATTTTTAGGTTACACTCTCTTTTCTCCTATATGGATACATGTAGTTGGAACTCTAAATGAAACATGGTTTGTGCTAGCTCTTGAAAACTTGACACAATAAAGTAGTTCCATGTTCTATCTCTATGGTTTGTTTCCTATTGATGTAGCCCTAAGCAGAGACTGGCGCAAATCACTTTCATGGAAAGGGGTTGCCAAGCTTCCAAAAACCTACGAGTTTTCTGAAATCTCAGCACACATTTTTTCACCCAATCTTGATGAATCTTTCAGGTAATGATCAGTACCCCAATCTCACTTGGCTCACCAAATTTCATTGTTCTAGGTTAAACCGTTCATTGGCAGTAACAGTTTTAATTTTTAGGTTTCACTCTGTTTTCTCCTATATGGATACATGTAGTTTGAACTCTAAATCAAACACGGTTTGTGCTAGCTCTTGAAAACTGGGCACAATAAAGTAGTTCCAAGTTCTATCTCTATGGTTTGTTTCCTATTGATGTAGCCCTAAGCAGAGACTGGTGCAAATCACTTTCATGGAAAGGGGTTGCCAAGCTTCCAAAAAACTACGAGTTTCCTCAAATCTCAGCACACATTTTTTCACCCAATCTTGATGACACTTTCAGGGAATGATCAGTACCCCAATCCCACTTGGCTCACAAAATTTCGTTATTCTAGGTTAAACCGTTCGTTGGCAGTATCAGTTTAATTTTTAGGTTTTACTCTGTTTTCTCCTATATGGATACATGTAGTTGGAACTCTAAATAAAACACGGTTTGTGCTAGCTCTTGAAAACTTGACACAACAAAGTAGTTCCAAGTTCTATCACTATGATTTGTTTCCTATTGATGTAGCCCTAAGCAGAGAGCGGCGCAAATCACTTTCATGGAAAGGGGTTGCCAAGCTTCCAAAAAACTACGAGTTTTCTGAAATCTCAGCACACATTTTTTCACCCAATCTTGATGACTCTTTCAGGTAATGATCAGTACCCCAATCCCACTTGGCTCACCAAATTTTGTTCTTCTAGTTTAAACGGTTCATTGGCAGTAACAGTTTTAATTTTTAGGTTTCACTCTGTTTTCTCCTATATGGATACATGTAGTTGGAACTCTAAAACAAACACGGTTTGTGCTAGGTCTTTGAAACTTGACACAATAAAGTAGTTCCAAGTTCTATCTCTACGGTTTGTTTCCTATTGATGTAGCCCTAAGCAGAGACTGGCGCAAATCACTTTCATGGAAAGGGGTTGCCAAGCTTCAAAAAAAATACAAGTTTCCTGAAATCTCAGCACACATTTTTTCACCCAATCTGGATGACACTTTCACGTAATGATCAGTACCCCAATCACACTTAACTCACCAAATTTCGTTCTTCTAGGTTAAACCGTTCATTGGCAGTAACACTTTTAATTTTTAGGTTTCACTCTGTTTTCTCCTATATGGATACATGTAGTTGGAACTCTAAATCAAACACGGTTTGTGCTAGCTCTTGAAAAGTTGACACAATAAAGTAGTTACAAGTTCTATCTCTATGGTTTGTTTCCTATTGATGTAGCCCTAAGCAGAGACCGGCGCAAATGACTTTCATGGAAATGGGTTGCCTAACTTCCAAAAAACTACGAGTTTCCTGAAATCTCAGCACACATTTTTTCACCCAATCTTGATGACAATTTCAGGTAATGATCAATACCCCAATTAAACTTGGCTCAGCAAATTTCGTTCTTCTAGGTTAAACCGTTCATTGGCAGTAACAGTTTTAATTTTTAGGTTTCACTCTGTTTTCTCCTATATGGATACATGTAGTTGGAACTCTAAATCAAACACGGTTTGTGCTAGCTCTTGAAAACTTGACACAATAAAGTAGTTCCAAGTTCTATCTCTATGGTTTGTTTCCTATTGATGTAGCCCTAAGCAGAGACCGGCACAAATCACTTTCATGGAAAGGGGTAGCCAAGCTTCCAAAAAACTACGAGTTTCCTGAAATCTCAGCACACATTTTTTCACCCAATCTTGATGACCCTTTCAGGAAATGATCAGGACCCCAATCCCACTTGGCTCACCAATTTTCGTTATTGTATGTTAAACCATTCGTTGACAGTAACAGTTTTAATTTTTAGGTTACACTCTGTTTTCTCCTATATGGATACATGTAGTTGGAACTCTAAATCAAACACAGTTTGTGCTAGCTCTTTGAAACTTGACACAATAAAGTAGTTGCAAGTTCTATCTCTATGGTTTGTTTCCTATTGATGTAGCCCTAAGCAGAGACTGGCGCAAATCACTATCATGGAAAGGGGTTGCCAAGCTTCCAAAAAACTACGAGTTTCCTGAAATCTAAGCACACCTTTTTTCACCCAATCTTGATTACACTTTCAGATAATGATCAGTAAGCCAATCCCACTTGGCTCACCAAATTTCGTTCTTCTAGGTTAAACTGTTCGTTGGCAGTAAAGTTTTAATTTTTAGGTTTCACTCTGTTTTCTCCTATATGGATACATGTAGTTGGAACTCTAAATCAAAGACGGTTTGTGCTAGCTCTTTGACAATTGACACAATAAAGCTGTTCCAAGTTCTATCTCTACGGTTTGTTTCCTATTGATGTAGCCCTAAGCAGAGACCGGCGCAAATCACTCTCATGGATAGGGGTTGACAAGCTTCCAAAAAACCACGAGTTTTCTGAAATCTCAGCACACATTTTTTCACCCAATCTTGATTACACTTTCAGATAATGATCAGTAAGCCAATCCCACTTGGCTCACCAAATTTCATTCTTCTAAGTTAAACCGTTCATTGGCAGTAAAGTTTTAATTTTTAGGTTTCACTCTGTTTTCTCCTATATGGATACATGTAGTTGGAACTCTAAATCAAAGACGGTTTGTGCTAGCTCTTTGAAAATTGATACAATAAAGTAGTTCCAAGTTCTATCTCTACGGTTTTTTTCCTATTGATGTAGCCCTAAGCAGAGAACGGCGCAAATCACTTTCATGGAAAGGGGTTGACAAGCTTCCAAAAAACCACGAGTTTTCTGAAGTCTCAGCACACATTTTTTCACACAATCTGGATGACACTTTCAGGAATAGATCAGTACCCCAATCCCACTTGGCTCACCAAATTTCGTTCTTCTAGGTTAAACCATTCGTTGGCAGTAACAGTTTTAATTTTTAGGTTACACTCTGTTTTCTCCTATATGGATACATGTAGTTGGAACTCTAAATCAAACACGGTTTGGGCTAGCTCTTGAAAACTTGAAACAATATAGTAGTTCCAAGTTCTATCTCTATGGTTTGTTTCCTATTGATGTAGCCCTAAGCAGAGACCGGCACAAATCTCTTTCATGGAAAGGTGTTGCCAGGCTTCCATAAAACTACGAGTTTCCTGAAATCTCAGCACACATTTTTTCACCCAATCTTGATGAATATTTCAGGTAATGATCAGTACCCCAATCTCACTTGGCTCACCAAATTTCATTGTTCTAGGTTAAACCATTCATTGGCAGTAACAGTTTTAATTTTTAGGTTTCACTCTGTTTTCTCCTATATGGATACATGTATTTGGAACTCTAAATCAAACACGGTTGGTGCTAGCTCTTGAAAACTGGACACAATAAAGTAGTTCCAAGTTCTATCTCTATGGTTTGTTTCCTATTGATGTAGCCCTAAGCAGAGACTGGCGCAAATCACTTTAATGGAAAGGGGTTGCCAAGCTTCCAAAAAACTACGAGTTTCCTCAAATCTCAGCACACATTTTTTCACCCAATCTTGATGACACTTTCAGGTAATGATCAGTACCCCAATCCCACTTGGCTCACAAAATTTCGTTCTTCTAGGTTAAACCGTTCGTTGGCAGTATCAGTTTTAATTTTTAGGTTTTACTCTGTTTTCTCCTATATGGATACATGTAGTTGGAACTCTAAATAAAACACGGTTTGTGCTAGCTCTTGAAAACTTGACACAATAAAGTCGTTACAAGTTCTGTCTCTATGGTTTCTTTCCTATTGATGTAGCCCTAAGCAGAGGCCAGCGCAAATAACTTTCATGCAATGGGGTTGCCAAGCTTCCAAAAAACTATGAGTTTCCTGAAATCTCAGCATACATTTTTTCACCCAATCTTGAAGACACTTTCAGGTAATGATCAGTACCCCAATCCCACTTGGCTCACCAAATTTCGTTCTTCTAGGTTAAACCGTTCGTTGGCAGTAACAGTTTTAATTTTTAGGTTTCACTCTGTATTCTCCTATATGGATACATGTAGTTGGAACTCTAAATCAAACACGGTTTGTGCTAGCTCTTGAAAACTTGACACAATAAAGTACTTCCACGTTATATCTCTATGGTTTGTTTCCTATTGATGTAGTCCTAAGCAGAGACCAGCGCAAATCACTTTCATGGAAAGGGGTTGCCAAGCTTCCAAAAAACTACGAGTTTTGAAATCTCAGCACACATTTTTTCACCCAAAATTCATGACACTTTCAGGTAATGATCAGTACCCCAATCCCACTTGGCTCACCAAATTTCATTCTTCTAGGTTAAACCGTTTGTTGGCATTATCAGTTTTAATTTTTAGGTTTCACTCTGTTTTCTCCTATATGGATACATGAAGTTGGAACTCTAAATCAAACACGGTTTGTGCTAGCTCTAGAAAACTTGACACAATAAAGTAGTTCCAAGTTCTAACTCTATGGTTTGTTTCCTATTGATGTATCCCTAAGCAGAAACCGGCACAAATCACTTTCATGAAAGGGGATGCCAAACTTCCAAAAAACTACGAGTTTCCTGAAATCTCAGCACACATTTTTTCACCCAATCTTGATGACACTTGCAGGTAATGATCAGTACCCCAATCCCACTTGGCACACTAAATTTCGTTCGTCTAGGTTTAACCGTTCGTTGGCAGTAACAGTTTTAATTTTTAGGTTTCACTCTGTTTTCTCCTATATGGATACATGTAGTTGGAACTCTAAATCAAACACGGTATGTCCTAACTCTTGAAAACTTGACACAATAAAGTAGTTCAAAGTTCTATCTCTATGGATTGTTTCCTATTGATATAGCCCTAAGCAGAGACCGGCGCAACTCACTCTCATGGAAAGGGTTTTCCAAGCGTCCAAAAAACTACGAGTTTCCTGAAATCTCAGCACACATTTTTTCACCCAATGTTGATGACACTTTCAGGTAATGATCAGTACCCCAATCCCACTTGGCTCACCAAATTTGGTTCTTCTAGGTTAAACCGTTCGTTGGCAGTATCAGTTTTAATTTTAGGTTTCACTCTGTTTTCTCCTATATGGATACATGTAGTTGGAACTCTAAATCAAACACGGTTTGTGCTAGCTCTTTGAAACTTGACACAATAAAGTAGTTCCAAGTTTTATCTCTATGGTTTTTTCCTATTGATGTAGTCCTAAGCAGAGACTGGCGCAAATCACTTCCAAGGAAAGGGGTTGCCAAGCTTCCAAAAAACTACGAGTTTCCTGAAATCTCAGCATTCATATTTTCACCCAATCTTGATGACACTTTCAGGTAATGATCACTACCCCAATCCCACTTGGCTCACCAAATTTCATTCTTCTAGGTTAAACCGTTCGTTGGCAGTATCAGTTTTAATTTTTAGGTTTCACTCTGTTTTCTCCTATATGGATACATGTAGTTGGAACTCTAAATCAAACACGGTTTGTGCTAGCTCTGTGAAACTAGACACAATAACGTAGTTCCAAGTTCTATCTCTATGGTTTGTTTCCTATTGATGTAGCCCTAAGCAGAGTCCGGCACAAATCACTTTCATGTAAAGTTCTTGCCAAGCTTCCAAAAAACTACGAGTTTCCTGGAATCTCAGCACATATTTTTTCACCCAATCTTGATGACACTTTCAGGTAATGATCACTACCCCAATCCCACTTGGCTCACCAAATTTCGTTCTTCTAGGTTAAACCATTCGTTGGCAGTAACAGTTTTAATTTTTAGTTTTCACTCTGTTTTCTCCTGTATGGATACATGTAGTTGGAACTCTAAATCAAACACGGTATGTGCTAGCTCTTTCAAACTTGACACAATAAAGTAGTTCCAAGTTCTATCTCTATGGTTTGTTTCCTATTGATGTAGCCCTAAGCAGAGACTGGCGCAAATCACTTTCATGGAAAGGGGTTGACAAGCTTCAAAAAAACTACGTGTTTCCTGACATCTCAGCACACATTTTTTCACCCAATCTTGATGACAATTTCAGGTAATGATCAGTACCGCAATCCCACTTGGCTCACCAAATTTCATTCTTCTAGGTTAAACAGTTCGTTGGCAATATCAGTTTTAATTTTTAGGTTTCACTCTGTTTTCTCCAATATGGATACATGTAGTTGGAACTCTAAATCAAACACGGTTTGTGCTAGATCGGGGAAACATGACACAATAAAGTAGTTCCAAGTTCTATCTCTATGATTTGTTTCCTATTGATGTAGCCGTAAGCAGAGACTGGCGCATATCACTTTCATGGAAAGTTGTTGCCAAGCTTCCAAAAAACTACGAGTTTCCTGAAATTTCAGCACACATTTTTTCACCAAACTTGATGACACTTTCAGGTAATGATCAGTACCCCAATCCCACTTGGCTCACCAAATTTCGTTCTTCCAGGTTAAACCGTTCGTTGGCAGTATCAGTTTTAATTTTTAGGTTTCACTCTGTTATCTCCTACATGGATACATGTAGTTGGAACTCTAAATCAAACACGGTTTGTGCTAGCTCTTGGAAACTTGACACAATAAAGTAGTTCCAAGTTCTATCTCTATGGTTTGTTTCCTATTGATGTAGCCCTAAGCAGAAACTGGCGCAAATCACTTTCATGGAAAGGGGTTGCAAAGCTTCCAAAAAAATACGAGTTTCCTGAAATCTCAGCATATATTTTTTTCAACCAATCTTGAAGACACTTTCAGGTAATGATCAGTTCCCCAATCCCAATTGGCTCACCAAATTTCGTTCTTCTATGTGAAACCGTTCTTTGGCAGTAACAGTTTTAATTTTTAGGTTTCACTCTGTTTTCTCCTATATGGATACATGTAGTTGGAACTCTAAATCAAACACGGTTTGTGCTAGCTCTTGGAAACGTGACATAATAAAGTAGTTCCAAGTTCTATCTCTATGGTTTGTTTCCTATTGATGTAGCCCTAAGCAGAGACTGGTGCAAATCACTTTCATGGAAAGGGGTTGCCAAGCTTCCAAAAAACTACGAGTTTCCTAAAAACTCAGCACATATTTTTTCACCCAATATTGATGACCCTTTCAGGTAATTATCAGTACCCCAATCCCACTTGCTCACCAAATTTTGTTCTTCTAGGTTAAACCGTTCGTTAACAGTATCAGTTTTCATTTTTAGGTTTCACTCTGTTTTCTCCAATATGGATACATGTAGTTGGAATTCTAAATCAAACACGGTTTGTGCTAGATCTGGGAAACTTGACACAATAAAGTAGTTCCAAGTTCTATCTCTATGGTTTGTTTCCTATTGATGTAGCCCTAAGCAGAGACTGGCGCAACTCACTCTCATGGAAAGGGTTTGCCAAGCGTCCAAAAAACTACGAGTTTCCTGAAATCTCAGCACACATTTTTTCACCCAATGTTGATGACACTTTCAGGTAATGATCAGTACCCCAATCCCACTTGGCTCACCAAATTTGGTTCTTCTAGGTTAAACCGTTCGTTGGCAGTATCAGTTTTAATTTTAGGTTTCACTCTGTTTTCTCCTATATGGATACATGTAGTTGGAACTCTAAATCAAACACGGTTTGTGCTAGCTCTTTGAAACTTGACACAATAAAGTAGTTCCAAGTTTTATCTCTATGGTTTTTTCCTATTGATGTAGTCCTAAGCAGAGACTGGCGCAAATCACTTCCAAGGAAAGGGGTTGCCAAGCTTCCAAAAAACTACGAGTTTCCTGAAATCTCAGCATTCATATTTTCACCCAATCTTGATGACACTTTCAGGTAATGATCACTACCCCAATCCCACTTGGCTCACCAAATTTCATTCTTCTAGGTTAAACCGTTCGTTGGCAGTATCAGTTTTAATTTTTAGGTTTCACTCTGTTTTCTCCTATATGGATACATGTAGTTGGAACTCTAAATCAAACACGGTTTGTGCTAGCTCTGTGAAACTAGACACAATAACGTAGTTCCAAGTTCTATCACTATGGTTTGTTTCCTATTGATGTAGCCCTAAGCAGAGTCCGGCACAAATCACTTTCATGTAAAGTTCTTGCCAAGCTTCCAAAAAACTACGAGTTTCCTGGAATCTCAGCACATATTTTTTCACCCAATCTTGATGACACTTTCAGGTAATGATCACTACCCCAATCCCACTTGGCTCACCAAATTTCGTTCTTCTAGGTTAAACCATTCGTTGGCAGTAAGAGTTTTAATTTTTAGTTTTCACTCTGTTTTCTCCTGTATGGATACATGTAGTTGGAACTCTAAATCAAACACGGTATGTGCTAGCTCTTTGAAACTTGACACAATAAAGTAGTTCCAAGTTCTATCTCTATGGTTTGTTTCCTGTTGATGTAGCCCTAAGCAGAGACTGGCGCAAATCACTTTCATGGAAAGGGGTTGACAAGCTTCAAAAAAACTACGTGTTTCCTGACATCTCAGCACACATTTTTTCACCCAATCTTGATGACACTTTCAGGTAATGATCAGTACCCCAATCCCACTTGGCTCACCAAATTTCATTCTTCTAGGTTAAACAGTTCGTTGGCAGTATCAGTTTTAATTTTTAGGTTTCACTCTGTTTTCTCCAATATGGATACATGTAGTTGGAACTCTAAATCAAACACGGTTTGTGCTAGATCGGGGAAACATGACACAATAAAGTAGTTACAAGTTCTATCTCTATGATTTGTTTCCTATTGATGTAGCCGTAAGCAGAGACTGGCGCATATCACTTTCATGGAAAGTTGTTGCCAAGCTTCCAAAAAAATACGAGTTTCCTGAAATTTCAGCACACATTTTTTCACCAAACTTGATGACACTTTCAGGTAATGATCAGTACCCCAATCCCACTTGGCTCACCAAATTTCGTTCTTCCAGGTTAAACCGTTCGTTGGCAGTATCAGTTTTAATTTTTAGTTTTCACTCTGTTATCTCCTACATGGATACATGTAGTTGGAACTCTAAATCAAACACGGTTTGTGCTAGCTCTTGGAAACTTGACACAATAAAGTAGTTACAAGTTCTATCTGTATGGTTTGTTTCCTATTGATATAGCCGTAAGCAGAGACCGGCGTAAATCACTTTCATGGAAAGGGGTTGCCAAGCTTCCAAAAAACTACGAGTTTCCTGAAATCTCAGCATACATTTTTTCACCCAATCTTGATGACACTTTCAGGTAATGATCAGTACCCCAATCCCACTTGGCTCACCAAATTTCGTTCTTCTAGGTTAAACCTTTCGTTGGCAGAAAGAGTTTTAATTTTTAGGTTTCACTCTGTTTTCTCCTGCATGGATACATGTAGTTGGAACTCTAAATCAAACACAGTTTCTGCTAGCCCTTGGAAACTTGACACAATAAGGTAGTTCCAAGTTCTATCTCTATGTTTTGTTTTCTATTGAGTAGCCCTAAGCAGAGAGTGGCACAAATCACTTTCATGGAAAGGGGTTGCCAAACTTCCAAAAAACTACGAGTTTCCTGAAATCTCAGCATACATTTTTTCACCCAATCTTGAAGACACTTTCAGGTATTGATCAGTACCCCAATCCCACTTGGCTCACCAAATTTCGTTCTTCTAGATTAAACCGTTCGTTGGCAGTAACAGTTTTAATTTTTAGGTTTCACTCTGTATTCTCCTATATGGATACATGTAGTTGGAACTCTAAATAAAACACGGTTTGTGCTAGCTCTTGAAAACTTGACACAACAAAGTAGTTCCAAGTTCTATCACTATGATTTGTTTCCTATTGATGTAGCCCTAAGCAGAGAGCGGCGCAAATCACTTTCATGGAAAGGGGTTGCCAAGCTTCCAAAAAACTACGAGTTTTCTGAAATCTCAGCACACATTTTTTCACCCAATCTTGATGACTCTTTCAGGTAATGATCAGTACCCCAATCCCACTTGGCTCACCAAATTTTGTTCTTCTAGTTTAAACGGTTCATTGGCAGTAACAGTTTTAATTTTTAGGTTTCACTCTGTTTTCTCCTATATGGATACATGTAGTTGGAACTCTAAAACAAACACGGTTTGTGCTAGGTCTTTGAAACTTGACACAATAAAGTAGTTCCAAGTTCTATCTCTACGGTTTGTTTCCTATTGATGTAGCCCTAAGCAGAGACTGGCGCAAATCACTTTCATGGAAAGGGGTTGCCAAGCTTCAAAAAAAATACAAGTTTCCTGAAATCTCAGCACACATTTTTTCACCCAATCTGGATGACACTTTCACGTAATGATCAGTACCCCAATCACACTTAACTCACCAAATTTCGTTCTTCTAGGTTAAACCGTTCATTGGCAGTAACACTTTTAATTTTTAGGTTTCACTCTGTTTTCTCCTATATGGATACATGTAGTTGGAACTCTAAATCAAACACGGTTTGTGCTAGCTCTTGAAAAGTTGACACAATAAAGTAGTTACAAGTTCTATCTCTATGGTTTGTTTCCTATTGATGTAGCCCTAAGCAGAGACCGGCGCAAATGACTTTCATGGAAATGGGTTGCCTAACTTCCAAAAAACTACGAGTTTCCTGAAATCTCAGCACACATTTTTTCACCCAATCTTGATGACAATTTCAGGTAATGATCAATACCCCAATTAAACTTGGCTCAGCAAATTTCGTTCTTCTAGGTTAAACCGTTCATTGGCAGTAACAGTTTTAATTTTTAGGTTTCACTCTGTTTTCTCCTATATGGATACATGTAGTTGGAACTCTAAATCAAACACGGTTTGTGCTAGCTCTTGAAAACTTGACACAATAAAGTAGTTCCAAGTTCTATCTCTATGGTTTGTTTCCTATTGATGTAGCCCTAAGCAGAGACCGGCACAAATCACTTTCATGGAAAGGGGTAGCCAAGCTTCCAAAAAACTACGAGTTTCCTGAAATCTCAGCACACATTTTTTCACCCAATCTTGATGACCCTTTCAGGAAATGATCAGGACCCCAATCCCACTTGGCTCACCAATTTTCGTTATTGTATGTTAAACCATTCGTTGACAGTAACAGTTTTAATTTTTAGGTTACACTCTGTTTTCTCCTATATGGATACATGTAGTTGGAACTCTAAATCAAACACAGTTTGTGCTAGCTCTTTGAAACTTGACACAATAAAGTAGTTGCAAGTTCTATCTCTATGGTTTGTTTCCTATTGATGTAGCCCTAAGCAGAGACTGGCGCAAATCACTATCATGGAAAGGGGTTGCCAAGCTTCCAAAAAACTACGAGTTTCCTGAAATCTAAGCACACCTTTTTTCACCCAATCTTGATTACACTTTCAGATAATGATCAGTAAGCCAATCCCACTTGGCTCACCAAATTTCGTTCTTCTAGGTTAAACTGTTCGTTGGCAGTAAAGTTTTAATTTTTAGGTTTCACTCTGTTTTCTCCTATATGGATACATGTAGTTGGAACTCTAAATCAAAGACGGTTTGTGCTAGCTCTTTGACAATTGACACAATAAAGCTGTTCCAAGTTCTATCTCTACGGTTTGTTTCCTATTGATGTAGCCCTAAGCAGAGACCGGCGCAAATCACTCTCATGGATAGGGGTTGACAAGCTTCCAAAAAACCACGAGTTTTCTGAAATCTCAGCACACATTTTTTCACCCAATCTTGATTACACTTTCAGATAATGATCAGTAAGCCAATCCCACTTGGCTCACCAAATTTCATTCTTCTAAGTTAAACCGTTCATTGGCAGTAAAGTTTTAATTTTTAGGTTTCACTCTGTTTTCTCCTATATGGATACATGTAGTTGGAACTCTAAATCAAAGACGGTTTGTGCTAGCTCTTTGAAAATTGATACAATAAAGTAGTTCCAAGTTCTATCTCTACGGTTTTTTTCCTATTGATGTAGCCCTAAGCAGAGAACGGCGCAAATCACTTTCATGGAAAGGGGTTGACAAGCTTCCAAAAAACCACGAGTTTTCTGAAGTCTCAGCACACATTTTTTCACACAATCTGGATGACACTTTCAGGAATAGATCAGTACCCCAATCCCACTTGGCTCACCAAATTTCGTTCTTCTAGGTTAAACCATTCGTTGGCAGTAACAGTTTTAATTTTTAGGTTACACTCTGTTTTCTCCTATATGGATACATGTAGTTGGAACTCTAAATCAAACACGGTTTGGGCTAGCTCTTGAAAACTTGAAACAATATAGTAGTTCCAAGTTCTATCTCTATGGTTTGTTTCCTATTGATGTAGCCCTAAGCAGAGACCGGCACAAATCTCTTTCATGGAAAGGTGTTGCCAGGCTTCCATAAAACTACGAGTTTCCTGAAATCTCAGCACACATTTTTTCACCCAATCTTGATGAATATTTCAGGTAATGATCAGTACCCCAATCTCACTTGGCTCACCAAATTTCATTGTTCTAGGTTAAACCATTCATTGGCAGTAACAGTTTTAATTTTTAGGTTTCACTCTGTTTTCTCCTATATGGATACATGTATTTGGAACTCTAAATCAAACACGGTTGGTGCTAGCTCTTGAAAACTGGACACAATAAAGTAGTTCCAAGTTCTATCTCTATGGTTTGTTTCCTATTGATGTAGCCCTAAGCAGAGACTGGCGCAAATCACTTTAATGGAAAGGGGTTGCCAAGCTTCCAAAAAACTACGAGTTTCCTCAAATCTCAGCACACATTTTTTCACCCAATCTTGATGACACTTTCAGGTAATGATCAGTACCCCAATCCCACTTGGCTCACAAAATTTCGTTCTTCTAGGTTAAACCGTTCGTTGGCAGTATCAGTTTTAATTTTTAGGTTTTACTCTGTTTTCTCCTATATGGATACATGTAGTTGGAACTCTAAATAAAACACGGTTTGTGCTAGCTCTTGAAAACTTGACACAATAAAGTCGTTACAAGTTCTGTCTCTATGGTTTCTTTCCTATTGATGTAGCCCTAAGCAGAGGCCAGCGCAAATAACTTTCATGCAATGGGGTTGCCAAGCTTCCAAAAAACTATGAGTTTCCTGAAATCTCAGCATACATTTTTTCACCCAATCTTGAAGACACTTTCAGGTAATGATCAGTACCCCAATCCCACTTGGCTCACCAAATTTCGTTCTTCTAGGTTAAACCGTTCGTTGGCAGTAACAGTTTTAATTTTTAGGTTTCACTCTGTATTCTCCTATATGGATACATGTAGTTGGAACTCTAAATCAAACACGGTTTGTGCTAGCTCTTGAAAACTTGACACAATAAAGTACTTCCACGTTATATCTCTATGGTTTGTTTCCTATTGATGTAGTCCTAAGCAGAGACCAGCGCAAATCACTTTCATGGAAAGGGGTTGCCAAGCTTCCAAAAAACTACGAGTTTTGAAATCTCAGCACACATTTTTTCACCCAAAATTCATGACACTTTCAGGTAATGATCAGTACCCCAATCCCACTTGGCTCACCAAATTTCATTCTTCTAGGTTAAACCGTTTGTTGGCATTATCAGTTTTAATTTTTAGGTTTCACTCTGTTTTCTCCTATATGGATACATGAAGTTGGAACTCTAAATCAAACACGGTTTGTGCTAGCTCTAGAAAACTTGACACAATAAAGTAGTTCCAAGTTCTAACTCTATGGTTTGTTTCCTATTGATGTATCCCTAAGCAGAAACCGGCACAAATCACTTTCATGAAAGGGGATGCCAAACTTCCAAAAAACTACGAGTTTCCTGAAATCTCAGCACACATTTTTTCACCCAATCTTGATGACACTTGCAGGTAATGATCAGTACCCCAATCCCACTTGGCACACTAAATTTCGTTCGTCTAGGTTTAACCGTTCGTTGGCAGTAACAGTTTTAATTTTTAGGTTTCACTCTGTTTTCTCCTATATGGATACATGTAGTTGGAACTCTAAATCAAACACGGTATGTCCTAACTCTTGAAAACTTGACACAATAAAGTAGTTCAAAGTTCTATCTCTATGGATTGTTTCCTATTGATATAGCCCTAAGCAGAGACCGGCGCAACTCACTCTCATGGAAAGGGTTTTCCAAGCGTCCAAAAAACTACGAGTTTCCTGAAATCTCAGCACACATTTTTTCACCCAATGTTGATGACACTTTCAGGTAATGATCAGTACCCCAATCCCACTTGGCTCACCAAATTTGGTTCTTCTAGGTTAAACCGTTCGTTGGCAGTATCAGTTTTAATTTTAGGTTTCACTCTGTTTTCTCCTATATGGATACATGTAGTTGGAACTCTAAATCAAACACGGTTTGTGCTAGCTCTTTGAAACTTGACACAATAAAGTAGTTCCAAGTTTTATCTCTATGGTTTTTTCCTATTGATGTAGTCCTAAGCAGAGACTGGCGCAAATCACTTCCAAGGAAAGGGGTTGCCAAGCTTCCAAAAAACTACGAGTTTCCTGAAATCTCAGCATTCATATTTTCACCCAATCTTGATGACACTTTCAGGTAATGATCACTACCCCAATCCCACTTGGCTCACCAAATTTCATTCTTCTAGGTTAAACCGTTCGTTGGCAGTATCAGTTTTAATTTTTAGGTTTCACTCTGTTTTCTCCTATATGGATACATGTAGTTGGAACTCTAAATCAAACACGGTTTGTGCTAGCTCTGTGAAACTAGACACAATAACGTAGTTCCAAGTTCTATCTCTATGGTTTGTTTCCTATTGATGTAGCCCTAAGCAGAGTCCGGCACAAATCACTTTCATGTAAAGTTCTTGCCAAGCTTCCAAAAAACTACGAGTTTCCTGGAATCTCAGCACATATTTTTTCACCCAATCTTGATGACACTTTCAGGTAATGATCACTACCCCAATCCCACTTGGCTCACCAAATTTCGTTCTTCTAGGTTAAACCATTCGTTGGCAGTAACAGTTTTAATTTTTAGTTTTCACTCTGTTTTCTCCTGTATGGATACATGTAGTTGGAACTCTAAATCAAACACGGTATGTGCTAGCTCTTTCAAACTTGACACAATAAAGTAGTTCCAAGTTCTATCTCTATGGTTTGTTTCCTATTGATGTAGCCCTAAGCAGAGACTGGCGCAAATCACTTTCATGGAAAGGGGTTGACAAGCTTCAAAAAAACTACGTGTTTCCTGACATCTCAGCACACATTTTTTCACCCAATCTTGATGACACTTTCAGGTAATGATCAGTACCGCAATCCCACTTGGCTCACCAAATTTCATTCTTCTAGGTTAAACAGTTCGTTGGCAATATCAGTTTTAATTTTTAGGTTTCACTCTGTTTTCTCCAATATGGATACATGTAGTTGGAACTCTAAATCAAACACGGTTTGTGCTAGATCGGGGAAACATGACACAATAAAGTAGTTCCAAGTTCTATCTCTATGATTTGTTTCCTATTGATGTAGCCGTAAGCAGAGACTGGCGCATATCACTTTCATGGAAAGTTGTTGCCAAGCTTCCAAAAAACTACGAGTTTCCTGAAATTTCAGCACACATTTTTTCACCAAACTTGATGACACTTTCAGGTAATGATCAGTACCCCAATCCCACTTGGCTCACCAAATTTCGTTCTTCCAGGTTAAACCGTTCGTTGGCAGTATCAGTTTTAATTTTTAGGTTTCACTCTGTTATCTCCTACATGGATACATGTAGTTGGAACTCTAAATCAAACACGGTTTGTGCTAGCTCTTGGAAACTTGACACAATAAAGTAGTTCCAAGTTCTATCTCTATGGTTTGTTTCCTATTGATGTAGCCCTAAGCAGAAACTGGCGCAAATCACTTTCATGGAAAGGGGTTGCAAAGCTTCCAAAAAAATACGAGTTTCCTGAAATCTCAGCATATATTTTTTTCAACCAATCTTGAAGACACTTTCAGGTAATGATCAGTTCCCCAATCCCAATTGGCTCACCAAATTTCGTTCTTCTATGTGAAACCGTTCTTTGGCAGTAACAGTTTTAATTTTTAGGTTTCACTCTGTTTTCTCCTATATGGATACATGTAGTTGGAACTCTAAATCAAACACGGTTTGTGCTAGCTCTTGGAAACGTGACATAATAAAGTAGTTCCAAGTTCTATCTCTATGGTTTGTTTCCTATTGATGTAGCCCTAAGCAGAGACTGGTGCAAATCACTTTCATGGAAAGGGGTTGCCAAGCTTCCAAAAAACTACGAGTTTCCTAAAAACTCAGCACATATTTTTTCACCCAATATTGATGACCCTTTCAGGTAATTATCAGTACCCCAATCCCACTTGCTCACCAAATTTTGTTCTTCTAGGTTAAACCGTTCGTTAACAGTATCAGTTTTCATTTTTAGGTTTCACTCTGTTTTCTCCAATATGGATACATGTAGTTGGAATTCTAAATCAAACACGGTTTGTGCTAGATCTGGGAAACTTGACACAATAAAGTAGTTCCAAGTTCTATCTCTATGGTTTGTTTCCTATTGATGTAGCCCTAAGCAGAGACTGGCGCAACTCACTCTCATGGAAAGGGTTTGCCAAGCGTCCAAAAAACTACGAGTTTCCTGAAATCTCAGCACACATTTTTTCACCCAATGTTGATGACACTTTCAGGTAATGATCAGTACCCCAATCCCACTTGGCTCACCAAATTTGGTTCTTCTAGGTTAAACCGTTCGTTGGCAGTATCAGTTTTAATTTTAGGTTTCACTCTGTTTTCTCCTATATGGATACATGTAGTTGGAACTCTAAATCAAACACGGTTTGTGCTAGCTCTTTGAAACTTGACACAATAAAGTAGTTCCAAGTTTTATCTCTATGGTTTTTTCCTATTGATGTAGTCCTAAGCAGAGACTGGCGCAAATCACTTCCAAGGAAAGGGGTTGCCAAGCTTCCAAAAAACTACGAGTTTCCTGAAATCTCAGCATTCATATTTTCACCCAATCTTGATGACACTTTCAGGTAATGATCACTACCCCAATCCCACTTGGCTCACCAAATTTCATTCTTCTAGGTTAAACCGTTCGTTGGCAGTATCAGTTTTAATTTTTAGGTTTCACTCTGTTTTCTCCTATATGGATACATGTAGTTGGAACTCTAAATCAAACACGGTTTGTGCTAGCTCTGTGAAACTAGACACAATAACGTAGTTCCAAGTTCTATCACTATGGTTTGTTTCCTATTGATGTAGCCCTAAGCAGAGTCCGGCACAAATCACTTTCATGTAAAGTTCTTGCCAAGCTTCCAAAAAACTACGAGTTTCCTGGAATCTCAGCACATATTTTTTCACCCAATCTTGATGACACTTTCAGGTAATGATCACTACCCCAATCCCACTTGGCTCACCAAATTTCGTTCTTCTAGGTTAAACCATTCGTTGGCAGTAAGAGTTTTAATTTTTAGTTTTCACTCTGTTTTCTCCTGTATGGATACATGTAGTTGGAACTCTAAATCAAACACGGTATGTGCTAGCTCTTTGAAACTTGACACAATAAAGTAGTTCCAAGTTCTATCTCTATGGTTTGTTTCCTGTTGATGTAGCCCTAAGCAGAGACTGGCGCAAATCACTTTCATGGAAAGGGGTTGACAAGCTTCAAAAAAACTACGTGTTTCCTGACATCTCAGCACACATTTTTTCACCCAATCTTGATGACACTTTCAGGTAATGATCAGTACCCCAATCCCACTTGGCTCACCAAATTTCATTCTTCTAGGTTAAACAGTTCGTTGGCAGTATCAGTTTTAATTTTTAGGTTTCACTCTGTTTTCTCCAATATGGATACATGTAGTTGGAACTCTAAATCAAACACGGTTTGTGCTAGATCGGGGAAACATGACACAATAAAGTAGTTACAAGTTCTATCTCTATGATTTGTTTCCTATTGATGTAGCCGTAAGCAGAGACTGGCGCATATCACTTTCATGGAAAGTTGTTGCCAAGCTTCCAAAAAAATACGAGTTTCCTGAAATTTCAGCACACATTTTTTCACCAAACTTGATGACACTTTCAGGTAATGATCAGTACCCCAATCCCACTTGGCTCACCAAATTTCGTTCTTCCAGGTTAAACCGTTCGTTGGCAGTATCAGTTTTAATTTTTAGTTTTCACTCTGTTATCTCCTACATGGATACATGTAGTTGGAACTCTAAATCAAACACGGTTTGTGCTAGCTCTTGGAAACTTGACACAATAAAGTAGTTACAAGTTCTATCTGTATGGTTTGTTTCCTATTGATATAGCCGTAAGCAGAGACCGGCGTAAATCACTTTCATGGAAAGGGGTTGCCAAGCTTCCAAAAAACTACGAGTTTCCTGAAATCTCAGCATACATTTTTTCACCCAATCTTGATGACACTTTCAGGTAATGATCAGTACCCCAATCCCACTTGGCTCACCAAATTTCGTTCTTCTAGGTTAAACCTTTCGTTGGCAGAAAGAGTTTTAATTTTTAGGTTTCACTCTGTTTTCTCCTGCATGGATACATGTAGTTGGAACTCTAAATCAAACACAGTTTCTGCTAGCCCTTGGAAACTTGACACAATAAGGTAGTTCCAAGTTCTATCTCTATGTTTTGTTTTCTATTGAGTAGCCCTAAGCAGAGAGTGGCACAAATCACTTTCATGGAAAGGGGTTGCCAAACTTCCAAAAAACTACGAGTTTCCTGAAATCTCAGCATACATTTTTTCACCCAATCTTGAAGACACTTTCAGGTATTGATCAGTACCCCAATCCCACTTGGCTCACCAAATTTCGTTCTTCTAGATTAAACCGTTCGTTGGCAGTAACAGTTTTAATTTTTAGGTTTCACTCTGTATTCTCCTATATGGATACATGTAGTTGGAACTCTAAATCAAACACGGTTTGTGCTAGCCCTTGGAAACTTCACACAATAAAGTAGTTCCAAGTTCTATCTCTATGGTTTGTTTTCTATTGATGTAGCCCTAAGCAGAGACTGGCGCAAATCACTTTCATGGAAAGGGTTGCCAAGGTTCCAAAAAACTACGAGTTTCCTGAAACCTCAGCACACATTTTCTCACCCAAACTTGATGACACTTTCAGGTAATGATCAGTACCCCAATCCCACTTGGCTCACCAAATTTCGTTCTCCTAGGTTACACTGTTCGTTAGCACTAACAGTTTTAATTTTTAGGGTTCACTCTGTTTTCTCCTATATGGATACATGTATTTGGAACTCTAAATCAAACACGGTTTGTGCTAGCTCTTTGAAACTTGACACAATAAAGTAGTTGCAAGTTCTATATCTATGGTTTGTTTCCTATTGATGTAGCCCTAAGCAGAGACCGGCGAAAATAACTTGCATGGAAAGGGGTTGCCAAGCTTCCAAAAAACTACGAGTTTCCTGAAATCTCAGCACACATTTTTTCACCCAATCTTGATGACACTTTCAGGTAATGATCAGTACCCCAATCCCACTTGGCTCACCAAATTTCGTTCTTCTAGGTTAAACCTTTCGTTGGCAGAAAGAGTTTTAATTTTTAGGTTTCACTCTGTTTTCTCCTGCATGGATACATGTAGTTGGAACTCTAAATCAAACACAGTTTCTGCTAGCCCTTGGAAACTTGACACAATAAGGTAGTTCCAAGTTCTATCTCTATGTTTTGTTTTCTATTGAGTAGCCCTAAGCAGAGAGTGGCACAAATCACTTTCATGGAAAGGGGTTGCCAAACTTCCAACAAACTACGAGTTTCCTGAAATCTCAGCATACATTTTTTCACCCAATCTTGAAGACACTTTCAGGTATTGATCAGTACCCCAATCCCACTTGGCTCACCAAATTTCGTTCTTCTAGATTAAACCGTTCATTGGCAGTAACAGTTTTAATTTTTAGGTTTCACTCTGTATTCTCCTATATGGATACATGTAGTTGGAACTCTAAATCAAACACGGTTTGTGCTAGCCCTTGGAAACTTCAAACAATAAAGTAGTTCCAAGTTCTATCTCTATGGTTTGTTTTCTATTGATGTAGCCCTAAGCAGAGACTGGCGCAAATCACTTTCATGGAAAGGGTTGCCAAGGTTCCAAAAAACTACGAGTTTCCTGAAACCTCAGCACACATTTTCTCACCCAAACTTGATGACACTTTCCGGTAATGATCAGTACCCCAATCCCACTGGGCTCACCAAATTTCGTTTTTCTAGGTTAAACCGTTCATAGGCAGTAACAGTTTTAATTTTTAGGTTTCACTCTGTTTTCTCCTATATGGATACATGCAGTTGGAACTCTAAATCAAACACGGTTTGTGCTAGCTATTTGAAACTTGACACACTAAAGTAGTTCCAAGTTCTATCTCTATGGTTTGTTTCCTATTGATATAGCCCTAAGCAGCGACCGGCTCAAATCACTTTCATGGAAAGGGGTTGCCAAGCTTCCAAAAAACTATGAGCTTCCTGAAATCTCAGCATACACTTTTTCACCCAATATTGATGACACTTTCAGGTAATGATCAGTACCCCAATCCCACTTGGCTTACCAAATTTCGTTCTCCTAGGTTAAACCAATCGTTGGCAGTAACAGTTTTAATTTTTAGGTTCAATCAGTTTTCTCCTATATGGATACATGTAGTTGGAACTCTAAATCTAACATGGTTTCTGCTAGCAATTTGAAACTTGACACAATAAAGTAGTTCCAAGTTCTATCTCTATGGTTCGTTTCCTATTGATGTAGCCCTAAGCAGAGACCGGCGCAAATGACTTTCATGGAAAGGGGTTGCCTACCTTCCAAAAAACTACGAGTTTCCTGAAATGTCAGCACATATTTTTTCACCCAATCTTGATGACACTTTCAGGTAATGATCAGTACCCCAATCAAACTTGGCTCACCAAATTTCGTTCTAGGTTATACAGTTCGTTGGCAGTAACAGTTTTAATTTTTAGGTTTCAGTGTGTTTTCTCCTATATGGATACATGTAGTTGGAACTCTAAATCAAACACGGTTTATGCTAGCTCTTGAAAACTTGACACAATAAAGTTGTTCCAAGTTCTATTACTATGGTTTGTTTCCTATTGATGTAGCCCTAAGCAGAAAGCGGCGCAAATCACTTTCATGGAAAGGGTTTGCCAAGCTTCCTAAAACCTATGAGTTTTCTGAAATCTCAGCACACATTTTTTCACCCAATCTTGATGACTCCTTCAGGTAATGATCAGTACCCCAATCCCACTTGGCTCACCAAATTTCGTACTTCTAGGTTAAACCGTTCGTTGGCAGTAACAGTTTTAATTTTTAGGTTTCACTCTGTTTTCTCCTATATGGATACATATAGTTGGAACTCTAAATCAAACACGGTTTGTGCTAGCTCTTGGAAACGTGACATAATAAAGTAGTTCCAAGTTCTATCTCTATGGTTTGTTTCCTATTGATGTAGCCCTAAGCAGAGACTGGTGCAAATCACTTTCATGAAAAGGGGTTGCCAAGCTTCCAAAAAACTACGAGTTTCCTAAAATCTCAGCACACATTTTTTCACCCAATATTGATGACCCTTTCAGGTAATTATCAGTACCCCAATCCCACTTGCTCACCAAATTTTGTTCTTCTAGGTTAAACCGTTCGTTGGCAGTAACAGTTTTAATTTTTAGGTTTCACTCTGTTTTCTCCTATATGGATACATATAGTTGGAACTCTAAATCAAACACGGTTTGTGCTAGCTCTTGGAAACGTGACATAATAAAGTAGTTCCAAGTTCTATCTCTATGGTTTGTTTCCTATTGATGTAGCCCTAAGCAGAGACTGGTGCAAATCACTTTCATGAAAAGGGGTTGCCAAGCTTCCAAAAAACTACGAGTTTCCTAAAATCTCAGCACACATTTTTTCACCCAATATTGATGACCCTTTCAGGTAATTATCAGTACCCCAATCCCACTTGCTCACCAAATTTTGTTCTTCTAGGTTAAACCGTTCGTTAACAGTATCAGTTTTCATTTTTAGGTTTCACTCTGTTTTCTCCAATATGGATACATGTAGTTGGAATTCTAAATCAAACACGGTTTGTGCTAGATCTGGGAAACTTGACACAGTAAAGTAGTTCCAAGTTCTATCTCTATGGTTTGTTTCCTATTGATGTAGCCCTAAGCAGAGACTGGCGCAACTCACTCTCATGGAAAGGGTTTGCCAAGCTTCCAAAAAACTACGAGTTTCCTGAAATCTCAGCACACATTTTTTCACCCAATGTTGATGACACTTTCAGGTAATGATCAGTACCCCAATCCCACTTGGCTCACCAAATTTGGTTCTTCTAGGTTAAACCGTTCTTTGGCAGTATCAGTTTTAATTTTAGGTTTCACTCTGTTTTCTCCTATATGGATACATGTAGTTGGAACTCTAAATCAAACACGGTTTGTGCTAGCTCTTTGAAACTTGACACAGTAAAGTAGTTCCAAGTTTTATCTCTATGGTTTTTTCCTATTGATATAGTCCTAAGCAGAGACTGGCGCAAATCACTTCCAAGGAAAGGGGTTGCCAAGCTTCCAAAAAACTACGAGTTTCCTGAAATCTCAGCATTCATATTTTCACCCAATCTTGATGACACTTTCAGGTAATGATCACTACCCCAATCCCACTTGGCTCACCAAATTTCATTCTTCTAGGTTAAACCGTTCGTTGGCAGTATCAGTTTTAATTTTTAGGTTTCACTCTGTTTTCTCCTATATGGATACATGTAGTTGGAACTCTAAATCAAACACGGTTTGTGCTAGCTCTGTGAAACTAGACACAATAACGTAGTTCCAAGTTCTATCTCTATGGTTTGTTTCCTATTGATGTAGCCCTAAGCAGAGTCCTGCACAAATCACTTTCATGTAAAGTTCTTGCCAAGCTTCCAAAAACTACGAGTTTCCTGGAATCTCAGCACATATTTTTTCACCCAATCTTGATGACACTTTCAGGTAATTATCACTACCCCAATCCCACTTGGCTCACCAAATTTCGTTCTTCTAGGTTAAACCATTCGTTGGCAGTAACAGTTTTAATTTTTAGTTTTCACTCTGTTTTCTCCTGTATGGATACATGTAGTTGGAACTCTAAATCAAACACGGTTTGTGCTAGCTCTTTGAAACTTGACACAATAAAGTAGTTCCAAGTTCTATCTCTATGGTTTGTTTCCTATTGATGTAGCCCTAAGCAGAGACTGGCGCAAATCACTTGCATGGAAAGGGGTTGCCAAGCTTCAAAAAAACTACGTGTTTCCTGACATCTCAGCACACATTTTTTCACCCAATCTTGATGACACTTTCAGGTAATGATCAGTACACCAATCCCACTTGGCTCACCAAATTTCATTCTTCTAGGTTAAACAGTTCGTTGGCAGTATCAGTTTTAATTTTTAGGTTTCACTCTGTTTTCTCCAATATGGATACATGTAGTTGGAACTCTAAATCAAACACGGTTTGTGCTAGATCGGGGAAACATGACACAATAAAGTAGTTCCAAGTTCTATCTCTATGATTTGTTTCCTATTGATGTAGCCGTAAGCAGAGACTGGCGCATATCACTTTCATGGAAAGTTGTTGCCAAGCTTCCAAAAAACTACGAGTTTCCTGAAATTTCAGCACACATTTTTTCACCAAACTTGATGACACTTTCAGGTAATGATCAGTACCCCAATCCCACTTGGCTCACCAAATTTCGTTCTTCCAGGTTAAACCGTTCGTTGGCAGTATCAGTTTTAATTTTTAGGTTTCACTCTGTTATCTCCTACATGGATACATGTAGTTGGAACTCTAAATCAAACACGGTTTGTGCTAGCTCTTGGAAACTTGACACAATAAAGTAGTTCCAAGTTCTATCTCTATGGTTTGTTTCCTATTGATATAGCCGTAAGCAGAGACCGGCGTAAATCACTTTCATGGAAAGGGGTTGCCAAGCTTCCAAAAAACTACGAGTTTCCTGAAATCTCAGCATACATTTTTTCACCCAATCTTGAAGACACTTTCAGGTATTGATCAGTACCCCAATCCCACTTGGCTCACCAAATTTCGTTCTTCTAGGTTAAACCGTTCGTTGGCAGTAACAGTTTTAATTTTTAGGTTTCACTCTGTATTCTCCTATATGGATACATGTAGTTGGAACTCTAAATCAAACACGGTTTGTGCTAGCTCTTGGAAAGTTGACACAATAAAGTAGTTGCAAGTTCTATCTCTATGGTTTGTTTCCTATTGATGTAGCCCTAAGCAGAGACCGGCACAAATCACTTTCATGGAAAGGGGTTGCCAAGCTTCCAAAAAACTACGAGTTTTCAGAAATCTCAGCACACATTTTTTCACCCAAACTTGATGACACTTTCAGGTCATGATGAGTACCCCAATCCCACTTGGCTTACCAAATTTCATTCTTCTATATTAAACCTTTCTTTGGCAGTATCAGTTTTAATTTTTAGGTTTCACTCTGTTTTCTCCTATATGGATACATGTAGTTGGAACTCTAATTCAAACACGGTTTGTTCTAGCTCTGCAAACTTGACACAATAAAGTAATTCCAAGTGTATCTCTATGGTTTGTTTCCTATTCATGTGGCCCTAAGCAGAGACCGGCCCAAATCACACTCATGGAAAGGGGTTGCCAAGCTTCCAAAATCTACGAGTTTCCTGAAATCTCAGCACACATTTTTTTCACTCAATCTTGATGACACTTTCCGGTAATGATCAGTACCCCAATCCCACTAGGCTTACCAAATTTAGTTCTCCTAGGTTAAACCGATCATTGGCAGTAACAGTTTTAATTTTTAGGTTCAATCAGTTTTCTCCTATATGGATACATGTAGTTGGAACTCTAAATCTAACACGGTTTCTGCTAGCAATTTGAAACTTTACACAATAAAGTAGTTCCAAGTTCTATCTCTATGTTTCGTTTCCTATTGATATAGCCCTAAGCAGAGACTGGCGCAAATCACTTTCATGGAAAGGTTTGCCAAGGTTCCAAAAAACTACGAGTTTCCTGAAACCTCAGCACACATTTTTTCAACCAATCTTGATGACATTTTCAGGTAATGATCAGGACCGCAACCCCACTGGGCTCACCAAATTTCGTTTTTCTAGGTTAAACCGTTCATAGGCAGTAACAGTTTTAATTTTTAGGTTTCACTCTGTTTTCACCTATATGGATACATGCAGTTGGAACTCTAAATCAAACACGGTTTGTGCTAGCTATTTGAAACTTGACACAATAAAGTAGTTCCAAGTTCTATCTCTATGGTTTGTTTCCTATTGATATAGCCCTAAGCAGCGACCGGCTCAAATCACTTTCATGGAAAGGGGTTGCCAAGCTTCCAAAAAACTATGAGCTTCCTGAAATCTCAGCATACACTTTTTCACCCAATATTGATGACACTTTCAGGTAATGATCAGTACCCCAATCCCACTTGGCTTACCAAATTTCGTTCTCCTAGGTTAAACCAATCGTTGGCAGTAACAGTTTTAATTTTTAGGTTCAATCTATTTTCTCCTATATGGATACATGTAGTTGGAACTCTAAATCTAACATGGTTTCTGCTAGCAATTTGAAACTTGACACAATAAAGTAGTTCCAAGTTCTATCTCTATGGTTCGTTTCCTATTGATGTAGCCCTAAGCAGAGACCGGCGCAAATGACTTTCATGGAAAGGGGTTGCCTACCTTCCAAAAAACTACGAGTTTCCTGAAATGTCAGCACATATTTTTTCACCCAATCTTGATAACACTTTCAGGTAATGATCAGTACCCCAATCAAACTTGGCTCACCAAATTTCGTTCTAGGTTATACAGTTCGTTGGCAGTAACAATTTTAATTTTTAGGTTTCTGTGTGTTTTCTCCTATATGGATACATGTAGTTGGAACTCTAAATCAAACACGGTTTGTGCTAGCTCTTGAAAACTTGACACAATAAAGTTGTTCCAAGTTCTATTACTATGGTTTGTTTCCTATTGATGTAGCCCTAAGCAGAAAGCGGCGCAAATCACTTTCATGGAAAGGGTTTGCCAAGCTTCCTAAAACCTATGAGTTTTCTGAAATCTCAGCACACATTTTTTCACCCAATCTTGATGACTCCTTCAGGTAATGATCAGTACCCCAATCCCACTTGGCTCACCAAATTTCGTACTTCTAGGTTAAACCGTTCGTTGGCAGTAACAGTTTTAATTTTTAGGTTTCACTCTGTTTTCTCCTATATGGATACATGTAGTTGGAACTCTAAATCAAACACGGTTTGTGCTAGCTCTGGAAAACTTGACACAATAAAGTAGTTCCCAGTTCTATCTCTATGGTTTGTTTCCTATTGTGGTAGCCCTAAGCAGAGACCGTTGCAAATGACTTTCATGGAAAGGGGTTGCCTACCTTCCAAAAAACTACGAGTTTCCTGAAATTTCAGCACACATTTTTTCACCCAGACTTTATGACACTTTCAGGTAATGGTCAGTAACCCAATCAAAGTTGGCTCACCAAATTTCGTTCTTCTATGTGAAACCGTTCTTTGGCAGTAACAGTTTTAATTTTTAGGTTTCACTCTGTTTTCTCCTACATGGATACCTGTAGTTGGAACTCTAAATCACACACGGTTTGTGCTAGCTCTTTAAAACTAGATACAATAAAATAGTTCCAATTCCTATCTCTATGGTTTGTTTCCTATTGATGTATCCCTAAGCAGAAACCGGCGCAAATCACTTTCATGAAAGGGGTTGCCAAACTTCCAAAAAACTACGAGTTTCCTGAAATCTCAGCACACATTTTTTCACCCAATCTTGATGACACTTTCAGGTAATGATCAGTACCCCAATCCCACTTGGCACACTAAATTTCGTTCGTCTAGGTTTAACCGTTCGTTGGCAGTAACAGTTTTAATTTTTAGGTTTCACTCTGTTTTCTCCTATATGGATACATGTAGTTGGAACTCTAAATCAAACACGGTATGTCCTACCTCTTGAAAACTTGACACAATAAAGTAGTTCAAAGTTCTATCTCTATGGATTGTTTCCTATTGATATAGCCCTAAGCAGAGACCGGCGCAAATCACTTTCATGGAAAGGGGTTGCCAAGCTTCCAAAAAACTACGAGTTTCCTGAAATCTCAGCACACATTTTTTCACCCAATCTTGATGATGCTTTCAGGTAATGATCAGTACCCCAATCCCACTTGCTCACCAAATTTTGTTCTTCTAGGTTAAATCATTCGATGGCAGTAACAGTTTAAATTTTTAGGTTTCACTCTGTTTTCTCCTATATGGATACATGTAGTTGGAACTCTAAATCAAACACGGTTTGTGCTAGCTCTTGAAAACTTGACACAATAAATTAGTTCCAATTTCTATCTCTATGGTTTGTTTCCTATTGATGTAGCCCTAAGCAGAGACTGGCGCAAATCACTTTCATGGAAAGGGGTTGCCAAGCTTCTAAAAAACTACGAGTTTCCTGAAATCTCAGCACACATTTTTTCACCCAATCTTGATGACACTTTCAGGTAATGATCCGTACCCCAATCCCACTTGGATCACCAAATTTCGTTTTTCTAGGTTAAACCTTTCGTTGGCAGAAACAGTTTTAATTTTTAGGTTACACTCTGTTTTCTCCTATATGGATACATGTAGTTGGAACTCTAAATCAAACACGGTTTGTGCTAGCTCTTGGAAACTTGACACAATAAAGTAGTTCCAAGTTCTACCTCTATGGTTTGTTTCCTATTGATGTAGCCCTAAGCAGAGACTGGCGCAAATCACATTCATGGAAAGGGGTTGCCAAGCTTCCAAAAAATACGAGTTTCCTGAAATCTCAGCACACATTTTTTCACCCAATCTTGATGACACTTTCAGGTAAGAATCAGTACCCCACTCCCACTTGGCTCACTAAATTTCGTTCTTCTAGGTTAAACCATAGGTTGGCAGTAACAGTTTTAATTTTTAGGTTTCACTCTGTTTTCTCCTATATGGATACATGTAGTTGGAACTCTGAATCAAACACGGTTTTTGCTAGCCCTTGGAAACTTGACACAATAAAGTAGTTCCAAGTTCTATCTCTATGGTTTGTTTCCTATTGATGTAGCCCTAAGCAGAAACTGGCGCAAATCACTTTCATGGAAAGGGGTTGCAAAGCTTCCAAAAAATACGAGTTTCCTGAAATCTCAGCATATATTTTTTTCAACCAATCTTGAAGACACTTTCAGGTAATGATCAGTTCCCCAATCCCACTTGGCTCACCAAATTTCGTTCTTCTATGTGAAACCGTTCTTTGGCAGTAACAGTTTTAATTTTTAGGTTTCATTCTGTTTTCTCCTATATGGATACATATAGTTGGAACTCTAAATCAAACACGGTTTGTGCTAGCTCTTGGAAACGTGACATAATAAAGTAGTTCCAAGTTCTATCTCTATGTTTTGTTTCCTATTGATGTAGCCCTAAGCAGAGACTGGTGCAAATCACTTTCATGAAAAGGGGTTGCCAAGCTTCCAAAAAACTACGAGTTTCCTAAAATCTCAGCACACATTTTTTCACCCAATATTGATGACCCTTTCAGGTAATTATCAGTACCCCAATCCCACTTGCTCACCAAATTTTGTTCTTCTAGGTTAAACCGTTCGTTAACAGTATCAGTTTTCATTTTTAGGTTTCACTCTGTTTTCTCCAATATGGATACATGTAGTTGGAATTCTAAATCAAACACGGTTTGTGCTAGATCTGGGAAACTTGACACAGTAAAGTAGTTCCAAGTTCTATCTCTATGGTTTGTTTCCTATTGATGTAGCCCTAAGCAGAGACTGGCGCAACTCACTCTCATGGAAAGGGTTTGCCAAGCTTCCAAAAAACTACGAGTTTCCTGAAATATCAGCACACATTTTTTCACCCAATGTTGATGACACTTTCAGGTAATGATCAGTACCCCAATCCCAGTTGGCTCACCAAATTTGGTTCTTCTAGGTTAAACCGTTCGTTGGCAGTATCAGTTTTAATTTTAGGTTTCACTCTGTTTTCTCCTATATGGATACATGTAGTTGGAACTCTAAATCAAACACGGTTTGTGCTAGCTCTTTGAAACTTGACACAGTAAAGTAGTTCCAAGTTTTATCTCTATGGTTTTTTCCTATTGATGTAGTCCTAAGCAGAGACTGGCGCAAATCACTTCCAAGGAAAGGGGTTGCCAAGCTTCCAAAAAACTACGAGTTTCCTGAAATCTCAGCATTCATATTTTCAACCAATCTTGATGACACTTTCAGGTAATGATCACTACCCCAATCCCACTTGGCTCACCAAATTTCATTCTTCTAGGTTAAACCGTTCGTTGGCAGTATCAGTTTTAATTTTTAGGTTTCACTCTGTTTTCTCCTATATGGATACATGTAGTTGGAACTCTAAATCAAACACGGTTTGTGCTAGCTCTGTGAAACTAGACACAATAACGTAGTTCCAAGTTCTATCTCTATGGTTTGTTTCCTATTGATGTAGCCCTAAGCAGAGTCCTGCACAAATCACTTTCATGTAAAGTTCTTGCCAAGCTTCCAAAAAACTACGAGTTTCCTGGAATCTCAGCACATATTTTTTCACCCAATCTTGATGACACTTTCAGGTAATTATCACTACCCCAATCCCACTTGGCTCACCAAATTTCGTTCTTCTAGGTTAAACCATTCGTTGGCAGTAACAGTTTTAATTTTTAGTTTTCACTCTGTTTTCTCCTGTATGGATACATATAGTTGGAACTCTAAATCAAACACGGTTTGTGCTAGCTCTTTGAAACTTGACACAATAAAGTAGTTCCAAGTTCTATCTCTATGGTTTGTTTCCTATTGATGTAGCCCTAAGCAGAGACTGGCGCAAATCACTTGCATGGAAAGGGGTTGCCAAGCTTCAAAAAAACTACGTGTTTCCTGACATCTCAGCACACATTTTTTCACCCAATCTTGATGACACTTTCAGGTAATGATCAGTACACCAATCCCACTTGGCTCACCAAATTTCATTCTTCTAGGTTAAACAGTTCGTTGGCAGTATCAGTTTTAATTTTTAGGTTTCACTCTGTTTTCTCCAATATGGATACATGTAGTTGGAACTCTAAATCAAACACGGTTTGTGCTAGATCGGGGAAACATGACACAATAAAGTAGTTCCAAGTTCTATCTCTATGATTTGTTTCCTATTGATGTAGCCGTAAGCAGAGACTGGCGCATATCACTTTCATGGAAAGTTGTTGCCAAGCTTCCAAAAAACTACGAGTTTCCTGAAATTTCAGCACACATTTTTTCACCAAACTTGATGACACTTTCAGGTAATGATCAGTACCCCAATCCCACTTGGCTCACCAAATTTCGTTCTTCCAGGTTAAACCGTTCGTTGGCAGTATCAGTTTTAATTTTTAGGTTTCACTCTGTTATCTCCTACATGGATACATGTAGTTGGAACTCTAAATCAAACACGGTTTGTGCTAGCTCTTGGAAACTTGACACAATAAAGTAGTTACAAGTTCTATCTCTATGGTTTGTTTCCTATTGATATAGCCGTAAGCAGAGACCGGCGTAAATCACTTTCATGGAAAGGGGTTGCCAAGCTTCCAAAAAACTACGAGTTTCCTGAAATCTCAGCATACATTTTTTCACCCAATCTTGATGACACTTTCAGGTAATGATCAGTACCCCAATCCCACTTGGCTCACCAAATTTCGTTCTTCTAGGTTAAACCTTTCGTTGGCAGAAAGAGTTTTAATTTTTAGGTTTCACTCTGTTTTCTCCTGCATGTATACATGTAGTTGGAACTCTAAATCAAACACAGTTTCTGCTAGCCCTTGGAAACTTGACACAATAAGGTAGTTCCAAGTTCTATCTCTATGTTTTGTTTTCTATTGAGTAGCCCTAAGCAGAGACTGGCACAAATCACTTTCATGGAAAGGGGTTGCCAAACTTCCAAAAAACTACGAGTTTCCTGAAATCTCAGCATACATTTTTTCACCCAATCTTGAAGACACTTTCAGGTATTGATCAGTACCCCAATCCCACTTGGCTCACCAAATTTCGTTCTTCTAGGTTAAACCGTTCGTTGGCAGTAACAGTTTTAATTTTTAGGTTTCACTCTGTATTCTCCTATATGGATACATGTAGTTGGAACTCTAAATCAAACACGGTTTGTGCTAGCCCTTGGAAACTTCACACAATAAAGTAGTTCCAAGTTCTATCTCTATGGTTTGTTTTCTATTGATGTAGCCCTAAGCAGAGACTGGCGCAAATCACTTTCATGGAAAGGGTTGCCAAGGTTCCAAAAAACTACGAGTTTCCTGAAACCTCAGCACACATTTTCTCACCCAATCTTGATGACACTTTCAGGTAATGATCAGTACCCCAATCCCACTTGGCTCACCAAATTTCGTTCTCCTAGGTTACACTGTTCGTTAGCAGTAACAGTTTTAATTTTTAGGGTTCACTCTGTTTTCTCCTATATGGATACATGTAGTTGGAACTCTAAATCAAACACGGTTTGTGCTAGCTCTTTGTAACTTGACACAATAAAGTAGTTCCAAGTTCTATCTCTATGGTTTGTTTCCTATTGATGTAGCCCTAAGCAGAGACTGGCACAAATCACTTTCATGGAAAGGGTTGCCAAGGTTCCAAAAAACTACGAGTTTCCTGAAACCTCAGCACACATTTTCTCACCCAATCTTGATGACACTTTCAGGTAATGATCAGTACCCCAATCCCACTTGGCTCACCAAATTTTGTTCTTCTAGGTTAAACCGTTTATTGGCAGTAACAGTTTTAATTTTTAGGTTTCACTCTGTTTTCTCCTATATGGATACATGTATTTGGAACTCTAAATCAAACACGGTTTGTGCTAGCTCTTTGAAACTTGACACAATAAAGTAGTTGCAAGTTCTATCTCTATGGTTTGTTTCCTATTGATGTAGCCCTAAGCAGAGACCGGCGAAAATCACTTGCATGGAAAGGGGTTGCCAAGCTTCCAAAAAACTACGAGTTTCCTGAAATCTCAGCACACATTTTTTCACCCAATCTTGATGACACTTTCAGGTAATGATCAGTACCCCAATCCCACTTGGCTCACCAAATTTTGTTCTTCTATGTGAAACCGTTCTTTGGCAGTAACAGTTTTAATTTTTAGGTTTCACTCTGTTTTCTCCTATATGGATACATGTAGTTGGAACACTAAATCAAACACGGTTTGTGCTAGCTCTTGAAAACTAGACACAGTAAAGTAGTTCCAAGTTCTATCTCTATGGTTCGTTTCCTATTGATGTAGCCCTAAGCAGAGACTGGCGCAAATCACTTTCATGGAAAGGGGTTGCCAAGCTTCCAAAAAACAACTAGTTTCCTAAAATCTCAGCACACATTTTTTCACCCAATCTTGATGACTCTTTCAGGTAATGATCAGTACCGCAACCCCACTGGGCTCACCAAATTTCGTTCTTCTAGGTTAAACCGTTCATAGGCAGTAACAGTTTTAATTTTTAGGTTTCACTCTGTTTTCACCTATGTGGATACATGCAGTTGGAACTCTAAATCAAACACGGTTTTTGCTAGCTATTTGAAACTGGACACAATAAAGTAGTTCCAAGTTCTATCTCTATGGTTTGTTTCCTATTCATATAGCCCTAAGCAGCGACCGGCTCAAATCACTTTCATGGAAAGGGGTTGCCAAGCTTCCAAAAAACTACAAGTTTCCTGAAATCTCAGCATACACTTTTTCACCCAATGTTGATGACACTTTCAGGTAATGATCAGTACCCCAATCCCACTTAGCTCACCAAATTTCGTTCTTCTATGTTAAACCGTTCATTGGCTGTAACAGTTTAAATTTTTAGGTTTGACTCTGTTTTCTCCTATATGGGTACATGTAGTTGGAACTCTAAATCAAACACGGTTTGTGCTAGTTCTTGAAAACTTGACACATTATAGTAGTTGCAAGTTCTATCTCTATGGTTTGTTTCCTATTGATGTAGCCCTAAGCAGAGACCGGCACAAATCACTTTCATGGAAAGGGGTTGCCTACCTTCCAAAAAACTATGAGTTTCCTGAAATGTCAGCACACATATTTTCACCCAATCTTGATGACACTTTCAGGTAATGATCAGTACCCCAATCCCACTTGGCTCACCAAATTTCATTCTTCTAGGTTAAATCGTTTGTTGGCAGTAACAGTTTTAATTTTTAGGTTTCACTCTGTTTTCTCCTATATGGATACATGCAGTTGGAACTCTAAATCAAACACGGTTTGTGCTAGCTCTTGAAAACTTGACACAATAAAGTAGTTCCAAGTTGTATCACTATGGTTTGTTTCCTATTGATGTAGCCCTAAGCAGAGAGCGGCGCAAATCACTTTCATGGAAAGGGGTTGCCAAGCTTCCAAAAAACTACAAGTTTCCTGAAATCTCAGCACACTGTTTTTCACCCAATCTTGATGACACTTTCAGGTAATGATCAGTACCCCAATCCCACTTGGCTCCCCAAATTTCGTTCATCTAGGTTAAACCGTTCGTTGGCAGTAACAATTTTAATTTTTAGGTTTCACTCTGTTTTCTCCTATATTGATACATGTATTTGGAACTCTAAATCAAACACGGATTGTGCTACCTCTTTGAAACTTGACAGAATAAAGTAGTTCCAAGTTCTATCTCTATGGTTTGTTTCCTATTGATGTAGCCCTAAGCAGAGACTGGCGCATATCACTTTCATGGAAAGGGGTTGCCAAGCTTCAAAAAAACTACGAGTTTCCTGAAATCTCAGCACACATTTTTTAACCCAATCTTGATGACACTTTCAGGTAATGATCAGTACCCCAATGCTACTTAGCTCACCAAATTTCATTCTTCTATGTTAAACCGTTAGTTGGCAGTAACAGTTTTAATTTTTAGATTACACTCTGTTTTCTCCTATATGGATACATGTAGTTGGAACTCTAAATTAAACATGGTTTGTGCTAGCTCTTGAAAACTTGACAGAATAATGTAGTTCCATGTTCCATCTCTATGGTTTGTTTCCTATTGATGTAGCCCTAAGCAGAGACTGGCGCAAATCACTTTCATGGAAAGGGGTTGCCAAGCTTCCAAAAAACTACGAGTTTCCTGAAATGTCAGCACACATTTTTTCACCCAATCTTGATGACACTTTCAGGAAATGATCAGTACCCCAATCCAACTTGGCTCACCTAATTTCGTTCTTCCAGGTTAAACCGTTCGTTGGCAGTGACAGTTTTAATTTTTAGGTTTCACTCTGTTTTCTCCTCTATGGATACATGTAGTTGGAACTCTAAATCAAACACGGTTTGTGCTAGCTCTTGAAAACTTGACACAATAAAGTAGTTCCAAGTTCTATCTCTATGGTTTGTTTCCTATTGATGTAGCCCTAAGCAGAGACTGGCGCAAATCACTTTCATGGAAAGGGGTTGCCAAGCTTCCAAAAAACTACGAGTTTCCTGAAATCACAGCACACATTTTTTCACCTAATCTTGATGACTCTTTCAGGTCATGATCAGTACCCCAATCCCACTTGGCTCCCCAAATTTCGTTCATCTATGTTAAACCGTTCGTTGGCAGTAACAATTTTAATTTTTAGGTTTCACTCTGTTTTCTCCTATATGGATACATGTATATGGAACTCTAAATCAAACACGGATTGTGGTACCTATTTGAAACTTGACAGAATAAAGTAGTTCCATGTTCTATCTCTAGGGTTTGTTTCCTATTGATGTAGCCCTAAGCAGAGACTGGCGCAAATCACTTTCATGGAAAGGGGTTGCCAAGCTTCCAAAAAACTACGAGTTTCCTGAAATCTCAGCACACATTTTTTCACCAAATCTGGATGACACTTTCAGGAAATGATCAGTGCCCCAATCCCACTTGGCTCACCTAATTTCATTCTTCCAGGTTAAACCATTCGTTTGCAGTAACAGTTTTAATTTTTAGGTTACACTCTGTTTTCTCCTGTATGGATACATGTAGTTGGAACTCTAAATCAAACACGGTTGGTGCTAGCTCTTAAAAACTTGACACAATAAAGTAGTTCCAAGTTCTATCTCTATGATTTCTTTCCTATTGAGGTAGCCCTAAGCAGAGACCAGCGCAAATGACTTTCATGGAAAGGGGTTGCCTACCTTCCAAAAAACTACGAGTTTCCTGAAATGTCAGCACACATTTTTTCACCCAATCTTGATGACACTTTCAGGTAATGATCAGTACCCCAATCCCACTTGGCTCACCAAATTTCGTTCTTCTAGGTTAAACAGTTCATTGGCAGTAACAGTTTTAATTTTTAGGTTTCACTCTGATTTCTCCTATATGGATACCTGTACTTGGAACTCTAAATCAAACACGGTTTGTGCTAGCTCTTGAAAACTTGACACAATAAAGTGTTCCAAGTTCTATCTCTATGGTTTGTTTCCTATTGAGGTAGCCCTAAGCAGAGACCGGCACAAATGACTTTCATGGAAAGGGGTTGCCTACCTTCCAAAAAACTACTAGTTTCCTGAAATGTCAGCACACATTTTTTCACCCAATCTTGATGACACTTTCAGGTAATGATCAGTACCCCAATCAAACTTGGCTCACCAAATTTTGTTCTAGGTTATACCGTTCGTTGGCCGTAACAGTTTTAATTTTTAGGTTTCAGGCTGTTTTCTCCTATATGGATACATGTAGTTGGAACTCTAAATCAAACACGGTTTTTGCTAGCTCTTGAAAACTTGACACAATAGAGTAGTTCCAAGTTCTATCTCTATGGTTTCTTTCCTATTGTGGTAGCCCTAAGCAGAGACCGTTGCAAATGACTTTCATGGAATGGGGTTGCCTACCTTCCAAAAAACTACGAGTTTCCTGAAATCTCAGCACACATTTTTTCACCCAAACTTTATGACACTTTCAGGTAATGATCAGTAACCCAATCAAACTTGGCTCACCAAATTTCATTGTTCTAGGTTAAACCGTTCGTTGGCAGTGACAGTTTTAATTTTTAGGTTTCACTCTGTTTTCTCCTCTATGGATACATGTAGTTGGAACTCTAAATGAAACACGGTTTGTGCTAGCTCTTGAAAACTTGACACAATAAAGTAGTTCCAAGTTCTATCTCTATGGTTTGTTTCCTATTGATGTAGCCCTAAGCAGAGACTGGCTCAAATCACTTTCATGGAAAGGGGTTGCCAAGCTTCCAAAAAACTACGAGTTTCCTGAAATCACAGCACACATTTTTTCACCTAATCTTGATGACTCTTTCAGGTAATGATCAGTACCCCAATCCCACTTGGCTCACCAAATTTCATTGTTCTAGGTTAAACCGTTCGTTGGCAGTGACAATTTTAATTTTTAGGTTTCACTCTGTTTTCTCCTATATGGATACATGTAGTTGGAACTCTAAATCAAACACGGTTTGTGCTAGCTCTTGAAAACTGGACACAATAAAGTAGTTCCAAGTTCTATCTCCATGGTTTGTTTCCTATTGATGTAGCCCTAAGCAGAGACTGGCGCAAATCACTTTCATGGAAAGGGGTTGCCAAACTTCCAAAAAACGACGAGTTTCCTGAAATCTCAGCACACATTTTTTCACCCAATCTTGATGACACTTTCAGGTAATGATCAGTACCCCAATCCCACTTGGCTCCCCAAATTTCGTTCATCTAGGTTAAACCGTTCGTTGGCAGTAACAATTTTAATTTTTAGTTTTCACTCTGTTTTCTCCTATATGGATACATGTATTTGGAACTCTAAATCAAACACGGATTGTGATACCACTTTGAAACTTGACACAATAAAGTAGTTCCCAGTTCTATCTCTATGGTTTGTTTCCTATTGATGTAGCGCTAAGCAGAGACTGGCTCATATCACTTTCATGGAAAGGGGTTGCCAAGCTTCCAAAAAACTACGAGTTTCCTGAAATCTCAGCACACATTTTTTCACCCAATCTGGATGACACTTTCAGGAAATGATCAGTACCCCAATCCCAATTGGCTCACCTAATTTCGTTCTTCCAGGTTAAACCATTCGTTGGCAGTAACAGTTTTAAATTTAGGTTACACTCTGTTTTCTCCTATATGGATACATGTAGTTGTAATTCTAAATCAAACACGGTTGGTGCTAGCTCTTAAAAACTTGACACAATATAGTAGTTCCTAGTTCTATCTCTATGGTTTGTTTCCTATTGAGGTAGCCCTAAGCAGAGACCGGCGCAAATGACTTTCATGGAAAGGGGTTGCCTACCTTCCAAAAAACTACGAGTTTCCTGAAATGTCAGCACACATTTTTTCACCCAATCTTGATGACACTTTCAGGTAATGATCAGTACACCAATCAAACTTGGCTCACCAAATTTCGTTCTAGGTTATACCATTCGTTGGCAGTAACAGTTTTAATTTTTAGGTTTCACTCTGTTTTCTCCTATATGGATACATGTAGTTGGAACTCTAAATCAAACACGGTTTGTGCTAGCTCTTGAAAACTGGACACAATAAAGTAGTTCCAAGTTCTATCTCCATGGTTTGTTTCCTATTGATGTAGCCCTAAGCAGAGACCGGCGCAAATCACTTTCATGGAAAGGGGTTGCCAAGCTTCCAAAAAACTACGAGTTTCCTGAAATCTCAGCACACTGTTTTTCACCCAATTTTGATGACACTTTCAGGTCATGATCTGTACCCCAATCCCACTTGGCTCCCCAAATTTCGTTCATCTATGTTAAACCGTTCGTTGGCAGTAACAATTTTAATTTTTAGGTTTCACTCTGTTTTCTCCTATATGGATACATGTATTTGGAACTCTAAATCAAACACGGATTGTGCTACCTCTTTGAAACTTGACAGAATAAAGTAGTTCCATGTTCTATCTCTAGGGTTTGTTTCCTATTGATGTAGCCCTAAGCAGAGACTGGCGCAAATCACTTTCATGGAAAGGGGTTGCCAAGCTTCCAAAAAACTACGAGTTTCCTGAAATCTCAGCACACATTTTTTCACCCAATCTGGATGACACTTTCAGGAAATGATCAGTGCCCCAATCCCACTTGGCTCACCTAATTTCATTCTTCCAGGTTAAACCATTCGTTTGCAGTAACAGTTTTAATTTTTAGGTTACACTCTGTTTTCTCCTGTATGGATACATGTAGTTGGAACTCTAAATCAAACACGGTTGGTGCTAGCTCTTAAAAACTTGACACAATAAAGTAGTTCCAAGTTCTATCTCTATGATTTCTTTCCTATTGAGGTAGCCCTAAGCAGAGACCGGCGCAAATGACTTTCATGGAAAGGGGTTGCCTACCTTCCAAAAAACTACGAGTTTCCTGAAATATCAGCACACATTTTTTCACCCAACCTTGATGACACTTTCAGGTAATGATCAGTACCCCAATCCCACTTGGCTCACCAAATTTCGTTCTTCTAGGTTAAACGGTTCATTGGCAGTAACAGTTTTAATTTTTAGGTTTCACTCTGTTTTCTCCTATATGGATACCTGTAGTTGGAACACTAAATGAAACACGGTTTGTGCTAGTTCTTGAAAACTTGACACAATAAAGTGTTCCAAGTTCTATCTCTATGGTTTGTTTCCTATTGAGGTAGCCCTAAGCAGTGACCGGCGCAAATGACTTTCATGGAAAGGGGTTGACTACCTTCCAAAAAACTACGAGTTTCCTGAAATGTCAGCACACATTTTTTCACCCAATCTTGATGACACTTTCAGGTAATGATCAGTACCCCAATCAAACTTGGCTCACCAAATTTTGTTCTAGGTTATACCGTTCGTTGGCCGTAACAGTTTTAATTTTTAGGTTTCAGGCTGTTTTCTCCTATATGGATACATGTAGTTGGAACTCTAAATCAAACACGGTTTGTGCTAGCTCTTGAAAACTTGACACAATAAAGTAGTTCCAAGTTGTATCACTATGGTTTGTTTCCTATTGATGTAGCCCTAAGCAGAGACCGGCGCAAATCACTTTCATGGAAAGGGGTTGCCAAGCTTCCAAAAACCTACGAGTTTTCTGAAATCTCAGCACACTTTTTTTCACCCAATCTTGGTGACTCCTTCAGGTAATGATCAGTACCCCAATCCCACTTGGCTCACCAAATTTCGTTCTTCTAGGTTAAACGGTTCGTTGGCAGTAACAGTTTTAATTTTTAGGTTTCACTCTGTTTTCTCCTATATGGATACATGTAGTTGGAACTCTAAATCAATCACGGTTTGTGGTAGCTCTTGAAAACTGGACACAATAAAGTAGTTCCAAGTTCTGTCTCTATGGTTCGTTTCCTATTGATGTAGCCCTAATCAGAGACTGGCGCAAATCACTTTCATGGAAAGGGGTTGCCAAGCTTCCAAAAAACTACAAGTTTCCTGAAATCTCAGCACACTGTTTTTCACCCAATCTTGATGACACTTTCAGGTAATGATCAGTACCCCAATCCCACTTGGCTCCCCAAATTTCGTTCATCTAGGTTAAACCGTTCGTTGGCAGTAACAATTTTAATTTTTAGGTTTCACTCTGTTTTCTGCTATATGGATACATGTATTTGGAACTCTAAATCAAACACTGATTGTGCTACCTCTTTGAAACTTGACAGAATAAAGTAGTTCCAAGTTCTATCTCTATGGTTTGTTTCCTATTGATGTAGCCCTAAGCAGAGACTGGCGCATATCACTTTCATGGAAAGGGGTTGCCAAGCTTCAAAAAAACTACGAGTTTCATGAAATCTCAGCACACATTTTTTCACCCAATCTTGATGACTCCTTCAGGTAATGATCAGTACCCCAATCCCACTTGGCTCACCAAATTTCGTACTTCTAGGTTAAACCGTTCGTTGGTAGTAACAGTTTTAATTTTTAGGTTTCACTCTGTTTTCTCCTATATGGATACATGTAGTTGGAACTCTAAATCAAACACGGTTTTTGCTAGCTCTTGAAAACTTGACACAATAAAGTAGTTCCAAGTTCTATCTCTATGGTTTGTTTCCTATTGTGGTAGCCCTAAGCAGAGACCGTTGCAAATGACATTCATGGAATGGGGTTGCCTACCTTCCAAAAAACTACGAGTTTCCTGAAATCTCAGCACACATTTTTTCACCCAAACTTTATGACACTTTCAGGTAATGATCAGTAACCCAATCAAACTTGGCTCACCAAATTTCATTGTTCTAGGTTAAACCGTTCGTTGGCAGTGACAGTTTTAATTTTTAGGTTTCACTCTGTTTTCTCCTCTATGGATACATGTAGTTGGAACTCTAAATGAAACACGGTTTGTGCTAGCTCTTGAAAACTTGACACAATAAAGTAGTTCCAAGTTCTATCTCTATGGTTTGTTTCCTATTGATGTAGCCCTAAGCAGAGACTGGCTCAAATCACTTTCATGGAAAGGGTTTGCCAAGCTTCCAAAAAACTACGAGTTTCCTGAAATCACAGCACACATTTTTTCACCTAATCTTGATGACTCTTTCAGGTAATGATCAGTACCCCAATCCCACTTGGCTCACCAAATTTCATTGTTCTAGGTTAAACCGTTCGTTGGCAGTAACAATTTTAATTTTTAGGTTTCACTCTGTTTTCTCCTATATGGATACATGTAGTTGGAACTCTAAATCAAACACGGTTTGTGCTAGCTCTTGAAAACTGGACACAATAAAGTAGTTCCAAGTTCTATCTCCATGGTTTGTTTCCTATTGATGTAGCCCTAAGCAGAGACTGGCGCAAATCACTTTCATGGAAAGGGGTTGCCAAGCTTCCAAAAAACTACGAGTTTCCTGAAATCTCAGCACACTGTTTTTCACCCAATTTTGATGACACTTTCAGGTCATGATCTGTACCCCAATCCCACTTGGCTCCCCAAATTTCGTTCATCTATGTTAAACCGTTCGTGGGCAGTAACAATTTTAATTTTTAGGTTTCACTCTGTTTTCTCCTATATGGATACATGTATTTGGAACTCTAAATCAAACACGGATTGTGCTACCTCTTTGAAACTTGACAGAATAAAGTAGTTCCATGTTCTATCTCTAGGGTTTGTTTCCTATTGATGTAGCCCTAAGCAGAGACTGGCGCAAATCACTTTCATGGAAAGGGGTTGCCAAGCTTCCAAAAAACTACGAGTTTCCTGAAATCTCAGCACACATTTTTTCACCCAATCTGGATGACACTTTCAGGAAATGATCAGTGCCCCAATCCCACTTGGCTCACCTAATTTCATTCTTCCAGGTTAAACCATTCGTTTGCAGTAACAGTTTTAATTTTTAGGTTACACTCTGTTTTCTCCTGTATGGATACATGTAGTTGGAACTCTAAATCAAACACGGTTGGTGCTAGCTCTTAAAAACTTGACACAATAAAGTAGTTCCAAGTTCTATCTCTATGATTTCTTTCCTATTGAGGTAGCCCTAAGCAGAGACCGGCGCAAATGACTTTCATGGAAAGGGGTTGCCTACCTTCCAAAAAACTACGAGTTTCCTGAAATATCAGCACACATTTTTTCACCCAATCTTGATGACACTTTCAGGTAATGATCAGTACCCCAATCCCACTTGGCTCACCAAATTTCGTTCTTCTAGGTTAAACGGTTCATTGGCAGTAACAGTTTTAATTTTTAGGTTTCACTCTGTTTTCTCCTATATGGATACCTGTAGTTGGAACACTAAATGAAACACGGTTTGTGCTAGTTCTTGAAAACTTGACACAATAAAGTGTTCCAAGTTCTATCTCTATGGTTTGTTTCCTATTGAGGTAGCCCTAAGCAGAGACCGGCGCAAATGACTTTCATGGAAAGGGGTTGCCTACCTTCCAAAAAACTACGAGTTTCCTGAAATGTCAGCACACATTTTTTCACCCAATCTTGATGACACTTTCAGGTAATGATCAGTACCCCAATCAAACTTGGCTCACCAAATTTTGTTCTAGGTTATACCGTTCGTTGGCCGTAACAGTTTTAATTTTTAGGTTTCAGGCTGTTTTCTCCTATATGGATACATGTAGTTGGAACTCTAAATCAAACACGGTTTGTGCTAGCTCTTGAAAACTTGACACAATAAAGTAGTTCCAAGTTGTATCACTATGGTTTGTTTCCTATTGATGTAGCCCTAAGCAGAGACCGGCGCAAATCACTTTCATGGAAAGGGGTTGCCAAGCTTCCAAAAACCTACGAGTTTTCTGAAATCTCAGCACACTTTTTTTCACCCAATCTTGATGACTCCTTCAGGTAATGATCACTACCCCAAAGCCACTTGGCTCACCAAATTTCGTTCTTCTAGGTTAAACGGTTCGTTGGCAGTAACAGTTTTAATTTTAGGTTTCACTCTGTTTTCTCCTATATGGATACATGTAGTTGGAACTCTAAATCAAACACGGTTTGTGCTAGCTCTTTGAAACTTGACACAATAAAGTATTTCCATGTTCTATCTCTATGGTTCGTTTCCTATTGATGTAGCCCTAATCAGAGACTGGCGCAAATCACTATCATGGAAAGGGGTTGCCAAGCTTCCAAAAAACTAAGAATTTCCTGAAATCTCAGCACACATTTTTTTCACCCAATCTTGATGACACTTTCAGGTAATGATCAGTACCCCATTCCCACTTGTCTCACCAAATTTCGTTCATCTAGGTTAAACCGTTCGTTGGCAGTAACAGTTTTAATTTTTAGGTTTCTCTCTGTTTTCTCCTATATGGATACATGTAGTTGGAACTCTAAATCAAACACGGTTTGTGCTACCTCTTTGAAACTTGACAAAATAAAGTAGTTCCAAGTTCTATCTCTATGGTTTGTTTCCTATTGATGTAGCCCTAAGCAGAGACTGGCGCAATTCACTTTCATGGAAAGGGTTGCCAAGCTTCCAAAAAACTACGAGTTTTCTGAAATCTCAGCACACATTTTTTCACCCAATCTTGATGACACTTTCAGGTAATGATCAGTACCCCAAAGCCACTTGGCTCTCCAAGTTTCGTTCTTCTAGGTTAAACCGTCCGTTGGCAGTAAGAGTTTTAATTTTAGGTTTCACTCTGTTTTCTCCTATATGGATACATGTAGTTGGAACTCTAAATCAAACACGGTTTGTGCTAGCTCTTTGAAACTTGACACAATAAAGTAGTTCCAAGTTCTATCTCTATGGTTTGTTTCCTATTGATGTAGCCCTAAGCAGCGACTGGCGCAAATCACTTCCATGGAAAGGGGTTGCCAAGCTTCCAAAAAACTACGAGTTTCCTGAAATCTCAGCGCACATTTTTTCACCCAATCTTGATGACACTTTCAGGTAATGATCAGTACCCCAATCCCACTTGGCTCACCAAATTTCGTTCTTCTAGGTTAAACCGTTCGTTGGCAGTAACAGTTTTAATTTTTAGGTTTCACTCTGTTTTCTCCTATATGGATACATGTAGTTGGAACTCTAAATCAAACACGGTTTGTGCTAGCTCTTTGAAACTTGACACAATAAAGTACTTCCAAGTTCTATCTCTATGGTTTGTTTCCTATTGATGTAGCCCTAAGCAGAGACCGGCGCAAATCACTTTCATGGAAAGGGGTTGCCAAGCTTCCAAAAAACTACGAGTTTCCTGAAATCTCAGCACACATTTTTTTCACCCAATCTTGATGACACTTTCAGGTAATGATCAGTACCCCAATCCCACTTGGCTCACGAAATTTCGTTCTTCTAGGTTAAACCGTTCCTTGGCAGTAACAGTTTTAATTATTAGGTTTCACTCTGTTTTCTCCTATATGGATACAAGTAGTTGGAACTCTAAGTCAAACACGGTCTGTGCTAGCTCTTTGAAACTTGACACAATAAAGTAGTTCCACGTTCTATCTCTATGGTTTGTTTCCTATTGATGTAGCCATAAGCAGAGGCCGGCACAAATCACTTTCATGGAAAGGGGTTGCCAAGCTTCAAAAAAAATATGAGTTTCCTGAAATCTCAGCACACATTTTTTCACCCAATCTTGATGACACTTTCAGGTAATGATCAGTACCGCAATCCCACTTGGCTTACCAAATTTCGTTCTTCTAGGTTAAACCGTTCGTTGGCAGTAACAGTTTTAATTTTTAGGTTTCACTCTGTTTTCTCCTATATGCATACATGTAGTTAGAACTCTAAATCAAACACGGTTTGTGCTAGCTCTTTGAATCTTGACACAATAATGTATTTCCAAGTTCTATCTCTATGGTTTGTTTTCTATTGATGTAGCCCTAAGCAGAGGCCAGCGCAAATCTCTTTCATGGAAAGGGGTTGCCAAGCTTCCAAAAAACTACGAGATTCCTGAAATCTGAGCACACATTTTTTCACCCAATCTTGATGACACTTTCAGGTAATGATCAGTACCGCAATCCCACTTGGCTCACCAAATTTCGTTCTTCTAGGTTAAACCGTTCGTTGGCAGTAACAGTTTTAATTTTTAGGTTTCACTCTGTTTTCTCCTATATGGATACATGTAGTTGGAACTCTAAATCAAACACGGTTTGTGCTAGCTCTTTGAAACTTGACACAATAAAGTAGTTCCACGTTCTATCTCTCTGGTTTGTTTCCTATTGATGTAGCCCTAAGCAGAGACTGGCACAAATCACTTTCATGGAAATAGGTTGCCAAGCTTCCAAAAAACTACGATTTTCCTGAAATCTCAGCACACATTTTTTCACCCAATCTTGATGACACTTTCAGGTAATGATCAGTACCCCAATCCCACTTGTCTCACCAAATTTCGTTCTTCTAGGTTAAACCGTTCATTGGCAGTAACAGTTTTAATTTTTAGGTTTCTCTCTGTTTTCTCCTATATGGATACATGTAGTTGGAACTCTAAATCAAACACGGTTTGTGCTAGCTCTTTGAAATGACACAATAGAGTAGTTCCAAGTTCTATCTCTATGGTTTGTTTCCTATTGATGTAGCCCTAAGCAGAGACTGGCGCAAATCACTTTCATGGAAAGGGGTTGCCAAGCTTCCAAAAAACTACGAGTTTCCTGAAATCTCAGCACATATTTTTTCACCCAATCTTGATAACACTTTCAGGTAATGATCAGTACCCCAAAGCCACTTGGCTCACTAAATTTCGTTCTTCTAGGTTAAACCGTCCGTTGGCAGTAACAGTTTTAATTTTAGGTTTCACTCTGTTTTCTCCTATATGGATACATGAAGATGGAACTCTAAAAAAAAACACGTTTTGTGCTAGCTCTTTGAAACTTGACACAATAAATTAGTTCCAAGTTCTGTTTCTAGGGTTTGTTTCCTATTGATGAAGCAGAAAGCCGAGAGTGGGGCAAATCTTTTCATGGAAAGGGGTTGACAAGCTTCCAAAAAACTCGAGTTTCCTGAAATCTCAGCAAACATTTTTTCACCCAATCTTGATGACACGTTCAGGTAAGGATCAGTAAACCAATCCCACTTGGCTCACCAAATTACATTCTTCTAGGTTAAACCGTTCGTTGGCAGTAACAGTTTTAATTTTTAAGTTTCACTCAGTTTTCTCCTATAGGGATACATGTAGTTCGAATTCTAAATCAAAAACAGATTGTGCTTGCTCTTTGAAACTTGACACAATAAAGTAGTTCCAAGTTCTATCTCTATGGTTTGTTTCATATTTATTTAGCCCTAAGCACAGACTGGCGCAAATCACTTTCATGGAAAGGGGTTGCCATGCTACCAAAAAACTACGAGTTTCCTGAAATGTCAGCACACATTTTTTCATCCAATCTTGATGAAACATTCAGGTAATGATCAGTACCCCAATCCCACTTGGCTCACCAATTTTCGTTCTTCTAAGTTAAGCCGTTCGTTGGCAGTAACAGTTTTAATTTTTAGCTTTCACTCTGTTTTCTCCTATATGGATACATGAAGATGGAACGCTAAAAAAAACACGGTTTGTGCTAGCTCTCTGAAAGTTTACACAATAATGTACTTCCAAGTTCTATCTCTATGGTTTGTTTCCTATTAATGTAGCCCTAGCAGAGACTGGCACAAATCACTTTCATGGAAAGGGTTTGCCAAGCTTCCAAAAAACTAGGAGTTTCCTGAAATCTCAGCACACATTGTTTCACCCAATCTTGATGACATTTTCAGGTAATTATCAGTACCCCAATCCCACTTGGCTCACCAAATTTCGTTCTTCTAGGTTCAACCGTTCGTTGGCAGTAACAGATTTAATTTTTAGGTTTTTCTCTGTTTACTCCGTTTTGGATACATGTAGTTGGAACTCCAAATAAACCAGGTTTGTGCTAGCTCTTTGAAACTTGACACAATAAAGTAGTTACAAGTTCTATCACTATGGTTTGTTTCCTGATAATGTAACCCTAAGCAGAGAATGGCGCAAATCTGTTTCATGGTAAGGGGTTGCCAAGCTTCCAAAAAACTAGGAGTTTCCTGAAATCTCAGCACATATTTTTTCACCCAATCTTGATGACACTTTCAGGTAATGATCAGTACCCCAATCCCACTTGTCTCACCAAATTTCGTTCTTCTAGTTTAAACCGTTCGTTGGCAGTAACAGTTTTAATTTTTAGGTTTCACTCTGTTTTCTCCTATATGGATACATGGAGATGGAACTCTAAAAAAAAACACGGTTTGTGCTAGCTCTTTGAAACTTGACACAATAAAGTAGTTCCAAGTTCTATCTCTATAGATTCTCTCTTATTAATGTAGCCCTAAGCAGGGACTGGCACAAATGACTTTCATTGAAAGGGGTTGCCAAGCTTCCAAAAAACTACGAGTTTCCTGAAATATCAGCACACATTTTTTCACCCAATCTTGATGACACTTTCAGGTAATGATCAGTACCCTAATCCCACATGGCTCAACAAATTTCATTCTTCTAAGTTAAACCGTTCGTTGGCAGTAACAGTTTTAATTTTTAGGTTTCACTCTGTTTTCTCCTATATGGATACATGTAGTTGGAACTCTAAATCAAACACGGTTTGTGCTAGCTCTTTGAAACTTGACACAATAAAGTAGTTCCAAGTTCTATCTCTATGGTTTTTTCCTATTGATGTAGCCCTAAGCAGAGACCGTCGCAAATCACTTTCATGGAAAGGTGTTGCCAAGCTTCCAAAAAACTACGAGTTTCCTGAAATCTCAGGACACATTTTTTCACCCAATCTTGATTACACTTTCAGGTAATGATCAGTACCCCAATCCCACTTGGCTCACCAAATTTCGTTCTTCTAGGTTAAACCGTTCATTGGCATTAAGAGTTTTAATTTTTAGGTTTCACTCTGTTTTCTCCTATATGGGTACTTGTAGTTGGAACTCTCAATCAAACACGGTTTTTGCTAGCCCTTGGAAACCTGACACAATAAAGTAGTTCCAAGTTCTATCTCTATGGTTTGTTTCCTATTGATGTAGCCCTAAGCAGAGAACAGCGCGAATCACTTTCATGGAAAGGGGTTGCCAAACTTCCAAAAAACTACGAGTTTCCTGAAATCTCAGCATACATTTTTTCACCCAATCTTGATGACACTTTCAGGTAATGATCACTACCCCAATCCCACTTGGCTCACCAAATTTCGTTCTTCTATGTTAAACCGTTCGTTGGCAGTAACAGTTTTAATTTTTAGATTTCACTCTGTTTTCTCCTATATGGATACATGTAGTTGGAACTCTAAATCAAACACGGTTTGTGCTAGCTCTTTGAAACTTCAAACAATAAAGTAGTTCCAAGGTCTATCTCTATGGTTTGTTTCCTATTGATGTAGCCCTAAGCAGAGACTGGCGCAAATCACTTTCATGGAAAGTTGTTGCCAAGCTTCCAAAAAACTACGAGTTTCCTGAAATATCAGCACACATTTTTTCACCCAATCTTGATTACACTTTCAGGTAATGATCAGTACCCCAATCCCACTTGGCTCACCAAATTTCGTTCTTCTAGGTTAAACCGTTCGTTGGCAGTAACAGTTTTAATTTTTAGGTTTCACTCTGTTTTCTCCTATATGGATACATGTAGTTGGAACTCTAAATCAAACACGGTTTGTGCTAGCTCTTTGAAACTTGACACAATAAAGTAGTTCCAAGTTCTATCTCTATGGTTTGTTTCCTATTGATGTAGCCCTAAGCAGAGATGGGCGCAAATCACTTTAATGGAAATTTGTTGCCAAGCTTCCAAAAAACTACGAGTTTCCTGAAATCTCAGCATACATTTTTTCACCCAATCTTGATGACACTTTCAGGTAATGATCAGTACCCCAATCCCACTTGGCTCACCAAATTTCATTCTTCTAGGTTAAACCGTTCGTTGGTAGTATCAGTTTTAATTTTTAGGTTTCACTCTGTTTTCTCCTATATGGATACATGTAGTTGGAACTCTAAATCAAACACGGTTTGTGCTAGATCTTGGAAACTTGACACAATAAAGTAGTTCCATGTTCTATCTCTATGGTTTGTTTCCTATTGATGTAGCCCTAAGCACAGACCAGCGCAAATCACTTTCATGGAAAGGGGTTTCCAAACTTCCAAAAAAGTACGAGTTTCCTGAAATCTCATCATACATTTTTTCACCCAATCTTGATGACACTTTCAGGAAATGATCAGAACCCCAATCCCACTTGGCTCACTAAATTTCGTTCTTCTAGGTTAAACCGTTCGTTGGCAGTATCAGTTTTAATTTGTAGGTTTCACTCTGTTTTCTCCTATATGTATACACGTAGTTGGAACTCTAAATCAAACACGTTTTGTGCTAGCTCTTTGAAACTTGACACAATAAAGTAGTTCCAAGTTCTATCTCTATGGTTTCTTTCCTATTGATGTAGCCCTAAGCAGACACCGTCGCAAATCACTTTCATGGAAAGTTGTTGCCAAGCTTCCAAAAAACTACGAGTTTCCTGACATCTCAGCATACATATTTTCACCCAATCTTGATGACACTTTCAGGTAATGATCACTACCCCAATCCCAATTGGCTCAACGAATTTCATTCTTCTAGTTTAAACCGTTCGTTGGCAGTATCAGTTTTAATTTTTAGGTTTCACTCTGTTTTCTCCTATATGGATATATGTAGTTGGAACTCTAAATCAAACACGGTTTGTGCTAGCCCTTGGAAACTTGACACAATAAAGTAGTTCCAAGTTCTATCTCTATGGTTTGTTTCCTATTGATGTAGCCCTAAGCAGAGACTGGTGCGAATCCCTTTCATAGAAAGGGGTTGCCAAACTTCCAAAAAACTACGAGTTTCCTGAAATCTCAGCATACATTTTTTCACCCAATCTTGATGAAACTTTCAGGAAATGATCAGTACCCCAGTCCCACTTGGCTCACCAAATTTCGTTCTTCTAGGTTAAACCGTTTGTTGGCAGTAACAGTTTTAATTTTTAGATTTCACTCTGTTTTCTCCTATATGGATACATGTAGTTGGAACTCTGAATCAAACACGGTTTGTGCTAGCTCTTTGAAACTTGACACAATAAAGTAGTTCCAAGGTCTATCTCTATGGTTTGTTTCCTATTGATGTAGCCCTAAGCAGAAACTGGCGCAAATCACTTTCATGGAAAGGGGTTGCCAAGCTTCCAAAAAACTACGAGTTTCCTGAAAACTCAGCACACATTTTTTCACCCAATCTTTATGACACTTTCAGGTAAATATCAGTACCCCAATCCCACTTGGCTCACCAAATTTCGTTCTTCTAGGTTAAACCGTTCGTTGGCAGTATCAGTTTTAATTTTTAGGTTTTACTCTGTTTTCTCCTATATGGATACATGTAGTTGGAACTCTAAATCAAACACGGTTTATGCTAGCCCTTGGAAACTTGACACAATAAAGTAGTTCCAAGTTCTATTTCTATGGTTTGTTTCCTATTGATGTAGCCCTAAGCAGAGACTGGCACAAATCACTTTCATGGAAAGGGGTTAGCAAGCTTCCAAAAAACTACGAGTTTCCTGAAATCTCAGCATACATTTTTTCACCCAATCGTGATGACACTTTCAGGTATTGATCAGTACCCCAATCCCACTGGGCTCACCAAATTTCGTTCTTCTAGGTAAAACCGTTCGTTGGCAGTAACAGTTTTAATTTTTAGGTTTCACTCTGTTTTCTCGTATATGGATACATGTAGTTGGAAACCTAAATCAAACACGGTTTGTGCTAGCTCTTTGAAACTTGACACAATAAAGTAGTTCCAAGTTCTAACTCTATGGTTTGTTTCCTATTGATGTAGCCCTAAGCAGAGACTGGTGCAAATCACTTTTATGGAAAGGGGTTGCCAGGCTTCCAAAAAACTACGAATTTCCTGAAATCTCAGCACACATTTTTTCACCCAATCTTGATGACACTTTCAGGTAATGATCAGTACCCCAATCCCACTTGGCTCAGCAAATTTCATTCTTCTAGGTTAAACCGTTCGTTGGCAGTATCAGTTTTAATTTTTAGGTTTCACTCTGTTTTATCCTGTATGGATACATGTAGTTGGAACTCTAAATCAAACACGGTTTGTGCTAGGTCTTTGAAACTTGACACAATAAAGTAGTTCCAAGTTCTATCTCTATGGTTTCTTTCCTATTGATGTAGCCCTAAGCAGAGACCTTCGCAAATCACTTTCATGGAAAGTTGTTGCCAACCTTCCAAAAATCTACGAGTTTCCTGACATCTCACCACACATTTTTTCACCCAATCTTGATGACACTTTCAGGTAATGATCAGTACCCCAATCCCACTTGGCTCACCAAATTTCGTTCTTCTAGGTTAAACCGTTCGTTGGCAGTAACAGTTTTAATTTTTAGGTTTCACTCTGTTTTCTCCTATATGGATACATGTAGTTGGAACTCTAAATCAAACACGGTTTGTGCTAGCCCTTGGAAACTTGTCACAATAAAGTAGTTCCAAGTTCTATCTCTATGGTTTGTTTCCTATTGATGTAGCCCTAAGCACAGACTGGCACAAATCACTTTCATGGAAAGGGGTTGCCAAGCTTCCAAAAAACTACGAGTTTCCTGAAATCTCAGCATGCATTTTTTCACCCAATCATGATGACACTTTCAGGTAATGATCAGTACCCCAATCCCACTTGGCTCACCAAATTTCATTCTTCTCGGTTAAACCGTTCGTTGGCAGTAACAGTTTTAATTTTTAGGTTTTACTCTGTTTTCTCCTATATGGATACATGTAGTTGGAACTCTAAATCAAACACGGTTTGTGCTAGCTCTTTGAAACTTGACACAATAAAGTAGTTCCAAGTTCTATCTCTATGGTTTGTTTCCTATTGATGTAGCCCTAAGCAGAGATGGGCGCAAATCACTTTCATGGAAATTTGTTGCCAAGCTTCCAAAAAACTACGAGATTCCTGAAATCTCAGCACACATTATTTCACCCAATCTTTATGACACTTTCAGGTAAATATCAGTACCCCAATCCCACTTGGCTCACCAAATTTCCTTCTTCTAGGTTAAACCGTTCGTTGGCAGTATCAGTTTTAATTTTTAGGTTTCACTCTGTTTTCTCCTATATGGATACATGTAGTTGGAACTCTAAATCAAACACGGTTTGTGCTAGCCCTTGGAAACTTGACACAATAAAGTAGTTCCAAGTTCTGTTTCTATGGTTTGTTTCCTATTGATGTAGCCCTAAGCAGAGACTGGCACAAATCCCTTTCATGGAAAGGGGTTGCCAAGCTTCCAAAAAACTACGAGTTTCCTGAAATCTCAGCACACATTTTTTCACCCAATCTTGATGACACTTTCAGGTAATGATCAGTACCCCAATCCCACTTGGCTCACCATATTTCGTTCTTCTAGGTTAAACCGTTCGTTGGCAGTAACAGTTTTAATTTTTAGGTTTCACTCTGTTTTTTCCTATATGGATACATGTAGTTGGAACTCTAAATCAAACACGGTTTGTGCTAGCTCTTTGAAACTTCAAACATTAAAGTAGTTCCAAGGTCTATCTCTATGGTTTGTTTCCCATTGATGTAGCCCTAAGCAGAGACTGGCGCAAATCACTTTCATAGAAAGTTGTTGCCAAGCTTCCAAAAAACTAAGAGTTTCCTGAAATCTCAGCACACATTTTTTCACCCAATCTTCATGACACTTTCAGGTAATGATCAGTACCCCAATCCCACTTGGCTCACCAAATTTCGTTCTTCTAGGTTAAACCGTTCATTGGCAGTAACAGTTTTAATTTTTAGGTTTCACTTTGTTTTCTCCTATATGGATACATGTAGTTGGAACTCTAAATCAAACACGGTTTGTGCTAGCTCTTTGAAACTTGACACAATAAAGTAGTTCCAAGTTCTATCTCTATGGTTTGTTTCCTATTGATGTAGCCCTAAGCAGAGATGGGCACAAATCACTTTCATGGAAATTTGTTGCCAAGCTTCCAAAAAACTACGGGTTTCCTGAAATCTCAGCACACAGTTTTTCTCCCCATGTTGATGACACTTTCAGATAATGATCAGTACCCCAATCCCACTTGGCTCACCAAATTTCATTCTTCTAGGTTAATCCGTTCGTTGGCATCATCAGTTTAAATTTTTAGGTTTCACTCTCTTTTCTCCTTATGGATACATGTAGTTGGAACTCTAAATCAAACACGGTTTGTGCTAGATCTTGGAAACTTTACACAATAAAGTAGTTCCATGTTCTATCTCTATGGTTTGTTTCCTATTGATGTAGCCCTAAGCACAGACCAGCGCAAATCACTTTCATGGAAAGGGGTTTCCAAACTTCCAAAAAAGTACGAGTTTCCTGAAATCTCATCATACATTTTTTCACCCAATCTTGATGACACTTTCAGGTAATGATCAGAACCCCAGTCCCACTTGGCTCACTAAATTTCGTTCTTCTAGGTTAAACCGTTCGTTGGCAGTATCAGTTTTAATTTGTAGGTTTCACTCTGTTTTCTCCTATATGGATACATGTAGTTGGAACTCTAAATCAAACACGGTTTGTGCTAGCTCTTTGAAACTTGACACAATAAAGTAGTTCCAAGTTCTATCTCTATGGTTTCTTTCCTATTGATGTAGCCCTAAGCAGAGACCGTCGAAAATCACTTTCATGGAAAGTTGTTGCCAAGCTTCCAAAAAACTACGAGTTTCCTGAAATATCAGCACACATTTTTTCACCCAATCTTGATTACACTTTTAGGTAATGATCAGTACCCCAATCCCACTTGGCTCACCAAATTTCGTTCTTCTAGGTTAAACCATTCGTTGGCAGTAACAGTTTTAATTTTTAGGTTTCACTCTGTTTTCTCCTATATGGATACATGTATTTGGAACTCTAAATCAAACACGTTTTGTGCTAGATCTTGGAAACTTGACACAATAAAGTAGTTCCAAGTTCTATCTCTATGGTTTGTTTCCTATTGATGTAGCCCTAAGCAGAGACTGGCGCGAATCCCTTTCATAGAAAAGGGTTGCCAAACTTCCAAAAAACTACGAGTTTCCTGAAATCTCAGCATACATTTTTTCACCCAATCTTGATGAAACTTTCAGGTAATGATCAGTACCCCAATCCCACTTGGCTCACCAAATTTCGTTCTTCTAGGTTAAACCGTTTGTTGGCAGTAACAGTTTTAATTTTTAGATTTCACTCTGTTTTCTCCTATATGGATACATGTAGTTGGAACTCTAAATCAAACACGGTTTGTGCTAGCTCTTTGAAACTTGACACAATAAAGTAGTTCCAAGGTCTATCTCTATGGTTTGTTTCCTATTGATGTAGCCCTAAGCAGAGACTGGCGCAAATCACTTTCATGGAAAGGGGTTGCCAAGCTTCCAAAAAACTACGAGTTTCCTGAAAACTCAGCACACATTTTTTCACCCAATCTTTATGACACTTTCAGGTAAATATCAGTACCCCAATCCCACTTGGCTCACCAAATTTCGTTCTTCTAGGTTAAACCGTTCGTTGGCAGTAACAGTTTTAATTTTTAGGTTTCACTCTGTTTTCTCCTATATGGATACATGTAGTTGGAACTCTAAATCAAACACGGTTTGTGCTAGCCCTTGGAAACTTGTCACAATAAAGTAGTTCCAAGTTCTATCTCTATGGTTTGTTTCCTATTGATGTAGCCCTAAGCACAGACTTGCACAAATCACTTTCAGGAAAGGGGTTGCCAAGCTCCAAAAAACTACGTGTTTCCTGAAATCTCAGCATACATTTTTTCACCCAATCGTGATGACACTTTCAGGTAATGATCAGTACCCCAATCCCACTTGGCTCACCAAATTTCGTTCTTCTAGGTTAAACCGTTCGTTGGCAGTATCAGTTTTAATTTTTAGGTTTCACTCTGTTTTCTCCTATATGGATACATGTAGTTGGAACTCTAAATCAAACACGGTTTGTGCTAGCTCTTTGAAACTTGACACAATAAAGTAGTTCCAAGTTCTATCTCTATGGTTTCTTTCCTATTGATGTAGCCCTAAGCAGGGACCATCGCAAATCACTTTCATGGAAAGTTGTTGCCAAGCTTCCAAAAAACTACGAGTTTCCTGAAATATCAGCACACATTTTTTCACCAAATCTTGATTACACTTTCAGGTAATGATCAGTACGCCAATCCCACTTGGCTCACCAAATTTCGTTCTTCTAGGTTAAACCGTTCGTTGGCAGTAACAGTTTTAATTTTTAGGTTTCACTCTGTTTTCTCCTATGTGGATATATGTAGTTGGAAGTCTAAATCAAACACGGTTTGTGCTAGCCCTTGGAAACTAGACACAATAAAGTAGTTCCAAGTTTTATTTCTATGGTTTGTTTCCTATTGATGTAGCCCTAAGCAGAGACTGGCACAAATCCCTTTCATGGAAAGGGGTTGCCAAGCTTCCAAAAAACTTCGAGTTTCCTGAAATCTCAGCATGCATTTTTTCACCCAATCATGATGACACTTTCAGGTAATGATCAGTACCCCAATCCCACTTGGCTCACCAAATTTCGTTCTTCTCGGTTAAACCGTTCGTTGGCAGTAACAGTTTTAATTTTTAGGTTTCTCTCTGTTTTCTCCTCTATGGATACATGTAGTTGGAACTCTAAATCAAACACGGTTTTTGCTAGCTCTTTGAGTCTTGTCACAATAAAGTAGTTCCAAGTTCTATCTCTATGGTTTGTTTCCTATTGATGTAGCCCTAAGCAGAGACTGGCACAAATCACTTTCATGGAAATTTGTTGCCAAGCTTCCAAAAAACTACGAGTTTCCTGACATCTCAGCACATATTCTTTCACCCAATCTTGATGACACTTTCAGGTAATGATCAGTACCCCAATCCTACTTGGCTCACCAAATTTCGTTCTTCTATGTGAAACTGTTCGTTGGCAGTATCAGTTTTAATTTTTAGATTTCACTCTGTTTTCTCCTATATGGATACATGTAGTTGGAACTCTAAATCAAACACGGTTTGTGCTAGCTCTTTGAAACTTGACACAGTAAAGTAGTTCCAAGGTCTATCTCTATGGTTTGTTTCCTATTGATGTAGCCCTAAGCAGAGACTGGCGCAAATCACTTTCATGGAAAGGGGTTGCCAAGCTTCCAAAAAACTACGAGTTTTTTGAAATTTCAGCACACATTTTTTCACCCAATCTTTATGACACTTTCAGGTAAATATCAGTCCCCAATCCCACTTGGCTCACCAAATTTCGTTCTTCTAGGTTAAACCGTTCGTTGGCAGTATCAGTTTTAATTTTTAGGTTTCACTCTGTTTTCTCCTATATGGATACATGTAGTTGGAACTCTAAATCAAACACGGTTTGTGCTAGCCCTTGGAAACTTGACACAATAAAGTAGTTCCAAGTTCTATTTCTATGGTTTGTTTCCTATTGATGTAGCCCTAAGCAGAGACTGGCACAAATCACTTTCATGTAAAGGGGTTGCCAAGCTTCCAAAAAACTACGAGTTTCCTGAAATCTCAGCATACATTTTTTCACCCAATCGTGATGACACTTTCAGGTATTGATCACTACCCCAATCCCACTTGGCTCACCAAATTTCGTTCTTCTAGGTTAAACCGTTCGTTGGCAGTAACAGTTTTAATTTTTAGGTTTCACTCTGTTTTCTCCTATATGGATACATGTAGTTGGAACTCTAAATCAAACACGGTTTGTGCTAGCTCTTGGAAACTTGACACAATAAAGTAGTTCCAAGTTCTAACTCTATGGTTTGTTTCTTATTGATGTAGCCCTAAGCAGAGACTGGCGCAAATCACTTTCATGGAAATTTGTTGCCAAGCTTCCAAAAAACTACGAGTTTCCTGAAATCTCAGCACACATTTTTTCACCCAATCTTGATGACACTTTCAGGTAATGATCAGTACCCCAATCCCACTTGGCTCAAAAATTTCATTCTTCTAGGTTAAACCGTTCCTTGGCCTTATCAGTTTTAATTTTTATGTTTCACTCTGTTTTCTCCTATATGGATACATGTTGTTGGACCTCTAAATCAAACACGGTTTGTGGTAGCTCTTGGAAACTTCAAACAATAAAGTAGTTCCAAAGTCTATCTCTATGGTTTGTTTCCTATTGATGTAGCCCTAAGCAGAGACTGGCGCAAATCACTTTCATGTAAAGGGGTTGCCAAGCTTCCAAAAAATACAAGTTTCTTGAAATCTCAGCACACATTTTTTTCACCCAATCTTGATGAAACTTTCACGTAATGATCAGTACCCCAATCCCACTTTTCTCACCAAATTTCGTTCTTCTAGGTTAAACCGTTCGTTGGCAGTATCAGTTTTAATTTTTAGGATTCACTGTGTTTTCTCCTATATGGATATAGTAGTTGGAACTCTAAATCAAACACGGTTTGTGCTAGCCCTTGGAAACTTGACACAATAAAGTAGTTCCAAGTTCTATCTCTATGGTTTGTTTCCTATTGATGTAGCCCTAAGCAGAGACTGGCGCAAATCACTTTAATGGAAAGCCGTTGCCTAGCTTCCAAAAAACTACGAGTTTCCTGAAATCTCAGCACAGATTTTTTCACCCAATCTTGATGACACTTTCAGATAATGATCAGTACCCCAATCGCACTTGGCACACCAAATTTCATTCTTCTAGGTTAAACCGTTCATTGGTAGTAACAGTTTAAATTTTTAAGTTTCACTGTGTTTTCTCCGATATGGATACATGTAGTTGGAAATCTAAATCAAACACGGTTTGTGCTAGCTCTTTGAAACGTGACACAATAATGTAGTTCCAAGTTCTATCTCTATGGTTTGTTTCCTATTGATGTAGCCCTAAGCAGAGACCTGCGCAAATCACTTTCATGGAAAGTTGTTCCCAAGCTTCCAAAAAACTACAGGTTTCCTGAAATCTCAGCACACATTTTTTTCACCCAAACTTGATGACACTTTCAGGTAAATATCAGTACCCCAATCCCACTTGGCTCACCAAATTTAGTTCTTCTAGTTTAAACTGTTCGTTGGCAGTAACAGTTTGAATTTTTAGGTTTATCTCTGTTTTCTCCTATATGGATACATGTAATTGAAACTCTAAATCAAACACGGTTTGTGCTAGCCCTTGGAATATTGACACAATAAAGTAGTTCCAAATTCTTTCTCTATGGTTTGTTTCCTATTGATGTAGCCCTAAGCAGAGACTGGCACAAATCACTTTAATGGAAAGGGGTTGCCATGCTTCCAAAAAACTACGAGTTTCCTGAAATCTCAGCATACATTTTTTCACCCAATCTTGATGACACTTTCAGGTAATGATCAGTACCCCAATCCCACTTGGCTCACCAATTTTCGTTCTTCTAGGTTAAACCGTTCGTTGGCAGTATCAGTTTTAATTTTTAGATTTCACTCTGTTTTCTCCTATATGATTACATGTATTTGGAACTCTAAATCAAACACGGTTTGTGCTAGCTCTTGGAAACTTGACACAATAAAGTAGTTCAAAGTTCTATCTCTATGGTTTGTTTCCTATTGATGTAGCCCTAAGCAGAGACTGGCGCAAATCACTTTCATGGAAATTTGTTGCCAAGCTTCCAAAAAACTACGAGTTTCCCGAAATCTCAGCACACATTTTTTCAACCAATCTTGATGACACTTTCAGGTAATGATCAGTACCCCAATCCCACTTGGCTCACCATTTTTCGTTCTTCTATGTTAAACCGTTCGTTGGCAGTATCAGTTTTAATTTTTAGGTTTCACTCTGTTTTCTCCTATATGGATACATGTAGTTGGAACTCTAAATCAAACACGGTTTGTGCTAGCTCTTTGAAACTTGACACAATAAAGTAGTTCCAAGTTCTATCTCTATGGTTTCTTTCCTATTGATGTAGCCCTAAGCAGGGACCATCGCAAATCACTTTCATGGAAAGTTGTTGCCAAGCTTCCAAAAAACTACGAGTTTCCTGAAATATCAGCACATATTTTTTCACCCAATCTTGATTACACTTTCAGGTAATGATCAGTACCCCAATCCCACTTGGCTCACCAAATTTCGTTCTTCTAGGTTAAACCGTTCGTTGGCAGTAACAGTTTTAATTTTTAGGTTTCACTCTGTTTTCACCTATATGGATACATGTCGTTGGAACTCTAAATCAAACACGGTTTGTGCTAGCCCTTGGAAACTAGACACAATAAAGTAGTTCCAAGTTTTATTTCTATGGTTTGTTTCCTATTGATGTAGCCCTAAGCAGAGACTGGCACAAATCCCTTTCATGGAAAGGGGTTGCCAAGCTTCCAAAAAACTACGAGTTTCCTGAAATCTCAGCATGCATTTTTTCACTCAATCATGATGACACTTTCAGGTAATGATCAGTACCCCAATCCCACTTGGCTCACCAAATTTCGTTCTTCTCGGTTAAACCGTTCGTTGGCAGTAACAGTTTTAATTTTTAGGTTTTACTCTGTTTTCTCCTATATGGATACATGTAGTTGGAACTCTAAATCAAACACGGTTTGTGCTAGCTCTTTGAAACTTGACACAATAAAGTAGTTCCAAGTTCTATCTCTATGGTTTGTTTCCTATTGATGTAGCCCTAAGCAGAGATGGGCGCAAATCACTTTCATGGAAATTTGTTGCCAAGCTTCCAAAAAACTACGAGATTCCTGAAATCTCAGCACACATTATTTCACCCAATCTTTATGACACTTTCAGGTAAATATCAGTACCCCAATCCCACTTGGCTCACCAAATTTCCTTCTTCTAGGTTAAACCGTTCGTTGGCAGTATCAGTTTTAATTTTTAGGTTTCACTCTGTTTTCTCCTATATGGATACATGTAGTTGGAACTCTAAATCAAACACGGTTTGTGCTAGCCCTTGGAAACTTGACACAATAAAGTAGTTCCAAGTTCTGTTTCTATGGTTTGTTTCCTATTGATGTAGCCCTAAGCAGAGACTGGCACAAATCCCTTTCATGGAAAGGGGTTGCCAAGCTTCCAAAAAACTACGAGTTTCCTGAAATCTCAGCACACATTTTTTCACCCAATCTTGATGACACTTTCAGGTAATGATCAGTACCCCAATCCCACTTGGCTCACCATATTTCGTTCTTCTAGGTTAAACCGTTCGTTGGCAGTAACAGTTTTAATTTTTAGGTTTCACTCTGTTTTTTCCTATATGGATACATGTAGTTGGAACTCTAAATCAAACACGGTTTGTGCTAGCTCTTTGAAACTTCAAACATTAAAGTAGTTCCAAGGTCTATCTCTATGGTTTGTTTCCCATTGATGTAGCCCTAAGCAGAGACTGGCGCAAATCACTTTCATAGAAAGTTGTTGCCAAGCTTCCAAAAAACTAAGAGTTTCCTGAAATATCAGCACACATTTTTTCACCCAATCTTGATGACACTTTCAGGTAATGATCAGTACCCCAATCCCACTTGGCTCACCAAATTTCGTTCTTCTAGGTTAAACCGTTCATTGGCAGTAACAGTTTTAATTTTTAGGTTTCACTTTGTTTTCTCCTATATGGATACATGTAGTTGGAACTCTAAATCAAACACGGTTTGTGCTAGCTCTTTGAAACTTGACACAATAAAGTAGTTCCAAGTTCTATCTCTATGGTTTGTTTCCTATTGATGTAGCCCTAAGCAGAGACTGGCGCGAATCCCTTTCATAGAAAAGGGTTGCCAAACTTCCAAAAAACTACGAGTTTCCTGAAATCTCAGCATACATTTTTTCACCCAATCTTGATGAAACTTTCAGGTAATGATCAGTACCCCAATCCCACTTGGCTCACCAAATTTCGTTCTTCTAGGTTAAACCGTTTGTTGGCAGTAACAGTTTTAATTTTTAGATTTCACTCTGTTTTCTCCTATATGGATACATGTAGTTGGAACTCTAAATCAAACACGGTTTGTGCTAGCTCTTTGAAACTTGACACAATAAAGTAGTTCCAAGGTCTATCTCTATGGTTTGTTTCCTATTGATGTAGCCCTAAGCACAGACTTGCACAAATCACTTTCATGGAAAGGGGTTGCCAAGCTCCAAAAAACTACGTGTTTCCTGAAATCTCAGCATACATTTTTTCACCCAATCGTGATGACACTTTCAGGTAATGATCAGTACCCCAATCCCACTTGGCTCACCAAATTTCGTTCTTCTAGGTTAAACCGTTCGTTGGCAGTATCAGTTTTAATTTTTAGGTTTCACTCTGTTTTCTCCTATATGGATACATGTAGTTGGAACTCTAAATCAAACACGGTTTGTGCTAGCTCTTTGAAACTTGACACAATAAAGTAGTTCCAAGTTCTATCTCTATGGTTTCTTTCCTATTGATGTAGCCCTAAGCAGGGACCATCGCAAATCACTTTCATGGAAAGTTGTTGCCAAGCTTCCAAAAAACTACGAGTTTCCTGAAATATCAGCACACATTTTTTCACCAAATCTTGATTACACTTTCAGGTAATGATCAGTACGCCAATCCCACTTGGCTCACCAAATTTCGTTCTTCTAGGTTAAACCGTTCGTTGGCAGTAACAGTTTTAATTTTTAGGTTTAACTCTGTTTTCTCCTATGTGGATATATGTAGTTGGAAGTCTAAATCAAACACGGTTTGTGCTAGCCCTTGGAAACTAGACACAATAAAGTAGTTCCAAGTTTTATTTCTATGGTTTGTTTCCTATTGATGTAGCCCTAAGCAGAGACTGGCACAAATCCCTTTCATGGAAAGGGGTTGCCAAGCTTCCAAAAAACTTCGAGTTTCCTGAAATCTCAGCATGCATTTTTTCACCCAATCATGATGACACTTTCAGGTAATGATCAGTACCCCAATCCCACTTGGCTCACCAAATTTCGTTCTTCTCGGTTAAACCGTTCGTTGGCAGTAACAGTTTTAATTTTTAGGTTTCTCTCTGTTTTCTCCTCTATGGATACATGTAGTTGGAACTCTAAATCAAACACGGTTTTTGCTAGCTCTTTGAGTCTTGTCACAATAAAGTAGTTCCAAGTTCTATCTCTATGGTTTGTTTCCTATTGATGTAGCCCTAAGCAGAGACTGGCACAAATCACTTTCATGGAAATTTGTTGCCAAGCTTCCAAAAAACTACGAGTTTCCTGACATCTCAGCACATATTTTTTCACCCAATCTTGATGACACTTTCAGGTAATGATCAGTTCCCCAATCCTACTTGGCTCTCCAAATTTCGTTCTTCTATGTGAAACTGTTCGTTGGCAGTATCAGTTTTAATTTTTAGATTTCACTCTGTTTTCTCCTATATGGATACATGTAGTTGGAACTCTAAATCAAACACGGTTTGTGCTAGCCCTTGGAAACTTGACACAATAAAGTAATTCCAAGTTCTATTTCTATGGTTTGTTTCCTATTAATGTAGCCCTAAGCAGAGACTGGCACAAATCACTTTCATGGAAAGGGGTTGCCAAGCTTCCAAAAAACTACGAGTTTCCTGAAATCTCAGCATACATTTTTTCACCCAATCGTGATGACACTTTCAGGTATTGATCACTACCCCAATCCCACTTGGCTCACCAAATTTCGTTCTTCTAGGTTAAACCGTTCGTTGTCAGTAACAGTTTTAATTTTTAGGTTTCACTCTGTTTTCTCCTATATGGATACATGTAGTTGGAACTCTAAATCAAACACGGTTTGTGCTAGCTCTTGGAAACTTGACACAATAAAGTAGTTCCAAGTTCTAACTCTATGGTTTGTTTCCTATTGATGTAGCCCTAAGCAGAGACTGGCGCAAATCACTTTCATGGAAATTTGTTGCCAAGCTTCCAAAAAACTACGAGTTTCCTGAAATCTCAGCACACATTTTTTCACCCAATCTTGATGACACTTTCAGGTAATGATCAGTACCCCAATCCCACTTGGCTCAAAAATTTCATTCTTCTAGGTTAAACCGTTCCTTGGCCTTATCAGTTTTAATTTTTATGTTTCACTCTGTTTTCTCCTATATGGATACATGTTGTTGGAGCTCTAAATCAAACACGGTTTGTGGTAGCTCTTGGAAACATCAAACAATAAAGTAGTTCCAAAGTCTATCTCTATGGTTTGTTTCCTATTGATGTAGCCCTAAGCAGAGACTGGCGCAAATCACTTTCATGTAAAGGGGTTGCCAAGCTTCCAAAAAAAAAAAGTTTCTTGAAATCTCAGCACACATTTTTTTCACCCAATCTTGATGACCCTTTCAGGTAATGATCAGTACCCCATTCCCACTTTTCTCACCAAATTTCGTTCTTCTAGGTTAAACCGTTCGTTGGCAGTATCAGTTTTAATTTTTAGGATTCACTGTGTTTTCTCCTATATGGATATTGTAGTTGGAACTCTAAATCAAACACGGTTTGTGCTAGCCCTTGGAAACTTGACACAATAAAGTAGTTCCAAGTTCTATCTCTATGGTTTGTTTCCTATTGATGTAGCTCTAAGCAGAGACTGGCACAAATCACTTTCATAAAAAGCGGTTGCCAAGCTTCCAAAAAACAACGATTTTCCTGAAATCTCAGCATACATTTTTTCCCCCAATCTTGATGACACTTTCAGGTAATGATCAGTACCCCAATCCCACTTGGCTCACCAAATTCCATTCTTCTAGGTGAAACCATTCGTTGTCAGTATCAGTTTTAATTTTTAGCTTTCACTCTGTTGTCTCCTATACGGATACATGTCGTTGGAACTCTAAATCAAACACGGTTTGTGCTATCCCTTGGAAACTTGACACAATAAAGTAGTTCCAAGTTCTATCTCTATGGTTTGTTTCCTATTGATGTAGCCCTAAGCAGAGACTGGCGCAAATCACTTTAATGGAAAGCCGTTGCCTAGCTTCCAAAAAACTACGAGTTTCCTGAAATCTCAGCACAGATTTTTTCACCCAATCTTGATGACACTTTCAGATAATGATCAGTACCCCAATCGCACTTGGCACACCAAATTTTGTTCTTCTAGGTTAAACCGTTCATTGGTAGTAACAGTTTAAATTTTTAAGTTTCACTGTGTTTTCTCCGATATGGATACATGTAGTTGGAAATCTAAATCAAACACGGTTTGTGCTAGCTCTTTGAAACGTGACACAATAATGTAGTTCCAAGTTCTATCTCTATGGTTTGTTTCCTATTGATGTAGCCCTAAGCAGAGACCTGCGCAAATCACTTTCATGGAAAGTTGTTCCCAAGCTTCCAAAAAACTACAAGTTTCCTGAAATCTCAGCACACATTTTTTTCACCCAAACTTGATGACACTTTCAGGTAAATATCAGTACCCCAATCCCACTTGGCTCACCAAATTTAGTTCTTCTAGTTTAAACTGTTCGTTGGCAGTAACAGTTTTAATTTTTAGGTTTATCTCTGTTTTCTCCTATATGGATACATGTAATTGAAACTCTAAATCAAACACGGTTTGTGCTAGCCCTTGGAATATTGACACAATAAAGTAGTTCCAAGTTCTTTCTCTATGGTTTGTTTCCTATTGATGTAGCCCTAAGCAGAGACTGGCGCAAACCACTTTAATGGAAAGGGGTTGCCAAGCTTCCAAAAAACTACGAGTTTCCTGAAATCTCAGCATACATTTTTTCACCCAATCTTGATGACACTTTCAGGTAATGATCAGTACCCCAATCCCACTTGGCTCACCAATTTTCGTTCTTCTAGGTTAAACCGTTTGTTGGCAGTATCAGTTTTAAATTTTAGATTTCACTCTGTTTTCTCCTATATGATTACATGTATTTGGAACTCTAAATCAAACACGGTTTGTGCTAGCTCTTGGAAACTTGACACAATAAAGTAGTTCAAAGTTCTATCTCTATGGTTTGTTTCCTATTGATGTAGCCCTAAGCAGAGACTGGCGCAAATCATTTTCATGGAAATTTGTTGCCAAGCTTCCAAAAAACTACGAGTTTCCTGAAATCTCAGCACACATTTTTTCAACCAATCTTGATGACACTTTCCGGTAATGATCAGTACCCCAATCCCACTTGGCTCACCATTTTTCGTTCTTCTATGTTAAACCGTTCGTTGGCAGTATCAGTTTTAATTTTTAGGTTTCACTCTGTTTTCTCCTATATGGATACATGTAGTTGGAACTCTAAATCAAACATGGTTTGTGCTAGATCTTGGAAACTTGACACAATAAAGTAGTTCCAAGTTCTATCTCTATGGTTTGTTTCCTATTGATGTAGCCCTAAGCAGAGACTGGCGCAAATCACTTTCATGGAAAGGGGTTGCCAAGCTTCCAAAAAACTACGAGTTTCCCGAAATCGCAGCACACATTTTTTCACCGAATCTTGATGACACTTTCAGGTAATGATCAGTACCCCAATCCCACTTGGCTCACCAAATTTTGTTCTTCTATGTTAAACCGTTCGTTGGCAGTAACAGTTTTAACTTTCAGGTTTCATTCTGTTTTCTCCTATATGGATACATGTAATTGGAACTCTAAATCAAACACGGTTTTTGCTAGCTCTTTGAAACTTGACACAATAAAGTAGTTCCAAGTTCTATCTCTATGGTTTGTATCCTATTGATGTAGCCCTAAGCAGAGACCGGTGCAAATAACTTTCATGGAAAGGGGTTGCCAAGCTTCCAAAAAACTACGAGTTTCATGAATTCTCAGAACACATTCTTTCACCCAATCTTGATGACACTTTCAGGTAATGATACGTACCCCAATCCCACTTGGCTCACCAAATTTCGTTATTCTAGGTTAAACCGTTCGTTGGCAGTATCAGTTTTAATATTTAGGTTTCACTCTGTTTTCTCCTATATGGATACATGTATTTGGAACTCTAAATCAAACACGGTTTGTGCTAGATCTTGGAAACTTGACAAAATAAAGTATTTCCAAGTTCTATCTCTATGGTTTGTTTCCTATTGATGTAGCCCTAAGCAGAGACCGGCACAAATCACTTTCATGGAAAGGGTTTGCCAAACTTCCAAAAAACTACGAGTTTCCTGAAATCTCAGCATATATTTTTTCACCCAATCTTGAAGACACTTTCAGGTAATGATCAGTTCCCCAATCCCACTTGGCTCACCAAATTTCGTTCTTCTAGGTTAAACCGTTCATTGGCAGTAACAGTTTTAATTTTTATTTTTCACTCTGTTTTCTCCTACATGGATACATGTAGTTGGAACTCTAAATCAAACACGGTTTGTGCTAGCCCTTGGAAACTTGACACAATAAAGTAGTTCCAAGTCTATCTCTATGGTTTGTTTCCTATTGAGTAGCCCTAAGCAGAGACTGGCACAAATCACTTATAAAAAGGGGTTGCCAAGCTTCCAAAAAACTACGAGTTTCCTGATATCTCTGCACACATTTTTTCACCCAATCTTTATGACACTTTCAGGTAATGATCAGCACCCCAATCCCACTTGGCTCACCAAATTTGTTTCTTCTAAGTTAAACCGTTCGTTGGCAATATCAGTTTTAATTTTTAGGTTTCACTCTGTTTTGTCCTATATGGATACATGTAGTTGGAACTCTAAATCAAACACGGATTGTGCTAGCCCTTGGAATCTTTACACTATAAAGTAGTTCCAAGTTCTATCTCTATGGTTTGTTTCCTATTGATGTAGCACTAAGCAGAGACTGGCGCAAATCACTTTCATGGAAAGGGGTTGCCAAGCTTCCAAAAAACTACGAGTTTCCTGACATCTCAGCATACATATTTTCACCCAATCTTGATGACACTTTCAGGTAATGATCAGTACCCCAATCCCACTTGTCTCTTCAAATTTCGTTCTTCTAGGTTAAACCGTTCGTTGGCAGTAACAGTTTTAATTTTTAGTTTTCACTCTGTTTTCTCCTATATGGATACATGTAGTTGGAACTCTAAATCAAACACGGTTTGTGCTAGCTCTTTGAAACTTGACACAATAAAGTAGTTCCAAGTTCTATCTCTATGGTTTGTTTCCTATTGATGTAGCCCTAAGCAGAGACTGGCGCAAATCACTTTCAAGGAAAGGGTTGCCAAGCTTCCAAAACACTACGAGTTTCCTGACATCTCAGCACACATTTTTTCACCCAATCTTGATGACACTTTCAGGTAATGATCAGTACCCCAATCCCACTTGGCTCACCAAATTTCATTCTTCTAGGTTAAACCATTCGTTGGCAGTATCAGTTTAAATTTTTAGGTTTCACTCTGTTTTCTCCTAAATGGATACATGTAGTTGGAACTCTAAATCAAACACGGTTTGTGCTAGCTCTTGGAAACTTGACACAATAATGTAGTTCCAAGTTCTATCTCTATGGTTTGTTTCCTATTGATGTAGCCCTAAGCAGAGACTGGCGCAAATCACTTTCATGGAATGGGGTTGCCAAGCTTCCAAAAAACTACGAGTTTCCTGATATCTCAGCACACATTTTTTCAGCTGAACTTGATGACACATTCAGGTAATAATCTGTATCCCAATCCCACTTGGCTCACCAAATTTCGTTCTTCTAGGTTAAACCGTTCGTTGGCAGTATCAGTTTTAATTTTTATTTTTCACTCTGTTTTCTCCTACATGGATACATGTAGTTGGAACTCTAAATCAAACACGGTTTGTGCTACCCCTTGGAAACTTGACACAATAAAGTAGTTCCAAGTTCTATCTGTATGGTTTGTTTCCTATTTATGTAGCCCTAAGCAGAGACTGGCGCAAATCACTTTCATGGAAAGGGGTTGCCAAGCTTCAAAAAAAAACTACGAGTTTCCTGAAATCTCAGCATACATTTTTTCACCCAATCTTGATGACACTTTCAGGTAATGATCAGTACCCCAATCCCACTTGGCTCCCCAAATTTTGTTCTTCTAGGTTAATCCGTTCGTTGGCAGTAACAGTTTTAATTTTTAGTTTTCACTCTGTTTTCTCCTATATGGATACATGTAGTTGGAACTCTAAATCAAACACGGTTTGTGCTAGCTCTTGGAAACTTGACACAATAAAGTAGTTCCAAGTTCTATCTCTATGGTTTGTTTCCTATTGATGTAGCCCTAAGCAGAGACTGGTGCAAATTACTTTCATGGAAATTTGTTGCCAAGCTTCCATAAAACTACGAGTTTCCTGACATCTCAGCACACATTTTTTCACCCAATCTTGATGACACTTTCAGGTAATGATGAGTACCCCAATCCCACTTGGCTCACCAAATTTCGTTCTTCTAGGTTAAACCGTTCGTTGGCAGTAACAGTTTTAATTTTTAGGTTTCACTCTGTTTTCTCCTATATGGATACATGTAGTTGGAACTCTAAATCAAACACGGTTTGTGCTAGCTCATGGAAACTTGACACAATAAAGTAGTTCCAAGGTCTATCTCTATGGTTTGTTACCTATTGATGTAGCCCTAAGCAGAGACTGGCGCAAATCACTTTCATGGAAAGGGTTGCCAAGGTTCCAAAAAACTCCGAGTTTCCTGAAACCTCAGCACACATTTTCTCACCCAATCTTGATGACACTTTCAGGTAATGATTAGTACACCAATCCCACTTGGCTCACCAAATTTCCTTCTCCTAGGTTAAACTGTTCGTTGGCAGTAACAGTTTTAATTTTTAGGTTTCACTCTGTTTTCTCCTATATGGATACATGTAGTTGGAACTCTAAATCAAACACGGTTTGTGCTAGCTCTTTGAAACTTGACACAATAAAGTAGTTCCAAGTTCTATCTCTATGGTTTGTTTCCTATTGATGTAGCCCTAAGCAGAGACTGGCGCAAATCACTTTCATGAAAATGCGATGCCAAGCTTCCAAAAAAATATGAGTTTCCTGAAATCACAGCACACATTTTTTCACCCAATCTTGATGACACTTTCAGGTAATGATCAGTACCCCAATCCCACTTGGCTCACCAAATTTCATTCTTCTGGTTTAAACCGTTCCTTGGCAGAATCAGTTTTAATTTTTAGGTTTCACTCTGTTTTCTCCTATATGGATACATGTAGTTGGAACTCTAAATCAAACACGGTTTGTGCTAGCTCTTGGAAACTTGACACAATAAAGTAGTTCCAAGTTCTATCTCTATGTTTTGTTTCCTATTGATGTAGCCCTAAGCAGAGACTGGCGCAAATCACTTACATGGAAAGGGGTTGCCAAGCTTCCAAAAAACTACGAGTTTCCTGAAATCTCAGAACACATTTTTTCACCAAATCTTGATGACACTTTCAGGTAATGATCACTACCCCAATCCCACTTGGCTCACCAAATTTCGTTATTCTAGGTTAAACCGTTCGTTGGCAGTATCAGTTTTAATTTTTAGGTTTCACTCTGTTTTCTCCTATATGGATACATGTAGTTGGAACTCTAAATCAAACACGGTTTGTGCTAGCTCTTGGAAACTTGCCACAATAAAGTAGTTCCAAGTTCTATCTCTATGGTTTGTTTCCTATTGATGTAGCCTTAAGCAGAGACCGGCACAAATCATTTAATGGAAAGGGCTTGCCAAGTTTCCAAAAAACTACGAGTTTCCTGAAATCTCAGCATTCATTTTTTCACCCAATCTTGAAGACACTTTCAGGTAATGATCAGTACCACAATCCCACTTGGATCACCAAATTTCGTTCTTCTAGGTTAAACCGTTCGCTGGCAGTAACAGTTTTAATTTTTAGGTTTCACTCTGTTTTCTCCTATATGGATACATGTAGTTGGAACTCTAAATCAAACACGGTTTGTGCTAGCTCTTTGAAACTTGACACAATAAAGTAGTTCCAAGTTCTATCTCTATGGTTTGTTTCCTATTGATGTAGCCCTAAGCAGAGACCGGCGCAAATCACTTTCATGGAAAGTTGTTGCCAAGCTTCCAAAAAACTACGAGTTTCCTGGTATCTCAGCACACATTTTTTCACCCAAACTTGATGACACTTTCAGGTAATGATCAGTACCCCAATCCCACTTGGCTCACCAAATTTCGTTCTTCTAGGTTAAACCGTTCGTTAGCAGTATCAGTTTTAATTTTTAGGTTTCACTCTGTTTTCTCCAATATGGATACATGTAGTTGGAACTCTAAATCAAACACGGTTTGTGCTAGATCTGGGAAACTTGACCCAATAAAGTAGTTCCAAGTTCTATCTCTATGGTTTGTTTTCTATTTATGTAGCGCTAAGCAGAGACTGGCGCAAATCACTTTCATGGAAAGGGGTTGCCAAGCTTCAAAAAAACTACGATTTTCCTGAAATCTCAGCATACATTTTTTCACCCAAACTTGATGACACTTTCAGGTAATGATCAGTACCCCATTCCCACTTGGCTCACCAAATTTCATTCTTCTAGGTTAAACCGTTCGTTGGCAGTATCAGTTTAAATTTTTTGGTTTCACTCTGTTTTCTCCTATATGGACATATTTAGTTGGAACTCTAAATCAAACAAGGTTTGTGCTAGCCCTTGGAATCTTGACACAATAAAGTAGTTCAAAGTTCTATCTCTATGGTTTGTTTCCTATTGATGTAGCCCTAAGCAGAGACTGGCGCAAATCACTTTCAAGGAAAGGGGTTGCCAAGCTTCCAAAAAACTACGAGTTTCCTGACATCTCAGCATACATATTTTCACCCAATCTTGATGACACTTTCAGGTAATGATCACTACCCCAATCCCACTTGGCTCTCCAAATTTCATTCTTCTAGTTTAAACCGTTCATTGGCAGTATCAGTTTTAATTTTTAGGTTTCAATCTGTTTTCTCCTATATGGATACAGGTAGATGGAACTCTAAATCAAACACGGTTTGTTCTAGCCCTTGGAAATTTGACACAATAAAGTAGTTCCAAGTTCTATCTCTATGGTTTGTTTCCTATTGAGTAGCCCTAAGCAGAGACTGGCACAAATCACTTTCAAAAAAGGTGTTGCCAAGCTTCCAAAAAACTACGAGTTTCCTGATATCTCAGCACACATTTTTTCACCCAATCTTGATGACACTTGAGGGAATGATCAGAACCCCAATCCCACTTGGTTCACCAAATTTGGTTTTTCTAGGTTAATCCGTTCGTTGGCAGTAACAGTTTTAATTTTTAGGTTTCACTCTGTTTTCTCCTATATGGATACATGTAGTTGGAACTCTAAATCAAACACGGTTTGTGCTAGCTCTTTGAAACTTGACACAATAAAGTAGTTCCAAGTTCTATCTCTATAGTTTGTTTCCTATTGATGTAGCCCTAAGCAGAGACTGGCACAAATCACTTTCATGGAAAGGGGTTGCCAAGCTTCCAAAAAACTACGAGTTTCCTAACATCTCAGCACACATATTTTCACCCAATCTTGATGACACTTTCAGGTAATGATCACTACCCCAATCCCACTTGGCTCACCAAATTTCGTTCTTCTAGGTTAAACCGTTCGTTGGCAGTAACAGTTTTAATTTTTAGTTTTCACTCTGTTTTCTCCTATATGGATACATGTAGTTGGAACTTTAAATCAAACACGGTTTGTGCTAGCCCTTGTAAACTTGACACAATACAGTAGTTCCTAGTTCTATCTCTATGGTTTGTTTCCTATTGAGTAGCCCTAAGCAGAGACTGGCACAAATCACTTTGAAATAAAGGGGTTGCCAATCTTCCAAAAAACTACGAGTTTCCTGACATCTCAGCATACATATTTTCACCCAATCTTGATGACACTTTCAGGTAATGATCAGTACCCCAATCCCACTTTTCTCACCAAATTTCATTCTTCTAGTTTAAACCGTTCGTTGGCAGTATCAGTTTTAATTTTTAGGTTTCACTCTGTTTTCTCCTATATGGATACATGTAGTTGGAACTCTAAATCAAACACGGTTTGTGCTAGCCCTTGGAAACTTGACACAATAAAGTAGTTCCAAGTTCTATCTCTATGGTTTGTTTCCTATTGAGTAGCCCTAAGCAGAGACTGGCACAAATCACTTTCAAAAATGTGGTTGCCAAGCTTCCAAAAAACTACGAGTTTCCTGATATCTCAGCACACATTTTTTCACCCAATCTTGATGACACTTTCAGGTAATGATCAGCACCCCAATCCCACTTGGCTCACCAAATTTCGTTCTTCTAGGTTACACCGTTCGTTGGCAGTAACAGTTTAAATTTTTAGTTTTCACTCTGTTTTCTCCTATATGGATACATGTAGTTGGAACTCTAAATCAAACACGGTTTGTGCTAGCTCTTTGAAACTCGCCACAATAAAGTAGTTCCAAGTTCTATCTCTATGGTTTGTTTCGTATTGATGTAGCCCTAAGCAGAGACTGGCGCAAATCACTTTCATGAAAAGGCGATGCCAAGCTTCCAAGAAAATATGAATTTCCTGAATTCTCAGCACACATTTTTAAACCCAATCTTGATGACACTTTCAGGTAATGATCAGTACCCCAATCCCACTTGGCTCACCAAATTTCGTTCTTCTAGGTTAAACCTTTCGTTGCCAGAAACAGTTTTAATTTTTAGGTTTCACTCTGTTTTCTCCTATATGGATATATGTAGTTGGAACTCTAAATCAAACACGGTTTGTGCTAGCCCTTGGAATCTTGACACAATAAAGTAGTTCCAAGTTCTATCTCTATGGTTTGTTTCCTATTGATGTAGCCCTAAGCAGAGACTGGCGCAAATCACTTTCAAGGAAAGGGGTTGCCAAGATTCCAAAAAACTACGAGTTTCCTGACATCTCAGCATACATATTTTCACCCAATCTTGATGACACTTTCAGGTAATGATCACTACCCCAATCCCACTTGGCTCACCGAAATTCATTCTTCTAGTTTAAACCGTTCGTTGGCAGTATCAGTTTTAATTTTTAGGTTTCACTCTGTTTTCTCCTATATGGATACAGGTAGATGGAACTCTAAATCAAACACGGTTTGTTCTAGCCCTTGGAAATTTGACACAATTAAGTAGTTCGAAGTTCTATCTCTATGGTTTGTTTCCTATTGAGTAGCCCTAAGCAGAGACTGGCACAAATCACTTTCAAAAAAGGGGTTGCCAAGCTTCCAAAAAACTACGAGTTTCCTGATATCTCAGCACACATTTTTTCACCCAATCTTGATGACACTTTCAGGTAATGATCAGCACCCCAATCCCACTTGGCTCACCAAATTTCATTCTTCTAGGTTACACCATTCGTTGGCAGTAACAGTTTAAATTTTTAGTTTTCACTCTGTTTTCTCCTATATGGATACATGTAGTTGGAACTCTAAATCAAACACGGTTTGTGCTAGCTCTTGGAAACTTGACACAATAAAGTAGTTCCAAGTTCTATCTCTATGTTTTGTTTCCTATTGATGTAGCCCTAAGCAGAGACTGGCGCAAATCACTTTCATGGAAAGGGGTTGCCAAGCTTCCAAAAAACTACGAGTTTCCTGAAATCTCAGCATACATATTTTTACCCAATCTTGATGACATTTCAGGTAATGATCACTACCCCAATCCCACTTGGCTCACCAAATTTCGTTCTTCTAGGTTAAACCGTTCGTTGGTAGTAACAGTTTTAATTTTTAGTTTTCACTCTGTTTTCTCCTATATGGATACATGTAGTTGGAACTCTAAATCAAACACGGTTTGTGCTAGCTCTTTGAAACTTGACACAATAAAGTAGTTCCAAGTTCTATCTCTATGGTTTGTTTCCTATTGATGTAGCCCTAAGCAGAGACTGGCGCAAATCACTTTCATGGAAATTTGTTGCCAAGCTTCCAAAAAACTACGAGTTTCCTGACATCTCAGCACACATTTTTTCACCCAATCTTGATGACACTTTCAGGTAATGATCAGTACCCCAATCCCACTTGGCTCACCGAATTTCTTTCTTCTAGGTTAAACCGTTGTTTGGCAGTATCAGTTTAAATTTTTAGGTTTCACTCTGTTTTCTCCTATATGGATACATGTAGTTGGAACTCTAAATCAAACAGGGTTTGTGCTAGCTCTTTGAAACTTGACACAATAAAGTAGTTCCAAGTTCTATCTCTATGGTTTGTTTCCTATTTATGTAGCCCTAAGCAGAGACTGGCGCAAATCACTTTCATGGAAACGGGTTGCCAAGCTTCCAAAAAATACGAGTTTCCTGATATCTCAGCACACATTTTTTCACCCAATCTTGATGACACTTTCAGGTAATGATCAGCACCCCAATCCCATTTGGCTCACCAAATTTGGTTCTTCTAGGTTAAACCGTTCGTTGGCAGTATCAGTTTTAATTTTTAGGTTTCACTCTGTTTTCTCCTATATGGATACATGTAGTTGGAACTCTAAATCAAACACGGTTTGTGCTAGCCCTTGGAATCTTGACACAATAAAGTAGTTCCAAGTTCTATCTCTATGGTTTGTTTCATATTGATGTAGCCCTAAGCAGAGACTGGCGCAAATCACTTTCAAGGAAAGGGGTTGCCAAGCTTCCAAAAAACTACGAGTTTCCTGACATCTCAGCATACATATTTTCACCCAATCTTGATGACACTTTCAGGTAATGATCACTACCCCAATCCCAATTGGCTCACCGAATTTCATTCTTCTAGTTTAAACCGTTCGTTGGCAGTATCAGTTTTAATTTTTAGGTTTCACTCTGTTTTCTCCTATATGGATATATGTAGTTGGAACTCTAAATCAAACACGGTTTGTGCTAGCCCTTGGAAACTTGACACAATAAAGTAGTTCCAAGTTCTATCTCTATGGTTTGTTTCCTATTGAGTAGCCCTAACCAGAGACTGGCACAAATCACTTTCAAAAATGGGGTTGCCAAGCTTCCAAAAAACTATGAGTTTCCTGATATCTCAGCACACATTTTTTCACCCAATCTTGATGACACTTTCAGGTAATGATCAGCGCCCCAATCCCACGTGGCTCACCAAATTTGGTTTTTCTAGGTTAAACCGTTTGTTGGCAGTATCAGTTTAAATTTTTAGGTTTCACTCAGTTTTCTCCTATATGGATACATATATTTGGAACTCTAAATCAAACACGGTTTGTGCTAGCTCTTGGAAACTTGACACAATAAAGTAGTTCCAAGTTCTATCTCTATGTTTTGTTTCCTATTGATGTAGCCCTAAGCAGAGACTTGGGGAAAATCACTTTCATGGAAAGGATTGCCAAGCTTCCAAAAAACTACGAGTGTCCTGACATCTCAGCATACATATTTTCACCCAATCTTGATGACACATTCAGGTAATGATCAGTACCCCAATCCCACTTGACTCACCAAATTTCGTTCTTCTAGGTTAAACCTTTCGTTGGCAAAAAAAGTTTTAATTTTTAGGTTTCACTCTGTTTTCTCCTATATGGATACATGTAGTTGGAACTCTAAATCAAACACGGTTTGTGCTAGCTCTTGGAAACTTGACACAATAAAGTAGTTCCAAGTTCTATCTCTATGGTTTGTTTCCTATTCATGTAGCCCTAAGCAGAGACTGGCACAAATCACTTTCATGGAAAGGGGTTGCCAAGCTTCCAAAAAACTACGAGATTCCTGATATCTCAGCACACATTTTTTCACCCACACTTGATGACACTTTCAGGTAATGATCAGTACATCAATCCCACTTGGCTCACCAAATGTCGTTCTTCTAGGTTAAACCGTTCGTTAGCAGTATCAGTTTTAATTTTTAGGTTTCACTCTGTTTTCTCCAATATGGATACATGTAGTTGGAACTCTAAATCAAACACGGTTTGTGCTAGATCTGGGAAACTTGACACAATAAAGTAGTTCCAAGTTCTATCTCTATGGTTTGTTTCCTATTGATGTAGCCCTAAGCAGAGACCGGCGCAAATCACTTTCATGGAAAGTTTTTGACAAGCTTCCAAAAAACTACGAGTTTCCTGAATTATCAGCACACATTTTTTCACCCAAACTTGATGACACTTTCAGGTAATGATCAGTACCCCAATCCCACTTGGCTCACCGAATTTCATTCTTCTAGTTTAAACCGTTCGTTGGCAGTATCAGTTTAAATTTTTAGGTTTCACTCTGTTTTCTCCTATATGGATACATGTAGTTGGAACTCTAAATCAAACACGGTTTGTGCTAGCTCTTTGAAACTTGACACAATAAAGTAGTTCCAAGTTCTATCTCTATGGTTTGTTTCCTATTTATGTAGCCCTAAGCAGAGACTGGCGCAAATCACTTTCATGGAAACGGGTTGCCAAGCTTCCAAAAAATACGAGTTTCCTGATATCTCAGCACACATTTTTTCACCCAATCTTGATGACACTTTCAGGTAATGATCAGCACCCCAATCCCATTTGGCTCACCAAATTTGGTTCTTCTAGGTTAAACCGTTCGTTGGCAGTATCAGTTTTAATTTTTAGGTTTCACTATGTTTTCTCCTATATGGATACATGTAGTTGGAACTCTAAATCAAACACGGTTTGTGCTAGCTCTTTGAAACTCGCCACAATAAAGTAGTTCCAAGTTCTATCTCTATGGTTTGTTTCGTATTGATGTAGCCCTAAGCAGAGACTGGCGCAGATCACTTTCATGAAAAGGCGATGCCAAGCTTCCAAGAAAATATGAATTTCCTGAATTCTCAGCACACATTTTTAAACCCAATCTTGATGACACTTTCAGGTAATGATCAGTACCCCAATCCCACTTGGCTCACCAAATTTCGTTCTTCTAGGTTAAACCTTTCGTTGGCAGAAACAGTTTTAATTTTTAGGTTTCACTCTGTTTTCTCCTATATGGATATATGTAGTTGGAACTCTAAATCAAACACGGTTTGTGCTAGCCCTTGGAATCTTGACACAATAAAGTAGTTCCAAGTTCTATCTCTATGGTTTGTTTCCTATTGATGTAGCCCTAAGCAGAGACTGGCGCAAATCACTTTCAAGGAAAGGGGTTGCCAAGATTCCAAAAAACTACGAGTTTCCTGACATCTCAGCACACATATTTTCACCCAATCTTGATGACACTTTCAGGTAATGATCACTACCCCAATCCCACTTGGCTCACCGAATTTCATTCTTCTAGTTTAAACCGTTCGTTGGCAGTATCAGTTTTAATTTTTAGGTTTCACTCTGTTTTCTCCTATATGGATACAGGTAGATGGAACTCTAAATCAAACACGGTTTGTTCTAGCCCTTGGAAATTTGACACAATAAAGTAGTTCGAAGTTCTATCTCTATGGTTTGTTTCCTATTGAGTATCCCTAAGCAGAGACTGGCACAAATCACTTTCAAAAAAGGGGTTGCCAAGCTTCCAAAAAACTACGATTTTCCTGATATCTCAGCACACATTTTTTCACCCAATCTTGATGACACTTTCAGGTAATGATCAGCACCCCAATCCCACTTGGCTCACCAAATTTCGTTCTTCTAGGTTACACCGTTCGTTGGCAGTAACAGTTTAAATTTTTAGTTTTCACTCTGTTTTCTCCTATATGGATACATGTAGTTGGAACTCTAAATCAAACACGGTTTGTGCTAGCTCTTGGAAACTTGACACAATAAAGCAGTTCCAAGTTCTATCTCTATGTTTTGTTTCCTATTGATGTAGCCCTAAGCAGAGACTGGCGCAAATCACTTTCATGGAAAGGGGTTGCCAAGCTTCCAAAAAACTACGAGTTTCCTGAAATCTCAGCATACATATTTTCACCCAATCTTGATGACATTTCAGGTAATGATCACTACCCCAATCCCACTTGGCTCACCAAATTTCGTTCTTCTAGGTTAAACCGTTCGTTGGTAGTAACAGTTTTAATTTTTAGTTTTCACTCTGTTTTCTCCTACATGGATACATGTAGTTGGAACTCTAAATCAAACACGGTTTGTGCTAGCTCTTTGAAACTTGACACAATAAAGTAGTTCCAAGTTCTATCTCTATGGTTTGTTTCCTATTGATGTAGCCCTAAGCAGAGACTGGCGCAAATCACTTTCATGGAAATTTGTTGCCAAGCTTCCAAAAAACTACGAGTTTCCTGACATCTCAGCACACATTTTTTCACCCAATCTTGATGACACTTTCAGGTAATGATCAGTACCCCAATCCCACTTGGCTCACCGAATTTCTTTCTTCTAGGTTAAACCGTTCTTTGGCAGTATCAGTTTAAATTTTTAGGTTTCACTCTGTTTTCTCCTATATGGATACATGTAGTTGGAACTCTAAATCAAACACGGTTTGTGCTAGCTCTTTGAAACTTGACACAATAAAGTAGTTCCATGTTCTATCTCTATGGTTTGTTTCATATTGATGTAGCCCTAAGCAGAGACTGGCGCAAATCACTTTCATGGAAATTTATTTCCAAGCTTCCAAAAAACTACGAGTTTCCTGACATCTCAGCACACATTTTTTCACCAATCTTGATGACACTTTCAGGTAATGATCAGTACCCCAATCCCACTTGGCTCACCAAATTTCATTATTCTAAGTTAAACCGTTCGTTGGCAGTATCAGTTTAAATTTTTAGCTTTCACTCTGTTTTCTTCTATATGGATACATGTAGTTGGAACTCTAAATCAAACACGGTTTGTGCTAGCTCTTGGAAACTTGACACAATAAAGTAGTTCCAAGTTCTATCTCTATGGTTTGTTTCCTATTTATGTAGCCCTAAGCAGAGACTGGCGCAAATCACTTTCATGGAAACGGGTTGCCAAGCTTCCAAAAAATACGAGTTTCCTGATATCTCAGCACACATTTTTTCACCCAATCTTGATGACACTTTCAGGTAATGATCAGCACCCCAATCCCATTTGGCTCACCAAATTTGGTTCTTCTAGGTTAAACCGTTCGTTGGCAGTATCAGTTTTAATTTTTAGGTTTCACTCTGTTTTCTCCTATATGGATACATGTAGTTGGAACTCTAAATCAAACACGGTTTGTGCTAGCCCTTGGAATCTTGACACAATAAAGTAGTTCCAAGTTCTATCTCTATGGTTTGTTTCATATTGATGTAGCCCTAAGCAGAGACTGGCGCAAATCACTTTCAAGGAAAGGGGTTGCCAAGCTTCCAAAAAACTACGAGTTTCCTGACATCTCAGCATACATATTTTCACCCAATCTTGATGACACTTTCAGGTAATGATCACTACCCCAATCCCAATTGGCTCACCGAATTTCATTCTTCTAGTTTAAACCGTTCGTTGGCAGTATCAGTTTTAATTTTTAGGTTTCACTCTGTTTTCTCCTATATGGATATATGTAGTTGGAACCCTAAATCAACCACGGTTTGTGCTAGCCCTTGGAAACTTGACACAATAAAGTAGTTCCAAGTTCTATCTCTATGGTTTGTTTCCTATTGAGTAGCCCTAACCAGAGACTGGCACAAATCACTTTCAAAAATGGGGTTGCCAAGCTTCCAAAAAACTATGAGTTTCCTGATATCTCAGCACACATTTTTTCACCCAAACTTGATGACACTTTCAGGTAATGATCAGCGCCCCAATCCCACTTGGCTCACCAAATTTGGTTTTTCTAGGTTAAACCGATTGTTGGCAGTATCAGTTTAAATTTTTAGGTTTCACTCAGTTTTCTCCTATATGGATACATGTATTTGGAACTCTAAATCAAACACGGTTTGTGCTAGCTCTTGGAAACTTGACACAATAAAGTAGTTCCAAGTTCTATCTCTATGTTTTGTTTCCTATTGATGTAGCCCTAAGCAGAGACTTGGGGAAAATCACTTTCATGGAAAGGATTGCCAAGCTTCCAAAAAACTACGAGTGTCCTGACATCTCAGCATACATATTTTCACCCAATCTTGATGACACTTTCAGGTAATGATCAGTACCCCAATCCCACTTGGCTCACCAAATTTCGTTCTTCTTGGTTAAACCTTTCGTTGGCAAAAAAAGTTTTAATTTTTAGGTTTCACTCTGTTTTCTCCTATATGGATACATGTAGTTGGAACTCTAAATCAAACACGTTTGTGCTAGCCCTTGGAAACTTGACACAATACAGTAGTTCCAAGTTCTATCTCTATGGTTTGTTTCCTATTGAGTAGCCCTAAGCAGAGACTGTCACAAATCACTTTCAAGGAAAGGGGTTGCCAATCTTCCAAAAAACTACGAGTTTCCTGAAATCTCAGCATACATTTTTTCACCCAAACTTGATGACACTTTCAGGTAATGATCACTACCCCAATCCCACTTGGCTCACCAAATTTCGTTCTTCTAGGTTACACCGTTCGTTGGCAGTATCAGTTTTAATTTTTAGTTTTCACTCTGTTTTCTCCTATATGGATACATGTAGTTGGAACTCTAAATCAAACACGGTTTGTGCTAGCCCTTGGAAACTTGACACAATAAAGTAGTTCCAAGTTCTATCTCTATGGTTTGTTTCCTATTGAGTAGCCCTAACCAGAGACTGGCACAAATCACTTTCAAAAATGGGGTTGCCAAGCTTCCAAAAAACTATGAGTTTCCTGATATCTCAGCACACATTTTTTCACCCAATCTTGATGACACTTTCAGGTAATGATCAGCGCCCCAATCCCACTTGGCTCACCAAATTTGGATTTTCTAGGTTAAACCGATTGTTGGCAGTATCAGTTTAAATTTTTAGGTTTCACTCAGTTTTCTCCTATATGGATACATGTATTTGGAACTCTAAATCAAACACGGTTTGTGCTAGCTCTTGGAAACTTGACACAATAAAGTAGTTCCAAGTTCTATCTCTATGTTTTGTTTCCTATTGATGTAGCCCTAAGCAGAGACTTGGGGAAAATCACTTTCATGGAAAGGATTGCCAAGCTTCCAAAAAACTACGAGTGTCCTGACATCTCAGCATACATATTTTCACCCAATCTTGATGACACTTTCAGGTAATGATCAGTACCCCAATCCCACTTGGCTCACCAAATTTCGTTCTTCTAGGTTAAACCTTTCGTTGGCAAAAAAAGTTTTAATTTTTAGGTTTCACTCTGTTTTCTCCTATATGGATACATGTAGTTGGAACTCTAAATCAAACACGTTTGTGCTAGCCCTTGGAAACTTGACACAATACAGTAGTTCCAAGTTCTATCTCTATGGTTTGTTTCCTATTGAGTAGCCCTAAGCAGAGACTGTCACAAATCACTTTCAAGGAAAGGGGTTGCCAATCTTCCAAAAAACTACGAGTTTCCTGAAATCTCAGCATACATTTTTTCACCCAAACTTGATGACACTTTCAGGTAATGATCACTACCCCAATCCCACTTGGCTCACCAAATTTCGTTCTTCTAGGTTACACCGTTCGTTGGCAGTATCAGTTTTAATTTTTAGTTTTCACTCTGTTTTCTCCTATATGGATACATGTAGTTGGAACTCTAAATCAAACACGGTTTGTGCTAGCTCTTGAAAACTAGACACAATAAACTAGTTCCAAGTTCTATCTGTATGGTTTGTTTCCTATTGATGTAGCCCTAAGCAGAGACTGGCGCAAATCACTTTCATGGAAAGGGTTGCCAAGGTTCCAAAAAACTACGAGTTTCCTGAAACCTCAGCACACATTTTCTCACCCAATCTTGATGACACTTTCAGGTAATGATCAGTACCCCAATCCCACTTGGCTCACCAAATTTCGTTCTTCTAGGTTAAACCGTTCGTTGGCAGTATCAGTTTTAATTTTTAGGTTTCACTCTGTTTTCTCCTATATGGATACATGTAGTTGGAACTCTAAATCAAACACAGTTTGTGCTAGCTCTTGGAAACTTGACACAATAAAGTAGTTCCAAGTTCTATCTCTATGGTTTGTTTCCTATTCATGTAGCCCTAAGCAGAGACTGGCGCAAATCACTTTCATGGAAAGGGGTTGCCAAGCTTCCAAAAAACTACGAGTTTCCTGATATCTCAGCACACATTTTTTCACCCACACTTGATGACACTTTCAGGTAATGATCAGTACATCAATCCTACTTGGCTCACCAAATGTCGTTCTTCTAGGTTAAACCGTTCGTTAGCAGTATCAGTTTTAATTTTTAGGTTTCACTCTGTTTTCTCCAATATGGATACATGTAGTTGGAACTCTAAATCAAACACGGTTTGTGCTAGATCTGGGAAACTTGACACAATAAAGTAGTTCCAAGTTCTATCTCTATGGTTTGTTTCCTATTGATGTAGCCCTAAGCAGACACTGGCACAAGTCACTTTCAAAAAAGGGGTTGCCAAGCTTCCAAAAAACTACGAGTTTCCTGATATCTCAGCACACATTTTTTCACCCAATCTTGATGACACTTTCAGGTAATGATCAGGACCCCAATCCCACTTGGTTCACCAAATTTGGTTTTTCTAGGTTAAACCGTTCGTTGGCAGTATCAGTTTTAATTTTTAGGTTTCACTCAGTTTTCTCCTATATGGATACATGTAGTTGGAACTCTAAATCAAACACGGTTTGTGCTAGCTCTTGGAAACTTGACACAATAAAGTAGTTCCAAGTTCTATCTCTATGTTTTGTTTCCTATTGATGTAGCCCTAAGCAGAGACTGGCGCAAATCACTTTCATGGAAAGGGGTTGCCAAGCTTCCAAAAAACTACGAGTTTCCTGAAATCTCAGCATACATATTTTCACCCAATCTTGATGACACTTTCAGGTAATGATCACTACCCCAATCCCACTTGGCTCACCAAATTTCGTTCTTCTAGGTTAAACTGTTACTTGGCAGTAACAGTTTTAATTTTTAGGTTTCACTCTGTTTTCTCCTATATGGATACATGTAGTTGGAACTCTAAATCAAACACGGTTTGTGCTAGCTCTTTGAAACTTGACACAATAAAGTAGTTCCAAGTTCTATCTCTATGGTTTGTTTCCTATTGATGTAGCCCTAAGCAGAGACTGGCGCAAATCACTTTCATGGAAATTTGTTGCCAAGCTTCCAAAAAACTACGAGTGTCCTGACATCTCAGCACACATTTTTCACCCAATCTTGATGACACTTTCAGGTAATGATCAGTACCCCAATCCCACTTGGCTCACTGAATTTCTTTCTTCTAGGTTAAACCGTTCTTTGGCAGTATCAGTTTAAATTTTTTGGTTTAACTCTGTTTTCTCCTATATGGATACATGTAGTTGGAACTCTAAATCAAACACGGTTTGTGCTAGCTCTTTGAAACTTGACACAATAAAGTAGTTCCATGTTCTATCTCTATGGTTTGTTTCATATTGATGTAGCCCTAAGCAGAGACTGGCGCAAATCACTTTCATGGAAATTTATTTCCAAGCTTCCAAAAAACTACGAGTTTCCTGACATCTCAGCACACATTTTTTCACCCAATCTTGATGACACTTTCAGGTAATGATCAGTACCCCAATCCCACTTGGCTCACCGAATTTCATTCTTCTAAGTTAAACCGTTCGTTGGCAGTATCAGTTTAAATTTTTAGCTTTCACTCTGTTTTCTCCTATATGGATACATGTAGTTGGAACTCTAAATCAAACACTTTTTGTGCTAGCTCTTGGAAACTTGACACAATAAAGTAGTTCCAAGTTCTATCTCTATGGTTTGTTTCCTATTTATGTAGCCCTAAGCAGAGACTGGCGCAAATCACTTTCATGGAAACGGGTTGCCAAGCTTCCAAAAAATACGAGTTTCCTGATATCTCACCACACATTTTTTCACCCAATCTTGATGACACTTTCAGGTAATGATCAGCACCCCAATCCCATTTGGCTCACCAAATTTGGTTTTTCTAGGTTAAACCGTTTGTTGGCAGTATCAGTTTAAATTTTTAGGTTTCACTCAGTTTTCTCCTATATGGATACATGTATTTGGAACTCTAAATCAAACACGGTTTGTGCTAGCTCTTGGAAACTTGACACAATAAAGTAGTTCCAAGTTCTATCTCTATGTTTTGTTTCCTATTGATGTAGCCCTAAGCAGAGACTTGGGGAAAATCACTTTCATGGAAAGGATTGCCAAGCTTCCAAAAAACTACGAGTGTCCTGACATCTCAGCATACATATTTTCACCCAATCTTGATGACACTTTCAGGTAATGATCAGTACCCCAATCCCACTTGGCTCACCAAATTTCGTTCTTCTAGGTTAAACCTTTCGTTGGCAAAAAAAGTTTTAATTTTTAGGTTTCACTCTGTTTTCTCCAATATGGATACATGTAGTTGGAACTCTAAATCAAACACGTTTGTGCTAGCCCTTGGAAACTTGACACAATACAGTAGTTCCAAGTTCTATCTCAATGGTTTGTTTCCTATTGAGTAGCCCTAAGCAGAGACTGGCACAAATCACTTTCAAGGAAAGGGGTTGCCAATCTTCCAAAAAACTACGAGTTTCCTGAAATCTCAGCATACATTTTTTCACCCAAACTTGATGACACTTTCAGGTAATGATCACTACCCCAATCCCACTTGGCTCACCAAATTTCGTTCTTCTAGGTTACACCGTTCGTTGGCAGTATCAGTTTTAATTTTTAGTTTTCACTCTGTTTTCTCCTATATGGATACATGTAGTTGGAACTCTAAATCAAACACGGTATGTGCTAGCTCTTGAAAACTAGACACAATAAACTAGTTTCAAGTTCTATCTGTATGGTTTGTTTCCTATTGATGTAGCCCTAAGCAGAGACTGGCGCAAATCACTTTCATGGAAAGGGTTGCCAAGGTTCCAAAAAACTACGAGTTTCCTGAAACCTCAGCACACATTTTCTCACCCAATCTTGATGACACTTTCAGGTAATGATCAGTACACCAATCCCACTTGGCTCACCAAATTTCGTTCTCCTAGGTTAAACTGTTACTTGGCAGTAACAGTTTTAATTTGTAGGTTTCACTCTGTTTTCTCCTATATGGACACATGTAGTTGGAACTCTAAATCAAACACGGTTTGTGCTAGCTCTTTGAAACTTGCCACAATAAAGTAGTTCCAAGTTCTATCTCTATGGTTTGTTTCCTATTGAGGTAGCCCTAAGCAGAGACTGGCGCAAATCACTTTCATGGAAAGTTGTTCCCAAGCTTCCAAAAAACTACGAGTTTCCTGATATCTCAGCACACATTTTTTCACCCAAACTTGATGACACTTTCAGGTAATGATCAGTACACCAATCCCACTTGGCTCACCAAATGTCGTTCTTCTAGGTTAAACCGTTCGTTAGAAGTATCAGTTTTAATTTTTAGGTTTCACTCTGTTTTCTCCAATATGGATACATGTAGTTGGAACTCTAAATCTAACACGGTTTGTGCTAGATCTGGGAAACTTGACACAATAAAATAGTTCCAAGTTCTATCTCTATGGTTTGTTTCCTATTGATGTAGCCCTAAGCAGAGACCGGCGCAAATCACTTTCATGGAAAGTTTTTGACAAGCTTCCAAAAAACTACGAGTTTCCTGAAATATCAGCACACATTTTTTCACCCAAACTTGATGACACTTTCAGGTAATGATCAGTACCCCAATCCCACTTGGCTCACCAAATATCCTTCTTCTAGGTTAAACCGTTCGTTGGCAGTATCAGTTTTAATTTTTAGGTTTCACTCTGTTTTCTCCTACATGGATACATGTAGTTGGAACTCTAAATCAAACACGGATTTTGCTAGCCCTTGGAAACTTGAAACAATAAAGTAGTTCCAAGTTCTACCTCTATGGTTTGTTTCCTATTTATGTAGCCCTAAGCAGAGACTGGCGCAAATCACTTTCATGGAAAGGGGTTGCCAAGCTTCAAAAAAACTACGAGTTTCCTGCAATCTCAGCATACATTTTTTCACCCAATCTTGATGACACTTTCAGGTAATGATCAGTACCCCAATCCCACTTGGCTCACCAAATTTCGTTCTTCTAGGTTAAACCATTCGTTGGCAGTAACAGTTTAAATTTTTAGGTTTCACTCTGTTTTCTCCTATATGGATACATGTAGTTGGAACTCTAAATCAAACACGGTTTGTGCTAGCTCTTTGAAACTTGACACAATAAAATAGTTCCAAGTTCTATCTCCATGGTTTGTTTCCTATTGATGTAGCCCTAAGCAGAGACCGGAGCAAATCACTTTCATGGAAAGGGGTTGCCAAACTTCCAAAAAACTAGGAGTTTACTGAAATCTCAGCATACATTTTTTCACCCAATCTTGAAGACATTTTCAGGTAACGATCAGTACCCCAATCCCACTTGGCTCACGAAATTTCGTTCTTCTAGATTAAACTGTTCGTTGGCAGTAACAGTTTTAATTTTTAGTTTTCACTCTGTTTTCTCCTATATGGATACATGTAGTTGGAACTCTAAATCAAACACGGTTTGTGCTAGCTCTTGAAAACTAGACACAATAAACTAGTTCCAAGTTCTATCTGTATGGTTTGTTTCCTATTGATGTAGCCCTAAGCAGAGACTGGCGCAAATCACTTTCAATGAAAGGGTTGCCAAGGTTCCAAAAAACTACGAGTTTCCTGAAACCTCAGCACACATTTTCTCACCCAATCTTGATGACACTTTCAGGTAATGATCAGTACACAAATCCCACTTGGCTCACCAAATTTCGTTCTCCTAGGTTAAACTGTTCGTTGGCAGTAACAGTTTTAATTTTTAGGTTTCACTCTGTTTTCTCCTATATGGATACAAGTAGTTGGAACTCTAAATCAAACACGGTTTGTGCTAGCTCTTTGAAACTTCACACAATAAAGTAGTTCCAAGTTCTATCTCTATGGTTTGTTTCCTATTGATGTAGCCCTAAGCAGAGACTGGCGCAAATCACTTTCATGGAAATTTGTTGCCAAGCTTCCAAATAAATATGAGTTTCCTGAAATCTCAGCACACACTTTTTTACCCAATCTTGATGACACTTTCAGGTAATGATCAGTACCCCAATCCCACTTGGCTCACCAAATTTCATTCTTCTAGGTTAAACCATTCCTTGGCAGAATCAGTTTTAATTTTTAGGTTTCACTCTGTTTTCTCCAATATGGATACATGTAGTTGGAACTTAAATCAAACACATTTTGTGCTAGCTCTTGGAAACTTGACACAATAAAGTAGTTTCAAGTTCTATCTCTATGGTTTTTTTCCTATTGATGTAGCCCTAAGCAGAGACTGGCGCAAATCACTTTCATGGAAAGTTGTTGCCAAGCTTCCAAAAAACTACGAGTTCCTGAAATCTCAGCACACATTTTTTCACCCAATCTTCATGACACTTTCAGGTAAATATCAGTACCCCAATCCCACTTGGCTCACCAAATTTCGTTCTTCTAGGTTAAACCGTTCGTTGGCAGTAAGAGTTTTAATTTTTAGGTTTCACTCTGTTTTCCCCTATAAGGATGCATGTAGTTGGAACTCTAAATCAAACACGGTTTGTGCTAGCTCTTGGAAACTTGACACAATAAAGTAGTTCCAAGTTCTATCTCTATGGTTTGTTTCCTATTGATGTAGACCTAAGGAGAGACCGGCGCAAATCATTTAATGGAAAGGGGTTGCCAAGTTTCCAAAAAACTACGAGTTTTCTCAAATCTCAGCATACGTTTTTTCACCCTATCTTGAAGACACTTTCAAGTAATGATCTGTACCCCAATCCCACTTGGCTCACCAAATTTCGTTTTCTAGGTTAAACCGTTCGTTGGCAGTAACAGTTTTAATTTTTAGGTTTCACTCTGTTTTCTCCTATATGGATATTTGTATTTGGAACACTAAATCAAACACGGTTTGTGCTAGCCCTTGGAAACTTGAAACAATAAAGTAGTTCCAAGTTCTGTCTCTATGGTTTGTTTCCTATTGAGTAGCCCTAAGCAGAGACTGGCACAAATCACTTTCAAAAAAGGGGTTGCCAAGCTTCCAAAAAACTACGAGTTTCCTGAAATCTCAGCATACATTTTTTCACCCAATCTTGATGACACTTTCAGGTAATGATCAGTACCCCTATCCCACTTGGCTCACCAAATTTCGTTCTTCTATTTTAAACCGTTCGTTGGCAGTAACAGTTTTAATTTTTAGTTTTCACTCTGTTCTCTCCTATATGATTACATGTATTTGGAACTCTAAATCAAACACGGTTTGTGGTAGCTCTTGGAAACTTGACACAATAAAGTAGTTCAAAGTTCTATCTCTATGGTTTGTTTCCTTGATGTAGCCCTAAGCAGAGACTGGCGCAAATCACTTTCATGGAAAGGGGTTGCCAAGCTTCCAAAAAACTACGAGTTTCCTGAAATCTCAGCACACATTTTTTCACCCAATCTTCATGACACTTTCAGGTAATCATCAGTACCCCAATCCCACTTGGCTCACCAAATTTCGTTCTCCTAATTTAAACCGTTCGTTGCCATTATCAGTTTTAATTTTAAGATTTCACTCAGTTTTCTCCTATATGAATACATGTAGTTGGTACTCTAAATCAAACACGGTTTGTGCTAGCTCTTCGAAACTTGACTAAATAACGTAGTTCCAAGTTCTATCTCTATGGTTTGTTTCCTATTGATTTAGCCCTAAGCAGGACCGGCAGAAATCATTTCAAGTAAATGGGTTGCCAAGCTTCCAAAAAACTACGAGTTTCCTGAAATCTCAGCACACATTTTTTCACCAAATCTTGATGGTACTTTCAGGTAATGATCAGTACCTCAATCCCACTTGGCTCACCAAATTTCGTTATTCTAGTTTAAACTCTTTGTTGGCAGTAACAGTTTTAATTTTTAGGTTTCACTCTGTTTTCTCCTATATGGATATATGTAGTTGGAACTCTAAATCAAACATGGTTTGTGTTAGCTCTTTAAACTTACACAATAAAGAAGTTCCATGTTCTATCTCTATGGTTTCTTTAGTATTGATGTAGCCCTAAGCAGAGACCGGCGCAAATCACTTTCATGGAAAGGGGTTGCCAAGCTTCCGAAAAACTACGTGTTTCCTGAAATCTCAGCATACATTTTTTCACCCAATCTTGATGACACTTTCAGGTAATGATCAGTACCCCAATCCCACTTGGCTCACCAAATTTCATTCTTCTAAGTTAAACCGTTCGTTGGCAGTATCAGTTTTAATTTTTAGGTTTCACTCTGTTTTCTCCTATATGGATACATGTAGTTGGAACTCTAAATCAAACACGGTTTGTGCTAGCTCTTGAAAACTGGACACAATAAAGTAGTTCCAAGTTCTATCTCTATGGTTTTTTCCTATTGATGTAGCCCTAAGCAGAGACTGGCGCAAATCACTTTCATGAAAAGGGGTTGCCAATCTTCCAAAAAACTACGAGTTTCCTGAAATCTCAGCACACATTTTTTCACCCAAATTTGATGACACTTTCAGGTAATGATCAGTACCCCAATCCCACTTGGCTCACCAAATTTCGTTCTTCTAGGTTAAACCGTTCGTTGGCTGTAACAGTTTTAATTTTTAGGTTTCACTCTGTTTTCTCCTATATGGAAACATGTAGTTGGAACTCTAAATCAAACACGGTTTGTGCTAGCACTTGGAAACTTGACACAATAAAGTAATTCAAAGTTCTATCTCTATGGTTTCTTTCCTATTGATGTAGCCCTAAACAGAGACTGGCGCAAATCACTTTCATGGAAAGGGGTTGCCAAGCTTCCAAAAAACTATGAGTTTCCTGAAATCTCAGCACACATTTTTTCACCCAATCTTGATGACACTTTCAGGTAATGATCAGTACACCAATCCCACTTTGCTCACCAAACTTCGTTCTTTTAGGTTAAACTGTTCGTTGGCACTAACAGTTTTAATTTTTAGGTTTCACTCTGTTTTCTCCTATATGGATATATGTAGTTGGAACTCTAAATCAAACATGGTTTGTGTTAGCTCTTTAAACTTGACACAATAAAGTAGTTCCAAGTTCTATCTCTATGGTTTGTTTCCTATTGATGTAGCCCTAAGCAGAGACTGGCGCAAATCAATTTCATGGAAAGGGGTTGCCAAGCTTCCAAAAAACTACGAGTTTCCTGAAATCTCAGCACACATTTTTTCACCCAAATTTGATGACACTTTCAGGTAATGATCAGTACCCCAATCCCACTTGGCTCACCAAATTTCGTTCTTCTAGTTTAAACCGTTCGTTGGCAGTAACAGTTTTAATTTTTAGTTTTCACTCTGTTTTCTCCTATATGATTACATGTATTTGGAACTCTAAATCAAAAACGGTTTGTGCTAGCTCTTTGAAACTTGACACAATAAAGTAGTTCCAAGTTCTATCTCTATGGTTTGTTTCATATTGATATAGCCCTAAGCAGAGACTGGCGCAAATCACTTTCATGGAAATTTGTTGCCAAGCTTCCAAAAAACTACGAGTTTCCTGACATCTCAGCACACATTTTTTCACCCAATCTTGATGACACTTTCAGGTAATGATCAGTACCCCAATCCCACTTGGCTCACCAAATTTCATTCTTCTAGGTTAAACCGTTCGTTGGCAGTATCAGTTTTAATTTTTAGGTTTCACTCTGTTTTCTTCTATATGGATACATGTAGTTGGAACTCTAAATCAAACACGGTTTGTGCTAGCTCTTGGAAACTTGACACAATAAAGTAGTTCCAAGTTCTATCTCTATGGTTTGTTTCCTATTGATGTAGCCCTAAGCAGACTGGCGCAAATCACTTTCATGGAAAGTGGTTGCCAAGCTTCCAAAAAACTACGAGTTTCCTGATATCTCAGCACACATTTTTTCACCCACACTTGATGACACTTTCAGGTAATGATCAGTACATCAATCCCACTTGGCTCACCAAATGTCGTTCTTCTAGGTTAAACCGTTCGTTAGCAGTATCAGTTTTAATTTTTAGGTTTCACTCTGTTTTCTCCAATATGGATACATGTAGTTGGAACTCTAAATCAAACACGGTTTGTGCTAGATCTGGGAAACTTGACACAATAAAGTATTTCCAAGTTCTATCTCTATGGTTTGTTTCCTATTGATGTAGCCCTAAGCAGAGACTGGCGCAAATCACTTTCATGGAAATGGGTTGCCAAGCTTCCAAAAAACTACGAGTTTCCTGAAATCTCAGCACACATTTTTTCACCCAATCTTCATGACACTTTCAGGTAATCATCAGTACCCCATCCCACTTGGCTCAACAAATTTCGTTCTCCTAAGTAAAACCGTTCGTTGCCATTATCAGTTTTATTTTTAAGATTTCACTCAGTTTTCTCCTTTATGAATACATGTAGTTGGTACTCTAAATCAAACACGGTTTGTGCTAGCTCTTCGAAACTTGACAAAATAAAGTAGTTCCAGGTTCTATCTCTATGGTTTGTTTCCTATTGATTTAGCCCTAAGCAGGACCGGCACAAATCCTTTCAAGTAAAAGGGTTGCCAAGCTTCCAAAAAACTACGAGTTTCCTGAAATCTCAGCACACATTTTTTCAACCAATATTGATGGTACTTTCAGGTAATGATCAGTACCCCAATCCCACTTGGCTCACCAAATTTCGTTCTTCTAGGTTAAACCGTTCGTTGGCAGTATCAGTTTTAATTTTTAGGTTTCACTCTGTTTTCTCCTATATGGATACATGTAGTTGGAACTCTAAATCAAACACGGTTTGTGCTAGCCCTTGGACACTTGACACAATAAAGTAGTTCCATGTTCTATCTCTATGGTTTGTTTAGTATTGATGTAGCCCTAAGCAGAGACCGGCGCAAATCACTTTCATGGAAAGGGGTTGCCAAGATTCAAAAAAACTACGAGTTTCCTGAAATCTCAGCACACATTTTTTCACCCAATCTGATGACACTATCAGGTAATGATCAGTACCCCAATCCCACTTGGCTCACCAAATTTCGTTCTTGTAGGTTAAACCGTTCGTTGTCAGTATCAGTTTTAATTTTTAGGTTTCACTCTGTTTTCCCCTATATGGATACATGTATTTGGAACTCTAAATCAAACACGGTTTGTGCTAGCTCTTGGAAACTTGAACAATAAAGTAGTTCGAAGTTCTATCTCTATGGTTTGTTTCCTATTGATGTTGCCCTAAGCAGAGACTGGCGCAAATCACTTTCATGGAAAGGGGTTGCCAATGTTCCAAAAAACTAGGAGTTTCCTGAAATCTCAGCACACATTTTTTCACCCAATCTTGATGACTCTTTCAGGTAATGATCAGTACCCCTATCCCACTTGTCTAACCAATTTCGTTATTCTAGGTTAAACCGTTCGTTGGCAGTATCAGTTTTAATTTTTAGGTTTCACTCTGTTTTCTCCTATATGGATACATGTAGTTGGAACTCTAAATCAAACACATTTTGTGCTAGCTCTTAGAAACTTGACACAATAAAGTAGTTCCAAGTTCTATCTCTATGGTTTTTTTCCTATTGATGTATCCCTAAGCAGAGACCTGCGCAAATCACTTTCATGGAAAGTTGTTGCCAAGCTTCCAAAAAACTACAAGTTTCCTGAAATCTCAGCACACATTTTTTCACCAAATCTTGATGACACTTTCAGGTAAATATCAGTACCCCAATCCCACTTGGCTCACCAAATTTCGTTCTTCTAGGTTAAACAGTTCGTTGGCAGTAACAGTTTTAATTTTTAGGTTTCTCTCTGTTTTCTCCTATATGGATACATGTAGTTGGAACTCTAAATCAAACATGGTTTGTGCTAGCCCTTGGAAACTTGACACAATAAAGTAGTTCCAAGTTCTATCTCTATGGTTTTTTCCTATTGATGTAGCCCTAAGCAGAGACTGGCGCAAATCACTTTCATGGAAATGGGTTGCCAAGCTTCCAAAAAACTACGAGTTTCCTGAAATCTCAGCACACATTTTTTCACCCAAATTTGATGACACTTTCAGGTAATGATCAGTACCCCAATCCCACTTGGCTCACCAAATTTCGTTCTTCTAGGTTAAACCGTTCGTTGGCTGTAACAGTTTTAATTTTTAGGTTTCACTCTGTTTTCTCCTATATGGAAACATGTAGTTGGAACTCTAAATCAAACACGGTTTGTGCTAGCTCTTGGAAACTTGACACAATAAAGTAGTTCCAAGTTCTATCTCTATGGTTTGTTTCCTATTCATGTAGTCCTAAGCAGAGACTGGCGCAAATCACTTTCAAGGAAAGGGGTTGCCAAGCTTCCAAAAAACTACTAGTTTCCTGAAATCTCAGCACACATTTTTTAACCCAATCTTGATGACACTTTCAGGTAATGATCAGTACCCCAATCCCACTTTGCTCACCAAACTTCGTTCTTCTAGGTTAAACTGTTCGTTGGCAGTAACAGTTTTAATTTTTAGGTTTCACTCTGTTTTCTCCTATATGGATATATGTAGTTGGAACTCTAAATCAAACATGGTTTGTGTTAGCTCTTTAAACTTGACACAATAAAGTAGTTCCAAGTTCTATCTCTATGGTTTGTTTCCTATTGATGTAGCCCTAAGCAGAGACCGGCGCAAATCACTTTCATGGAAAGGGCTTGCCAAGATTCCAAAAAACTACGAGTTTCCTGAAATCTCAGCATACATTTTTTCACCCAATCTGATGACACTATCAGGTAATGATCAGTACCCCTATCCCACTTGTCTCACCAATTTCGTTATTCTAGGTTAAACCGTTCGTTGGCAGTATCAGTTTTAATTTTTAGGTTTCACTCTGTTTTCTCCTATATGGATACATGTGGGGAGCCATTCTGACACGTGATTGGGTGACTCCCGTTAAGGGCCTGAGGCACTCTGGCTGTGTCGGAGTTATCCCGACCCTTTCCTGATGAGAGAGCCCATCCGTGTGGGGGTGTGCGTAACCACTGACCCTGGAGACCCAATCACTGACCCTGACCTTGGAGTACAGCCCCCCCTCAACCTTCATTGAATGGAATTCTCCGCTGAATCTCTTATCCCCCCAAATAAAAGGCTGATCCCCGGCGTGTTCACTCTCTCTCTCTCCTGCTAGCCCAGAGTAATCCTCGCTGCCCTGCTGAGCGGCTGGAGGCAGGGAAACAGGGAGACCGAGCCGTCTTGGACCTAGCATTAAAATAAGGTACTGTCTGTGTGTTTTATTTTGATCTCTTCTAACTAACTGAATGCCAGAACCTCATTAATGAAACCACTGCGCAGGCCGCGTGGTAGAGATACATGTAGTTGGAACTCTAAATCCAACACGGTTTGTGCTAGCTCTTTGTAACTTGACACAATAAAGTAGTTCCAAGTTCTATCTCTATGGTTTGTTTCCTATTGATGTAGCCCTAAGCAGAGACTGGCGCCAATCAATTTCATGGAAAGGGGTTGCCAAGCTTACAAAAACTATGAGTTTCCTGAAATCTCAGCACACATTTTTTCACCCAATCTTGATGACACTTTCAGGTAATGATCAGTACCCCAATCCCACTTGGCTCACCAAATTTCGTTCTTCTAGGTTAAACCGTTCGTTGGCAGTATCAGTTTTAATTTTTAGGTTTCACTCTGTTTTCTCCCATATGGATACATGTATTTGGAACTCTAAATCAAACACGGTTTGTGCTAGATCTTGGAAACTTGACACAATAAAGTAGTTCCAAGTTCTACCTCTATGGTTTTTTTCCTCTTGATGTAGCCCTAAGCAGAGACTGGCGCAAATCACTTTCATGGAAAGGGGTTGCCAAGCTTCCAAAATACTACGAGTTTCCTGAAATCTCAGCATACATTTTTTCGCCCAATCTTGATGACACTTTCAGATAATGATCAGGACAACAATCCCTCTTGGCTCTCCGATTTTCGTTCTTCTAGGTTAAACCGTTCGTTGGCAGTATCAGTTTTAACTTTTAGGTTTCAATCTGTTTTCTCCTATATGGATACATGTAGTTGGAACTCTAAATCAAACACGGTTTGTGCCAGCTCTTTGAAACTTGACACAATAAAGTAGTTCCAAGTTCTATCTCTATGGTTTGTTTCCTATTGATGTAGCCCTAAGCAGAGACCGGCGCAAATCACTTTCATGGAAAGTTGTTGCCAAGCTTCCAAAAAACTATGAGTTTCCTGAAATCTCAGCACACATTTTTTCACCCAATCTGGATGACACTTTCAGGTAATGATCAGTACCCCAATCCCACTTGGCTCACCAAATTTCGTTCTTCTAGGTTAATCCGTTCGTTGGCAGTAACAGTTTTAATTTTTAGGTTTCACTCTGTTTTCTCCTATATGGATACATATAGTCGGAACTCTAAATCAAACACGGTTTGTGCTAGCTCTTGGAAACTTGACACAATAAGGTAGTTCCAAGTTCTATCTCTATGGTTTGTTTCCTATTGATGTAGCCCTAAGCAGAGACTGGCACAAATCACTTTCATGGAAAGGGGTTGCCAAGCTTGCAAAATACTACGAGTTTCCTGAAATCTCAGTACACATTTTTTCACCCAATCTTGATGACACTTTCAGGTAATGATCAGTACCCCAATCCCACTTGGCTCACCAAATTTCGTTCTTCTAGGTTAAACAGTTCGTTGGCAGTATCAGTTTGAATTTTTAGGTATCACTCTGTTTTCTCCTATATGGATACATGTAGTTGGAACTCTAAATCAAACACGGTTTGTGCTAGCTCTTGGAAACTTGACACAATAAAGAAGTTCCAAGTTCTATCTCTATGGTTTGTTTCCCATTGATGTAGCCCTAAGCAGAGACTGGCGCAAATCAATTTCATGGAAAGGGGTTGCCAAGCTTACAAAAACTATGAGTTTCCTGAAATCTCAGCACACATTTTTTCACCCAATCTTGATGACACTTTCATGTAATGATCAGTACCCCAATCCCACTTGGCTCACCAAATTTCGTTCTTCTAAGTTAAACCGTTCGTTGGCAGTATCAGTTTTAATTTTAAGGTTTCACTCTGTTTTCTCCTATATGGATACATGTAGTTGGAACTCTAAATCAAACACGGTTTGTGCTAGCCCTTGGAATCTTGACACAATAAAGTAGTTCCAAGTTCTATCTCTATGGTTTGTTTCCTATTGATGTAGCCCTAAGCAGAGACTGGCGTAAATCACTTTCATGGAAAGGGGTTGCCAAGCTTCCAAAAAACTACGAGTTTCCTGAAATCTCAGTATACATTTTTTCACTCAATCTTGATGACACTTTCAGGTAATGATCAGTACCCCAATCCCACTTGGCTCACCAAATTTCGTTCTTCTAGGTTAAACCGTTCGTTGGCAGGAACAGTTTTAATTTTTAGGTATCACTCTGTTTTCTCCTATATGGATACATGTAGTTGGAACTCTAAATCAAACACGGTTTGTGCTAGCTCTTGGAAACTTGACACAATAAAGTAGTTCCAAGTTCTATCTCTATGGTTTGTTTCCTATTGATGTAGCCCTAAGCAGAGACTGGCGCAAATCAATTTCATGGAAAGGGGTTGCCAAGCTTACAAAAACTATGAGTTTCCTGAAATCTCAGCACACATTTTTTCACCCAATCTTGATGACACTTTCATGTAATGATCAGTACCCCAATCCCACTTGGCTCACCAAATTTCATTCTTCTAAGTTAAACCGTTCGTTGGCAGTATCAGTTTTAATTTTAAGGTTTCACTCTGTTTTCTCCTATATGGATACATGTAGTTGGAACTCTAAATCAAACACGGTTTGTGCTAGCCCTTGGACACTTGACACAATAAAGTAGTTCCAAGTTCTATCTCTGTGGTTTGTTTCCTATTTATGTAGCCCTAAGCAGAGACTGGCGCAAATCACTTTCATGGAAAGGGGTTGCCAAGCTTCCAAAAAACTACGAGTTTCCTGAAATATCAGCACACATTTGTTCACCCAATCTTGATGACACTTTCAGGTAATGATCAGTACCCCAATCCCACTTGGCTCACCAAATTTTGTTCTATTGGTTAAACCGTTCGTTGGCAGTATCAGTTTTAATTTTTAGGTTTCACTCTGTTTTCTCCTATATGGATACATGTAGTTGGAAGTCTAAATCAAACACGGTTTGTGCTAGCCCTTGGAATCTTGACACAATAGAGTAGTTCCAAGTTCTATCTCTATGGTTTGTTTCCTATTGATGTAGCCCTAAGCAGAGACTTTCGCAAATCACTTTCATGGAAAGGGGTTGCCAAGCTTCCAAAAAACTACGAGTCTCCTGAAATCTCAGCATACATTTTTTCACCCAATCTTGATGACACTTTAAGGTAATGATCAGTACGGAATCCCACTTGGCTCACCAAATTTCGTTCTTCTAGTTTAAACCGTTCCTTGGCAGTATCAGTTTTAATTTTTAGCTTTCACTCTGTTTTCTCCTATATGGATACATGTAGTTGGAACTCTAAATCAAACACGGTTTGTTCTAGCTCTTTGAAACTTGACACAATAAAGTAGTTCCAAGTTCTATCTCTATGGTTTGTTTCCTATTGATGTAGCCCTAAGCAGAGACCGGCGCAAATCACTTTTATGGAAAGTTGTTGCCAAGCTTCCAAAAAACTACGAGTTTCCTGAAATCTCAGCACACATTTTTTCACCCAAACTTGATGACACTTTCAGGTAATGATCAGTACGGAATCCCACTTGGCTCACCAAATTTCGTTCTTCTAGTTTAAACCGTTCCTTGGCAGTATCAGTTTTAATTTTTAGCTTTCACTCTTTTTTCTCCTATATGGATACATGTAGTTGGAACTCTAAATCAAACACTGTTTGTGCTAGCTCTTGGAAACTTGACACAATAAGGTACTTCCAAGTTCTATCTCTATGGTTTGTTTCCTATTGATGTAGCCCTAAGCAGAGACTGGCGCAAATCACTTTCATGGAAAGGGGTTGCCAAGCTTCCAAAAAACTATGAGTTTCCTGAAATCTCAGCACACATTTTTTCACCCAATCTTGATGACACTTTCATGTAATGATCAGTACCCCAATCCCACTTGGCTCACCAAATTTCGTTCTTCTAGGTTAAACCGTTCGTTGGCAGTAACATTTTTAATTTTTAGGTTTCACTCTGTTTTCTCCAATATGGATAAATGTAGTTGGAACTCTAAATCAAACACGGTTTGTGCTAGCTCTTTGAAACTTGACACAATAAAGTAGTTCTAAGTTCTATCTCTATGCTTTGTTTACTATTGATGTAGCCCTAAGCAGAGACTGGCGCAAATCACTTTCATGGAAAGGGGTTGCCAAGCTTCCAAAAAACTATGAGTTTCCTGAAATCTCAGCACACATTTTTTCACCCAGTCTTGATGACACGTTCAGGTAATGATCAGTACCCCAATCCCACTTGGCTCACCAAAATTCGTTCTTCTAGGTTAAACCGTTCGTTGGCAGTATCAGTTTTAATTTTTAGGTTTCACTCTGTTTTCTCCTATATGGATACATGTAGTTGGAACTCTAAATCAAACACGGTTTTTGCTAGCCCTTGGAATCTTGACACAATAGAGTAGTTCCAAGTTCTATCTCTATGGTTTGTTTCCTATTGATGTAGCCCTAAGCAGAGACTGGCGCAAATCACTTTCATGGAAAGGGGTTGCCAAGCTTCCAAAAAACTACGAGTCTCCTGAAATCTCAGCATACATTTTTTCACCCAATCTTGATGACACTTTCAGGTAATGATCAGTACGGAATCCCACTTGGCTCACCAAATTTCGTTCTTCTAGGTTAAACCGTTCGTTGGCAGTATCAGTTTTAATTTTTAGGTTTCACTCTGTTTTCTCCTATATGGATACATGTAGTTGGAACTCTAAATCAAACACGGTGTGCTAGCTCTTTGAAACTTGACACAATAAAGTAGTTCCAAATTCTATCGCTATGGTTTGTTTCCTATTGATGTAGCCCTAAGCAGAGACCGGCGCAAATCACTTTCATGGAAAGTTGTTGCCAAGCTTCCAAAAACACTACGAGTTTCCTGAAATCTCAGCACAAATTTTTTCACCCAATCTTGATGACACTTTCAGGTAATGATCAGTACCCCAATACCACTTGGCTCACCAAATTTCGTTATTCTAGGTTAAACGGTTCGTTGGCAGTAACAGTTTTAATTTTTAGGTTTCACTCTGTTTTCTCATATATTTATACATGTATTTGGAAGTATAAATCAAACACGGTTTGTGCTAGCTCTTGGAAACTTGACACAATAAAGAAGTTCCAAGTTCTATCTCTATGGTTTGTTTCCTATTGATGTAGCCCTAAGCAGAGACTGGTGCAAATCACTTTCATCGAAAGTTGTTTCCAAGCTTCCAAAAAACTACGAGTTTCCTGAAATCTCAGCACACATTTTTTCAACCAATTTGGATGACACTTTTAGGTAATGATCAATACCCCAATCACACTTGGCTCACCAAATTTCGTTCTTCTAGGTTAAACCGTTCGTTGGCAGTAACAGTTTTAATTTTTAGGTTTCACTCTGTTTTCTCCTATATGGATACATGTAGTTGGAACTCTAAATCAAACACGGTTTGTGCTAGCTCTTGCAAACTTGACACAATGAGGTAGTTCCAAGTTCTATCTCTATGGTTTGTTTCCTATTGATGTAGCCCTAAGCAGAGATTGGCACAAATCACTTTCATGGAAATGGGTTGCCAAGCTTCCAAAATACTACGAGTTTCCTGAAATCTCAGTACACATTTTTTCACCCAATCTTGATGACACTTTCAGGTAATGATCAGTACCCCAATCCCACTTGGCTCACCAAATTTCGTTCTTCTAGGTTAAACCGTTCGTTGGCAGTATCAGTTTTAATTTTTAGGTTTCACTCTGTTTTCTCCTATATGGATACATGTAGCTGGAACTCTAAATCAAACACGGTTTGTGCTAGATCTTGGAAACTTGACACAATACAGTAGTTCCAAGTTCTATCTCTATGGTTTTTTTCCTATTGATGTAGCCCTAATCACAGACTGGCACAAATCACTTTCATGGAAAGGGGTTGCCAAGCTTCCAAAAAACTACCAGATTCCTGAAATCTTAGCACACACTTTTTTCACTCAATCTTGATGACACTTTCAGGTAATGATCAGTATCCCAATCCCACTTGGCTCACCAAATTTTGTTCTCCTAGGTTAAACAGATCGTTGGCAGTAACATTTTAAATTTTTAGGTTTCACTCTGTTTTCTCCTATATGGATAAATGTACTTGGAACTCTAAATCAAACACGGTTTGTGCTAGCTCTTGGAAACTTGACACAATAAAGTAGTTCCAAGTTCTATCTCTATGGTTTCTTTCCTATTGATGTAGCCCTAAGCAGAGACTGGCGCAAATCACTTTCATGGAAAGGGGTTGCCAAGCTTCCAAAAAACTATGAGTTTCCTGAAATCTCAGCACACATTTTTTCACCCAATCTTGATGACACTTTCATGTAATGATCAGTACCCCAATCCCAATTGGCTCACCAAATTTCGTTCTTCTAGGTTAAACCGTTCGTTGGCAGTAACATTTTTAATTTTTAGGTTTCACTCTGTTTTCTCCAATATGGATAAATGTAGTTGGAACTCTAAATCAAACACGGTTTGTAATAGCTCTTTGAAACTTGACACAATAAAGTAGTTCCAAGTTCTATCTCTATGCTTTGTTTACTATTGATGTAGCCCTAAGCAGAGACTGGCGCAAATCACTTTCATGGAAAGGGGTTGCCAAGTTTCCAAAAAACTATGAGTTTCCTGAAATCTCAGCACACATTTTTTCACCCAATCTTGATGACACTTTCAGGTAATGATCAGTACCCCAATCCCACTTGGCTCACCAAATTTCGTTCTTCTAGGTTAAGCAGTTCGTTGGAGAAACACTTTTAATTTTTAGGTTTCACTCTGTTTTCTCCTATATGGATACATGTAGTTGGAACTCTAAATCAAACACGGTTTGTGCTAGCCCTTGGAATCTTGACACAATAAAGTAGTTCCAAGTTCTATCTCGATGGTTTGTTTCCTATTGATGTAGCCCTAAGCAGAGAATGGCGCAAATCACTTAAATGGAAAGGGGTTGCCAAGCTTCCAAAAAACTACGAGTTTCCTGAAATCTCAGCACACATTTTTTCACCCAAACTTGATGACACTTTCAGGTAATGATCAGTACCCCAATCCCACTTGGCTCAACAAATTTCGTTCTTCTAGGTTAAACCGTTCATTGGCAGTAACAGTTTTAATTTTTAGGTTTCACTCTGTTTTCTCCTATATGGATACATGTAGTTGGAAGTCTAAATCAAACACGGTTTGTGCTAGCTCTTGGAAACTTGACACAATAAAGTAGTTCCAAGTTCTATCTTTATGGTTTGTTTCCTATTCATGTAGCCCTAAGCAGAGACTGGCGCAAATCACTTTCAAGGAAAGGGGTTGCCAAGCTTCCAAAAAACTACTAGTTTCCTGAAATCTCTGCACACATTTTTTCACCCAATCTTGATGACACGTTCAGGTAATGATCAGTACCCCAATCCCACTTGGCTCACCAAATTTCGTTCTTCTAGTTTAAACCGTTCGTTGGCAGTATCAGTTTTAATTTTTAGGTTTCACTCTGTTTTCTCCTATATGGATACATGTAGTTGGAACTCTAAATCAAACACGGTTTGTGCTAGCCCTTGGAATCTTGACACAATAGAGTAGTTCCAAGTTCTATCTCTATGGTTTGTTACCTATTGATGTAGCCCTAAGCAGAGACTGGTGCAAATCACTTTCATGGAAAGGGGTTGCCAAGCTTCCAAAAAACTACGAGTCTCCTGAAAACTCAGCATACATTTTTTCACCCAATCTTGATGACACTTTCAGGTAATGATCAGTACGGAATCCCACTTGGCTCACCAAATTTCGTTCTTCTAAGTTAAACCATTCGTTGGCAGGTATCAGTTTTAATTTTAAGGTTTCACTCTGTTTTCTCCTATATGGATACATGTAGTTGGAACTCTAAATCAAACACGGTTTGTGCTAGCCCTTGAACACTTGACACAATAAAGTAGTTCCAAGTTCTATCTCTGTGGTTTGTTTCCTATTGATGTAGCCCTAAGCAGAGACTGGCGCAAATCACTTTCATGGAAAGGGGTTTCCAAGATTCCAAAATACTATGAGTTTCCTGAAATCTCAGCACACATTTTTTCACCCAATCTTGATGACACTTTCAGGTAATGATCAGTACCCCAATCCCACTTGGCTCACCAAATTTTGTTCTTCTAGGATAACCGTTCATTGGCAGTATCAGTTTTAATTTTTAGGTTTCACTCTGTTTTCTCCTATATGGATACATGTAGTTGGAAGTCTAAATCAAACACGGTTTGTGCTAGCCCTTGGAATCTTGACACAATAGAGTAGTTCCAAGTTCTATCTCTATGGTTTGTTTCCTATTGATGTAGCCCTAAGCAGAGACTGGCGCAAATCACTTTCATGGAAAGGGGTTGCCAATCTTCCAAAAAACTACGAGTCTCCTGAAATCTCAGCATACATTTTTTCACCCAATCTTGATGACACTTTCAGGTAATGATCGGTACGGAATCCCACTTGGCTCACCAAATTTCGTTCTTCTAGGTTAAACCGTTCCTTGGCAGTATCAGTTTTAATTTTTAGGTTTCACTCTGTTTTCTCCTATATGGATACATGTAGTTGGAACTCTAAATCAAACACGGTTTGTTCTAGCTCTTTGAAACTTGACACAATAAAGTAGTTCCAAGTTCTATCTCTATGGTTTGTTTCCTATTGATGTAGCCCTAAGCAGAGACCGGCGCAAATCACTTTTATGGAAAGTTGTTGCCAATCTTCCAAAATACTACGAGTTTCCTGAAATCTCAGCACACATTTTTTCACCAAATCTTGATGACACTTTCAAGTAATGATCAGTACCCCAATCCCACTTGGCTCACCAAATTTCATTCTTCTAGGTTAAACCGTTCGCTGGCAGTAACAGTTTTAATTTTTAGGTTTCACTCTGTTTTCTCCTATATGGATACATGTAGTTGGAACTCTAAATCAAACACGGTTTGTGCTAGCTCTTTCAAACTTGACACAATAAAGTAGTTCCAAGTTCTATCTCTATGGTTTGTTTCCTATTGATGTAGCCCTAAGCAGAGACCTGCTCAAATCACTTTCATGGAAAGTTGTTGCCAAGCTTCCAACAAACTACGAGTTTCCTGAAATCTCAGCACACATTTTTTTCACCTAATATTGATGACACTTTCAGGTAATCATCAGTACCCCAATCCCACTTGGCTCACCAAATTTCGTTCTTCTAGGTTAAACCGTTCGTTGCCATTATCAGTTTTAATTTTTAGATTTCACTCAGTTCTCTCCTATATGAATACATGTAGTAGGAACTCTAAATCAAACACGGTTTGTGCTAGCTCTTCGAAACTTGACAAAATAACGTAGATCCAAGTTCTATCTCTATGGTTTGTTTCCTATTGATGTAGCTCTAAGCAGGACCGGCACAAATCATTTCAAGGAAATGGGTTGCCAAGCTTCCAAAAAACTATTAGTTTCCTGAAATCTCAGCATACATTTTTTCACCCAATCTTGAAGACACTTTCAGGTAATGATCAGTACCCCAATCCCACTTGGCTCACCAAATTTCGTTCTTCTAGGTTAAACCATTCATTGGCAGTAACAGTTTTAATTTTTAGGTTTCACTCTGTTTTCTCCTCTATGGATACATGTAGTTGGAACTCTAAATCAAACACGGTTTGTGTTAGCTCTTTGAAACTTGACACAATAAAGTAGTTCCAAGTTCTATCTCTATGGTTTGTTTCATATTGATATAGCCCTAAGCAGAGACTGGCGCAAATCACTTTCATGAAAGGGGTTGCCAAGCTTCCAAAAAACTATGAGTTTCCTGAAATCTTAGCACATATTTTTTCACCCAATCTTGATTACACTTTCAGGTAATGATCAGTACCCCAATCCCACTTGGCTCACCAAATTTCGTTCTTCTAGGTTAAACCGTTCCTTGGCAGTATCAGTTTTAATTTTTAGGTTTCACTCTCTTTTCTCCTATATGGATACATGTAGTTGGAACTCTAAATCAAACACATTTTGTGCTAGCTCATGGAAACTTTACACAATAAAGTAGTTTCAAGTTCTATCTCTATGGTTTTTTTCCTATTGATGTAGCTCTAAGCAGAGACCTGCGCAAATCACTTTCATGGAAAGTTGTTGCCAAGCTTCCAAAAAACTACGAGTTTCCTGAAATCTCAGCACACATTTTTTCACCCAATCTTGATGACACTTTCAGGTAATGATCAGTACCCCAATCCCACTTGGCTCACCAAATTTCGTTCTTCTAGTTTAAACCGTTCGTTGGCAGTATCAGTTTTAATTTTTAGGTTTCACTCTGTTTTCTCCTATATGGATACATGTAGTTGGAACTCTAAATCAAACACGGTTTGTGCTAGCTCTTTGAAACTTGATACAATAAAGTAGTTCCAAGGTCTATCTCTATGGTTTGTTTCCTATTGATGTAGCCCTAAGCAGAGACTGGCGCAAATCACTTTCATGGAAAGGGGTTGCCAATGTTCCAAAAAACTATGAGTTTCCTGAAATCTCAGCACACATTTTTTCACCCAATCTTGATGACACTTTCAGGTAATGATCAGTACCCCTATCCCACTTGGCTCACCAATTTCGTTATTCTAGGTTAAACCGTTCGTTGGCAGTATCAGTTTTAATTTTTAGGTTTCACTCTGTTTTCTCCTATATGTATACATGTAGTTGGAACTCTAAATCAAACACATTTTGTGCTAGCTCTTAGAAACTTGACACAATAAAGTAGTTCCAAGTTCTATCTCTATGGTTTTTTTCCTATTGATGTATCCCTAAGCAGAGACCTGCGCAAATCACTTTCATGGAAAGGGGTTGCCAAGCTTCCAAAAAACTACGAGTTTCCTGAAATCTCAGCACACAGTTTTTCACCCAAATTTGATGACACTTTCAGGTAATGATCAGTACCCCAATCCCTCTTGGCTCACCAAATTTCGTTCTTCTAGGTTAAACCGTCCGTTGGCTGTAACAGTTTTAATTTTTAGGTTTCACTCTGCTTTCTCGTATATGGATACATGTAGTTGGAACTCTAAATCAAACACGGTTTGTGCTAGCTCTTTGAAACTTGACACAATAAAGTAGTTCCAAGTTCTATCTCTATGGTTTTTTTCCTATTGATGTAGCCCTAAGCAGAGACTGGCGCAAATCACTTAAATGGAAAGGGGTTTCCATGCTTCCAAAAAACTACGAGTTTCCTGAAATCTCAGAATACATTTTTTCACCCAGTCTTGATGACACGTTCAGGTAATGATCAGTACCCCAATCCCACTTGGCTCACCAAAATTCGTTCTTCTAGGTTAAACCGTTCGTTGGCAGTATCAGTTTTAATTTTTAGGTTTCACTCTGTTTTCTCCTATATGGATACATGTAGTTGGAACTCTAAATCAAACACGGTGTGCTAGCTCTTTGAAACTTGACACAATAAAGTAGTTCCAAATTCTATCGCTATGGTTTGTTTCCTATTGATGTAGCCCTAAGCAGAGACCGGCGCAAATCACTTTCATGGAAAGTTGTTGCCAAGCTTCCAAAAACACTACGAGTTTCCTGAAATCTCAGCACAAATTTTTTCACCCAATCTTGATGACACTTTCAGGTAATGATCAGTACCCCAATACCACTTGGCTCACCAAATTTCGTTATTCTAGGTTAAACGGTTCGTTGGCAGTAACAGTTTTAATTTTTAGGTTTCACTCTGTTTTCTCATATATTTATACATGTATTTGGAAGTATAAATCAAACACGGTTTGTGCTAGCTCTTGGAAACTTGACACAATAAAGAAGTTCCAAGTTCTATCTCTATGGTTTGTTTCCTATTGATATAGCCCTAAGCAGAGACTGGTGCAAATCACTTTCATCGAAAGTTGTTTCCAAGCTTCCAAAAAACTACGAGTTTCCTGAAATCTCAGCACACATTTTTTCAACCAATTTGGATGACACTTTTAGGTAATGATCAATACCCCAATCCCACTTGGCTCACCAAATTTCGTTCTTCTAGGTTAAACCATTCGTTGGCAGTAACAGTTTTAATTTTTAGGTTTCACTCTGTTTTCTCCTATATGGATACATGTAGTTGGAAGTCTAAATCAAACACGGTTTGTGCTAGCCCTTGGAATCTTGACACAATAGAGTAGTTCCAAGTTCTATCTCTATGGTTTGTTTCCTATTGATGTAGCCCTAAGCAGAGACTTTCGCAAATCACTTTCATGGAAAGGGGTTGCCAAGCTTCCAAAAAACTACGAGTCTCCTGAAATCTCAGCATACATTTTTTCACCCAATCTTGATGACACTTTAAGGTAATGATCAGTACGGAATCCCACTTGGCTCACCAAATTTCGTTCTTCTAGTTTAAACCGTTCCTTGGCAGTATCAGTTTTAATTTTTAGCTTTCACTCTGTTTTCTCCTATATGGATACATGTAGTTGGAACTCTAAATCAAACACGGTTTGTTCTAGCTCTTTGAAACTTGACACAATAAAGTAGTTCCAAGTTCTATCTCTATGGTTTGTTTCCTATTGATGTAGCCCTAAGCAGAGACCGGCGCAAATCACTTTTATGGAAAGTTGTTGCCAAGCTTCCAAAAAACTACGAGTTTCCTGAAATCTCAGCACACATTTTTTCACCCAAACTTGATGACACTTTCAGGTAATGATCAGTACGGAATCCCACTTGGCTCACCAAATTTCGTTCTTCTAGTTTAAACCGTTCCTTGGCAGTATCAGTTTTAATTTTTAGCTTTCACTCTTTTTTCTCCTATATGGATACATGTAGTTGGAACTCTAAATCAAACACGGTTTGTGCTAGCTCTTGGAAACTTGACACAATAAGGTACTTCCAAGTTCTATCTCTATGGTTTGTTTCCTGATGTAGCCCTAAGCAGAGACTGGCGCAAATCACTTTCATGGAAAGGGGTTGCCAAGCTTCCAAAAAACTATGAGTTTCCTGAAATCTCAGCACACATTTTTTCACCCAATCTTGATGACACTTTCATGTAATGATCAGTACCCCAATCCCACTTGGCTCACCAAATTTCGTTCTTCTAGGTTAAACCGTTCGTTGGCAGTAACATTTTTAATTTTTAGGTTTCACTCTGTTTTCTCCAATATGGATAAATGTAGTTGGAACTCTAAATCAAACACGGTTTGTGCTAGCTCTTTGAAACTTGACACAATAAAGTAGTTCTAAGTTCTATCTCTATGCTTTGTTTACTATTGATGTAGCCCTAAGCAGAGACTGGCGCAAATCACTTTCATGGAAAGGGGTTGCCAAGCTTCCAAAAAACTATGAGTTTCCTGAAATCTCAGCACACATTTTTTCACCCAGTCTTGATGACACGTTCAGGTAATGATCAGTACCCCAATCCCACTTGGCTCACCAAAATTCGTTCTTCTAGGTTAAACCGTTCGTTGGCAGTATCAGTTTTAATTTTTAGGTTTCACTCTGTTTTCTCCTATATGGATACATGTAGTTGGAACTCTAAATCAAACACGGTTTTTGCTAGCCCTTGGAATCTTGACACAATAGAGTAGTTCCAAGTTCTATCTCTATGGTTTGTTTCCTATTGATGTAGCACTAAGCAGAGACTGGCGCAAATCACTTTCATGGAAAGGGGTTGCCAAGCTTCCAAAAAACTACGAGTCTCCTGAAATCTCAGCATACATTTTTTCACCCAATCTTGATGACACTTTCAGGTAATGATCAGTACGGAATCCCACTTGGCTCACCAAATTTCGTTCTTCTAGGTTAAACCGTTCGTTGGCAGTATCAGTTTTAATTTTTAGGTTTCACTCTGTTTTCTCCTATATGGATACATGTAGTTGGAACTCTAAATCAAACACGGTGTGCTAGCTCTTTGAAACTTCACACAATAAAGTAGTTCCAAATTCTATCGCTATGGTTTGTTTCCTATTGATGTAGCCCTAAGCACAGACCGGCGCAAATCACTTTCATGGAAAGTTGTTGCCAAGCTTCCAAAAACACTACGAGTTTCCTGAAATCTCAGCACAAATTTTTTCACCCAATCTTGATGACACTTTCAGGTAATGATCAGTACCCCAATACCACTTGGCTCACCAAATTTCGTTATTCTAGGTTAAACGGTTCGTTGGCAGTAACAGTTTTAATTTTTAGGTTTCACTCTGTTTTCTCATATATTTATACATGTATTTGGAAGTATAAATCAAACACGGTTTGTGCTAGCTCTTGGAAACTTGACACAATAAAGAAGTTCCAAGTTCTATCTCTATGGTTTGTTTCCTATTGATGTAGCCCTAAGCAGAGACTGGTGCAAATCACTTTCATCGAAAGTTGTTTCCAAGCTTCCAAAAAACTACGAGTTTCCTGAAATCTCAGCACACATTTTTTCAACCAATTTGGATGACACTTTTAGGTAATGATCAATACCCCAATCCCACTTGGCTCACCAAATTTCGTTCTTCTAGGTTAAACCGTTCGTTGGCAGTAACAGTTTTAATTTTTAGGTTTCACTCTGTTTTCTCCTATATGGATACATGTAGTTGGAACTCTAAATCAAACACGGTTTGTGCTAGCTCTTGCAAACTTGACACAATGAGGTAGTTCCAAGTTCTATCTCTATGGTTTGTTTCCTATTGATGTAGCCCTAAGCAGAGATTGGCACAAATCACTTTCATGGAAATGGGTTGCCAAGCTTCCAAAATACTACGAGTTTCCTGAAATCTCAGTACACATTTTTTCACCCAATCTTGATGACACTTTCAGGTAATGATCAGTACCCCAATCCCACTTGACTCACCAAATTTCGTTCTTCTAGGTTAAACCGTTCGTTGGCAGTATCAGTTTTAATTTTTAGGTTTCACTCTGTTTTCTCCTATATGGATACATGTAGCTGGAACTCTAAATCAAACACGGTTTGTGCTAGATCTTGGAAACTTGACACAATACAGTAGTTCCAAGTTCTATCTCTATGGTTTTTTTCCTATTGATGTAGCTCTAAGCAGAGACCTGCGCAAATCACTTTCATGGAAAGTTGTTGCCAAGCTTCCAAAAAACTACGAGTTTCCTGAAATCTCAGCACACATTTTTTCACCCAATCTTGATGACACTTTCAGGTAATGATCAGTACCCCAATCCCACTTGGCTCACCAAATTTCGTTCTTCTAGTTTAAACCGTTCGTTGGCAGTATCAGTTTTAATTTTTAGGTTTCACTCTGTTTTCTCCTATATGGATACATGTAGTTGGAACTCTAAATCAAACACGGTTTGTGCTAGCTCTTTGAAACTTGATACAATAAAGTAGTTCCAAGGTCTATCTCTATGGTTTGTTTCCTATTGATGTAGCCCTAAGCAGAGACTGGCGCAAATCACTTTCATGGAAAGGGGTTGCCAATGTTCCAAAAAACTATGAGTTTCCTGAAATCTCAGCACACATTTTTTCACCCAATCTTGATGACACTTTCAGGTAATGATCAGTACCCCTATCCCACTTGGCTCACCAATTTCGTTATTCTAGGTTAAACCGTTCGTTGGCAGTATCAGTTTTAATTTTTAGGTTTCACTCTGTTTTCTCCTATATGTATACATGTAGTTGGAACTCTAAATCAAACACATTTTGTGCTAGCTCTTAGAAACTTGACACAATAAAGTAGTTCCAAGTTCTATCTCTATGGTTTTTTTCCTATTGATGTATCCCTAAGCAGAGACCTGCGCAAATCACTTTCATGGAAAGGGGTTGCCAAGCTTCCAAAAAACTACGAGTTTCCTGAAATCTCAGCACACAGTTTTTCACCCAAATTTGATGACACTTTCAGGTAATGATCAGTACCCCAATCCCTCTTGGCTCACCAAATTTCGTTCTTCTAGGTTAAACCGTCCGTTGGCTGTAACAGTTTTAATTTTTAGGTTTCACTCTGCTTTCTCGTATATGGATACATGTAGTTGGAACTCTAAATCAAACACGGTTTGTGCTAGCTCTTTGAAACTTGACACAATAAAGTAGTTCCAAGTTCTATCTCTATGGTTTTTTTCCTATTGATGTAGCCCTAAGCAGAGACTGGCGCAAATCACTTAAATGGAAAGGGGTTTCCATGCTTCCAAAAAACTACGAGTTTCCTGAAATCTCAGAATACATTTTTTCACCCAGTCTTGATGACACGTTCAGGTAATGATCAGTACCCCAATCCCACTTGGCTCACCAAAATTCGTTCTTCTAGGTTAAACCGTTCGTTGGCAGTATCAGTTTTAATTTTTAGGTTTCACTCTGTTTTCTCCTATATGGATACATGTAGTTGGAACTCTAAATCAAACACGGTGTGCTAGCTCTTTGAAACTTGACACAATAAAGTAGTTCCAAATTCTATCGCTATGGTTTGTTTCCTATTGATGTAGCCCTAAGCAGAGACCGGCGCAAATCACTTTCATGGAAAGTTGTTGCCAAGCTTCCAAAAACACTACGAGTTTCCTGAAATCTCAGCACAAATTTTTTCACCCAATCTTGATGACACTTTCAGGTAATGATCAGTACCCCAATACCACTTGGCTCACCAAATTTCGTTATTCTAGGTTAAACGGTTCGTTGGCAGTAACAGTTTTAATTTTTAGGTTTCACTCTGTTTTCTCATATATTTATACATGTATTTGGAAGTATAAATCAAACACGGTTTGTGCTAGCTCTTGGAAACTTGACACAATAAAGAAGTTCCAAGTTCTATCTCTATGGTTTGTTTCCTATTGATATAGCCCTAAGCAGAGACTGGTGCAAATCACTTTCATCGAAAGTTGTTTCCAAGCTTCCAAAAAACTACGAGTTTCCTGAAATCTCAGCACACATTTTTTCAACCAATTTGGATGACACTTTTAGGTAATGATCAATACCCCAATCCCACTTGGCTCACCAAATTTCGTTCTTCTAGGTTAAACCGTTCGTTGGCAGTAACAGTTTTAATTTTTAGGTTTCACTCTGTTTTCTCCTATATGGATACATGTAGTTGGAAGTCTAAATCAAACACGGTTTGTGCTAGCCCTTGGAATCTTGACACAATAGAGTAGTTCCAAGTTCTATCTCTATGGTTTGTTTCCTATTGATGTAGCCCTAAGCAGAGACTTTCGCAAATCACTTTCATGGAAAGGGGTTGCCAAGCTTCCAAAAAACTACGAGTCTCCTGAAATCTCAGCATACATTTTTTCACCCAATCTTGATGACACTTTAAGGTAATGATCAGTACGGAATCCCACTTGGCTCACCAAATTTCGTTCTTCTAGTTTAAACCGTTCCTTGGCAGTATCAGTTTTAATTTTTAGCTTTCACTCTGTTTTCTCCTATATGGATACATGTAGTTGGAACTCTAAATCAAACACGGTTTGTTCTAGCTCTTTGAAACTTGACACAATAAAGTAGTTCCAAGTTCTATCTCTATGGTTTGTTTCCTATTGATGTAGCCCTAAGCAGAGACCGGCGCAAATCACTTTTATGGAAAGTTGTTGCCAAGCTTCCAAAAAACTACGAGTTTCCTGAAATCTCAGCACACATTTTTTCACCCAAACTTGATGACACTTTCAGGTAATGATCAGTACGGAATCCCACTTGGCTCACCAAATTTCGTTCTTCTAGTTTAAACCGTTCCTTGGCAGTATCAGTTTTAATTTTTAGCTTTCACTCTTTTTTCTCCTATATGGATACATGTAGTTGGAACTCTAAATCAAACACGGTTTGTGCTAGCTCTTGGAAACTTGACACAATAAGGTACTTCCAAGTTCTATCTCTATGGTTTGTTTCCTGATGTAGCCCTAAGCAGAGACTGGCGCAAATCACTTTCATGGAAAGGGGTTGCCAAGCTTCCAAAAAACTATGAGTTTCCTGAAATCTCAGCACACATTTTTTCACCCAGTCTTGATGACACGTTCAGGTAATGATCAGTACCCCAATCCCACTTGGCTCACCAAAATTCGTTCTTCTAGGTTAAACCGTTCGTTGGCAGTATCAGTTTTAATTTTTAGGTTTCACTCTGTTTTCTCCTATATGGATACATGTAGTTGGAACTCTAAATCAAACACGGTTTTTGCTAGCCCTTGGAATCTTGACACAATAGAGTAGTTCCAAGTTCTATCTCTATGGTTTGTTTCGTATTGATGTAGCCCTAAGCAGAGACTGGCGCAAATCACTTTCATGGAAAGGGGTTGCCAAGCTTCCAAAAAACTACGAGTCTCCTGAAATCTCAGCATACATTTTTTCACCCAATCTTGATGACACTTTCAGGTAATGATCAGTACGGAATCCCACTTGGCTCACCAAATTTCGTTCTTCTAGGTTAAACCGTTCGTTGGCAGTATCAGTTTTAATTTTTAGGTTTCACTCTGTTTTCTCCTATATGGATACATGTAGTTGGAACTCTAAATCAAACACGGTGTGCTAGCTCTTTGAAACTTGACACAATAAAGTAGTTCCAAATTCTATCGCTATGGTTTGTTTCCTATTGATGTAGCCCTAAGCAGAGACCGGCGCAAATCACTTTCATGGAAAGTTGTTGCCAAGCTTCCAAAAACACTACGAGTTTCCTGAAATCTCAGCACAAATTTTTTCACCCAATCTTGATGACACTTTCAGGTAATGATCAGTACCCCAATACCACTTGGCTCACCAAATTTCGTTATTCTAGGTTAAACGGTTCGTTGGCAGTAACAGTTTTAATTTTTAGGTTTCACTCTGTTTTCTCATATATTTATACATGTATTTGGAAGTATAAATCAAACACGGTTTGTGCTAGCTCTTGGAAACTTGACACAATAAAGAAGTTCCAAGTTCTATCTCTATGGTTTGTTTCCTATTGATGTAGCCCTAAGCAGAGACTGGTGCAAATCACTTTCATCGAAAGTTGTTTCCAAGCTTCCAAAAAACTACGAGTTTCCTGAAATCTCAGCACACATTTTTTCAACCAATTTGGATGACACTTTTAGGTAATGATCAATACCCCAATCCCACTTGGCTCACCAAATTTCGTTCTTCTAGGTTAAACCGTTCGTTGGCAGTAACAGTTTTAATTTTTAGGTTTCACTCTGTTTTCTCCTATATGGATACATGTAGTTGGAACTCTAAATCAAACACGGTTTGTGCTAGCTCTTGCAAACTTGACACAATGAGGTAGTTCCAAGTTCTATCTCTATAGTTTGTTTCCTATTGATGTAGCCCTAAGCAGAGATTGGCACAAATCACTTTCATGGAAATGGGTTGCCAAGCTTCCAAAATACTACGAGTTTCCTGAAATCTCAGTACTCATTTTTTCACCCAATCTTGATGACACTTTCAGGTAATGATCAGTACCCCAATCCCACTTGGCTCACCAAATTTCGTTCTTCTAGGTTAAACCGTTCGTTGGCAGTATCAGTTTTAATTTTTAGGTTTCACTCTGTTTTCTCCTATATGGATACATGTAGCTGGAACTCTAAATCAAACACGGTTTGTGCTAGATCTTGGAAACTTGACACAATACAGTAGTTCCAAGTTCTATCTCTATGGTTTTTTTCCTATTGATGTAGCCCTAATCACAGACTGGCACAAATCACTTTCATGGAAAGGGGTTGCCAAGCTTCCAAAAAACTACCAGATTCCTGAAATCTTAGCACACACTTTTTTCACTCAATCTTGATGACACTTTCAGGTAATGATCAGTATCCCAATCCCACTTGGCTCACCAAATTTTGTTCTCCTAGGTTAAACAGATCGTTGGCAGTAACATTTTAAATTTTTAGGTTTCACTCTGTTTTCTCCTATATGGATAAATGTACTTGGAACTCTAAATCAAACACGGTTTGTGCTAGCTCTTGGAAACTTGACACAATAAAGTAGTTCCAAGTTCTATCTCTATGGTTTGTTTCGTATTGATGTAGCCCTAAGCAGAGACTGGCGCAAATCACTTTCATGGAAAGGGGTTGCCAAGCTTCCAAAAAACTATGAGTTTCCTGAAATCTCAGCACACATTTTTTCACCCAATCTTGATGACACTTTCATGTAATGATCATTACCCCAATCCCAATTGGCTCACCAAATTTCGTTCTTCTAGGTTAAACCGTTCGTTGGCAGTAACATTTTTAATTTTTAGGTTTCACTCTGTTTTCTCCAATATGGATAAATGTAGTTGGAACTCTAAATCAAACACGGTTTGTAATAGCTCTTTGAAACTTGACACAATAAAGTAGTTCCTAGTTCTATCTCTATGCTTTGTTTACTATTGATGTAGCCCTAAGCAGAGACTGGCGCAAATCACTTTCATGGAAAGGGGTTGCCAAGTTTCCAAAAAACTATGAGTTTCCTGAAATCTCAGCACACATTTTTTCACCCAATCTTGATGACACTTTCAGGTAATGATCAGTACCCCAATCCCACTTGGCTCACCAAATTTCGTTCTTCTAGGTTAAGCAGTTCGTTGGAGAAACACTTTTAATTTTTAGGTTTCACTCTGTTTTCTCCTATATGGATACATGTAGTTGGAACTCTAAATCAAACACGGTTTGTGCTAGCCCTTGGAATCTTGACACAATAAAGTAGTTCCAAGTTCTATCTCGATGGTTTGTTTCCTATTGATGTAGCCCTAAGCAGAGAATGGCGCAAATCACTTAAATGGAAAGGGGTTGCCAAGCTTCCAAAAAACTACGAGTTTCCTGAAATCTCAGCACACATTTTTTCACCCAAACTTGATGACACTTTCAGGTAATGATCAGTACCCCAATCCCACTTGGCTCAACAAATTTCGTTCTTCTAGGTTAAACCGTTCATTGGCAGTAACAGTTTTAAATTTTAGGTTTCACTCTGTTTTCTCCTATATGGATACATGTAGTTGGAAGTCTAAATCAAACACGGTTTGTGCTAGCTCTTGGAAACTTGACACAATAAAGTAGTTCCAAGTTCTATCTCTATGGTTTGTTTCCTATTCATGTAGCCCTAAGCAGAGACTGGCGCAAATCACTTTCAAGGAAAGGGGTTGCCAAGCTTCCAAAAAACTACTAGTTTCCTGAAATCTCAGCACACATTTTTTCACCCAATCTTGATGACACGTTCAGGTAATGATCAGTACCCCAATCCCACTTGGCTCACCAAATTTCGTTCTTCTAGTTTAAACCGTTCGTTGGCAGTATCAGTTTTAATTTTTAGGTTTCACTCTGTTTTCTCCTATATGGATACATGTAGTTGGAACTCTAAATCAAACACGGTTTGTGCTAGCCCTTGGAATCTTGACACAATAGAGTAGTTCCAAGTTCTATCTCTATGGTTTGTTACCTATTGATGTAGCCCTAAGCAGAGACTGGTGCAAATCACTTTCATGGAAAGGGGTTGCCAAGCTTCCAAAAAACTACGAGTCTCCTGAAAACTCAGCATACATTTTTTCACCCAATCTTGATGACACTTTCAGGTAATGATCAGTACGGAATCCCACTTGGCTCACCAAATTTCGTTCTTCTAAGTTAAACCATTCGTTGGCAGGTATCAGTTTTAATTTTAAGGTTTCACTCTGTTTTCTCCTATATGGATACATGTAGTTGGAAGTCTAAATCAAACACGGTTTGTGCTAGCCCTTGGAATCTTGACACAATAGAGTAGTTCCAAGTTCTATCTCTATGGTTTGTTTCCTATTGATGTAGCCCTAAGCAGAGACTGGCGCAAATCACTTTCATGGAAAGGGGTTTCCAAGATTCCAAAATACTATGAGTTTCCTGAAATCTCAGCACACATTTTTTCACCCAATCTTGATGACACTTTCAGGTAATGATCAGTACCCCAATCCCACTTGGCTCACCAAATTTTGTTCTTCTAGGATAACCGTTCATTGGCAGTATCAGTTTTAATTTTTAGGTTTCACTCTGTTTTCTCCTATATGGATACATGTAGTTGGAAGTCTAAATCAAACACGGTTTGTGCTAGCCCTTGGAATCTTGACACAATAGAGTAGTTCCAAGTTCTATCTCTATGGTTTGTTTCCTATTGATGTAGCCCTAAGCAGAGACTGGCGCAAATCACTTTCATGGAAAGGGGTTGCCAATCTTCCAAAAAACTACGAGTCTCCTGAAATCTCAGCATACATTTTTTCACCCAATCTTGATGACACTTTCAGGTAATGATCAGTACGGAATCCCACTTGGCTCACCAAATTTCGTTCTTCTAGGTTAAACCGTTCCTTGGCAGTATCAGTTTTAATTTTTAGGTTTCACTCTGTTTTCTCCTATATGGATACATGTAGTTGGAACTCTAAATCAAACACGGTTTGTGCTAGCTCTTGGAAACTTGACACAATAAAGTAGTTTCAAGTCATATCTCTATGGTTTTTTTCCTATTGATGTAGCCCTAAGCAGAGACCTGCGCAAATCACTTTCATGGAAAGTTGCTGCCAAGCTTCCAAAAAACAACGAGTTTCCTGAAATCTCAGCACACATTTTTTCATACAATCTTCATGACACTTTCAGGTAAATATCAGTACCCCAATCCCACTTGGCTCACCAAATTTCGTTCTTCTATGTTATACCGTTCGTTGGCAGTAACAGTTTTAATTTTTAGGTTTCACTCTGTTTTCCCCTATAAGGATACATGTAGTTGGAACTCTAAATCAAACACGGTTTGTGCTAGCTCTTGGAAACTTGACACAATAAAGTAGTTCCAAGTTCTATCTCTATGGTTTCTTTCCTATTGATGAGCCCTAAGCAGAGACTGGCGCAAATCACTTTCATGGAAAGGTGTTGCCAAGCTTCCAAAAAACTACGAGTTTCCTAAAATCTCAGCACACATTTTTTCTCCCAATCTTGATGACACCTTCAAGTAATGATCAGTACCCCAATCCCACTTGGCTCACCAAATTTCATTCTTCTAGGTTAAACCGTTCGCTGGCAGTAACAGTTTTAATTTTTAGGTTTCACTCTGTTTTCTCCTATATGGATACATGTAGTTGGAACTCTAAATCAAACACGGTTTGTGCTAGCCCTTGGAATGTTGACACAAAAAAGTAGTTCCAAGTTCTTTCTCTATGGTTTGTTTCCTTTTGATGTAGCCCTAAGCAGAGACTGGCGCAAATCACTTTAATGGAAGGGGTTGCCATGCTTCCAAAAAACTACGAGTTTCCTGAAATCTCAGCATACATTTTTTCATCGAATCTTGATGACACTTTCAGGTAATGATCAGTACCCCAATCCCACTTGGCTCACCAAATTTCGTTCTTCTAGGTTAAACTCTTCGTTGGCAGTCTCAGTTTTAATTTTTAGGTTTCACTCTGTTTTCTCCTATATGGATACATGTAGTTGGAACTCTAAATCAAACACGGTTTGTTTTAGCTCTTTGAAACTTGACACTATAAAGTAGTTCCAAGTTCTATCTCTATGGTTTGTTTCCTATTGATGTAGCCCTAAGTAGAGACCGACGCAAATCACTTTCATTGAAAGTTGTTGCCACGCTTCCAAAAAACTACGAGTTTCCTGAAATATCAGCACACATTTTTTCACCCAATCTGGATGACACTTTCAGGTATTGATCAGTACCCCAATCCCACTTGGCTCACCAAATTTCGTTCTTCTAGGTTAAACCGTTCGTTGGCAGTAACAGTTTTAATTTTTATGTATCACTCTGTTTTCTCCTATATGGATACATGTAGTTGGAACTCTAAATCAAACACGGTTTGTGCTAGTTCTTGGAAACTTGACACAATAAAGTAGTTCCAAGTTCTATCTCTATGGTTTGTTTCCTAGAGATGTAGCCCTAAGCAGAGACTGGCACAAATCACTTTCATGGAAAGGGGTTGCCAAGCTTCCAAAAAACTACGAGTTTCCTGAAATCTCAGTACACATTTTTTCACCCAAACTTGAAGACACTTTCAGGTAATGATCAGTACCCCAATCCGACTTGGCTCACCAAATTTCCTTCTTCTAGGTTAAACCGTTCGTTGGCAGTACCAGTTTTAATTTTTAAGTTTCACTCTGTTTTCTCCTATATGGATACATGTAGTTGGAACTCTAAATCAAACACGGTTTGTGCTAGCTCTTGGAAACTTGAAACAATAAATAGTTTCAAGGACTATCTCTATGGTTTGTTTCCTATTGATGTAGCCCTAAGCAGAGACTGGCGCAAATCACTTTCATGGAAAGGGGTTGCCAAGCTTCAAAAAAATACAGGTTTCCTGATATCTGAGCACACATTTTTTCACCCAATCTTGATGACACTTTCAAGTAATGATCAGCACCCCATTCCCACTTGGCTCACCAAATTTCGTTCTTCTAGGTTAAACAGTTCATTGACAGTATCAGTTTTAATTTTTAGGTTTCACTCTGTTTTCTCCTATATGGATACATGTAGTTGGAACTCTAAAACAAACATGGTTTCAGCTAGCTCTTGGAAACTTGACACAATAAAGTAGTTCCAAGTTCTATCTCTATGGTTTGTTTCCTATTGATGTAGCCCTAAGCAGAGACCGGCCCAAATCACTTTCATGGAAAGGGGTTGCCAAGCTTCCAAAAAACTACGAGTTTCCTGAAATCTCAGCATACATTTTTTCACCCAATCTTCATGACACTTTCAGGTAAATATCAGTACCCCAATCCCACTTGGTTCACCAAATTTCGTTCTTCTAGGTTATACCGTTCATTGGCAGTAACAGTTTTAATTTTTAGGTTTCACTCTGTTTTCCCCTATAAGGATACATGTAGTTGGAACTCTAAATCAAACACGGTTTGTGCTAGCTCTTGGAAACTTGACACAATAAAGTAGTTCCAAGTTCTATCTCTATGGTTTCTTTCCTATTGATGAGCCCTAATCAGAGACTGGCGCAAATCACTTTCATGGAAAGGGGTTGCCAAGCTTCCAAAAAACTACGAGTTTCCTAAAATCTCAGCACACATTTTTTCACCCAATCTTGATGACACCTTCAAGTAATGATCAGTACCCCAATCCCACTTGGCTCACCAAATTTCATTCTTCTAGGTTAAACCGTTCGCTGGCAGTAACAGTTTTAATTTTTAGGTTTCACTCTGTTTTCTCCTATATGTATACATGTAGTTGGAAATCTAAATCAAACACGGTTTGTGCTAGCCCTTGGAATGTTGACACAATAAAGTAGTTCCAAGTTCTTTCTCTATGGTTTGTTTCCTTTTGATGTAGCCCTAAGCAGAGACTGGCGCAAATCACTTTAATGGAAGGGGTTGCCATGCTTCCAAAAATCTACGAGTTTCCTGAAATCTCAGCATACATTTTTTCACCCAATCTTGATGACACTTTCAGGTAATGATCAGTACCCCAATCCCACTTGGCTCACCAAATTTCGTTCTTCTAGGTTAAACCGTTCGTTGGCAGTATCAGTTTTAATTTTTAGGTTTCACTCTGTTTTCTCCAATATGGATACTTGTAGTTGGAACTCTAAATCAAACACGGTTTGTGCTAGATCTGGGAAACTTGACACAATAAAGTAGTTCCAAGTTCTATCGCTATGATTTGTTTCCTATTGATGTAGCCCTAAGCAGAGACCTGCGCAAATCACTTTCATGGAAAAGGGTTGCCAAACTTCCAAAAACTATGAGTTACCTGAAATCTCAGGATACATTTTTTCCTCCAATCTTGAATACACTTTCAGGTAATGATCAGTACCCCAATCCCACTTGGCTCAACAAATTTCGTTCTTCTAGGTTAAACCGTTCGTTGGCAGTATCAGTTTTAATTTTTAGGTTTCACTCTGTTTTCTCCTGTATGGATACATGTAGTTGGAACTCTAAATCAAACACGGTTTGTGCTAGCTCTTTGAAACTTCACACAATAAAGTAGTTCCAAGGTCTATCTCTATGGTTTGTTTCCTATATATGTAGCCCTAGGCAGAGATTGGCGCAAATCACTTTAATGGAAAGGGGTTGCCAAGCTTCCAAAAAACTACCAGTTTCCTGAAATCTCAGCACACATTTTTTCACCCAATCTTGATGACACTTTCAGATAATGATCAGTACCCCAATCCCACTTGGCACACCAAATTTCAATTTTCTAGGTTAAACCGTTCGTTGGCAGTAACAGTTTCAATTTTTAGGTTTCACTCTGTTTTCTCCTATATGGATACATGTAGTTGGAACTCTAAATCAAACACGGTTTGTGCTAGCTCTTGGAAACTTGACACAATAAAGTAGTTCCATGTTCTATCTCTATATTTTGTTTCCTATTGATGTAGCCCTAAGCAGAGACCGGCGCAAATCACTTACATGGAAAGGGGTTGCCAAGCTCCCAAAAAACTAGGAGTTTCCTGAAATCTCAGCATACATTTTTTCACCCAACCTTGAAGACACTTTCAGGTAATGATCTTACCCCAATCCCACTTGGCTCAACAAATTTTGTTCTTCTAGGTTAAACCGTTTGTTGCCATCATCAGTTTTAATTTTTAGGTTTCACTCAGTTTTCTCCTATATGGATACATGTAGTTGGAACTCTAAATCAAACACGGTTTTTGCTAGCTCTTTGAAACTTGACACAATAAAGTAGTTCCAAGTTCTATCTCTATGGTTTGTTTCATATTGATATAGCCCTAAGCAGAGACTGGCGCAAATCACTTTCATATAAAGGGGTTGCCAAGCTTCCAAAAAAGTATGAGTTTTCTGAAATCTCAGCACATATTTTTTCACCCAATCTTGATGACACTTTCAGGTAATGATCAGTACCCCAATCCCACTTGGCTCACCAAATTTCGTTCTTCTAGGTTAAACCGTTCCTTGTCAGTATCAGTTTTAATTTTTAGGTTTCACTCTGTTTTCTCCTATATGGATACATGTAGTTGGAACTCTAAAACAAACACGGTTTGTGCTAGCTCTTTCAAACTTGACACAATAAAGTAGTTCCAAGTTCTATCTCTATGGTTTGTTTCCTATTGATGTAGCCCTAAGCAGAGACCTGCGCAAATCACTTTCATGGAAAGGGGTTGCCAAGCTTCCAAAAAACTACGAGTTTCCTAAAATCTCAGCACACATTTTTTCACCCAATCTTGATGACACTTTCAGGTAATCATCAGTACCCCAATCCCACTTGGCTCACCAAATTTCGTTCTTCTAGGTTAAACCGTTCCTTGGCAGTATCAGTTTTAATTTTTAGGTTTCACTCTGTTTTCTCCTATAAGGATACATGTATTTGGAACTCTAAATCAAACACATTTTGTGGTAGCTCATGGAAACTTGACAGAGTAAAGTAGTTTCAAGTTCTATCTCTATGGTTTTTCTCCTATTGATGTAGCCCTAAGCAGAGACCTGCGCAAATCACTTTCATGGAAAGTTGTTGCCAAGCTTCCAAAAAACTACGAGTTTCCTGAAATCTCAGCACACATTTTTTCACCCAATCTTCATGACACTTTCAGGTAAATATCAGTACCCCAATCCCACTTGGCTCACCAAATTTCGTTCTTCTAGGTTAAACCGTTCGTTGGCAGTAACAGTTTTAATTTTTAGGTTTCACTCTGTTTTCCCCTATAAGGATACATGTAGTTGGAACTCTAAATCAAACACGGTTTGTGCTAGCTCTTGGAAACTTGACACAATAAAGTAGTTCCAAGTTCTATCTCTATGGTTTCTTTCCTATTGATGAGCCCTAAGCAGACACTGGCGCAAATCACTTTCATGGAAAGGAGTTGCCAAGCTTCCAAAAAACTACGAGTTTCCTAAAATCTCAGCACACATTTTTTCACCCAATCTTGATGACACTTTCAAGTAATGATCAGTACCACAATCCCACTTGGCTCACCAAATTTCATTCTTCTAGGTTAAACCGTTCGCTGGCAGTAACAGTTTTAATTTTTAGGTTTCACTCTGTTTTCTCCTATATGGATACATGTAGTTGGAACTCTAAATCAAACACGGTTTGTGCTAGCCCTTGGAATGTTGACACAATAAAGTAGTTCCAAGTTCTTTCTCTATGGTTTGTTTCCTATTGATGTAGCCCTAAGCAGAGACTGGCGCAAATCACTTTAATGGAAAGGGGTTGCCATGCTACCAAAAAACTACGAGTTTCCTGAAATCTCAGCATACATTTTTTCACCCAATCTTGATGACACTTTCAGGTAATGATCAGTACCCCAATCCCACTTGGCTCACCAAATTTCGTTCTTCTAGGTTAAACCGTTCGTTGGCAGCATCAGTTTTAATTTTTAGGTTTCACTCTGTTTTCTCCAATATGGATACATGTAGTTGGAACTCTAAATCAAACACGGTTTGTGCTAGATCTGGGAAACTTGACACAATAAAGTAGTTCCAAGTTCTATCGCTATGATTTGTTTCCTATTGATGTAGCCCTAAGCAGAGACCGGCGCAAATCACTTTCATGAAAAGTGTTGCCAAACTTCCAAAAAACTACGAGTTTCCTGAAATCTCAGCATACATTTTTTCAACCAATCTTGAAGACACTTTCAGGTAATGATCAGTACCCCAATCCCACTTGGCTCACCAATTTCGTTCTTCTAGGTTAAACCGTTCGTTGGCAGTAACAGTTTTAATTTTTAGGTTTCACTCTGCTTTCTCGTATATGGATACATGTAGTTGGAAATCTAAATCAAACACGGTTTGTGCTAGCTCTTTGAAACTTGACACAATAAAGTAGTTCCAAGGTCTATCTCTATGGTTTGTTTCCTATTGATGTAGCCCTAAGCAGTGACTGGCGCAAATCACTTAAATGGAAAGGGGTTTCCATGCTTCCAAAAAACTACGAGTTTCCTGAAATCTCAGCATACATTTTTTCATCCAATCTTGATGACACTTTCAGGTAATGATCAGTACCCCAATCCCACTTGGCTCACCAAATTTCGTTCTTCTAGGTTAAACTGTTCGTTTGCAGTCTCAGTTTTAATTTTTAGGTTTCACTCTGTTTTCTCCTATATGGATACATGTAGTTGGAACTCTAAATCAAACACGGTTTGTTTTAGCTCTTTGAAACTTGACACTATAAAGTAGTTCCAAGTTCTATCTCTATGGTTTGTTTCCTATTGATGTAGCCCTAAGCAGAGACTGGCGCAAATCACTTTAATGGAAAGCGGTTGCCAACTTCCAAAAAACTACGAGTTACCTGAAATCTCAGCATACATTTTTTCCTCCAATCTTGAATACACTTTCAGGTAATGATCAGTACTCCAATCCCACTTGGCTCACCAAATTTCATTCTTCTAGGTTAAACCGTTCGCTGGCAGTAACAGTTTTAATTTTTAGGTTTCACTCTGTTTTCTCCTATATGGATACATGTAGTTGGAACTCTAAATCAAACACGGTTTGTGCTAGCCCTTGGAATGTTGACACAATAAAGTAGTTCCAAGTTCTTTCTCTATGGTTTGTTTCCTATTGATGTAGCCCTAAGCAGAGACTGGCGCAAATCACTTTAATGGAAAGGGGTTGCCATGCTACCAAAAAATTACGAGTTTCCTGAAATCTCAGCATACATTTTTTCACCCAATCTTGATGACACTTTCAGGTAATGATCAGTACCCCAATCCCACTTGGCTCACCAAATTTCTTTCTTCTAGGTTAAACCGTTCGTTGGCAGTGTCAGTTTTAATTTTTAGGTTTCACTCTGTTTTCTCAAATATGGATACTTGTAGTTGGAACTCTAAATCAAACACGGTTTGTGGTAGATCTGGGAAACTTGACACAATAAAGTAGTTCCAAGTTCTATCGCTATGATTTGTTTCCTATTGATGTAGCCCTAAGCAGAGACCGGCGCAAATCACTTTCATGGAAAAGGGTTGCCAAACTTCCAAAAAACTAGGAGTTACCTGAAATCACAGCATACATTTTTTCCTCCAATCTTGAATACACTTTCAGGTAATGATCAGTACCCCAATCCCACTTGGCTCAACAAATTTCATTCTTCTAGGTTAAACCGTTCGTTGGCAGTATCAGTTTTAATTTTTAGGTTTCACTCTGTTTTCTCCTATATGGATACATGTAGTTGGAACTCTAAATCAAACACGGTTTGTGCTAGCTCTTTGAAACTTCACACAATAAAGTAGTTCCAAGGTCTTTCTCTATGGTTTGTTTCCTATATATGTAGCCCTAGGCAGAGATTGGCGCAAATCACTTTAATGGAAAGGGGTTGCCAAGCTTCCAAAAAACTACCAGTTTCCTGAAATCTCAGCACACATTTTTTCACCCAATCTTGATGACACTTTGAGATAATGATCAGTACCCCAATCGCACTTGGCACACCAAATTTCATTTTTCTAGGTTAAACCGTTCGTTGGCAGTAACAGTTTTAATTTTTAGGTTTCACTCTGTTTTCTCCTATATGGATACATGTATTTGGAACTCTAAATCAAACACGGTTTGTGCTAGCTCTTTGAAACTTCACACAATAAAGTAGTTCCAAGGTCTATCTCCATGGTTTGTTTCCTATTGATGTAGCACTAAGCAGAGACTGGCGCAAATCACTTTAATGGAAAGCGGTTGCCAAGCTTCCAAAAAACTACGAGTTTCCTGAAATCTCAGCACACATTTTTTCACCCAATCTTGATGACACTTTCAGATAATGATCAGAACCCCAATCGCACTTGGCACACCAAATTTCATTTTTCTAGGTTAAACCGTTCGTTGGCAGTAACAGTTTTAATTTTTAGGTTTCACTCTGTTTTCTCCTATATGGATACATGTAGTTGGAACTCTAAATCAAACACGGTTTGTGCTAGCTTATTGAAACTTGACACAGTAAAGCAGTTTCACATTCTAACTCTATGTTTTGTTTCCTTTTCATGTAGCCCTAAGCAGTGACTGGCGAGAAACACTTTCATTGAAAGGGGTTGCAAGCTTCCAAAAAACTACGAGTTTCCTGAAATCTCAGCACACATTTTTTCACCCAATCTTGATGACACTTTCAGATAATGATCAGTACCCCAATCGCACTTGGCACACCAAATTTCATTTTTCTAGGTTAAACCGTTCGTTGGCAGTAACAGTTTTAATTTTTAGGTTTCACTCTGTTTTCTCCTATATGGATACATGTAGTTGGAACTCTAAATCAAACACGGTTTGTGCTAGCTCTTGGAAACTTGACACAATAAAGTAGTTTCAAGTCATATCTCTATGGTTTTTTTCCTATTGATGTAGCCCTAAGCAGAGACCTGCGCAAATCACTTTCATGGAAAGTTGCTGCCAAGCTTCCAAAAAACAACGAGTTTCCTGAAATCTCAGCACACATTTTTTCATACAATCTTCATGACACTTTCAGGTAAATATCAGTACCCCAATCCCACTTGGCTCACCAAATTTCGTTCTTCTATGTTATACCGTTCGTTGGCAGTAACAGTTTTAATTTTTAGGTTTCACTCTGTTTTCCCCTATAAGGATACATGTAGTTGGAACTCTAAATCAAACACGGTTTGTGCTAGCTCTTGGAAACTTGACACAATAAAGTAGTTCCAAGTTCTATCTCTATGGTTTCTTTCCTATTGATGAGCCCTAAGCAGAGACTGGCGCAAATCACTTTCATGGAAAGGTGTTGCCAAGCTTCCAAAAAACTACGAGTTTCCTAAAATCTCAGCACACATTTTTTCTCCCAATCTTGATGACACCTTCAAGTAATGATCAGTACCCCAATCCCACTTGGCTCACCAAATTTCATTCTTCTAGGTTAAACCGTTCGCTGGCAGTAACAGTTTTAATTTTTAGGTTTCACTCTGTTTTCTCCTATATGGATACATGTAGTTGGAACTCTAAATCAAACACGGTTTGTGCTAGCCCTTGGAATGTTGACACAATAAAGTAGTTCCAAGTTCTTTCTCTATGGTTTGTTTCCTTTTGATGTAGCCCTAAGCAGAGACTGGCGCAAATCACTTTAATAGAAGGGGTTGCCATGCTTCCAAAAAACTACGAGTTTCCTGAAATCTCAGCATACATTTTTTCACCCAATCTTGATGACACTTTCACGTAATGATCAGTACCCCAATCCCACTTGGCTCACCGAATTTCGTTCTTCTAGGTTAAACCGTTCGTTGGCAGTATCAGTTTTAATTTTTAGGTTTCACTCTGTTTTCTCCAATATGGATACTTGTAGTTGGAACTCTAAATCAAACACGGTTTGTGCTAGATCTGGGAAACTTGACACAATAAAGTAGTTCCAAGTTCTATCGCTATGATTTGTTTCCTATTGATGTAGCCCTAAGCAGAGACCGGCGCAAATCACTTTCATAAAAAAGGGTTGCCAAACTTCCAAAAAACTACGAGTTACCTGAAATCTCAGCATACATTTTTTCCTCCAATCTTGAATACACTTTCAGGTAATGATCAGTACGCCAATCCCACTTGGCTCAACAAATTTCGTTCTTCTAGGTTAAACCGTTCGTTGGCAGTATCAGTTTTAATTTTTAGGTTTCACTCAGTTTTCTCCTATATGGATACATGTAGTTGGAACTCTAAATCAAACACGGTTTTTGCTAGCTCTTTGAAACTTGACACAATAAAGTAGTTCCAAGTTCTATCTCTATGGTTTGTTTCATATTTATATAGCCCTAAGCAGAGACTGGCGCAAATCACTTTCATATAAAGGGGTTGCCAAGCTTCCAAAAAAGTATGAGTTTCCTGAAATCTCAGCACATATTTTTTCACCCAATCTTGATGACACTTTCAGGTAATGATCAGTACCCCAATCCCACTTGGCTCACCAAATTTCGTTCTTCTAGGTTAAACCGTTCCTTGGCAGTATCAGTTTTAATTTTTAGGTTTCACTCTGTTTTCTCCTATATGGATACATGTAGTTGGAACTCTAAAACAAACACGGTTTGTGCTAGCTCTTTCAAACTTGACACAATAAAGTAGTTCCAAGTTCTATCTCTATGGTTTGTTTCCTATTGATGTAGCCCTAAGCAGAGACCTGCACAAATCACTTTCATGGAAAGTTGTTGCCAAGCTTCCAAAAAACTACGAGTTTCCTGAAATCTCAGCACACATTTTTTCACCCAATCTTCATGACACTTTCAGGTAAATATCAGTACCCCAATCCCACTTGGCTCACCAAATTTCGTTCTTCTAGGTTAAACCGTTCGTTGGCAGTAACAGTTTTAATTTTTAGGTTTCACTCTGTTTTCCCCTATAAGGATACATGTAGTTGGAACTCTAAATCAAACATGGTTTGTGCTAGCTCTTAGAAACTTGACATAATAAAGTAGTTCCACGTTCTATCTCTATGGTTTCTTTCCTATTGATGTAGCCCTAAGCAGAGACTGGCGCAAATCACTTTCATGGAAAGGGGTTGCCAAGCTTCCAAAAAACTACGAGTTTCCTAAAATCTCAGCACACATTTTTTCACCCAATCTTGATGACACTTTCAGGTAATGATCAGTACCCCAATCCCACTTGGCTCACCAAATTTCGTTCTTCTAGGTTAAACCGTTCCTTGGCAGTATCAGTTTTAATTTTTAGGTTTCACTCTGTTTTCTCCTATATGGATACATGTATTTGGAACTCTAAATCAAACACATTTTGTGCTAGCTCATGGAAACTTGACACAGTAAAGTAGTTTCAAGTTCTATCTCTATGGTTTTTCTCCTATTGAAGTAGCCCTAAGCAGAGACCTGCGCAAATCACTTTCATGGAAAGTTGTTGCCAAGCTTCCAAAAAACTACGAGTTTCCTGAAATCTCAGCACACATTTTTTCACCCAGTCTTCATGACACTTTCAGGTAAATATCAGTACCCCAATCCCACTTGGCTCACCAAATTTCGTTCTTCTAGGTTAAACCGTTCCTTGGCAGTAACAGTTTTAATTTTTAGGTTTCACTCTGTTTTCCCCTATAAGGATACATGTAGTTGGAACTCTAAATCAAACACGGTTTGTGCTAGCTCTTGGAAACTTGACACAATAAAGTAGTTCCAAGTTCTATCTCTATGGTTTCTTTCCTATTGATGAGCCCTAAGCAGACACTGGCGCAAATCACTTTCATGGAAAGGAGTTTCCAAGCTTCCAAAAAACTACGAGTTTCCTAAAATTTCAGAACACATTTTTTCACCCAATCTTGATGACACTTTCAAGTAATGATCAGTACCCCAATCCCACTTGGCTCACCAAATTTCGTTCTTCTAGGTTAAACCGTTCCTTGGCAGTAACAGTTTTAATTTTTAGGTTTCACTCTGTTTTCTCCTATATGGATACATGTAGTTGGAACTCTAAATCAAACACGGTTTGTGCTAGCCCTTGGAATGTTGACACAATAAAGTAGTTCCAAGTTCTTTCTCTATGGTTTGTTTCCTATTGATGTAGCCCTAAGCAGAGACTGGCGCAAATCACTTTAATGGAAAGGGGTTGCCATGCTACCAAAAAACTACGAGTTTCCTGAAATCTCAGCATACATTTTTTCACCCAATCTTGATGACACTTTCAGGTAATGATCAGTACCCCAATCCCACTTGGCTCACCAAATTTCGTTCTTCTAGGTTAAACTGTTCATTGGCAGCATCAGTTTTAATTTTTAGGTTTCACTCTGTTTTCTCCAATATGGATACATGTAGTTGGAACTCTAAATCAAACACGGTTTGTGCTAGCTCTTTGAAACTTGACACAATAAAGTAGTTCCAAGTTCTATCTCTATGGTTTGTTTCCTATTGATGTAGCCCTAAGCAGAGACTGGCACAAATCACTTTAATGGAAAGCGGTTGCCAACTTCCAAAAAACTACCAGTTACCTGAAATCTCAGCATACATTTTTTCCTCCAATCTTGAATACACTTTCAGGTAATGATCAGTACTCCAATCCCACTTGGCTCACCAAATTTCGTTCTTCTAGGTTAAACCGTTCGTTGGCAGTAACCGTTTTAATTTTTAGGTTTCACTCTGTTTTCTCAAATATGGATACTTGTAGTTGGAACTCTAAATCAAACACGGTTTGTGCTAGATCTGGGAAACTTGACACAATAAAGTAGTTCCAAGTTCTATCGCTATGATTTGTTTCCTATTGATGTAGCCCTAAGCAGAGACCGGCGCAAATCACTTTCATGGAAAAGGGTTGCCAAACTTCCAAAAAACTACGAGTTACCTGAAATCTCAGCATACATTTTTTCCTCCAATCTTGAATACACTTTCAGGTAATGATCAGTACCCCAATCCCACTTGGCTCAACAAATTTCATTCTTCTAGGTTAAACCGTTCGTTGGCAGTATCAGTTTTAATTTTTAGGTTTCACTCTGTTTTCTCCTATATGGATACATGTAGTTGGAACTCTAAATCAAACACGTGTTTGTGCTAGCTCTTTCAAACTTGACACAATAAAGTAGTTCCAAGTTCTATCTCTATGGTTTGTTTCCTATTGATGTAGCCCTAAGCAGAGACCTGCGCAAATCACTTTCATGGAAAGTTGTTGCCAAGCTTCCAAAAAACTACGAGTTTCCTGAAATCTCAGCACACATTTTTTCACCCAATCTTCATGACACTTTCAGGTAAATATCAGTACCCCAATCCCACTTGGCTCACCAAATTTCGTTCTTCTAGGTTAAACCGTTCGTTGGCAGTAACAGTTTTAATTTTTAGGTTTCACTCTGTTTTCCCCTATAAGGATACATGTAGTTGGAACTCTAAATCAAACACGGTTTGTGCTAGCTCTTGGAAACTTGACACAATAAAGTAGTTCCACGTTCTATCTCTATGGTTTCTTTCCTATTGATGTAGCCCTAAGCAGAGACTGGCGCAAATCACTTTCATGGAAAGGGGATGCCAAGCTTCCAAAAAACTACGAGTTTCCTAAAATCTCAGCACACATTTTTTCACCCAATCTTGATGACACTTTCAGATAATGATCAGTACCCCAATCGCACTTGGCACACCAAATTTCATTTTTCTAGGTTAAACCGTTCGTTGGCAGTAACAGTTTTAATTTTTAGGTTTCACTCTGTTTTCTCCTATATGGATACATGTAGTTGGAACTCTAAATCAAACACGGTTTGTGCTAGCTTCTTGAAACTTGACACAGTAAAGCAGTTTCACATTCTAACTCTATGTTTTGTTTCCTTTTCATGTAGCCCTAAGCAGTGACTGGCGAGAAACACTTTCATTGAAAGGGGTTGCAAGCTTCCAAAAAACTACGAGTTTCCTGAAATCTCAGCACACATTTTTTCACCCAATATTGATGACACTTTCAGATAATGATCAGTACCCCAATCGCACTTGGCACACCAAATTTCATTTTTCTAGGTTAAACCGTTCGTTGGCAGTAACAGTTTTAATTTTTAGGTTTCACTCTGTTTTCTCCTATATGGATACATGTAGTTGGAACTCTAAATCAAACACGGTTTGTGCTAGCTCTTGGAAACTTGACACAATAAAGTAGTTTCAAGTTCTATCTCTATGGTTTTTTTCCTATTGATGTAGCCCTAAGCAGAGACCTGCGCAAATCACTTTCATGGAAAGTTGTTGCCAAGCTTCCAAAAAACTACGAGTTTCCTGAAACCTCAGCACACATTTTTTCAACCAATCTTCATGACACTTTCAGGTAAATATCAGTACCCCAATCCCACTTGGCTCACCAAATTTCGTTCTTCTAGGTTATACCGTTCGTTGGCAGTAACAGTTTTAATTTTTAGTTTTCACTCTGTTTTCCCCTATAAGGATACATGTAGTTGGAACTCTAAATCAAACACGGTTTGTGCTAGCTCTTGGAAACTTGACACAATAAAGTAGTTCCAAGTTCTATCTCTATGGTTTCTTTCCTATTGATGAGCCCTAAGCAGAGACTGGCGCAAATCACTTTCATGGAAAGGGGTTGCCAAGCTTCCAAAAAACTACGAGTTTCCTAAAATCTCAGCACACATTTTTTCTCCCAATCTTGATGACACCTTCAAGTAATGATCAGTACCCCAATCCCACTTGGCTCACCAAATTTCATTCTTCTAGGTTAAACCATTCGCTGGCAGTAACAGTTTTAATTTTTAGGTTTCACTGTGTTTTCTCCTATATGGATACATGTAGTTGGAACTCTAAATCAAACACGGTTTGTGCTAGCCCTTGGAATGTTGACACAATAAAGTAGTTCCAAGTTCTTTCTCTATGGTTTGTTTCCTTTTGATGTAGCCCTAAGCAGAGACTGGCGCAAATCACTTTAATGGAAGGGGTTGCCATGCTTCCAAAAAACTACGAGTTTCCTGAAATCTCAGCATACATTTTTTCACCCAATCTTGATGACACTTTCAGGTAATGATCAGTACCCCAATCCCACTTGGCTCACCAAATTTCGTTCTTCTAGGTTAAACCGTTCGTTGGCAGTATCAGTTTTAATTTTTAGGTTTCACTCTGTTTTCTCCAATATGGATACTTGTAGTTGGAACTCTAAATCAAACACGGTTTGTGCTAGATGTGGGAAACTTGACACAGTAAAGTAGTTCCAAGTTCTATCGCTATGATTTGTTTCCTATTGATGTAGCCCTAAGCAGAGACCGGCGCAAATCACTTTCATGGAGAAGGGTTGCCAAACTTCCAAAAAACTACGAGTTACCTGAAATCTCAGCATACATTTTTTCCTCCAATCTTGAATACACTTTCAGGTAATGATCAGTACCCCAATCCCACTTGGCTCAACAAATTTCGTTCTTCTAGGTTAAACCGTTCGTTGGCAGTATCAGTTTTAATTTTTAGGTTTCACTCTGTTTTCTCCTATATGGATACATGTAGTTGTTACTCTAAATCAAACACGGTTTGTGCTAGCTCTTTGAAACTTCACACAATAAAGTAGTTCCAAGGTCTATCTCTATGGTTTGTTTCCTATATATGTAGCCCTAGGCAGAGATTGGCGCAAATCACTTTAATGGAAAGGGGTTGCCAAGCTTCCAAAAAACTACCAGTTTCCTGAAATCTCAGCACACATTTTTTCACCCAATCTTGATGACACTTTCAGATAATGATCAGTACCCCAATCGCACTTGGCACACCAAATTTCATTTTTCCAGGTTAAACCGTTCGTTGGCAGTAACAGTTTTAATTTTTGGTTTCACTCTGTTTTCTCCAATATGGATACATGTATTTGGAACTCTAAATCAAACACGGTTTGTGCTAGCTCTTTGAAACTTCACACAATAAAGTAGTTCCAAGGTCTATCTCTATGGTTTGTTTCCTATTGATGTAGCCCTAAGCAGAGACTGGCGCAAATCACTTTAATGGAAAGCGGTTGCCAAGCTTCCAAAAAACTACGAGTTTCCTGAAATCTCAGCACACATTTTTTCACCCAATCTTGAAGACACTTTCAGATAATGATCAGTACCCCAATCGCACTTGGCACACCAAATTTCATTTTTCTAGGTTAAACCGTTCGTTGGCAGTAACAGTTTTAATTTTTAGGTTTCACTCTGTTTTCTCCTATATGGATACATGTAGTTGGAACTCTAAATCAAACACGGTTTGTGCTAACTCTTGGAAACTTGACACAATAAAGTAGTTCCATGTTCTATCTCTATATTTTGTTTCCTATTGATGTAGCCCTAAGCAGAGACCGGCGCAAATCACTTACATGGAAAGGGGTTGCCAAGCTCCCAAAAAACTAGGAGTTTCCTGAAATCTCAGCATACATTTTTTCCTCCAATCTTGAATACACTTTCAGGTAATGATCAGTACCCCAATCCCACTTGGCTCACCAAATTTCGTTCTTCTAGGTTAAACCGTTTGTTGCCATCATCAGTTTTAATTTTTAGGTTTCACTCAGTTTTCTCCTATATGGATACATGTAGTTGGAACTCTAAATCAAACACGGTTTGTGCTAGCTCTTTGAAACTTGACACAATAAAGTAGTTCCAAGTTCTATCTCTATGGTTTGTTTCATATTGATATAGCCCTAAGCAGAGACTGGCGCAAATCACTTTCATATAAAGGGGTTGCCAAGCTTCCAAAAAAGTATGAGTTTCCTGAAATCTCAGCACATATTTTTTCACCCAATCTTGATGACACTTTCAGGTAATATTCAGTACCCCAATCCCACTTGGCTCACCAAATTTCATTCTTCTAGGTTAAACCGTTCCTTGGCAGTATCAGTTTTAATTTTTAGGTTTCACTCTGTTTTCTCCTATATGGATACATGTAGTTGGAACTCTAAAACAAACACGTGTTTGTGCTAGCTCTTTCAAACTTGACACAATAAAGTAGTTCCAAGTTCTATCTCTATGGTTTGTTTCCTATTGATGTAGCCCTAAGCAGAGACCTGCGCAAATCACTTTCATGGAAAGTTGTTGCCAAGCTTCCAAAAAACTACGAGTTTCCTGAAATCTCAGCACACATTTTTTCACCCAATCTTCATGACACTTTCAGGTAAATATCAGTACCCCAATCCCACTTGGCTCACCAAATTTCGTTCTTCTAGGTTAAACCGTTCGTTGGCAGTAACAGTTTTAATTTTTAGGTTTCACTCTCTTTTCCCCTATAAGGATACATGTAGTTGGAACTCTAAATCAAACACGGTTTGTGCTAGCTCTTGGAAACTTGACACAATAAAGTAGTTCCACGTTCTATCTCTATGGTTTCTTTCCTATTGATGTAGCCCTAAGCAGAGACTGGCGCAAATCACTTTCATGGAAAGGGGTTGCCAAGCTTCCAAAAAACTACGAGTTTCCTAAAATCTCAGCACACATTTTTTCACCCAATCTTGATGACACTTTCAGATAATGATCAGTACCCCAATCGCACTTGGCACACCAAATTTCATTTTTCTAGGTTAAACCGTTCGTTGGCAGTAACAGTTTTAATTTTTAGGTTTCACTCTGTTTTCTCCTATATGGATACATGTATTTGGAACTCTAAATCAAACACGGTTTGTGCTAGCTCTTTGAAACTTCACACAATAAAGTAGTTCCAAGGTCTATCTCCATGGTTTGTTTCCTATTGATGTAGCCCTAAGCAGAGACTGGCGCAAATCACTTTCATTGAAAGCGGTTGCCAAGCTTCCAAAAAACTACGAGTTTCCTGAAATCTCAGCACACATTTTTTCACCCAATCTTCATGACACTTTCAGATAATGATCAGAACCCCAATCGCACTTGGCACACCAAATTTCATTTTTCTAGGTTAAACCGTTCGTTGGCAGTAACAGTTTTAATTTTTAGGTTTCACTCTGTTTTCTCCTATATGGATACATGTAGTTGGAACTCTAAATCAAACACGGTTTGTGCTAGCTTCTTGAAACTTGACACAGTAAAGCAGTTTCACATTCTAACTCTATGTTTTGTTTCCTTTTCATGTAGCCCTAAGCAGTGACTGGCGAGAAACACTTTCATTGAAAGGGGTTGCAAGCTTCCAAAAAACTACGAGTTTCCTGAAATCTCAGCACACATTTTTTCACCCAATCTTGATGACACTGTCAGATAATGATCAGTACCCCAATCGCACTTGGCACACCAAATTTCATTTTTCTAGGTTAAACCGTTCGTTGGCAGTAACAGTTTTAATTTTTAGGTTTCACTCTGTTTTCTCCTATATGGATACATGTAGTTGGAACTCTAAATCAAACACGGTTTGTGCTAGCTCTTGGAAACTTGACACAATAAAGTAGTTTCAAGTTCTATCTCTATGGTTTTTTTCCTATTGATGTAGCCCTAAGCAGAGACCTGCGCAAATCACTTTCATGGAAAGTTGTTGCCAAGCTTCCAAAAAACTACGAGTTTCCTGAAATCTCAGCACACATTTTTTCACCCAATCTTCATGACACTTTCAGGTAAATATCAGTACCCCAATCCCACTTGGCTCACCAAATTTCGTTCTTCTAGGTTATACCGTTCGTTGGCAGTAACAGTTTTAATTTTTAGGTTTCACTCTGTTTTCCCCTATAAGGATACATGTAGTTGGAACTCTAAATCAAACACGGTTTGTGCTAGCTCTTGGAAACTTGACACAATAAAGTAGTTCCAAGTTCTATCTCTATGGTTTCTTTCCTATTGATGAGCCCTAAGCAGAGACTGGCGCAAATCACTTTCATGGAAAGGGCTTGCCAAGCTTCCAAAAAACTACGAGTTTCCTGAAATCTCAGCACACATTTTTTCACCCAATCTTGAAGACACTTTCAGATAATGATCTGTACCCCAATCGCACTTGGCACACCAAATTTCATTTTTCTAGGTTAAACCGTTCGTTGGCAGTAACAGTTTTAATTTTTAGGTTTCACTCTGTTTTCTCCTATATGGATACATGTAGTTGGAACTCTAAATCAAACACGGTTTGTGCTAGCTCTTGGAAACTTGACACAATAAAGTAGTTCCATGTTCTATCTCTATATTTTGTTTCCTATTGATGTAGCCCTAAGCAGAGACCGGCGCAAATCACTTACATGGAAAGGGGTTGCCAAGCTCCCAAAAAACTAGGAGTTTCCTGAAATCTCAGCATACATTTTTTCCTCCAATCTTGAATACACTTTCAGGTAATGATCAGTACCCCAATCCCACTTGGCTCACCGAATTTCGTTCTTCTAGGTTAAACCGTTTGTTGCCATCATCAGTTTTAATTTTTAGGTTTCACTCAGTTTTCTCCTATATGGATACATGTTGTTGGAACTCTAAATCAAACACGGTTTTTGCTAGCTCTTTGAAACTTGACACAATAAAGTAGTTCCAAGTTCTATCTCTATGGTTTGTTTCATATTGATATAGCCCTAAGCAGAGACTGGCGCAAATCACTTTCATATAAAGGGGTTGCCAAGCTTCCAAAAAAGTATGAGTTTCCTGAAATCTCAGCACATATTTTTTCACCCAATCTTGATGACACTTTCAGGTAATATTCAGTACCCCAATCCCACTTGGCTCACCAAATTTCATTCTTCTAGGTTAAACCGTTTTTTGGCAGTATCAGTTTTAATTTTTAGGTTTCACTCTGTTTTCTCCTATATGGATACATGTAGTTGGAACTCTAAAACAAACACGTGTTTGTGCTAGCTCTTTCAAACTTGACACAATAAAGTAGTTCCAAGTTCTATCTCTATGGTTTGTTTCCTATTGATGTAGCCCTAAGCAGAGACCTGCGCAAATCACTTTCATGGAAAGTTGTTGCCAAGCTTCCAAAAAACTACGAGTTTCCTGAAATCTCAGCACACATTTTTTCACCCAATCTTCATGACACTTTCAGGTAAATATCAGTACCCCAATCCCACTTGGCTCACCAAATTTCGTTCTTCTAGGTTATACCGTTCGTTGGCAGTAACAGTTTTAATTTTTAGGTTTCACTCTGTTTTCCCCTATAAGGATACATGTAGTTGGAACTCTAAATCAAACACGGTTTGTGCTAGCTCTTGGAAACTTGACACAATAAAGTAGTTCCAAGTTCTATCTCTATGGTTTCTTTCCTATTGATGAGCCCTAAGCAGAGACTGGCGCAAATCACTTTCATGGAAAGGGCTTGCCAAGCTTCCAAAAAACTACGAGTTTCCTGAAATCTCAGCACACATTTTTTCACCCAATCTTGAAGACACTTTCAGATAATGATCTGTACCCCAATCGCACTTGGCACACCAAATTTCATTTTTCTAGGTTAAACCGTTCGTTGGCAGTAACAGTTTTAATTTTTAGGTTTCACTCTGTTTTCTCCTATATGGATACATGTAGTTGGAACTCTAAATCAAACACGGTTTGTGCTAGCTCTTGGAAACTTGACACAATAAAGTAGTTCCATGTTCTATCTCTATATTTTGTTTCCTATTGATGTAGCCCTAAGCAGAGACCGGCGCAAATCACTTACATGGAAAGGGGTTGCCAAGCTCCCAAAAAACTAGGAGTTTCCTGAAATCTCAGCATACATTTTTTCCTCCAATCTTGAATACACTTTCAGGTAATGATCAGTACCCCAATCCCACTTGGCTCACCGAATTTCGTTCTTCTAGGTTAAACCGTTTGTTGCCATCATCAGTTTTAATTTTTAGGTTTCACTCAGTTTTCTCCTATATGGATACATGTAGTTGGAACTCTAAATCAAACACGGTTTTTGCTAGCTCTTTGAAACTTGACACAATAAAGTAGTTCCAAGTTCTATCTCTATGGTTTGTTTCATATTGATATAGCCCTAAGCAGAGACTGGCGCAAATCACTTTCATATAAAGGGGTTGCCAAGCTTCCAAAAAAGTATGAGTTTCCTGAAATCTCAGCACATATTTTTTCACCCAATCTTGATGACACTTTCAGGTAATATTCAGTACCCCAATCCCACTTGGCTCACCAAATTTCATTCTTCTAGGTTAAACCGTTTTTTGGCAGTATCAGTTTTAATTTTTAGGTTTCACTCTGTTTTCTCCTATATGGATACATGTAGTTGGAACTCTAAAACAAACACGTGTTTGTGCTAGCTCTTTCAAACTTGACACAATAAAGTAGTTCCAAGTTCTATCTCTATGGTTTGTTTCCTATTGATGTAGCCCTAAGCAGAGACCTGCGCAAATCACTTTCATGGAAAGTTGTTGCCAAGCTTCCAAAAAACTACGAGTTTCCTGAAATCTCAGCACACATTTTTTCACCCAATCTTCATGACACTTTCAGGTAAATATCAGTACCCCAATCCCACTTGGCTCACCAAATTTCGTTCTTCTAGGTTAAACCGTTCGTTGGCAGTAACAGTTTTAATTTTTAGGTTTCACTCTGTTTTCCCCTATAAGGATACATGTAGTTGGAACTCTAAATCAAACACGGTTTGTGCTAGCTCTTGGAAACTTGACACAATAAAGTAGTTCCACGTTCTATCTCTATGGTTTCTTTCCTATTGATGTAGCCCTAAGCAGAGACTGGCGCAAATCACTTTCATGGAAAGGGGTTGCCAAGCTTCCAAAAAACTACGAGTTTCCTAAAATCTCAGCACACGTTTTTTCACCCAATCTTGATGACACTTTCAGATAATGATCAGTACCCCAATCGCACTTGGCACACCAAATTTCATTTTTCTAAGTTAAACCGTTCGTTGGCAGTAACAGTTTTAATTTTTAGGTTTCACTCTGTTTTCTCCTATATGGATACATGTATTTGGAACTCTAAATCAAACACGGTTTGTGCTAGCTCTTTGAAACTTCACACAATAAAGTAGTTCCAAGGTCTATCTCCATGGTTTGTTTCCTATTGATGTAGCCCTAAGCAGAGACTGGCGCAAATCACTTTCATTGAAAGCGGTTGCCAAGCTTCCAAAAAACTACGAGTTTCCTGAAATCTCAGCACACATTTTTTCACCCAATCTTGATGACACTTTCAGATAATGATCAGAACCCCAATCGCACTTGGCACACCAAATTTCATTTTTCTAGGTTAAACCGTTCGTTGGCAGTAACAGTTTTAATTTTTAGGTTTCACTCTGTTTTCTCCTATATGGATACATGTAGTTGGAACTCTAAATCAAACACGGTTTGTGCTAGCTTCTTGAAACTTGACACAGTAAAGCAGTTTCACATTCTAACTCTATGTTTTGTTTCCTTTTCATGTAGCCCTAAGCAGTGACTGGCGAGAAACACTTTCATTGAAAGGGGTTGCAAGCTTCCAAAAAACTACGAGTTTCCTGAAATCTCAGCACACATTTTTTCACCCAATCTTGATGACACTTTCAGATAATGATCAGTACCCCAATCGCACTTGGCACACCAAATTTCATTTTTCTAGGTTAAACCGTTCGTTGGCAGTAACAGTTTTAATTTTTAGGTTTCACTCTGTTTTCTCCTATATGGATACATGTAGTTGGAACTCTAAATCAAACACGGTTTGTGCTAGCTCTTGGAAACTTGACACAATAAAGTAGTTTCAAGTTCTATCTCTATGGTTTTTTTCCTATTGATGTAGCCCTAAGCAGAGACCTGCGCAAATCACTTTCATGGAAAGATGTTGCCAAGCTTCCAAAAAACTACGAGTTTCCTGAAATCTCAGCACACATTTTTTCACCCAATCTTCATGACACTTTCAGGTAAATATCAGTACCCCAATCCCACTTGGCTCACCAAATTTCGTTCTTCTAGGTTATACCGTTCGTTGGCAGTAACAGTTTTAATTTTTAGGTTTCACTCTGTTTTCCCCTATAAGGATACATGTAGTTGGAACTCTAAATCAAACACGGTTTGTGCTAGCTCTTGGAAACTTGACACAATAAAGTAGTTCCAAGTTCTATCTCTATGGTTTCTTTCCTATTGATGAGCCCTAAGCAGAGACTGGCGCAAATCACTTTCATGGAAAGGGCTTGCCAAGCTTCCAAAAAACTACGAGTTTCCTGAAATCTCAGCACACATTTTTTCACCCAATCTTGAAGACACTTTCAGATAATGATCTGTACCCCAATCGCACTTGGCACACCAAATTTCATTTTTCTAGGTTAAACCGTTCGTTGGCAGTAACAGTTTTAATTTTTAGGTTTCACTCTGTTTTCTCCTATATGGATACATGTAGTTGGAACTCTAAATCAAACACGGTTTGTGCTAGCTCTTGGAAACTTGACACAATAAAGTAGTTCCATGTTCTATCTCTATATTTTGTTTCCTATTGATGTAGCCCTAAGCAGAGACCGGCGCAAATCACTTACATGGAAAGGGGTTGCCAAGCTCCCAAAAAACTAGGAGTTTCCTGAAATCTCAGCATACATTTTTTCCTCCAATCTTGAATACACTTTCAGGTAATGATCAGTACCCCAATCCCACTTGGCTCACCGAATTTCGTTCTTCTAGGTTAAACCGTTTGTTGCCATCATCAGTTTTAATTTTTAGGTTTCACTCAGTTTTCTCCTATATGGATACATGTAGTTGGAACTCTAAATCAAACACGGTTTTTGCTAGCTCTTTGAAACTTGACACAATAAAGTAGTTCCAAGTTCTATCTCTATGGTTTGTTTCATATTGATATAGCCCTAAGCAGAGACTGGCGCAAATCACTTTCATATAAAGGGGTTGCCAAGCTTCCAAAAAAGTATGAGTTTCCTGAAATCTCAGCACATATTTTTTCACCCAATCTTGATGACACTTTCAGGTAATATTCAGTACCCCAATCCCACTTGGCTCACCAAATTTCATTCTTCTAGGTTAAACCGTTCGTTGGCAGTATCAGTTTTAATTTTTAGGTTTCACTCTGTTTTCTCCTATATGGATACATGTAGTTGGAACTCTAAAACAAACACGTGTTTGTGCTAGCTCTTTCAAACTTGACACAATAAAGTAGTTCCAAGTTCTATCTCTATGGTTTGTTTCCTATTGATGTAGCCCTAAGCAGAGACCTGCGCAAATCACTTTCATGGAAAGTTGTTGCCAAGCTTCCAAAAAACTACGAGTTTCCTGAAATCTCAGCACACATTTTTTCACCCAATCTTCATGACACTTTCAGGTAAATATCAGTACCCCAATCCCACTTGGCTCACCAAATTTCGTTCTTCTAGGTTAAACCGTTCGTTGGCAGTAACAGTTTTAATTTTTAGGTTTCACTCTGTTTTCCCCTATAAGGATACATGTAGTTGGAACTCTAAATCAAACACGGTTTGTGCTAGCTCTTGGAAACTTGACACAATAAAGTAGTTCCACGTTCTATCTCTATGGTTTCTTTCCTATTGATGTAGCCCTAAGCAGAGACTGGCGCAAATCACTTTCATGGAAAGGGGTTGGCAAGCTTCCAAAAAACTACGAGTTTCCTAAAATCTCAGCACACGTTTTTTCACCCAATCTTGATGACACTTTCAGATAATGATCAGTACCCCAATCGCACTTGGCACACCAAATTTCATTTTTCTAAGTTAAACCGTTCGTTGGCAGTAACAGTTTTAATTTTTAGGTTTCACTCTGTTTTCTCCTATATGGATACATGTATTTGGAACTCTAAATCAAACACGGTTTGTGCTAGCTCTTTGAAACTTCACAAAATAAAGTAGTTCCAAGGTCTATCTCCATGGTTTGTTTCCTATTGATGTAGCCCTAAGCAGAGACTGGCGCAAATCACTTTCATTGAAAGCGGTTGCCAAGCTTCCAAAAAACTACGAGTTTCCTGAAATCTCAGCACACATTTTTTCACCCAATCTTGATGACACTTTCAGATAATGATCAGAACCCCAATCGCACTTGGCACACCAAATTTCATTTTTCTAGGTTAAACCGTTCGTTGGCAGTAACAGTTTTAATTTTTAGGTTTCACTCTGTTTTCTCCTATATGGATACATGTAGTTGGAACTCTAAATCAAACACGGTTTGTGCTAGCTTCTTGAAACTTGACACAGTAAAGCAGTTTCACATTCTAACTCTATGTTTTGTTTCCTTTTCATGTAGCCCTAAGCAGTGACTGGCGAGAAACACTTTCATTGAAAGGGGTTGCAAGCTTCCAAAAAACTACGAGTTTCCTGAAATCTCAGCACACATTTTTTCACCCAATCTTGATGACACTTTCAGATAATGATCAGTACCCCAATCGCACTTGGCACACCAAATTTCATTTTTCTAGGTTAAACCGTTCGTTGGCAGTAACAGTTTTAATTTTTAGGTTTCACTCTGTTTTCTCCTATATGGATACATGTAGTTGGAACTCTAAATCAAACACGGTTTGTGCTAGCTCTTGGAAACTTGACACAATAAAGTAGTTTCAAGTTCTATCTCTATGGTTTTTTTCCTATTGATGTAGCCCTAAGCAGAGACCTGCGCAAATCACTTTCATGGAAAGATGTTGCCAAGCTTCCAAAAAACTACGAGTTTCCTGAAATCTCAGCACACATTTTTTCACCCAATCTTCATGACACTTTCAGGTAAATATCAGTACCCCAATCCCACTTGGCTCACCAAATTTCGTTCTTCTAGGTTATACCGTTCGTTGGCAGTAACAGTTTTAATTTTTAGGTTTCACTCTGTTTTCCCCTATAAGGATACATGTAGTTGGAACTCTAAATCAAACACGGTTTGTGCTAGCTCTTGGAAACTTGACACAATAAAGTAGTTCCAAGTTCTATCTCTATGGTTTCTTTCCTATTGATGAGCCCTAAGCAGAGACTGGCGCAAATCACTTTCATGGAAAGGGGTTGCCAAGCTTCCAAAAAACTACGAGTTTCCTAAAATCTCAGCACACATTTTTTCTCCCAATCTTGATGACACCTTCAAGTAATGATCAGTACCCCAATCCCACTTGGCTCACCAAATTTCATTCTTCTAGGTTAAACCATTCGCTGGCAGTAACAGTTTTAATTTTTAGGTTTCACTCTGTTTTCTCCTATATGGATACATGTAGTTGGAACTCTAAATCAAACACGGTTTGTGCTAGCCCTTGGAATGTTGACACAATAAAGTAGTTCCAAGTTCTTTCTCTATGGTTTGTTTCCTTTTGATGTAGCCCTAAGCAGAGACTGGCGCAAATCACTTTAATGGAAGGGGTTGCCATGCTTCCAAAAAACTACGAGTTTCCTGAAATCTCAGCATACATTTTTTCACCCAATCTTGATGACACTTTCAGGTAATGATCAGTACCCCAATCCCACTTGGCTCACCAAATTTCGTTCTTCTAGGTTAAACCGTTCGTTGGCAGTATCAGTTTTAATTTTTAGGTTTCACTCTGTTTTCTCCAATATGGATACTTGTAGTTGGAACTCTAAATCAAACACGGTTTGTGCTAGATCTGGGAAACTTGACACAATAAAGTAGTTCCAAGTTCTATCGCTATGATTTGTTTCCTATTGATGTAGCCCTAAGCAGAGACCGGCGCAAATCACTTTCATAAAAAAGGGTTGCCAAACTTCCAAAAAACTACGAGTTACCTGAAATCTCAGCATACATTTTTTCCTCCAATCTTGAATACACTTTCAGGTAATGATCAGTACCCCAATCCCACTTGGCTCACCAAATTTCGTTCTTCTAGGTTAAACCGTTTGTTGCCATCATCAGTTTTAATTTTTAGGTTTCACTCAGTTTTCTCCTATATGGATACATGTAGTTGGAACTCTAAATCAAACACGGTTTGTGCTAGCTCTTTGAAACTTCACACAATAAAGTAGTTCCAAGGTCTATCACTATGGTTTGTTTCCTATATATGTAGCCCTAGGCAGAGATTGGCGCAAATCACTTTAATGGAAAGGGGTTGCCAAGCTTCCAAAAAACTACCAGTTTCCTGAAATCTCAGCACACATTTTTTCACCCAATCTTGATGACACTTTCAGATAATGATCAGTACCCCAATCGCACTTGGCACACCAAATTTCATTTTTCTAGGTTAAACCGTTCGTTGGCAGTATCAGTTTTAATTTTTAGGTTTCACTCTGTTTTCTCCTATATGGATACATGTAGTTGGAACTCTAATTCAAACACGGTTTGTGCTAGCTCTTTGAAACTTGACACAATAAATTAGTTCCAAGTTCTATCTCTATGGTTTGTTTCCTATTGATGTAGCCCTAAGCAGAGACTAGCGCAAATCACTTTAATGGAAAGCGGTTGCCAAGCTTCCAAAAAACTACGAGTTTCCTGAAATCTCAGCACACATTTTTTCACCCAATCTTGAAGACACTTTCAGATAATGATCAGTACCCCAATCGCACTTGGCACACCAAATTTCATTTTTCTAGGTTAAACCGTTCGTTGGCAGTAACAGTTTTAATTTTTAGGTTTCACTCTGTTTTCTCTTATATGGATACATGTAGTTGGAACTCTAAATCAAACACGGTTTGTGCTAGCTCTTTGAAACTTGACACAATAAAGTAGTTCCAAGTTCTATCTCTATGGTTTGTTTCCTATTGATGTAGCCCTAAGCAGAGACCGGCGCAAATCACTTACATGGAAAGGGGTTGCCTAGCTCCCAAAAAACTAGGAGTTTCCTGAAATCTCAGCATACATTTTTTCACCCAACCTTGAAGACACTTTCAGGTAATGATCAGTACCCCAATCCCACTTGGCTCACCAAATTTCGTTCCTCTAGTTTAAACCGTTTGTTGCCATCATCAGTTTTAATTTTTAGGTTTCACTCAGTTTTCTCCTATATGGATACATGTAGTTGGAACTCTAAATCAAACACGGTTTTTGCTAGCTCTTTGAAACTTGACACAATAAAGTAGTTCCAAGTTCTCTCTCTATGGTTTGTTTCATATTGATATAGCCCTAAGCAGAGACTGGCGCAAATCACTTTCATATAAAGGGGTTGCCAAGCTTCCAAAAAAGTATGAGTTTCCTGAAATCTCAGCACATATTTTTTCACCCAATCTTGATGACACTTTCAGGTAATGATCAGTACCCCAATCCCACTTGGCTCACCAAATTTCGTTCTTCTAGGTTAAACCGTTCCTTGGCAGTATCAGTTTTAATTTTTAGGTTTCACTCTGTTTTCTCCTATATGGATACATGTAGTTGGAACTCTAAATCAAACACGGTTTGTGCTAGCCCTTGGAATGTTGACACAATAAAGTAGTTCCAAGTTCTTTCTCTATGGTTTGTTTCCTTTTGATGTAGCCCTAAGCAGAGACTGGCGCAAATCACTTTAATGGAAGGGGTTGCCATGCTTCCAAAAAACTACGAGTTTCCTGAAATCTCAGCATACATTTTTTCACCCAATCTTGATGACACTTTCAGGTAATGATCAGTACCCCAATCCCACTTGGCTCACCAAATTTCGTTCTTCTAGGTTAAACCGTTCGTTGGCAGTATCAGTTTTAATTTTTAGGTTTCACTCTGTTTTCTCCAATATGGATACTTGTAGTTGGAACTCTAAATCAAACACGGTTTGTGCTAGATGTGGGAAACTTGACACAATAAAGTAGTTCCAAGTTCTATCGCTATGATTTGTTTCCTATTGATGTAGCCCTAAGCAGAGACCGGCGCAAATCACTTTCATGGAGAAGGGTTGCCAAACTTCCAAAAAACTACGAGTTACCTGAAATCTCAGCATACATTTTTTCCTCCAATCTTGAATACACTTTCAGGTAATGATCAGTACCCCAATCCCACTTGCCTCAACAAATTTCGTTCTTCTAGGTTAAACCGTTCCTTGGCAGTATCAGTTTTAATTTTTAGGTTTCACTCTGTTTTCTCCTATATGGATACATGTAGTTGTTACTCTAAATCAAACACGGTTTGTGCTAGCTCTTTGAAACTTCACACAATAAAGTAGTTCCAAGGTCTATCTCTATGGTTTGTTTCCTATATATGTAGCCCTAGGCAGAGATTGGCGCAAATCACTTTAATGGAAAGGGGTTGACAAGCTTCCAAAAAACTACCAGTTTCCTGAAATCTCAGCACACATTTTTTCACCCAATCTTGATGACACTTTCAGATAATGATCAGTACCCCAATCGCACTTGGCACACCAAATTTCATTTTTCTAGGTTAAACCGTTCGTTGGCAGTAACAGTTTTAATTTTTAGGTTTCACTCTGTTTTCTCCAATATGGATACATGTAGTTGGAACTCTAAATCAAACACGGTTTGTGCTAGCTCTTTGAAACTTCACACAATAAAGTAGTTCCAAGGTCTATCTCTATGGTTTGTTTCCTATTGATGTAGCCCTAAGCAGAGACTGGCACAAATCACTTTAATGGAAAGCGGTTGCCAAGCTTCCAAAAAACTACGAGTTTCCTGAAATCTCAGCACACATTTTTTCACCCAATCTTGAAGACACTTTCAGATAATGATCAGTACCCCAATCGCACTTGGCACACCAAATTTCATTTTTCTAGGTTAAACCGTTCGTTGGCAGTAACAGTTTTAATTTTTAGGTTTCACTCTGTTTTCTCCTATATGGATACATGTAGTTGGAACTCTAAATCAAACACGGTTTGTGCTAGCTCTTGGAAACTTGACACAATAAAGTAGTTCCATGTTCTATCTCTATATTTTGTTTCCTATTGATGTAGCCCTAAGCAGAGACCGGCGCAAATCACTTACATGGAAAGGGGTTGCCAAGCTCCCAAAAAACTAGGAGTTTCCTGAAATCTCAGCATACATTTTTACCTCCAATCTTGAATACACTTTCAGGTAATGATCAGTACCCCAATCCCACTTGGCTCACCAAATTTCGTTCTTCTAGGTTAAACCGTTTGTTGCCATCATCAGTTTTAATTTTTAGGTTTCACTCAGTTTTCTCCTATATGGATACATGTAGTTGGAACTCTAAATCAAACACGGTTTTTGCTAGCTCTTTGAAACTTGACACAATAAAGTAGTTCCAAGTTCTATCTCTATGGTTTGTTTCATATTGATATAGCCCTAAGCAGAGACTGGCGCAAATCACTTTCATATAAAGGGGTTGCCAAGCTTCCAAAAAAGTATGAGTTTCCTGAAATCTCAGCACATATTTTTTCACCCAATCTTGATGACACTTTCAGGTAATATTCAGTACCCCAATCCCACTTGGCTCACCAAATTTCGTTCTTCTAGGTTAAACCGTTCCTTGGCAGTATCAGTTTTAATTTTTAGGTTTCACTCTGTTTTCTCCTATATGGATACATGTAGTTGGAACTCTAAAACAAACACGTGTTTGTGCTAGCTCTTTCAAACTTGACACAATAAAGTAGTTCCAAGTTCTATCTCTATGGTTTGTTTCCTATTGATGTAGCCCTAAGCAGAGACCTGCGCAAATCACTTTCATGGAAAGTTGTTGCCAAGCTTCCAAAAAACTACGAGTTTCCTGAAATCTCAGCATACATTTTTTCATCCAATATTGATGACACTTTCAGGTAATGATCAGTACCCCAATCCCACTTGGCTCACCAAATTTCGTTCTTCTAGGTTAAACTGTTCGTTGGCAGTCTCAGTTTTAATTTTTAGGTTTCACTCTGTTTTCTCCTATATGGATACATGTAGTTGGAACTCTAAATCAAACACGGTTTGTTTTAGCTCTTTGAAACTTGACACTATAAAGTAGTTCCAAGTTCTATCTCTATGGTTTGTTTCCTATTGATGTAGCCCTAAGCAGAGACTGGCGCAAATCACTTTAATGGAAAGCGGTTGCCAAGCTTCCAAAAAACTACGAGTTTCCTGAAATCTCAGCACACATTTTTTCACCCAATCTTGATGACACTTTCAGGTAATGATCAGTACCCCATTCGCACTTGGCACACCAAGTTTCATTTTTCTAGGTTATACCGTTCGTTGGCAGTAACAGTTTTAATTTTTAGGTTTCACTCTGTTTTCTCCTATATGGATACATGTAGTTGGAACTCTAAATCAAACACGGTTTTTGCTAGCTCTTTGAAACTTGACACAATAAAGTAGTTCCAAGTTCTATCTCTATGGTTTGTTTCATATTGATATAGCCCTAAGCAGAGACTGGCGCAAATCACTTTCATATAAAGGGGTTGCCAAGCTTCCAAAAAAGTATGAGTTTCCTGAAATCTCAGCACATATTTTTTCACCCAATCTTGATGACACTTTCAGGTAATATTCAGTACCCCAATCCCACTTGGCTCACCAAATTTCGTTCTTCTAGGTTAAACCGTTCCTTGGCAGTATCAGTTTTAATTTTTAGGTTTCACTCTGTTTTCTCCTATATGGATACATGTAGTTGGAACTCTAAAACAAACACGTGTTTGTGCTAGCTCTTTCAAACTTGACACAATAAAGTAGTTCCAAGTTCTATCTCTATGGTTTGTTTCCTATTGATGTAGCCCTAAGCAGAGACCTGCGCAAATCACTTTCATGGAAAGTTGTTGCCAAGCTTCCAAAAAACTACGAGTTTCCTGAAATCTCAGCACACATTTTTTCACCCAATCTTCATGACACTTTCAGGTAAATATCAGTACCCCAATCCCACTTGGCTCACCAAATTTCGTTCTTCTAGGTTAAACCGTTCGTTGGCAGTAACAGTTTTAATTTTTAGGTTTCACTCTGTTTTCCCCTATAAGGATACATGTAGTTGGAACTCTAAATCAAACACGGTTTGTGCTAGCTCTTGGAAACTTGACACAATAAAGTAGTTCCACGTTCTATCTCTATGGTTTCTTTCCTATTGATGTAGCCCTAACCAGAGACTGGCGCAAATCACTTTCATGGAAAGGGGTTGCCAAGCTTCCAAAAAACTACGAGTTTCCTAAAATCTCAGCACACATTTTTTCACCCAATCTTGATGACACTTTCAGGTAATGATCAGTACCCCAATCCCACTTGGCTCACCAAATTTCGTTCTTCTAGGTTAAACCGTTCCTTGGCAGTATCAGTTTTAATTTTTAGGTTTCACTCTGTTTTCTCCTATATGGATACATGTATTTGGAACTCTAAATCAAACACATTTTGTGCTAGCTCATGGAAACTTGACACAATAAAGTAGTTTCAAGTTCTATCTCTATGGTTTTTCTCCTATTGATGTAGCCCTAAGCAGAGACCTGCGCAAATCACTTTCATGGAAAGTTGTTGCCAAGCTTCCAAAAAACTACGAGTTTCCTGAAATCTCAGCACACATTTTTTCACCCAATCTTCATGACACTTTCAGGTAAATATCAGTACCCCAATCCCACTTGGCTCACCAAATTTCGTTCTTCTAGGTTAAACCGTTCCTTGGCAGTAACAGTTTTAATTTTTAGGTTTCACTCTGTTTTCCCCTATATGGATACATGTAGTTGGAACTCTAAAACAAACACGTGTTTGTGCTAGCTCTTTCAAACTTGACACAATAAAGTAGTTCCAAGTTCTATCTCCATGGTTTGTTTCCTATTGATGTAGCCCTAAGCAGAGACTGGCGCAAATCACTTTCATTGAAAGCGGTTGCCAAGCTTCCAAAAAACTCGAGTTTCCTGAAATCTCAGCACACATTTTTTCACCCAATCTTGATGACACTTTCAGATAATGATCAGAACCCCAATCGCACTTGGCACACCAAATTTCATTTTTCTAGGTTAAACCGTTCGTTGGCAGTAACAGTTTTAATTTTTAGGTTTCACTCTGTTTTCTCCTATATGGATACATGTAGTTGGAACTCTAAATCAAACACGGTTTGTGCTAGCTTCTTGAAACTTGACACAGTAAAGCAGTTTCACATTCTAACTCTATGTTTTGTTTCCTTTTCATGTAGCCCTAAGCAGTGACTGGCGAGAAACACTTTCATTGAAAGGGGTTGCAAGCTTCCAAAAAACTACGAGTTTCCTGAAATCTCAGCACACATTTTTTCACCCAATCTTGATGACACTTTCAGATAATGATCAGTACCCCAATCGCACTTGGCACACCAAATTTCATTTTTCTAGGTTAAACCGTTCGTTGGCAGTAACAGTTTTAATTTTTAGGTTTCACTCTGTTTTCTCCTATATGGATACATGTAGTTGGAACTCTAAATCAAACACGGTTTGTGCTAGCTCTTGGAAACTTGACACAATAAAGTAGTTTCAAGTTCTATCTCTATGGTTTTTTTCCTATTGATGTAGCCCTAAGCAGAGACCTGCGCAAATCACTTTCATGGAAAGTTGTTGCCAAGCTTCCAAAAAACTACGAGTTTCCTGAAATCTCAGCACACATTTTTTCACCCAATCTTCATGACACTTTCAGGTAAATATCATTACCCCAATCCCACTTGGCTCACCAAATTTCGTTCTTCTAGGTTATACCGTTCGTTGGCAGTAACAGTTTTAATTTTTAGGTTTAACTCTGTTTTCCCCTATAAGGATACATGTAGTTGGAACTCTAAATCAAACACGGTTTGTGCTAGCTCTTGGAAACTTGACACAATAAAGTAGTTCCAAGTTCTATCTCTATGGTTTCTTTCCTATTGATGAGCCCTAAGCAGAGACTGGCGCAAATCACTTTCATGGAAAGGGGTTGCCAAGCTTCCAAAAAACTACGAGTTTCCTAAAATCTCAGCACACATTTTTTCTCCCAATCTTGATGACACCTTCAAGTAATGATCAGTACCCCAATCCCACTTGGCTCACCAAATTTCATTCTTCTAGGTTAAACCGTTCGCTGGCAGTAACAGTTTTAATTTTTAGGTTTCACTCTGTTTTCTCCTATATGGATACATGTAGTTGGAACTCTAAATCAAACACGGTTTGTGCTAGCCCTTGGAATGTTGACACAATAAAGTAGTTCCAAGTTCTTTCTCTATGGTTTGTTTCCTTTTGATGTAGCCCTAAGCAGAGACTGGCGCAAATCACTTTAATGGAAGGGGTTGCCATGCTTCCAAAAAACTACGAGTTTCCTGAAATCTCAGCATACATTTTTTCACCCAATCTTGATGACACTTTCAGGTAATGATCAGTACCCCAATCCCACTTGGCTCACCAAATTTCGTTCTTCTAGGTTAAACCGTTCGTTGGCAGTATCAGTTTTAATTTTTAGGTTTCACTCTGTTTTCTCCAATATGGATACTTGTAGTTGGAACTCTAAATCAAACACGGTTTGTGCTAGATCTGGGAAACTTGACACAATAAAGTAGTTCCAAGTTCTATCGCTATGATTTGTTTCCTATTGATGTAGCCCTAAGCAGAGACCGGCGCAAATCACTTTCATAAAAAAGGGTTGCCAAACTTCCAAAAAACTACGAGTTACCTGAAATCTCAGCATACATTTTTTCCTCCAATCTTGAATACACTTTCAGGTAATGATCAGTACCCCAATCCCACTTGGCTCAACAAATTTCGTTCTTCTAGGTTAAACCGTTCGTTGGCAGTATCAGTTTTAATTTTTAGGTTTCACTCTGTTTTCTCCTATATGGATACATGTAGTTGGAACTCTAAATCAAACACGGTTTGTGCTAGCTCTTTGAAACTTCACACAATAAAGTAGTTCCAAGGTCTATCACTATGGTTTGTTTCCTATATATGTAGCCCTAGGCAGAGATTGGCGCAAATCACTTTAATGGAAAGGGGTTGCCAAGCTTCCAAAAAACTACCAGTTTCCTGAAATCTCAGCACACATTTTTTCACCAATCTTGATGACACTTTCAGATAATGATCAGTACCCCAATCGCACTTGGCACACCAAATTTCATTTTTCTAGGTTAAACCGTTCGTTGGCAGTAACAGTTTTAATTTTTAGGTTTCACTCTGTTTTCTCCTTTATGGATACATGTAGTTGGAACTCTAAATCAAACACGGTTTGTGCTAGCTCTTGGAAACTTGACACAATAAAGTAGTTCCATGTTCTATCTCTATATTTTGTTTCCTATTAATGTAGCCCTAAGCAGAGACCGGCGCAAATCACTTACATGGAAAGGGGTTGCCAAGCTCCCAAAAAACTAGGAGTTTCCTGAAATCTCAGCATACAATTTTTCACCCAACCTTGAAGACACTTTCAGGTAATGATCAGTACCCCAATCCCACTTGGCTCACCAAATTTCGTTCTTCTAGGTTAAACCGTTTGTTGCCATCATCAGTTTTAATTTTTAGGTTTCACTCAGTTTTCTCCTATATGGATACATGTAGTTGGAACTCTAAATCAAACACGGTTTTTGCTAGCTCTTTGAAACTTGACACAATAAAGTAGTTCCAAGTTCTATCTCTATGGTTTGTTTCATATTGATATAGCCCTAAGCAGAGACTGGCGGAAATCACTTTCATATAAAGGGGTTGCCAAGCTTCCAAAAAAGTATGAGTTTCCTGAAATCTCAGCACATATTTATTCACCCAATCTTGATGACACTTTCAGGTAATGATCAGTACCCCAATCCCACTTGGCTCACCAAATTTCGTTCTTCTAGGTTAAACCGTTCCTTGGCAGTATCAGTTTTAATTTTTAGGTTTCACTCTGTTTTCTCCTATATGGATACATGTAGTTGGAACTCTAAATCAAACACGGTTTGTGCTAGCCCTTGGAATGTTGACACAATAAAGTAGTTCCAAGTTCTTTCTCTATGGTTTGTTTCCTTTTGATGTAGCCCTAAGCAGAGACTGGCGCAAATCACTTTAATGGAAGGGGTTGCCATGCTTCCAAAAAACTACGAGTTTCCTGAAATCTCAGCATACATTTTTTCACCCAATCTTGATGACACTTTCAGGTAATGATCAGTACCCCAATCCCACTTGGCTCACCAAATTTCGTTCTTCTAAATTAAACCGTTCGTTGGCAGTATCAGTTTTAATTTTTAGGTTTCACTCTGTTTTCTCCAATATGGATACTTGTAGTTGGAACTCTAAATCAAACACGGTTTGTGCTAGATGTGGGAAACTTGACACAATAAAGTAGTTCCAAGTTCTATCGCTATGATTTGTTTCCTATTGATGTAGCCCTAAGCAGAGACCGGCGCAAATCACTTTCATGGAGAAGGGTTGCCAAACTTCCAAAAAACTACGTGTTACCTGAAATCTCAGCATACATTTTTTCCTCCAATCTTGAATACACTTTCAGGTAATGATCAGTACCCCAATCCCACTTGGCTCAACAAATTTCGTTCTTCTAGGTTAAACCGTTCGTTGGCAGTATCAGTTTTAATTTTTAGGTTTCACTCTGTTTTCTCCTATATGGATACATGTAGTTGGAACTCTAAATCAAACACGGTTTGTGCTAGCTCTTTGAAACTTCACACAATAAAGTAGTTCCAAGGTCTATCTCTATGGTTTGTTTCCTATATATGTAGCCCTAGGCAGAGATTGGCGCAAATCACTTTAATGGAAAGGGGTTGCCAAGCTTCCAAAAAACTACCAGTTTCCTGAAATCTCAGCACACATTTTTTCACCCAATCTTGATGACACTTTCAGATAATGATCAGTACCCCAATCGCACTTGGCACACCAAATTTCATTTTTCTAGGTTAAACCGTTCGTTGGCAGTAACAGTTTTAATTTTTAGGTTTCACTCTGTTTTCTCCAATATGGATACATGTAGTTGGAACTCTAAATCAAACACGGTTTGTGCTAGCTCTTTGAAACTTCACACAATAAAGTAGTTCCAAGGTCTATCTCTATGGTTTGTTTCCTATTGATGTAGCCCTAAGAAGAGACCGGCGCAAATCACTTACATGGATAGGGGTTGCCAAGCTCCCAAAAAACTAGGAGTTTCCTGAAATCTCAGCATACATTTTTTCACCCAACCTTGAAGACACTTTCAGGTAATGATCAGTACCCCAATCCCACTTGGCTCACCAAATTTCGTTCTTCTAGGTTAAACCGTTTGTTGCCATCATCAGTTTTAATTTTTAGGTTTCACTCAGTTTTCTCCTATATGGATACATGTAGTTGGAACTCTAAATCAAACACGGTTTTTGCTAGCTCTTTGAAACTTGACACAATAAAGTAGTTCCAAGTTCTATCTCTATGGTTTGTTTCATATTGATATAGCCCTAAGCAGAGACTGGCGCAAATCACTTTCATATAAAGGGGTTGCCAAGCTTCCAAAAAAGTATGAGTTTCCTGAAATCTCAGCACATATTTTTTCACCCAATCTTGATGACACTTTCAGGTAATATTCAGTACCCCAATCCCACTTGGCTCACCAAATTTCGTTCTTCTAGGTTAAACCGTTCCTTGGCAGTATCAGTTTAAATTTTTAGGTTTCACTCTGTTTTCTCCTATATGGATACATGTAGTTGGAACTCTAAAACAAACACGTGTTTGTGCTAGCTCTTTCAAACTTGACACAATAAAGTAGTTCCAAGTTCTATCTCTATGGTTTGTTTCCTATTGATGTAGCCCTAAGCAGAGACCTGCGCAAATCACTTTCATGGAAAGTTGTTGCCAAGCTTCCAAAAAACTACGAGTTTCCTGAAATCTCAGCACACATTTTTTCACCCAATCTTCATGACACTTTCAGGTAAATATCAGTACCCCAATCCCACTTGGCTCACCAAATTTCGTTCTTCTAGGTTAAACCGTTCGTTGGCAGTAACAGTTTTAATTTTTAGGTTTCACTCTGTTTTCCCCTATAAGGATACATGTAGTTGGAACTCTAAATCAAACACGGTTTGTGCTAGCTCTTGGAAACTTGACACAATAAAGTAGTTCCACGTTCTATCTCTATGGTTTCTTTCCTATTGATGTAGCCCTAAGCAGAGACTGGCGCAAATCACTTTCATGGAAAGGGGTTGCCAAGCTTCCAAAAACCTACGAGTTTCCTAAAATCTCAGCACACATTTTTTCACCCAATCTTGATGACACTTTCAGGTAATGATCAGTACCCCAATCCCACTTGGCTCACCAAATTTCGTTCTTCTAGGTTAAACCGTTCCTTGGCAGTATCAGTTTTAATTTTTAGGTTTCACTCTGTTTTCTCCTATATGGATACATGTATTTGGAACTCTAAATCAAACACATTTTGTGCTAGCTCATGGAAACTTGACACAATAAAGTAGTTTCAAGTTCTATCTCTATGGTTTTTCTCCTATTGATGTAGCCCTAAGCAGAGACCTGCGCAAATCACTTTCATGGAAAGTTGTTGCCAAGCTTCCAAAAAACTACGAGTTTCCTGAAATCTCAGCACACATTTTTTCACCCAATCTTCATGACACTTTCAGGTAAATATCAGTACCCCAATCCCACTTGGCTCACCAAATTTCGTTCTTCTAGGTTAAACCGTTCCTTGGCAGTAACAGTTTTAATTTTTAGGTTTCACTCTGTTTTCCCCTATAAGGATACATGTATTTGGAACTCTAAATCAAACACGGTTTGTGCTAGCTCTTGGAAACTTGACACAATAAAGTAGTTCCAAGTTCTATATCTATGGTTTCTTTCCTATTGATGAGCCCTAAGCAGACACTGGCGCAAATCACTTTCATGGAAAGGAGTTGCCAAGCTTCCAAAAAACTACGAGTTTCCTAAAATCTCAGCACACATTTTTTCACCCAATATTGATGACACTTTCAAATAATGATCAGTACCCCAATCCCACTTGGCTCACCAAATTTCGTTCTTCTAGGTTAAACCGTTCGCTGGCAGTAACAGTTTTAAATTTTAGGTTTCACTCTGTTTTCTCCTATATGGATACATGTAGTTGGAACTCTAAATCAAACACGGTTTGTGCTAGCCCTTGGAATGTTGACACAATAAAGTAGTTCCAATTTCTTTCTCTATGGTTTGTTTCCTATTGATGTAGCCCTAGGCAGAGACTGGCGCAAATCACTTTAATGGAAAGGGGTTGCCATGCTACCAAAAAACTACGAGTTTCCTGAAATCTCAGCATACATTTTTTCACCCAATCTTGATGACACTTTCAGGTAATGATCAGTACCCCAATCCCACTTGGCTCACCAAATTTCGTTCTTCTAGGTTAAACCGTTCGTTGGCAGCATCAGTTTTAATTTTTAGGTTTCACTCTGTTTTCTCCAATATGGATACATGTAGTTGGAACTCTAATTCAAACACGGTTTGTGCTAGATCTGGGAAACTTGACACAATAAAGTAGTTCCAAGTTCTGTCGCTATGATTTGTTTCCTATTGATGTAGCCATAAGCAGAGACCGGCGCAAATCACTTTCATGGAAAAGGGTTGCCAAACTTCCAAAAAACTACGAGTTTCCTGAAATCTCAGCATACATTTTTTCAACCAATCTTGAAGACACTTTCAGGTAATGATCAGTACCGCAATCCCACTTGGCTCACCAATTTCGTTCTTCTAGGTTAAACCGTTCGTTGGCAGTAACAGTTTTAATTTTTAGGTTTCACTCTGCTTTCTCGTATATGGATACATGTAGTTGGAAATCTAAATCAAACACGGTTTGTGCTAGCTCTTTGAAACTTGACACAATAAAGTAGTTCCAAGTTCTATCTCTATGGTTTGTTTCCTATTGATGTAGCCCTAAGCAGTGACTGGCGCAAATCACTTAAATGGAAAGGGGTTTCAATGCTTCCAAAAAACTACGAGTTTCCTGAAATCTCAGCATACATTTTTTCATCCAATATTGATAACACTTTCAGGTAATTATCAGTACCCCAATCCCACTTGGCTCACCAAATTTCGTTCTTCTAGGTTAAACTGTTCGTTGGCAGTCTCAGTTTTAATTTTTAGGTTTCACTCTGTTTTCTCCTATATGGATACATGTAGTTGGAACTCTAAATCAAACACGGTTTGTTTTAGCTCTTTGAAACTTGACACTATAAAGTAGTTCCAAGTTCTATCTCTATGGTTTGTTTCCTATTGATGTAGCCCTAAGCAGAGACTGGCGCAAATCACTTTAATGGAAAGCGGTTGCCAAGCTTCCAAAAAACTACGAGTTTCCTGAAATCTCAGCACACATTTTTTCACCCAATCTTGATGACACTTTCAGATAATGATCAGTACCCCAATCGCACTTGGCACACCAAGTTTCATTTTTCTAGGTTATACCGTTCGTTGGCAGTAACAGTTTTAATTTTTAGGTTTCACTCTGTTTTCTCCTATATGGATACATGTAGTTGGAACTCTAAATCAAACACGGTTTGTGCTAGCCCTTGGAACGTTGACACAATAAAGTAGTTCCAAGTTCTTTCTCTATGGTTTGTTTCCTATTGATGTAGCCCTAAGCAGAGACTGGCGCAAATCACTTTAATGGAAGGGGTTGCCAAGCTTCCAAAAAACTACGAGTTTCCTGAAATCTCAGCATACATTTTTTCCTCCAATCTTGAATACACTTCAGGTAATGATCAGTACCCCAATCCCAATTGGCTCACCAAATTTCGTTCTTCTAGGTTAAACCGTTCGTTGGCAGTATCAGTTTTAATTTTTAGGTTTCACTCTGTTTTCTCCAATATGGATACTTGTAGTTGGAACTCTAAATCAAACACGGTTTGTGCTAGATCTGGGAAACTTGACACAATAAAGTAGTTCCAAGTTCTATCGCTATGATTTGTTTCCTATTGATGTAGCCCTAAGCAGAGTCCTGCGCAAATCACTTTCATGGAAAAGGGTTGCCAAGCTTCCAAAAAACTACGAGTTTCCTGAAATCTCAGCACACATTTTTTCACCCAATCTTGATGACACTTTCAAGTAATGATCAGTACCCCAATCCCACTTGGCTCACCAAATTTCATTCTTCTAGGTTAAACCGTTCACTGGCAGTAACAGTTTTAATTTTTAGGTTTCACTCTGTTTTCTCCTATATGGATACATGTATTTGGAAATCTAAATCAAACACGGTTTGTGCTAGCTCTTGGAAACTTGACACAATAAAGTAGTTCCATGTTCTATCTCTATATTTTGTTTCCTATTGATGTAGCCCTAAGCAGAGACCGGCGCAAATCACTTACATGGAAAGGGGTTGCCAAGCTTCCAAAAAACTAGGAGTTTCCTGAAATCTCAGCATACATTTTTTCACCCAACCTTGAAGACACTTTCAGGTAATGATCAGTACCCCAATCCCACTTGGCTCACCAAATTTCGTTCTTCTAGGTTAAACAGTTTGTTGCCATTATCAGTTTTAATTTTTAGGTTTCACTCAGTTTTCTCCTATATGGATACATGTAGTTGGAACTCTAAATCAAACACGGTTTGTGCTAGCTCTTTGAAACTTGACACAATAAAGTAGTTCCAAGTTCTATCTCTATGGTTTGTTTCATATTGATATAGCCCTAAGCAGAGACTGGCGCAAATCACTTTCATATAAAGGGGTTGCCAAGCTTCCAAAAAAGTATGAGTTTCCTGAAATCTCAGCACATATTTTTTCACCCAATCTTGATGACACTTTCAGGTAATGATGAGTACCCCAATCCCACTTGGCTCACCAAATTTCGTTCTTCTAGGTTAAACCGTTCCTTGGCAGTATCAGTTTTAATTTTTAGGTTTCACTCTGTTTTCTCCTATATGGATACATGTAGTTAGAACTCTAAAACAAACACGGTTTGTGCTAGCTCTTTCAAACTTGACACAATAAAGTAGTTCCAAGTTCTATCTCTATGGTTTGTTTCCTATTGATGTAGCCCTAAGCAGAGACCTCCGCAAATCACTTTCATGGAAAGTTGTTGCCAAGCTTCCAAAAAACTACGAGTTTCCTGAAATCTCAGCACACATTTTTTCACCCAATCTTCATGACACTTTCAGGTAAATATCAGTACCCCAATCCCACTTGGCTCACCAAATTTCGTTCTTCTAGGTTAAACCGTTCGTTGGCAGTAACAGTTTTAATTTTTAGGTTTCACTCTGTTTTCCCCTATAAGGATACATGTATTTGGAACTCTAAATCAAACACGGTTTGTGCTAGCTCTTTGAAACTTCACACAATAAAGTAGTTCCAAGGTCTATCTCTATGGTTTGTTTCCTATATATGTAGCCCTAGGCAGAGATTGGCGCAAATCACTTTAATGGAAAGGGGTTGCCAAGCTTCCAAAAAACTACGAGTTTCCTGAAATCTCAGCAAACATTTTTTCACCCAATCTTGATGACACTTTCAAGTAATGATCAGTACTACAATCCCACTTGGCTCACCAAATTTCATTCTTCTAGGTTAAACCGTTCGCTGGCAGTAACAGTTTTAATTTTTAGGTTTCACTCTGTTTTCTCCTATATGGATACATGTAGTTGGAACTCTAAATCAAACACGGTTTGTGCTAGCCCTTGGAACGTTGACACAATAAAGTAGTTCCAAGTTCTTTCTCTATGGTTTGTTTCCTATTATGTAGCCCTAAGCAGAGACTGGCGCAAATCACTTTAATGGAAGGGGTTGCCAAGCTTCCAAAAAACTACGAGTTTCCTGAAATCTCAGCATACATTTTTTCCTCCAATCTTGAATACACTTCAGGTAATGATCAGTACCCCAATCCCACTTGGCTCAACAAATTTCGTTCTTCTAGGTTAAACCGTTCGTTGGCAGTATCAGTTTTAATTTTTAGGTTTCACTCTGTTTTCTCCAATATGGATACTTGTAGTTGGAACTCTAAATCAAACACGGTTTGTGCTAGATCTGGGAAACTTGACACAATAAAGTAGTTCCAAGTTCTATCGCTATGATTTGTTTCCTATTGATGTAGCCCTAAGCAGAGTCCTGCGCAAATCACTTTCATGGAAAAGGGTTGCCAAGCTTCCAAAAAACTACGAGTTTCCTGAAATCTCAGCACACATTTTTTCACCCAATCTTGATGACACTTTCAAGTAATGATCAGTACCCCAATCCCACTTGGCTCACCAAATTTCATTCTTCTAGGTTAAACCGTTCACTGGCAGTAACAGTTTTAATTTTTAGGTTTCACTCTGTTTTCTCCTATATGGATACATGTATTTGGAAATCTAAATCAAACACGGTTTGTGCTAGCTCTTGGAAACTTGACACAATAAAGTAGTTCCATGTTCTATCTCTATATTTTGTTTCCTATTGATGTAGCCCTAAGCAGAGACCGGCGCAAATCACTTACATGGAAAGGGGTTGCCAAGCTTCCAAAAAACTAGGAGTTTCCTGAAATCTCAGCATACATTTTTTCACCCAACCTTGAAGACACTTTCAGGTAATGATCAGTACCCCAATCCCACTTGGCTCACTAAATTTCGTTCTTCTAGGTTAAACAGTTTGTTGCCATTATCAGTTTTAATTTTTAGGTTTCACTCAGTTTTCTCCTATATGGATACATGTATTTGGAAATCTAAATCAAACACGGTTTGTGCTAGCTCTTGGAAACTTGACACAATAAAGTAGTTCCATGTTCTATCTCTATATTTTGTTTCCTATTGATGTAGCCCTAAGCAGAGACCGGCGCAAATCACTTACATGGAAAGGGGTTGCCAAGCTTCCAAAAAACTAGGAGTTTCCTGAAATCTCAGCATACATTTTTTCACCCAACCTTGAAGACACTTTCAGGTAATGATCAGTACCCCAATCCCACTTGGCTCACTAAATTTCGTTCTTCTAGGTTAAACAGTTTGTTGCCATTATCAGTTTTAATTTTTAGGTTTCACTCAGTTTTCTCCTATATGGATACATGTAGTTGGAACTCTAAATCAAACACGGTTTGTGCTAGCTCTTTGAAACTTGACACAATAAAGTAGTTCCAAGTTCTATCTCTATGGTTTGTTTCATATTGATATAGCCCTAAGCAGAGACTGGCGCAAATCACTTTCATATAAAGGGGTTGCCAAGCTTCCAAAAAAGTATGAGTTTCCTGAAATCTCAGCACATATTTTTTCACCCAATCTTGATGACACTTTCAGGTAATGATGAGTACCCCAATCCCACTTGGCTCACCAAATTTGGTTCTTCTAGGTTAAACCGTTCCTTGGCAGTATCAGTTTTAATTTTTAGGTTTCACTCTGTTTTCTCCTATATGGATACATGTAGTTGGAACTCTAAAACAAACACGGTTTGTGCTAGCTCTTTCAAACTTGACACAATAAAGTAGTTCCAAGTTTTATCTCTATGGTTTGTTTCCTATTGATGTAGCCCTAAGCAGAGACCTCCGCAAATCACTTTCATGGAAAGTTGTTGCCAAGCTTCCAAAAAACTACGAGTTTCCTGAAATCTCAGCACACATTTTTTCACCCAATCTTCATGACACTTTCAGGTAAATATCAGTACCCCAATCCCACTTGGCTCACCAAATTTCGTTCTTCTAGGTTAAACCGTTCGTTGGCAGTAACAGTTTTAATTTTTAGGTTTCACTCTGTTTTCCCCTATAAGGATACATGTAGTTGGAACTCTAAATCAAACACGGTTTGTGCTAGCTCTTTGAAACTTCACACAATAAAGTAGTTCCAAGGTCTATCTCTATGGTTTGTTTCCTATATATGTAGCCCTAGGCAGAGATTGGCGCAAATCACTTTAATGGAAAGGGGTTGCCAAGCTTCCAAAAAACTACCAGTTTCCTGCAATCTCAGCACACATTTTTTCACCCAATCTTGATGACACTTTCAGATAATGATGAGTACCCCAATCGCACTTGGCACACCAAATTTCATTTTTCTAGGTTAAACCGTTCGTTGGCAGTAACAGTTTTAATTTTTAGGTTTCACTCTGTTTTCTCCTATATGGATACATGTAGTTGGAACTCTAAATCAAACACGGTTTGTGCTAGCTCTTTGAAACCTGACACAATAAAGTAGTTCCAAGTTCTATCTCTATGGTTTGTTTCCTATTGATGTAGCCCTAAGCAGAGACTGGCGCAAATCACTTTAATGGAAGGGGTTGCCAAGCTTCCAAAAAACTACGAGTTTCCTGAAATCTCAGCATACATTTTTTCCTCCAATCTTGAATACACTTCAGGTAATGATCAGTACCCCAATCCCACTTGGCTCAACAAATTTCGTTCTTCTAGGTTAAACCGTTCGTTGGCAGTATCAGTTTTAATTTTTAGGTTTCACTCTGTTTTCTCCAATATGGATACTTGTAGTTGGAACTCTAAATCAAACACGGTTTGTGCTAGATCTGGGAAACTTGACACAATAAAGTAGTTCCAAGTTCTATCGCTATGATTTGTTTCCTATTGATGTAGCCCTAACCAGAGTCCTGCGCAAATCACTTTCATGGAAAAGGGTTGCCAAGCTTCCAAAAAACTACGAGTTTCCTGAAATCTCAGCACACATTTTTTCACCCAATCTTGATGACACTTTCAAGTAATGATCAGTACCCCAATCCCACTTGGCTCACCAAATTTCATTCTTCTAGGTTAAACCGTTCACTGGCAGTAACAGTTTTAATTTTTAGGTTTCACTCTGTTTTCTCCTATATGGATACATGTATTTGGAAATCTAAATCAAACACGGTTTGTGCTAGCTCTTGAAAACTTGACACAATAAAGTAGTTCCATGTTCTATCTCTATATTTTGTTTCCTATTGATGTAGCCCTAAGCAGAGACCGGCGCAAATCACTTACATGGAAAGGGGTTGCCAAGCTTCCAAAAAACTAGGAGTTTCCTGAAATCTCAGCATACATTTTTTCACCCAACCTTGAAGACACTTTCAGGTAATGATCAGTACCCCAATCCCACTTGGCTCACTAAATTTCGTTCTTCTAGGTTAAACAGTTTGTTGCCATTATCAGTTTTAATTTTTAGGTTTCACTCAGTTTTCTCCTATATGGATACATGTATTTGGAAATCTAAATCAAACACGGTTTGTGCTAGCTCTTGGAAACTTGACACAATAAAGTAGTTCCATGTTCTATCTCTATATTTTGTTTCCTATTGATGTAGCCCTAAGCAGAGACCGGCGCAAATCACTTACATGGAAAGGGGTTGCCAAGCTTCCAAAAAACTAGGAGTTTCCTGAAATCTCAGCATACATTTTTTCACCCAACCTTGAAGACACTTTCAGGTAATGATCAGTACCCCAATCCCACTTGGCTCACTAAATTTCGTTCTTCTAGGTTAAACAGTTTGTTGCCATTATCAGTTTTAATTTTTAGGTTTCACTCAGTTTTCTCCTATATGGATACATGTAGTTGGAACTCTAAATCAAACACGGTTTGTGCTAGCTCTTTGAAACTTGACACAATAAAGTAGTTCCAAGTTCTATCTCTATGGTTTGTTTCATATTGATATAGCCCTAAGCAGAGACTGGCGCAAATCACTTTCATATAAAGGGGTTGCCAAGCTTCCAAAAAAGTATGAGTTTCCTGAAATCTCAGCACATATTTTTTCACCCAATCTTGATGACACTTTCAGGTAATGATGAGTACCCCAATCCCACTTGGCTCACCAAATTTGGTTCTTCTAGGTTAAACCGTTCCTTGGCAGTATCAGTTTTAATTTTTAGGTTTCACTCTGTTTTCTCCTATATGGATACATGTAGTTGGAACTCTAAAACAAACACGGTTTGTGCTAGCTCTTTCAAACTTGACACAATAAAGTAGTTCCAAGTTTTATCTCTATGGTTTGTTTCCTATTGATGTAGCCCTAAGCAGAGACCTCCGCAAATCACTTTCATGGAAAGTTGTTGCCAAGCTTCCAAAAAACTACGAGTTTCCTGAAATCTCAGCACACATTTTTTCACCCAATCTTCATGACACTTTCAGGTAAATATCAGTACCCCAATCCCACTTGGCTCACCAAATTTCGTTCTTCTAGGTTAAACCGTTCGTTGGCAGTAACAGTTTTAATTTTTAGGTTTCACTCTGTTTTCCCCTATAAGGATACATGTAGTTGGAACTCTAAATCAAACACGGTTTGTGCTAGCTCTTTGAAACTTCACACAATAAAGTAGTTCCAAGGTCTATCTCTATGGTTTGTTTCCTATATATGTAGCCCTAGGCAGAGATTGGCGCAAATCACTTTAATGGAAAGGGGTTGCCAAGCTTCCAAAAAACTACCAGTTTCCTGCAATCTCAGCACACATTTTTTCACCCAATCTTGATGACACTTTCAGATAATGATGAGTACCCCAATCGCACTTGGCACACCAAATTTCATTTTTCTAGGTTAAACCGTTCGTTGGCAGTAACAGTTTTAATTTTTAGGTTTCACTCTGTTTTCTCCTATATGGATACATGTAGTTGGAACTCTAAATCAAACACGGTTTGTGCTAGCTCTTTGAAACCTGACACAATAAAGTAGTTCCAAGTTCTATCTCTATGGTTTGTTTCCTATTGATGTAGCCCTAAGCAGAGACTGGCGCAAATCACTTTAATGGAAGGGGTTGCCAAGCTTCCAAAAAACTACGAGTTTCCTGAAATCTCAGCATACATTTTTTCCTCCAATCTTGAATACACTTCAGGTAATGATCAGTACCCCAATCCCACTTGGCTCAACAAATTTCGTTCTTCTAGGTTAAACCGTTCGTTGGCAGTATCAGTTTTAATTTTTAGGTTTCACTCTGTTTTCTCCAATATGGATACTTGTAGTTGGAACTCTAAATCAAACACGGTTTGTGCTAGATCTGGGAAACTTGACACAATAAAGTAGTTCCAAGTTCTATCGCTATGATTTGTTTCCTATTGATGTAGCCCTAACCAGAGTCCTGCGCAAATCACTTTCATGGAAAAGGGTTGCCAAGCTTCCAAAAAACTACGAGTTTCCTGAAATCTCAGCACACATTTTTTCACCCAATCTTGATGACACTTTCAAGTAATGATCAGTACCCCAATCCCACTTGGCTCACCAAATTTCATTCTTCTAGGTTAAACCGTTCACTGGCAGTAACAGTTTTAATTTTTAGGTTTCACTCTGTTTTCTCCTATATGGATACATGTATTTGGAAATCTAAATCAAACACGGTTTGTGCTAGCTCTTGAAAACTTGACACAATAAAGTAGTTCCATGTTCTATCTCTATATTTTGTTTCCTATTGATGTAGCCCTAAGCAGAGACCGGCGCAAATCACTTACATGGAAAGGGGTTGCCAAGCTTCCAAAAAACTAGGAGTTTCCTGAAATCTCAGCATACATTTTTTCACCCAACCTTGAAGACACTTTCAGGTAATGATCAGTACCCCAATCCCACTTGGCTCACCAAATTTCGTTCTTCTAGGTTAAACAGTTTGTTGCCATTATCAGTTTTAATTTTTAGGTTTCACTCAGTTTTCTCCTATATGGATACATGTAGTTGGAACTCTAAATCAAACACGGTTTGTGCTAGCTCTTTGAAACTTGACACAATAAAGTAGTTCCAAGTTCTATCTCTATGGTTTGTTTCATATTGATATAGCCCTAAGCAGAGACTGGCGCAAATCACTTTCATATAAAGGGGTTGCCAAGCTTCCAAAAAAGTATGAGTTTCCTGAAATCTCAGCACATATTTTTTCACCCAATCTTGATGACACTTTCAGGTAATGATGAGTACCCCAATCCCACTTGGCTCACCAAATTTCGTTCTTCTAGGTTAAACCGTTCCTTGGCAGTATCAGTTTTAATTTTTAGGTTTCACTCTGTTTTCTCCTATATGGATACATGTAGTTGGAACTCTAAAACAAACACGGTTTGTGCTAGCTCTTTCAAACTTGACACAATAAAGTAGTTCCAAGTTCTATCTCTATGGTTTGTTTCCTATTGATGTAGCCCTAAGCAGAGACCTCCGCAAATCACTTTCATGGAAAGTTGTTGCCAAGCTTCCAAAAAACTACGAGTTTCCTGAAATCTCAGCACACATTTTTTCACCCAATCTTCATGACACTTTCAGGTAAATATCAGTACCCCAATCCCACTTGGCTCACCAAATTTCGTTCTTCTAGGTTAAACCGTTCGTTGGCAGTAACAGTTTTAATTTTTAGGTTTCACTCTGTTTTCCCCTATAAGGATACATGTAGTTGGAACTCTAAATCAAACACGGTTTGTGCTAGCTCTTTGAAACTTCACACAATAAAGTAGTTCCAAGTTCTATCTCTATGGTTTGTTTCCTATTGATGTAGCCCTAAGCAGAGACCTCCGCAAATCACTTTAATGGAAAGGGGTTGCCAAGCTTCCAAAAAACTACCAGTTTCCTGCAATCTCAGCACACATTTTTTCACCCAATCTTGATGACACTTTCAGATAATGATGAGTACCCCAATCGCACTTGGCACACCAAATTTCATTTTTCTAGGTTAAACCGTTCGTTGGCAGTAACAGTTTTAATTTTTAGGTTTCACTCTGTTTTCTCCTATATGGATACATGTAGTTGGAACTCTAAATCAAACACGGTTTGTGCTAGCTCTTGGAAACTTGACACAATAAAGTAGTTCCAAGTTCTATCTCTATGGTTTGTTTCCTATTGATGTAGCCCTAAGCAGTGACTGGCGCAAATCACTTAAATGGAAAGGGGTTTCCATGCTTCCAAAAAACTACGAGTTTCCTGAAATCTCAGCATACATTTTTTCATCCAATCTTGATGACACTTTCAGGTAATGATCAGTACCCCAATCCCACTTGGCTCACCAAATTTCGTTCTTCTAGGTTAAACTGTTCGTTGGCAGTCTCAGTTTTAATTTTTAGGTTTCACTCTGTTTTCTCCTATATGGATACATGTAGTTGGAACTCTAAATCAAACACGGTTTGTTTTAGCTCTTTGAAACTTGACACTATAAAGTAGTTCCAAGTTCTATCTCTATGGTTTGTTTCCTATTGATGTAGCCCTAAGCAGAGACTGGCGCAAATCACTTTAATGGAAAGCGGTTGCCAACTTCCAAAAAACTACGAGTTACCTGAAATCTCAGCATACATTTTTTCCTCCAATCTTGAATACACTTTCAGGTAATGATCAGTACTCCAATCCCACTTGGCTCACCAAATTTCATTCTTCTAGGTTAAACCGTTCGCTGGCAGTAACAGTTTTAATTTTTAGGTTTCACTCTGTTTTCTCCTATATGGATACATGTAGTTGGAACTCTAAATCAAACACGGTTTGTGCTAGCCCTTGGAATGTTGACACAATAAAGTAGTTCCAAGTTCTTTCTCTATGGTTTGTTTCCTATTGATGTAGCCCTAAGCAGAGACTGGCGCAAATCACTTTAATGGAAAGGGGTTGCCATGCTACCAAAATCTACGAGTTTCCTGAAATCTCAGCACACATTTTTTCACCCAATCTTGATGACACTTTCAGATAATGATCAGTACCCCAATCGCACTTGGCACACCAAATTTCATTTTTCTAGGTTAAACCGTTCGTTGGCAGTAACAGTTTTAATTTTTAGGTTTCACTCTGTTTTCTCCTATATGGATACATGTAGTTGGAACTCTAAATCAAACACGGTTTGTGCTAGCTCTTTGAAACCTGACACAATAAAGTAGTTCCAAGTTCTATCTCTATGGTTTGTTTCCTATTGATGTAGCCCTAAGCAGAGACTGGCGCAAATCACTTTAATGGAAAGCGGTTGCCAAGCTTCCAAAAAACTACGAGTTTCCTGAAATCTCAGCACACATTTTTTCACCCAATCTTGATGACACTTTCAGATAATGATCAGTACCCCAATCGCACTTGGCACACCAAATTTCATTTTTCTAGGTTAAACCGTTCGTTGGCAGTAACAGTTTTAATTTTTAGGTTTCACTCTGTTTTCTCCTATATGGATACATGTAGTTGGAACTCTAAATCAAACACGGTTTGTGCTAGCTCTTGGAAACTTGACACAATAAAGTAGTTCCATGTTCTATCTCTATATTTTGTTTCCTATTGATGTAGCCCTAAGCAGAGACCGGCGCAAATCACTTACATGGAAAGGGGTTGCCAAGCTTCCAAAAAACTAGGAGTTTCCTGAAATCTCAGCATACATTTTTTCACCCAGCCTTGAAGACACTTTCAGGTAATGATCAGTACCCCAATCCCACTTGGCTCACCAAATTTCGTTCTTCTAGGTTAAACCGTTTGTTGCCATTATCAGTTTTAATTTTTAGGTTTCACTCAGTTTTCTCCTATATGGATACATGTAGTTGGAACTCTAAATCAAACACAGTTTGTGCTAGCTCTTTGAAACTTGACACAATAAAGTAGTTCCAAGTTCTATCTCTATGGTTTGTTTCATATTGATATAGCCCTAAGCAGAGACTGGCGCAAATCACTTTCGTATAAAGGGGTTGCCAAGCTTCCAAAAAAGTATGAGTTTCCTGAAATCTCAGCACATATTTTTTCACCCAATCTTGATGATACTTTCAGGTAATGATCAGTACCCCAATCCCACTTGGCTCACCAAATTTTGTTCTTCTAGGTTAAACCGTTCCTTGGAGTATCAGTTTTAATTTTTAGGTTTCACTCTGTTTTCTCCTATATGGATACATGTAGTTGGAACTCTAAAACAAACACGGTTTGTGCTAGCTCTTTCAAACTTGACACAATAAAGTAGTTCCAAGTTCTATCTCTATGGTTTGTTTCTTATTGATTAGCCCTAAGCAGAGACCTGCGCAAATCACTTTCATGGAAAGTTGTTGCCAAGCTTCCAAAAAACTATGAGTTTCCTAAAATCTCAGCACACATTTTTTCACCCAATCTTGATGACACTTTCAAGTAATGATCAGTACCCAAATCCCACTTGGCTCACCAAATTTCGTTCTTCTAGTTTAAACCGTTCCTTGGCAGTATCAGTTTTAATTTTTAGGTTTCACTCTGTTTTCTCCTCTATGGATACATGTATTTGGAACTCTAAATCAAACACATTTTGTGCTAGCTCATGGAAACTTGACACAATAAAGTAGTTTCAAGTTCTATCTCTATGGTTTTTTTCCTATTGATGTAGCCCTAAGCAGAGACCTGCGCAAATCACTTTCATGGAAAAGGGTTGCCAAACTTCCAAAAAACTACGAGTTTCCTAAAATCTCAGCACACATTTTTTCACCCAATCTTGATGACACTTTCAAGTAATGATCAGTACCCCAATCCCACTTGGCTCACCAAATTTCATTCTTCTAGGTTAAACCGTTCGCTGGCAGTAACAGTTTTAATTTTTAGGTTTCACTCTGTTTTCTCCTATATGGATACATGTAGTTGGAACTCTAAAACAAACACGGTTTGTGCTAGCTCTTTCAAACTTGACACAATAAAGTAGTTCCAAGTTCTATCTCTATGGTTTGTTTCCTATTGGTGTAGCCCTAAGCAGAGACCTGCGCAAATCACTTTCATGGAAAGTTGTTGCCAAGCTTCCAAAAAACTATGAGTTTCCTGAAATCTCAGCACACATTTTTTCACCTAATATTGATGACACTTTCAGGTAATCATCAGTACCCCAATCCCACTTGGCTCACCAAATTTCGTTCTTCTAGGTTAAACCGTTCGTTGGCAGTAACAGTTTTAATTTTTAGGTTTCACTCTGTTTTCTCCTATATGGATACATGTAGTTGGAACTCTAAATCAAACACGGTTTGTGCTAGCTCTTTGAAACTTGACACAATAAAGTAGTTCCAAGTTCTATCTCTATGGTTCGTTTCCTATTGATGTAGCCCTAAGCAGAGACTGGCACAAATCACTTTAATGGAAAGGGGTTGCCAAGCTTCCCAAAAACTACGAGTTTCCTGAAATCTCAGCACACATTTTTTCACCCAATCTTGATGACACTTTCAGATAATGATCAGTACCCCAATCGCACTTGGCACACCAAATTTCATTTTTCTAGGTTAAACCGTTCGTTGGCAGTAACAGTTTTAATTTTTAGGTTTCACTCTGTTTTCTCCTATATGGATACATGTAGTTGGAACTCTAAATCAAAAACGGTTTGTGCTAGATCTGGGAAACTTGACACAATAAAGTAGTTCCAAGTTCTATCGCTATGATTTGTTTCCTATTGATGTAGCCCTAAGCAGAGACCGGCGCAAATCACTTTCATGGAAAAGGGTTGCGAAACTTCCAAAAAACTACGAGTTTCCTGAAATCTCAGAATACATTTTTTCAACCAATCTTGAAGACACTTTCAGGTAATGATCAGTACCCCAATCCCACTTGGCTCACCAATTTCGTTCTTCTAGGTTAAACCGTTCGTTGGCAGTAACAGTTTTAATTTTTAGGTTTCACTCTGCTTTCTCGTATATGGATACATGTAGTTGGAAATCTAAATCAAACACGGTTTGTGCTAGCTCTTTGAAACTTGACACAATAAAGTAGTTCCAAGTTCTATCTCTATGGTTTGTTTCCTATTGATGTAGCCCTAAGCAGTGACTGGCACAAATCACTTAAATGGAAAGGGGTTTCCATGCTTCCAAAAAACTACGAGTTTCCTGAAATCTCAGCATACATTTTTTCATCCAATCTTGATGACACTTTCAGGTAATGATCAGTACCCCAATCCCACTTGGCTCACCAAATTTCGTTCTTCTAGGTTAAACTGTTCGTTGGCAGTCTCAGTTTTAATTTTTAGGTTTCACTCTGTTTTCTCCTATATGGATACATGTAGTTGGAACTCTAAATCAAACACGGTTTGTTTTAGCTCTTTGAAACTTGACACTATAAAGTAGTTCCAAGTTCTATCTCTATGGTTTGTTTCCTATTGATGTAGCCCTAAGCAGAGACTGGCGCAAATCACTTTAATGGAAAGCGGTTGCCAACTTCCAAAAAACTACGAGTTACCTGAAATCTCAGCATACATTTTTTCCTCCAATCTTGAATACACTTTCAGGTAATGATGAGTACTCCAATCCCACTTGGCTCACCAAATTTCATTCTTCTAGGTTAAACCGTTCGTTGGCAGTATCAGTTTTAATTTTTAGGTTTCACTCTGTTTTCTCAAATATGGATACTTGTAGTTGGAACTCTAAATCAAACACGGTTTGTGGTAGATCTGGGAAACTTGACACAATAAAGTAGTTCCAAGTTCTATCGCTATGATTTGTTTCCTATTGATGTAGCCCTAAGCAGAGACCGGCGCAAATCACTTTCATGGAAAGGGGTTGCCAAGCTTCCAAAAAACTACGAGTTTCCTGAAATCTCAGCACACATTTTTTCACCCAATCTTGATGACACTTTCAGATAATGATCAGAACCCCAATCGCACTTGGCACACCAAATTTCATTTTTCTAGGTTAAACCGTTCGTTGGCAGTAACAGTTTTAATTTTTAGTTTTCACTCTGTTTTCTCCTATATGGATACATGTAGTTGGAACTCTAAATCAAACACGGTTTGTGCTAGCTTCTTGAAACTTGACACAGTAAAGCAGTTTCACATTCTAACTCTATGTTTTGTTTCCTTTTCATGTAGCCCTAAGCAGTGACTGGCGAGAAACACTTTCATTGAAAGGGGTTGCAAGCTTCCAAAAAACTACGAGTTTCCTGAAATCTCAGCACACATTTTTTCACCCAATCTTGATGACACTTTCAGATAATGATCAGTACCCCAGTCGCCCTTGGCACACCAAATTTTATTTTTCTAGGTTAAACCGTTCGTTGGCAGTAACAGTTTTAATTTTTAGGTTTCACTCTGTTTTCCCCATTAAGGATACATGTAGTTGGAACTCTAAATCAAACATGGTTTGTGCTAGCTCTTGGAAACTTGACACAATAAAGTAGTTCCAAGTTCTATCTCTATGGTTTCTTTCCTATTGATGAGCCCTAAGCAGAGACTGGCGCAAATCACTTTCATGGAAAGGGGTTGCCAAGCTTCCAAAAAACTACGAGTTTCCTAAAATCTCAGCACACATTTTTTCTCCCAATCTTGATGACACCTTCAAGTAATGATCAGTACCCCAATCCCACTTGGCTCACCAAATTTCATTCTTCTAGGTTAAACCGTTCGCTGGCAGTAACAGTTTTAATTTTTAGGTTTCACTCTGTTTTCTCCTATATGGATACATGTAGTTGGAACTCTAAATCAAACACGGTTTGTGCTAGCCCTTGGAATGTTGACACAATAAAGTAGTTCCAAGTTCTTTCTCTATGGTTTGTTTCCTTTTGATGTAGCCCTAAGCAGAGACTGGCGCAAATCACTTTAATGGAAGGGGTTGCCATGCTTCCAAAAAACTACGAGTTTCCTGAAATCTCAGCATACATTTTTTCACCCAATCTTGATGACACTTTCAGGTAATGATCAGTACCCCAATCCCACTTGGCTCACCAAATTTCGTTCTTCTAGGTTAAACCGTTCGTTGGCAGTATCAGTTTTAATTTTTAGGTTTCACTCTGTTTTCTCCAATATGGATACTTGTAGTTGGAACTCTAAATCAAACACGGTTTGTGCTAGATCTGGGAAACTTGACACAATAAAGTAGTTCCAAGTTCTATCGCTATGATTTGTTTCCTATTGATGTAGCCCTAAGCAGAGACCGGCGCAAATCACTTTCATAAAAAAGGGTTGCCAAACTTCCAAAAAACTACGAGTTACCTGAAATCTCAGCATACATTTTTTCCTCCAATCTTGAATACACTTTCAGGTAATGATCAGTACCCCAATCCCACTTGGCTCAACAAATTTCGTTCTTCTAGGTTAAACCGTTCGTTGGCAGTATCAGTTTTAATTTTTAGGTTTCACTCTGTTTTCTCCTATATGGATACATGTAGTTGGAACTCTAAATCAAACACGGTTTGTGCTAGCTCTTTGAAACTTCACACAATAAAGTAGTTCCAAGGTCTATCACTATGGTTTGTTTCCTATATATGTAGCCCTAGGCAGAGATTGGCGCAAATCACTTTAATGGAAAGGGGTTGCCAAGCTTCCAAAAAACTACCAGTTTCCTGAAATCTCAGCACACATTTTTTCACCCAATCTTGATGACACTTTCAGATAATGATCAGTACCCCAATCGCACTTGGCACACCAAATTTCATTTTTCTAGGTTAAACCGTTCGTTGGCAGTAACAGTTTTAATTTTTAGGTTTCACTCTGTTTTCTCCTATATGCATACATGTAGTTGGAACTCTAAATCAAACACGGTTTGTGCTAGCTCTTGGAAACTTGACACAATAAAGTAGTTCCAAGGTCTATCTCTATAGTTTGTTTCCTATTGATGTAGCCCTAAGCAGAGACTGGAGCAAATCACTTTAATGGAAAGCGGTTGCCAAGCTTCCAAAAAACTACGAGTTTCCTGAAATCTCAGCACACATTTTTTCACCCAACCTTGAAGACACTTTCAGGTAATGATCAGTACCCCAATCCCACTTGGCTCACCAAATTTCGTTCTTCTAGGTTAAACCGTTTGTTGCCATCATCAGTTTTAATTTTTAGGTTTCACTCAGTTTTCTCCTATATGGATACATGTAGTTGGAACTCTAAATCAAACACGGTTTTTGCTAGCTCTTTGAAACTTGACACAATAAAGTAGTTCCAAGTTCTATCTCTATGGTTTGTTTCATATTGATATAGCCCTAAGCAGAGACTGGCGCAAATCACTTTCATATAAAGGGGTTGCCAAGCTTCCAAAAAAGTATGAGTTTCCTGAAATCTCAGCACATATTTTTTCACCCAATCTTGATGACACTTTCAGGTAATGATCAGTACCCCAATCCCACTTGGCTCACCAAATTTCGTTCTTCTAGGTTAAACCGTTCCTTGGCAGTATCAGTTTTAATTTTTAGGTTTCACTCAGTTTTCTCCTATATGGATACATGTAGTTGGAACTCTAAATCAAACACGGTTTTTGCTAGCTCTTTGAAACTTGACACAATAAAGTAGTTCCAAGTTCTATCTCTATGGTTTGTTTCATATTGATATAGCCCTAAGCAGAGACTGGCGCAAATCACTTTCATATAAAGGGGTTGCCAAGCTTCCAAAAAAGTATGAGTTTCCTGAAATCTCAGCACATATTTTTTCACCCAATCTTGATGACACTTTCAGGTAATGATCAGTACCCCAATCCCACTTGGCTCACCAAATTTCGTTCTTCTAGGTTAAACCGTTCCTTGGCAGTATCAGTTTTAATTTTTAGGTTTCACTCTGTTTTCTCCTATATGGATACATGTAGTTGGAACTCTAAAACAAACACGGTTTGTGCTAGCTCTTTCAAACTTGACACAATAAATTAGTTCCAAGTTCTATCTCTATGGTTTGTTTCCTATTGATGTAGCCCTAAGCAGAGACCTGCACAAATCACTTTCATGGAAAGTTGTTGCCAAGCTTCCAAAAAACTACGAGTTTCCTGAAATCTCAGCACACATTTTTTCACCCAATCTTCATGACACTTTCAGGTAAATATCAGTACCCCAATCCCACTTGGCTCACCAAATTTCGTTCTTCTAGGTTAAACCGTTCGTTGGCAGTAACAGTTTTAATTTTTAGGTTTCACTCTGTTTTCCCCTATAAGGATACATGTAGTTGGAACTCTAAATCAAACACGGTTTGTGCTAGCTCTTAGAAACTTGACATAATAAAGTAGTTCCACGTTCTATCTCTATGGTTTCTTTCCTATTGATGTAGCCCTAAGCAGAGACTGGCGCAAATCACTTTCATGGAAAGGGGTTGCCAAGCTTCCAAAAAACTACGAGTTTCCTAAAATCTCAGCACACATTTTTTCACCCAATCTTGATGACACTTTCAGGTAATGATCAGTACCCCAATCCCACTTGGCTCACCAAATTTCGTTCTTCTAGGATAAACCGTTCCTTGGCAGTATCAGTTTTAATTTTTAGGTTTCACTCTGTTTTCTCCTATATGGATACATGTATTTGGAACTCTAAATCAAACACATTTTGTGCTAGCTCATGGAAACTTGACACAGTAAAGTAGTTTCAAGTTCTATCTCTATGGTTTTTCTCCTATTGATGTAGCCCTAAGCAGAGACCTGCGCAAATCACTTTCATGGAAAGTTGTTGCCAAGCTTCCAAAAAACTACGAGTTTCCTGAAATCTCAGCACACATTTTTTCACCCAAACTTCATGACACTTTCAGGTAAATATCAGTACCCCAATCCCACTTGGCTCACCAAATTTCGTTCTTCTAGGTTAAACCGTTCCTTGGCAGGAACAGTTTTAATTTTTAGGTTTCACTCTGTTTTCCCCTATAAGGATACATGTAGTGGAACTCTAAATCAAACACGGTTTGTGCTAGCTCTTGGAAACTTGACACAATAAAGTAGTTCCAAGTTCTATCTCTATGGTTTCTTTCCTATTGATGAGCCCTAAGCAGACACTGGCGCAAATCACTTTCATGGAAAGGAGTTGCCAAGCTTCCAAAAAACTACGAGTTTCCTAAAATCTCAGCACACATATTTTCACCCAATCTTGATGACACTTTCAAGTAATGATCAGTACCCCAATCCCACTTGGCTCACCAAATTTCATTCTTCTAGGTTAAACCGTTCGCTGGCAGTAACAGTTTTAATTTTTAGGTTTCACTCTGTTTTCTCCTATATGGATACATGTAGTTGGAACTCTAAATCAAACACGGTTTGTGCTAGCCCTTGGAATGTTGACACAATAAAGTAGTTCCAAGTTCTTTCTCTATGGTTTGTTTCCTATTGATGTAGCCCTAAGCAGAGACTGGCGCAAATCACTTTAATGGAAAGGGGTTGCCATGCTACCAAAAAACTACGAGTTTCCTGAAATCTCAGCATACATTTTTTACCCAATCTTGATGACACTTTCAGGTAATGATCAGTACCCCAATCCCACTTGGCTCACCAAATTTCATTCTTCTAGGTTAATCTGTTCGTTGGCAGCATCAGTTTTAATTTTTAGGTTTCACTCTGTTTTCTCCAATATGGATACATGTAGTTGGAACTCTAAATCAAACACGGTTTGTGCTAGATCTGGGAAACTTGACACAATAAAGTAGTTCCAAGTTCTATCGCTATGATTTGTTTCCTATTGATGTAGCCCTAAGCAGAGACCGGCACAAATCACTTTCATGGAAAAGGGTTGCCAAACTTCCAAAAAACTACGAGTTTCCTGAAATCTCAGCATACATTTTTTCAACCAATCTTGAAGACACTTTCAGGTAATGATCAGTACCCCAATCCCACTTGGCTCACCAATTTCGTTCTTCTAGGTTAAACCGTTCGTTGGCAGTAACAGTTTTAATTTTTAGGTTTCACTCTGCTTTCTCGTATATGGATACATGTAGTTGGAAATCTAAATCAAACACGGTTTGTGCTAGCTCTTTGAAACTTGACACAATAAAGTAGTTCCAAGTTCTATCTCTATGGTTTGTTTCCTATTGATGTAGCCCTAAGCAGTGACTGGCGCAAATCACTTAAATGGAAAGGGGTTTCCATGCTTCCAAAAAACTACGAGTTTCCTGAAATCTCAGCATACATTTTTTCATCCAATCTTGATGACACTTTCAGGTAATGATCAGTACCCCAATCCCACTTGGCTCACCAAATTTCGTTCTTCTAGGTTAAACTGTTCGTTGGCAGTCTCAGTTTTAATTTTTAGGTTTCACTCTGTTTTCTCCTATATGGATACATATAGTTGGAACTCTAAATCAAACACGGTTTGTTTTAGCTCTTTGAAACTTGACACTATAAAGTAGTTCCAAGTTCTATCTCTATGGTTTGTTTCCTATTGATGTAGCCCTAAGCAGAGACTGGCGCAAATCACTTTAATGGAAAGCGGTTGCCAACTTCCAAAAAACTACCAGTTACCTGAAATCTCAGCATACATTTTTTCCTCCAATCTTGAATACACTTTCAGGTAATGATCAGTACTCCAATCCCACTTGGCTCACCAAATTTCATTCTTCTAGGTTAAACCGTTCGCTGGCAGTAACAGTTTTAATTTTTAGGTTTCACTCTGTTTTCTCCTATATGGATACATGTAGTTGGAACTCTAAATCAAACACGGTTTGTGCTAGCCCTTGGAATGTTGACACAATAAAGTAGTTCCAAGTTCTTTCTCTATGGTTTGTTTCCTATTGATGTAGCCCTAAGCAGAGACTGGCGCAAATCACTTTAATGGAAAGGGGTTGCCATGCTACCAAAAAACTACGAGTTTCCTGAAATCTCAGCATACTTTTTTTCACCCAATCTTGATGACACTTTCAGGTAATGATCAGTACCCCAATCCCACTTGGCTCACCAAATTTCGTTCTTCTAGGTTAAACCGTTCGTTGGCAGTATCAGTTTTAATTTTTAGGTTTCACTCTGTTTTCTCAAATATGGATACTTGTAGTTGGAACTCTAAATCAAACACGGTTTGTGATAGATCTGGGAAACTTGACACAATAAAGTAGTTCCAAGTTCTATCGCTATGATTTGTTTCCTATTGATGTAGCCCTAAGCAGAGACCGGCGCAAATCACTTTCATGGAAAAGGGTTGCCAAACTTCCAAAAAACTACGAGTTACCTGAAATCTCAGCATACATTTTTTCCTCCAATCTTGAATACACTTTCAGGTAATGATCAGTACCCCAATCCCACTTGGCTCAACAAATTTCATTCTTCTAGGTTAAACCGTTCGTTGGCAGTATCAGTTTTAATTTTTAGGTTTCACTCTGTTTTCTCCTATATGGATACATGTAGTTGGAACTCTAAATCAAACACGGTTTGTGCTAGCTCTTTGAAACTTCACACAATAAAGTAGTTCCAAGGTCTATCTCTATGGTTTGTTTCCTATATATGTAGCCCTAGGCAGAGATTGGCGCAAATCACTTTAATGGAAAGGGGTTGCCAAGCTTCCAAAAAACTACCAGTTTCCTGAAATCTCAGCACACATTTTTTCACCCAATCTTGATGACACTTTCAGGTAATGATCAGTACCCCAATCGCACTTGGCACACCAAATTTCATTTTTCTAGGTTAAACCGTTCGTTGGCAGTAACAGTTTTAATTTTTAGATTTCACTCTGTTTTCTCCTATATGGATACATGTATTTGGAACTCTAAATCAAACACGGTTTGTGCTAGCTCTTTGAAACTTCACACAATAAAGTAGTTCCAAGGTCTATCTCCATGGTTTGTTTCCTATTGATGTAGCCCTAAGCAGAGACTGGCGCAAATCACTTTCATTGAAAGCGGTTGCCAAGCTTCCAAAAAACTACGAGTTTCCTGAAATCTCAGCACACATTTTTTCACCCAATCTTGATGACACTTTCAGATAATGATCAGAACCCCAATCGCACTTGGCACACCAAATTTCATTTTTCTAGGTTAAACCGTTCGTTGGCAGTAACAGTTTTAATTTTTAGGTTTCCCTCTGTTTTCTCCTATATGGATACATGTATTTGGAACTCTAAATCAAACACGGTTTGTGCTAGCTTCTTGAAACTTGACACAGTAAAGCAGTTTCACATTCTAACTCTATGTTTTGTTTCCTTTTCATGTAGCCCTAAGCAGTGACTGGCGAGAAACACTTTCATTGAAAGGGGTTGCAAGCTTCCAAAAAACTACGAGTTTCCTGAAATCTCAGCACACATTTTTTCACCCAATCTTGATGACACTTTCAGATAATGATCAGTACCCCAATCGCACTTGGCACACCAAATTTCATTTTTCTAGGTTCAACCGTTCGTTGGCAGTAACAGTTTTAATTTTTAGGTTTCACTCTGTTTTCTCCTATATGGATACATGTAGTTGGAACTCTAAATCAAACACGGTTTGTGCTAGCTCTTGGAAACTTGACACAATAAAGTAGTTTCAAGTTCTATCTCTATGGTTTTTTTCCTATTGATGTAGCCCTAAGCAGAGACCTGCGCAAATCACTTTCATGGAAAGTTGTTGCCAAGCTTCCAAAAAACTACGAGTTTCCTGAAATCTCAGCACACATTTTTTCACCCAATCTTCATGACACTTTCAGGTAAATATCAGTACCCCAATCCCACTTGGCTCACCAAATTTCGTTCTTCTAGGTTATACCGTTCGTTGGCAGTAACAGTTTTAATTTTTAGGTTTCACTCTGTTTTCCCCTATAAGGATACATGTAGTTGGAACTCTAAATCAAACACGGTTTGTGCTAGCTCTTGGAAACTTGACACAATAAAGTAGTTCCAATTTCTATCTCTATGGTTTCTTTCCTATTGGTGAGCCCAAAGCAGAGACTGGCGCAAATCACTTTCATGGAAAGGGGTTGCCAAGCTTCCAAAAAACTACGAGTTTCCTAAAATCTCAGCACACATTTTTTCTCCCAATCTTGATGACACCTTCAAGTAATGATCAGTACCCCAATCCCACTTGGCTCACCAAATTTCATTCTTCTAGGTTAAACCGTTCGCTGGCAGTAACAGTTTTAATTTTTAGGTTTCACTCTGTTTTCTCCTATATGGATACATGTAGTTGTAACTCTAAATCAAACACGGTTTGTGCTAGCCCTTGGAATGTTGACACAATAAAGTAGTTCCAAGTTCTTTCTCTATGGTTTGTTTCCTTTTGATGTAGCCCTAAGCAGAGACTGGCGCAAATCACTTTAATGGAAGGGGTTGCCATGCTTCCAAAAAACTACGAGTTTCCTGAAATCTCAGCATACATTTTTTCACTCAATCTTGATGACAATTTCAGGTAATGATCAGTACCCCAATCCCACTTGGCTCACCAAATTTCGTTCTTCTAGGTTAAACCGTTCGTTGGCAGTATCAGTTTTAATTTTTAGGTTTCACTCTGTTTTCTCCAATATGGATACTTGTAGTTGGAACTCTAAATCAAACACGGTTTGTGCTAGATCTGGGAAACTTGACACAATAAAGTAGTTCCAAGTTCTATTGCTATGATTTGTTTCCTATTGATGTAGCCCTAAGCAGAGACCGGCGCAAATCACTTTCATAAAAAAGGGTTGCCAAACTTCCAAAAAACTACGAGTTACCTGAAATCTCAGCATACATTTTTTACTCCAATCTTGAATACACTTTCAGGTAATGATCAGTACCCCAATCCCACTTGGCTCAACAAATTTCGTTCTTCTAGGTTAAACCGTTCGTTGGCAGTATCAGTTTTAATTTTTAGGTTTCACTCTGTTTTCTCCTATATGGATACATGTAGTTGGAACTCTAAATCAAACACGGTTTGTGCTAGCTCTTTGAAACTTCACACAATAAAGTAGTTCCAAGGTCTATCTCTATGGTTTGTTTCCTATTGATGTAGTCCTAAGCAGAGACTGGCGCAAATCACTTTAATGGAAAGCGGTTGCCAAGCTTCCAAAAAACTACGAGTTTCCTGAAATCTCAGCACACATTTTTTCACCCAATCTTGAAGACACTTTCAGATAATGATCAGTACCCCAATCGCACTTGGCACACCAAATTTCATTTTTCTAGGTTAAACCGTTCGTTGGCAGTAACAGTTTTAATTTTTAGGTTTCACTCTGTTTTCTCCAATATGGATACATGTAGTTGGAACTCTAAATCAAACACGGTTTGTGCTAGCTCTTGGAAACTTGACACAATAAAGTAGTTCCATGTTCTATCTCTATATTTTGTTTCCTATTGATGTAGCCCTAAGCAGAGACCGGCGCAAATCACTTACATGGAAAGGGGTTGCCAAGCTCCCAAAAAACTAGGAGTTTCCTGAAATCTCAGCATACATTTTTTCACCCAACCTTGAAGACACTTTCAGGTAATGATCAGTACCCCAATCCCACTTGGCTCACCAAATTTCGTTCTTCTAGGTTAAACCGTTTGTTGCCATCATCAGTTTTAATTTTTAGGTTTCACTCAGTTTTCTCCTATATGGATACATGTAGTTGGAACTCTAAATCAAACACGGTTTTTGCTAGCTCTTTGAAACTTGACACAATAAAGTAGTTCCAAGTTCTATCTCTATGGTTTGTTTCATATTGATATAGCCCTAAGCAGAGACTGGCGCAAATCACTTTCATATAAAGGGGTTGCCAAGCTTCCAAAAAAGTATGAGTTTCCTGAAATCTCAGCACATATTTTTTCACCCAATCTTGATGACACTTTCAGGTAATGATCAGTACCCCAATCCCACTTGGCTCACCAAATTTCGTTCTTCTAGGTTAAACCGTTCCTTGGCAGTATCAGTTTAAATTTTTAGGTTTCACTCTGTTTTCTCCTATATGGATACATGTAGTTGGAACTCTAAATCAAACACGGTTTGTGCTAGCCCTTGGAATGTTGACACAATAAAGTAGTTCCAAGTTCTTTCTCTATGGTTTGTTTCCTTTTGATGTAGCCCTAAGCAGAGACTGGCGCAAATCACTTTAATGGAAGGGGTTGCCATGCTTCCAAAAAACTACGAGTTTCCTGAAATCTCAGCACACATTTTTTCACCCAATCTTGATGACACTTTCAGGTAATGATCAGTACCCCAATCCCACTTGGCTCACCAAATTTCGTTCTTCTAGGTTAAACCGTTCGTTGGCAGTATCAGTTTTAATTTTTAGGTTTCACTCTGTTTTCTCCAATATGGATACTTGTAGTTGGAACTCTAAATCAAACACAGTTTGTGCTAGATGTGGGAAACTTGACACAATAAAGTAGTTCCAAGTTCTATCGCTATGATTTGTTTCCTATTGATGTAGCCCTAAGCAGAGACCGGCGCAAATCACTTTCATGGAGAAGGGTTGCCAAACTTCCAAAAAACTACGAGTTACCTGAAATCTCAGCATACATTTTTTCCTCCAATCTTGAATACACTTTCAGGTAATGATCAGTACCCCAATCCCACTTGGCTCAACAAATTTCGTTCTTCTAGGTTAAACCGTTCGTTGGCAGTATCAGTTTTAATTTTTAGGTTTCACTCTGTTTTCTCCTATATGGATACATGTAGTTGGAACTCTAAATCAAACACGGTTTGTGCTAGCTCTTTGAAACTTCACACAATAAAGTAGTTCCAAGGTCTATCTCTATGGTTTGTTTCCTATTGATGTAGCCCTATGCAGAGACTGGCGCAAATCACTTTAATTGAAAGTTGTTGCCAAGCTTCCAAAAAACTACGAGTTTCCTGAAATCTCAGCACACATTTTTTCACCCAATCTTGATGACACTTTCAGGTAATGATCAGTACCCCAATCCCACTTGGCTCAACAAATTTCGTTCTTCTAGGTTAAACCGTTCCTTGGCAGTATCAGTTTTAATTTTTAGGTTTCACTCTGTTTTCTCCTATATGGATACATGTAGTTGGAACTCTAAAACAAACACGGTTTGTGCTAGCTCTTTCAAACTTGACACAATAAAGTAGTTCCAAGTTCTATCTCTATGGTTTGTTTCCTATTGATGTAGCCCTAAGCAGAGACCTGCGCAAATCACTTTCATGGAAAGTTGTTGCCAAGCTTCCAAAAAACTACGAGTTTCCTGAAATCTCAGCACACATTTTTTCACCCAATCTTCATGACACTTTCAGGTAAATATCAGTACCCCAATCCCACTTGGCTCACCAAATTTCGTTCTTCTAGGTTAAACCGTTCGTTGGCAGTAACAGTTTTAATTTTTAGGTTTCACTCTGTTTTCCCCTATAAGGATACATGTAGTTGGAACTCTAAATCAAACACGGTTTGTGCTAGCTCTTGGAAACTTGACACAATAAAGTAGAACCACATTCTATCTCTATGGTTTCTTTCCTATTGATATAGCCCTAAGCAGAGACTGGCGCAAATCACTTTCATGGAAAGGGGTTGCCAAGCTTCCAAAAAACTACGAGTTTCCTAAAATCTCAGCACACATTTTTTCACCCAATCTTGATGACACTTTCAGGTAATGATCAGTACCCCAATCCCACTTGGCTCACCAAATTTCGTTCTTCTAGGTTAAACCGTTCCTTGGCAGTATCAGTTTTAATTTTTAGGTTTCACTCTGTTTTCTCCTATATGGATACATGTATTTGGAACTCTAAATCAAACACATTTTGTGCTAGCTCATGGAAACTTGACACAATAAAGTAGTTTCAAGTTCTATCTCTATGGTTTTTCTCCTATTGATGTAGCCCTAAGCAGAGACCTGCGCAAATCACTTTCATGGAAAGTTGTTGCCAAGCTTCCAAAAAACTACGAGTTTCCTGAAATCTCAGCATACATTTTGTCACCCAATCTTCATGACACTTTCAGGTAAATATCAGTACCCCAATCCCACTTGGCTCACCAAATTTCGTTCTTCTAGGTTAAACCGTTCGTTGGCAGTAACAGTTTTAATTTTTAGGTTTCACTCTGTTTTCCCCTATAAGGATACATGTAGTTGGAACTCTAAATCAAACACGGTTTGTGCTAGCTCTTGGAAACTTGACACAATAAAGTAGTTCCAAGTTCTATCTCTATGGTTTCTTTCCTATTGATGAGCCCTAAGCAGAGACTGGCGCAAATCACTTTCATGGAAAGGGGTTGCCAAGCTTCCAAAAAACTACGAGTTTCCTGAAATCTCAGCACACATTTTTTCACCCAATCTTGATGACACTTTCAAGTAATGATCAGTACCCCAATCCCACTTGGCTCACCAAATTTCATTCTTCTAGGTTAAACCGTTCACTGGCAGTAACAGTTTTAATTTTTAGGTTTCACTCTGTTTTCTCCTATATGGATACATGTATTTGGAACTCTAAATCAAACACGGTTTGTGCTAGCTCTTGGAAACTTGACACAATAAAGTAGTTCCATGTTCTATCTCTATATTTTGTTTCCTATTGATGTAGCCCTAAGCAGAGACCGGCGCAAATCACTTACATGGAAAGGGGTTGCCAAGCTTCCAAAAAACTAGGAGTTTCCTGAAATCTCAGCATACATTTTTTCACCCAACCTTGAAGACACTTTCTGGTAATGATCAGTACCCCAATCCCACTTGGCTCACCAAATTTCGTTCTTCTAGGTTAAACCGTTTGTTGCCATTATCAGTTTTAATTTTTAGGTTTCACTCAGTTTTCTCCTATATGGATACATGTAGTTGGAACTCTAAATCAAACACGGTTTGTGCTAGCTCTTTGAAACTTGACACAATAAAGTAGTTCCAAGTTCTATCTCTATGGTTTGTTTCATATTGATATAGCCCTAAGCAGAGACTGGCGCAAATCACTTTCATATAAAGGGGTTGCCAAGCTTCCAAAAAAGTATGAGTTTCCTGAAATCTCAGCACATATTTTTTCACCCAATCTTGATGACACTTTCAAGTAATGATCAGTACCCCAATCCCACTTGGCTCACCAAATTTCATTCTTCTAGGTTAAACCGTTCACTGGCAGTAACAGTTTTAATTTTTAGGTTTCACTCTGTTTTCTCCTATATGGATACATGTATTTGGAACTCTAAATCAAGCACGGTTTATGCTAGCTCTTGGAAACTTGACACATTAAAGTAGTTCCATGTTCTATCTCTATATTTTGTTTCCTATTGATGTAGCCCTAAGCAGAGACCGGCGCAAATCACTTACATGGAAAGGGGTTGCCAAGCTTCCAAAAAACTAGGAGTTTCCTGAAATCTCAGCATACATTTTTTCACCCAACCTTGAAGACACTTTCAGGTAATGATCAGTACCCCAATCCCACTTGGCTCACCAAATTTCGTTCTTCTAGGTTAAACCGTTTGTTGCCATTATCAGTTTTAATTTTTAGGTTTCACTCAGTTTTCTCCTATATGGATACATGTAGTTGGAACTCTAAATCAAACACGGTTTGTGCTAGCTCTTTGAAACTTGACACAATAAAGTAGTTCCAAGTTCTATCTCTATGGTTTGTTTCTTATTGATTAGCCCTAAGCAGAGACCTGCGCAAATCACTTTCATGGAAAGTTGTTGCCAAGCTTCCAAAAAACTACGAGTTTCCTGAAATCTCAGCACACATTTTTTCACCCAATCTTCATGACACTTTCAGGTAAATATCAGTACCCCAATCCCACTTGGCTCACCAAATTTCGTTCTTCTAGGTTAAACCGTTCATTGGCAGTAACAGTTTTAATTTTTAGGTTTCACTCTGTTTTCCCCTATAAGGATACATGTAGTTGGAACTCTAAATCAAACACGGTTTGTGCTAGCTTTTGGAAACTTGACACAATAATGTAGTTCCACGTTCTATCTCTATGGTTTCTTTCCTATTGATGTAGCCCTAAGCAGAGACTGGCGCAAATCACTTTCATGGAAAGGAGTTGCCAAGCTTCCAAAAAACTACGAGTTTCCTAAAATCTCAGCACACATTTTTTCACCCAATCTTGATGACACTTTCAAATAATGATCAGTACCCCAATCCCACTTGGCTCACCAAATTTCGTTCTTCTAGGTTAAACCGTTCCTTGGCAGTATCAGTTTTAATTTTTAGGTTTCACTCTGTTTTCTCCTCTATGGATACATGTATTTGGAACTCTAAATCAAACACATTTTGTGCTAGCTCATGGAAACTTGACACAATAAAGTAGTTTCAAGTTCTATCTCTATGGTTTTTTTCCTATTGATGTGGCCCTAAGCAGAGACCTGCGCAAATCACTTTCATGGAAAGTTGTTGCCAAGCTTCCAAAAAACTACGAGTTTCCTAAAATCTCAGCACACATTTTTTCACCCAATCTTGATGACACTTTCAAGTAATGATCAGTACCCCAATCCCACTTGGCTCACCAAATTTCATTCTTCTAGGTTAAACCGTTCGCTGGCAGTAACAGTTTTAATTTTTAGGTTTCACTCTGTTTTCTCCTATATGGATACATGTAGTTGGAACTCTAAAACAAACACGGTTTTTGCTAGCTCTTTCAAACTTGACACAATAAAGTAGTTCCAAGTTCTATCTCTATGGTTTGTTTCCTATTGGTGTAGCCCTAAGCAGAGACCTGCGCAAATCACTTTCATGGAAAGTTGTTGCCAAGCTTCCAAAAAACTACGAGTTTCCTGAAATCTCAGCACACATTTTTTCACCTAATATTGATGACACTTTCAGGTAATCATCAGTACCCCAATCCCACTTGGCTCACCAAATTTCGTTCTTCTAGGTTAAACCGTTCGTTGGCAGTAACAGTTTTAATTTTTAGGTTTCACTCTGTTTTCTCCTATATGGATACATGTAGTTGGAACTCTAAATCAAACACGGTTTGTGCTAGCTCTTTGAAACTTGACACAATAAAGTAGTTCCAAGTTCTATCTCTATGGTTCGTTTCCTATTGATGTAGCCCTAAGCAGAGACTGGCGCAAATCACTTTAATGGAAAGGGGTTGCCAAGCTTCCAAAAAACTACGAGTTTCCTGAAATCTCAGCACACATTTTTTCACCCAATCTTGATGACACTTTCAGATAATGATCAGTACCCCAATCGCACTTGGCACACCAAATTTCATTTTTCTAGGTTAAACCGTTCGTTGGCAGTAACAGTTTTAATTTTTAGGTTTCACTCTGTTTTCTCCTATATGGATACATGTAGTTGGAACTCTAAATCAAACACGGTTTGTGCTAGCTCTTGGAAACTTGACACAATAAATTAGTTCCATGTTCTATCTCTATATTTTGTTTCCTATTGATGTAGCCCTAAGCAGAGACTGGCGCAAATCACTTACATGGAAAGGGGTTGCCAAGCTTTCAAAAAACTAGGAGTTTCCTGAAATCTCAGCATACATTTTTTCACCCAACCATGAAGACACTTTCAGGTAATGATCAGTACCCCAATCCCACTTGGCTCACCAAATTTCGTTCTTCTAGGTTAAACCGTTTGTTGCCATTATCAGTTTTAATTTTTAGGTTTCACTCAGTTTTCTCCTATATGGATACATGTAGTTGGAACTCTAAATCAAACACGGTTTGTGCTAGCTCTTTGAAACTTGACACAATAAAGTAGTTCCAAGTTCTATCTCTATGGTTTGTTTCGTATTGATATAGCCCTAAGCAGAGACTGGCGCAAATCACTTTCATGTAAAGGGGTTGCCAATCTTCCAAAAAAGTATGAGTTTCCTGAAGTCTCAGCACATATTTTTTCACCCAATCTTGATGACACTTTCAGGTAATGATCAGTACCCCAATCCCACTTGGCTCAACAAATTTCGTTCTTCTAGGTTAAACCGTTCCTTGGCAGTATCAGTTTTAATTTTTAGGTTTCACTCTGTTTTCTCCTATATGGATACATGTATGTGGAACTCTAAATCAAACACATTTTGTGCTAGCTCATGGAAACTTGACACAATAAAGTAGTTTCAAGTTCTATCTCTATGGTTTTTTTCCTATTGATGTAGCCCTAAGCAGAAACCTGCGCAAATCAGTTTCATGGAAAGTTGTTGCCAAGCTTCCAAAAAACTACGAGTTTCCTGAAATCTCAGCACACATTTTTTCACCCAATCTTCATGACACTTTCAGGTAAATATCAGTACCCCAATCCCACTTGGCTCACCAAATTTCGTTCTTCTAGGTTAAACCGTTCGTTGGCAATAACAGTTTTAATTTTTAGGTTTCACTCTGTTTTCCCCTATAAGGATACATGTAGTTGGAACTCTAAATCAAACACGGTTTGTGCTAGCTCTTGGAATGTTGACACAATAAAGTAGTTCCAAGTTCTTTCTCTATGGTTTGTTTCCTATTGATGTAGCCCTAAGCAGAGACTGGCGCAAATCACTTTAATGGAAAGGGGTTGCCATGCTTCCAAAAAACTACGAGTTTCCTGAAATCTCAGCATACATTTTTTCACCCAATCTTGATGACACTTTCAGGTAATGATCAGTACGACAATCCCACTTGGCTCACCAAATTTCGTTCTTCTAGGTTAAACCGTTCGTTGGCAGTATCAGTTTTAATTTTTAGGTTTCACTCTGTTTTCTCCAATATGGATACATGTAGTTGGAACTCTAAATCAAACACATTTTGTGCTAGATCTGGGAACCTTACACAATAAAGTAGTTCCAAGTTCTATCGCTATGATTTGTTTCCTATTGATGTAGCCCTAAGCAGAGACCGGCGCAAATCACTTTCATGGAAAAGGGTTGCCAAACTTCCAAAAAACTACGAGTTACCTGAAATCTCAGCATACATTTTTTCCTCCAATCTTGAATACACTTTCAGGTAATGATCAGTACCCCAATCCCACTTGGCTCACCAAATTTCGTTCTTCTAGGTTAAACCGTTCGTTGGCAGTAACAGTTTTAAATTTTAGGTTTCACTCTGTTTTCCCCTATAAGGATACATGTAGTTGGAACTCTAAATCAAACACGGTTTGTGCTAGCTCTTGGAATGTTGACACAATAAAGTAGTTCCAAGTTCTTTCTCTATGGTTTGTTTCCTATTGATGTAGCCCTAAGCAGAGACTGGCGCAAATCACTTTAATGGAAAGGGGTTGCCATGCTTCCAAAAAACTACGAGTTTCCTGAAATCTCAGCATACATTTTTTCACCCAATCTTGATGACACTTTCAGGTAATGATCAGTACGACAGTCCCACTTGGCTCACCAAATTTCGTTCTTCTAGGTTAAACCGTTCGTTGGCAGTATCAGTTTTAATTTTTAGGTTTCACTCTGTTTTCTCCAATATGGATACATGTAGTTGGAACTCTAAATCAAACACATTTTGTGCTAGATCTGGGAACCTTACACAATAAAGTAGTTCCAAGTTCTATCTCTATGGTTTGTTTCCTATATATGTAGCCCTAGGCAGAGATTGGCGCAAATCACTTTAATGGAAAGGGGTTGCCAAGCTTCCAAAAAACTACCAGTTTCCTGAAATCTCAGCACACATTTTTTCACCCAATCTTGATGACACTTTCAGATAATGATCAGTACCCCAATCGCAATTGGCACACCAAATTTCATTTTTCTAGGTTAAACCGTTCGTTGGCAGTAACAGTTTTAATTTTTAGGTTTCACTCTGTTTTCTCCTATATGGATACATGTAGTTGGAACTCTAAATCAAACACGGTTTGTGCTAGCTCTTTGAAACTTCACACAATAAAGTAGTTCCAAGGTCTATCTCTATGGTTTGTTTCCTATTGATGTAGCCCTATGCAGAGACTGGCGCAAATCACTTTAATTGAAAGTTGTTGCCAAGCTTCCAAAAAACTACGAGTTTCCTGAAATCTCAGCACACATTTTTTCAACCAATCTTGATGACACTTTCAGGTAATGATCAGTACCCCAATCCCACTTGGCTCACCAAATTTCGTTCTTCTAGGTTAAACCGTTCCTTGGCAGTATCAGTTTTAATTTTTAGGTTTCACTCTGTTTTCTCCTATATGGATACATGTAGTTGGAACTCTAAAACAAACACGGTTTGTGCTAGCTCTTTCAAACTTGACACAATAAAGTAGTTCCAAGTTCTATCTCTATGGTTTGTTTCCTATTGATGTAGCCCTAAGCAGAGACCTGCGCAAATCACTTTCATGGAAAGTTGTTGCCAAGCTTCCAAAAAACTACGAGTTTCCTGAAATCTCAGCACACATTTTTTCACCCAATCTTCATGACACTTTCAGGTAAATATCAGTACCCCAATCCCACTTGGCTCACCAAATTTCGTTCTTCTAGGTTAAACCGTTCGTTGGCAGTAACAGTTTTAATTTTTAGGTTTCACTCTGTTTTCCCCTATAAGGATACATGTAGTTGGAACTCTAAATCAAACACGGTTTGTGCTAGCTCTTGGAAACTTGACACAATAAAGTAGTTCCACATTCTATCTCTATGGTTTCTTTCCTATTGATGTAGCCCTAAGCAGAGACTGGCGCAAATCACTTTCATGGAAAGGGGTTGCCAAGCTTCCAAAAAACTACGAGTTTCCTAAAATCTCAGCACACATTTTTTCACCCAATCTTGATGACACTTTCAGGTAATGATCAGTACCCCAATCCCACTTGGCTCACCAAATTTCGTTCTTCTAGGTTAAACCGTTCCTTGGCAGTATCAGTTTTAATTTTTAGGTTTCACTCTGTTTTCTCCTATATGGATACATGTATTTGGAACTCTAAATCAAACACATTTTGTGCTAGCTCATGGAAACTTGACACAATAAAGTAGTTTCAAGTTCTATCTCTATGGTTTTTCTCCTATTGATGTAGCCCTAAGCAGAGACCTGCGCAAATCACTTTCATGGAAAGTTGTTGCCAAGCTTCCAAAAAACTACGAGTTTCCTGAAATCTCAGCATACATTTTGTCACCCAATCTTCATGACACTTTCAGGTAAATATCAGTACCCCAATCCCACTTGGCTCACCAAATTTCGTTCTTCTAGGTTAAACCGTTCGTTGGCAGTAACAGTTTTAATTTTTAGGTTTCACTCTGTTTTCCCCTATAAGGATACATGTAGTTGGAACTCTAAATCAAACACGGTTTGTGCTAGCTCTTGGAAACTTGACACAATAAAGTAGTTCCAAGTTCTATCTCTATGGTTTCTTTCCTATTGATGAGCCCTAAGCAGAGACTGGCGCAAATCACTTTCATGGAAAGGGGTTGCCAAGCTTCCAAAAAACTACGAGTTTCCTGAAATCTCAGCACACATTTTTTCACCCAATCTTGATGACACTTTCAAGTAATGATCAGTACCCCAATCCCACTTGGCTCACCAAATTTCATTCTTCTAGGTTAAACCGTTCACTGGCAGTAACAGTTTTAATTTTTAGGTTCCACTCTCTTTTCTCCTATATGTATACATGTATTTGGAAATCTAAATCAAACACGGTTTGTGCTAGCTCTTGGAAATTTGACACAATAAAGTAGTTCCATGTTCTATCTCTATATTTTGTTTCCTATTGATGTAGCCCTAAGCAGAGACTGGCGCAAATCACTTTAATGGAAAGGGGTTGCCAAGCTTCCAAAAAACTAGGAGTTTCCTGAAATCTCAGCATACATTTTTTCACCCAACCTTGAAGACACTTTCAGGTAATGATCAGTACCCCATTCCCACTTGGCTCACCAAATTTCGTTCTTCTAGGTTAAACCGTTTGTTTCCATTATCAGTTTTAATTTTTAGGTTTCACTCAGTTTTCTCCTATATGGATACATGTAGTTGGAACTCTAAATCAAACACGGTTTGTGCTAGCTCTTTGAAACTTGACACAATAAAGTAGTTCCAAGTTCTATCTCTATGGTTTGTTTCATATTGATATAGCCCTAAGCAGAGACTGGCGCAAATCACTTTCACATAAAGGGGTTGCCAAGCTTCCAAAAAAGTATGAGTTTCCTGAAATCTCAGCACATATTTTTTCACCCAATCTTGATGACACTTTCAAGTAATGATCAGTACCCCAATCCCACTTGGCTCACCAAATTTCATTCTTCTAGGTTAAACCGTTCACTGGCAGTAACAGTTTTAATTTTTAGGTTCCACTCTCTTTTCTCCTATATGGATACATGTATTTGGAACTCTAAATCAAACACGGTTTGTGCTAGCTCTTGGAAACTTGACACAATAAAGTAGTTCCATGTTCTATCTCTATATTTTGTTTCCTATTGATGTAGCCCTAAGCAGAGACCGGCGCAAATCACTTACATGGAAAGGGGTTGCCAAGCTTCCAAAAAACTAGGAGTTTCCTGAAATCTCAGCATACATTTTTTCACCCAACCTTGAAGACACTTTCAGGTAATGATCAGTACCCCAATCCCACTTGGCTCACCAAATTTCGTTCTTCTAGGTTAAACCGTTTGTTGCCATTATCAGTTTTAATTTTTAGGTTTCACTCAGTTTTCTCCTATATGGATACATGTAGTTGGAACTCTAAATCAAACACGGTTTGTGCTAGCTCTTTGAAACTTGACACAATAAAGTAGTTCCAAGTTCTATCTCTATGGTTTGTTTCATATTGATATAGCCCTAAGCAGAGACTGGCGCAAATCACTTTCATATAAAGGGGTTGCCAAGCTTCCAAAAAAGTATGAGTTTCCTGAAATCTCAGCACATATTTTTTCACCCAATCTTGATGACACTTTCAAGTAATGATCAGTACCCCAATCCCACTTGGCTCACCAAATTTCATTCTTCTAGGTTAAACCGTTCACTGGCAGTAACAGTTTTAATTTTTAGGTTTCACTCTGTTTTCTCCTATATGGATACATGTATTTGGAACTCTAAATCAAACACGGTTTGTGCTAGCTCTTGGAAACTTGACACAATAAAGTAGTTCCATGTTCTATCTCTATATTTTGTTTCCTATTGATGTAGCCCTAAGCAGAGACCGGCGCAAATCATTTATATGGAAAGGGGTTGCCAAGCTTCCAAAAAACTAGGAGTTTCCTGAAATCTCAGCATACATTTTTTCACCCAACCTTGAAGACACTTTCAGGTAATGATCAGTACCCCAATCCCACTTGGCTCACCAAATTTCGTTCTTCTAGGTTAAACCGTTTGTTGCCATTATCAGTTTTAATTTTTAGGTTTCACTCAGTTTTCTCCTATATGGATACATGTAGTTGGAACTCTAAATCAAACACGGTTTGTGCTAGCTCTTTGAAACTTGACACAATAAAGTAGTTCCAAGTTCTATCTCTATGGTTTGTTTCATATTGATATAGCCCTAAGCAGAGACTGGCGCAAATCACTTTCATATAAAGGGGTTGCCAAGCTTCCAAAAAAGTATGAGTTTCCTGAAATCTCAGCACATATTTTTTCACCCAATCTTGATGACACTTTCAGGTAATGATGAGTACCCCAATCCCACTTGGCTCACCAAATTTCGTTCTTCTAGGTTAAACCGTTCCTTGGCAGTATCAGTTTTAATTTTTAGGTTTCACTCTGTTTTCTCCTCTATGGATACATGTAGTTGGAACTCTAAAACAAACACGGTTTGTGCTAGCTCTTTCAAATTTGACACAATAAAGTAGTTCCAAGTTCTATCTCTATGGTTTTTCTCCTATTGATGTAGCCCTAAGCAGAGACCTGCGCAAATCACTTTCATGGAAAGTTGTTGCCAAGCTTCCAAAAAACTACGAGTTTCCTGAAATCTCAGCACACATTTTTTCACCCAATCTTCATGACACTTTCAGGTAAATATCAGTACCCCAATCCCACTTGGCTCACCAAATTTCGTTCTTCTAGGTTAAACCGTTCGTTGGCAGTAACAGTTTTAATTTTTAGGTTTCACTCTGTTTTCCCCTATAAGGATACATGTAGTTGGAACTCTAAATCAAACACGGTTTGTGCTAGCTCTTGGAAACTTGACACAATAAAGTAGTTCCACGTTCTATCTCTATGGTTTCTTTCCTATTGATGTAGCCCTAAGCAGAGACTGGCGCAAATCACTTTCATGGAAAGGGGTTGCCAAGCTTCCAAAAAACTACGAGTTTCCTAAAATCTCAGCACACATTTTTTCACCCAATCTTGATGACACTTTCAGGTAATGATCAGTACCCCAATCCCACTTGGCTCACCAAATTTCGTTCTTCTCGGTTAAACCGTTCCTTGGCAGTATCAGTTTTAATTTTTAGGTTTCACTCTGTTTTCTCCTATATGGATACATGTATTTGGAACTCTAAATCAAACACATTTTGTGCTAGCTCATGGAAACTTGACACAATAAAGTAGTTTCAAGTTCTATCTCTATGGTTTTTCTCCTATTGATGTAGCCCTAAGCAGAGACCTGCGCAAATCACTTTCATGGAAAGTTGTTGCCAAGCTTCCAAAAAACTACGAGTTTCCTGAAATCTCAGCATACATTTTGTCATCCAATCTTCATGACACTTTCAGGTATTTATCAGTAACTTAATCCCACTTGGCTCACCAAATTTCGTTCTTCTAGGTTAAACCGTTCGTTGGCAGTAACAGTTTTAATTTTTAGGTTTCACTCTGTTTTCCCCTATAAGGATACATGTAGTTGGAACTCTAAATCAAACACGGTTTGTGCTAGCTCTTGGAAACTTGACACAATAAAGTAGTTCCAAGTTCTATCTCTATGGTTTCTTTCCCATTGATGAGCCCTAAGCAGAGACTGGCGCAAATCACTTTCATGGAAAGGGGTTGCCAAGCTTCCAAAAAACTACGAGTTTCCTGAAATCTCAGCACACATTTTTTCACCCAATCTTGATGACACTTTCAAGTAATGATCAGTACCCCAATCCCACTTGGCTCACCAAATTTCATTCTTCTAGGTTAAACCATTCGCTGGCAGTAACAGTTTTAATTTTTAGGTTTCACTCTGTTTTCTCATATATGGATACATGTAGTTGGAACTCTAAATCAAACACGGTTTGTGCTAGCCCATGGAATGTTGACACAATAAAGTAGTTCCAAGTTCTTTCTCTATGGTTTGTTTCCTATTGATGTAGCCCTAAGCAGAGACTGGCGCAAATCACTTTAAAGGAAAGGGGTTGCCATGCTTCCAAAAAACTACGAGTTTCCTGAAATCTCAGCATACATTTTTTCACCCAATCTTGATGACACTTTCAGGTAATGATCAGTACCCCAGTCCCACTTGGCTCACCAAATTTCGTTCTTCTAGGTTAAACCGTTCGTTGGCAGCATCAGTTTTAATTTTTAGGTTTCACTCTGTTTTCTCCAATATGGATACATGTAGTTGGAACTCTAAATCAAACACGGTTTGTGCTAGATCTGGGAAACTTGACACAATAAAGTAGTTCCAAGTTCTATCGCTATGATTTGTTTCCTATTGATGTAGCCCTAAGCAGAGACCTGCGCAAATCACTTTCATGGAAAAGGGTTGCCAAACTTCCAAAAAACTACGAGTTACCTGAAATCTCAGCATACATTTTTTCCTCCAATCTTGAATACACTTTCAGGTAATGATCAGTACCCCAATCCCACTTGGCTCAACAAATTTCGTTCTTCTAGGTTAAACCGTTCGTTGGCAGTATCAGTTTTAATTTTTAGGTTTCACTCTGTTTTCTCCTATATGGATACATGTAGTTGGAACTCTAAATCAAACACGGTTTGTGCTAGCTCTTTGAAACTTCACACAATAAAGTAGTTCCAAGGTCTATCTCTATGGTTTGTTTCCTATATATGTAGCCCTAGGCAGAGATTGGCGCAAATCACTTTAATGGAAAGGGGTTGCCAAGCTTCCAAAAAACTACCAGTTTCCTGAAATCTCAGCACACATTTTTTCACCCAATCTTGATGACACTTTCAGATAATGATCAGTACCCCAATCGCACTTGGCACACCAAATTTCATTTTTCTAGGTTAAACCGTTCGTTGGCAGTAACAGTTTTAATTTTTAGGTTTCACTCTGTTTTCTCCTATATGGATACATGTAGTTGGAACTCTAAATCAAACACGGTTTGTGCTAGCTCTTTGAAACCTGACACAATAAAGTAGTTCCAAGTTCTATCTCTATGGTTTGTTTCCTATTGATGTAGCCCTAAGCAGAGACTGGCGCAAATCACTTTAATGGAAAGCGGTTGCCAAGCTTCCAAAAAACTACGAGTTTCCTGAAATCTCAGCACACATTTTTTCACCCAATCTTGATGACACTTTCAGATAATGATCAGTACCCCAATCGCACTTGGCACACCAAATTTCATTTTTCTAGGTTAAACTGTTCGTTGGCAGTAACAGTTTTAACTTTTAGGTTTCACTCTGTTTTCTCCTATATGGATACATGTAGTTGGAACTCTAAATCAAACACGGTTTGTGCTAGCTCTTGGAAACTTGACACAATAAAGTAGTTCCATGTTCTATCTCTATATTTTGTTTCCTATTGATGTAGCCCTAAGCAGAGACCGGCGCAAATCACTTACATGGAAAGGGGTTGCCAAGCTTCCAAAAAACTAGGAGTTTCCTGAAATCTCAGCATACATTTTTTCACCCAACCTTGAAGACACTTTCAGGTAATGATCAGTACCCCAATCCCACTTGGCTCACCAAATTTCGTTCTTCTAGGTTAAACCGTTTGTTGCCATTATCAGTTTTAATTTTTAGGTTTCACTCAGTTTTCTCCTATATGGATACATGTAGTTGGAACTCTAAATCAAACACGGTTTGTGCTAGCTCTTTGAAACTTGACACAATAAAGTAGTTCCAAGTTCTATCTCTATGGTTTGTTTCATATTGATATAGCCCTAAGCAGAGACAGGCGCAAATCACTTTCATATAAAGGGGTTGCCAAGCTTCCAAAAAAGTATGAGTTTCCTGAAATCTCAGCACATATTTTTTCACCCAATCTTGATGACACTTTCCGGTAATGATCAGTACCCCAATCCCACTTGGCTCACCAAATTTTGTTCTTCTAGGTTAAACCGTTCCTTGGAGTATCAGTTTTAATTTTTAGGTTTCACTCTGTTTTCTCCTATATGGATACATGTAGTTGGAACTCTAAAACAAACACGGTTTGTGCTAGCTCTTTCTAACTTGACACAATAAAGTAGTTCCAAGTTCTATCTCTATGGTTTGTTTCTTATTGATTAGCCCTAAGCAGAGACCTGCGCAAATCACTTTCATGGAAAGTTGTTGCCAAGCTTCCAAAAAACTACGAGTTTCCTGAAATCTCAGCACACATTTTTTCACCCAATCTTCATGACACTTTCAGGTAAATATCAGTACCCCAATCCCACTTGGCTCACCAAATTTCGTTCTTCTAGGTTAAACCGTTCGTTGGCAGTAACAGTTTTAATTTTTAGGTTTCACTCTGTTTTCCCCTATAAGGATACATGTAGTTGGAACTCTAAATCAAACACGGTTTGTGCTAGCTCTTGGAAACTTGACACAATAAAGTAGTTCCACGTTCTATCTCTATGGTTTCTTTCCTATTGATGTAGCCCTAAGCAGAGACTGGCGCAAATCACTTTCATGGAAAGAAGTTGCCAAGCTTCCAAAAAACTACGAGTTTCCTAAAATCTCAGCACACATTTTTTCACCCAATCTTGATGACACTTTCAGATAATGATCAGTACCCCAATCGCACTTGGCACACCAAATTTCATTTTTCTAGGTTAAACCGTTCGTTGGCAGTAACAGTTTTAATTTTTAGGTTTCACTCTGTTTTCTCCTATATGGATACATGTAGTTGGAACTCTAAATCAAACACGGTTTGTGCTAGCTCTTTGAAACCTGACACAATAAAGTAGTTCCAAGTTCTATCTCTATGATTTGTTTCCTATTGATGTTGCCCTAAGCATAGACTGGCGCAAATCACTTTAATGGAAAGCGGTTGCCAAGCTTCCAAAAAACTACGAGTTTCCTGAAATCTCAGCACACATTTTTTCACCCAATCTTGATGACACTTTCAGATAATGATCAGTACCCCAATCGCACTTGGCACACCAAATTTCATTTTTCTAGGTTAAACTGTTCGTTGGCAGTAACAGTTTTAATTTTTAGGTTTCACTCTGTTTTCTCCTATATGGATACATGTAGTTGGAACTCTAAATCAAACACGGTTTGTGCTAGCTCTTGGAAACTTGACACAATAAAGTAGTTCCATGTTCTATCTCTATATTTTGTTTCCTATTGATGTAGCCCTAAGCAGAGACCGGCGCAAATCACTTACATGGAAAGGGGTTGCCAAGCTTCCAAAAAACTAGGAGTTTCCTGAAATCTCAGCATACATTTTTTCACCCAACCTTGAAGACACTTTCAGGTAATGATCAGTACCCCAATCCCACTTGGCTCACCAAATTTCGTTCTTCTAGGTTAAACCGTTTGTTGCCATTATCAGTTTTAATTTTTAGGTTTCACTCAGTTTTCTCCTATATGGATACATGTAGTTGGAACTCTAAATCAAACACGGTTTGTGCTAGCTCTTTGAAACTTGACACAATAAAGTAGTTCCAAGTTCTATCTCTATGGTTTGTTTCATATTGATATAGCCCTAAGCAGAGACTGGCGCAAATCACTTTCATATAAAGGGGTTGCCAAGCTTCCAAAAAAGTATGAGTTTCCTGAAATCTCAGCACATATTTTTTCACCCAATCTTGATGACACTTTCAGGTAATGATCAGTACCCCAATCCCACTTGGCTCACCAAATTTTGTTCTTCTAGGTTAAACCGTTCCTTGGAGTATCAGTTTTAAGTTTTAGGTTTCACTCTGTTTTCTCCTATATGGATACATGTAGTTGGAACTCTAAAACAAACACGGTTTGTGCTAGCTCTTTCAAACTTGACACAATAAAGTAGTTCCAAGTTCTATCTCTATGGTTTGTTTCTTATTGATTAGCCCTAAGCAGAGACCTGCGCAAATCACTTTCATGGAAAGTTGTTGCCAAGCTTCCAAAAAACTACGAGTTTCCTGAAATCTCAGCACACATTTTTTCACCCAATCTTCATGACACTTTCAGGTAAATATCAGTACCCCAATCCCACTTGGCTCACCAAATTTCGTTCTTCTAGGTTAAACCGTTCGTTGGCAGTAACAGTTTTAATTTTTAGGTTTCACTCTGTTTTCCCCTATAAGGATACATATAGTTAGAACTCTAAATCAAACACGGTTTGTGCTAGCTCTTGGAAACTTGACACAATAAAATAGTTCCAAGTTCTATCTCTATGGTTTCTTTCCTATTGATGTAGCCCTAAGCAGAGACTGGCGCAAATCACTTTCATGGAAAGGGGTTGCCAAGCTTCCAAAAAACTACGAGTTTCCTAAAATCTCAGCACACATTTTTTCACCCAATCTTGATGACACTTTCAAGTAATGATCAGTACCCCAATCCCACTTGGCTCACCAAATTTCATTCTTCTAGGTTAAACCGTTCGCTGGCAGTAACAGTTTTAATTTTTAGGTTTCACTCTGTTTTCTCCTATATGGATACATGTAGTTGGAACTCTAAAACAAACACGGTTTGTGCTAGCTCTTTCAAACTTGACACAATAAAGTAGTTCCAAGTTCTATCTCTATGGTTTGTTTCCTATTGATGTAGCCCTAAGCAGAGACCTGCGCAAATCACTTTCATGGAAAGTTGTTGTCAAGCTTCCAAAAAACTACGAGTTTCCTGAAATCTCAGCACACATTTTTTCACCTAATATTGATGACACTTTCAGGTAATCATCAGTACCCCAATCCCACTTGGCTCACCAAATTTCGTTCTTCTAGGTTAAACCGTTCGTTGGCAGTAACAGTTTTAATTTTTAGGTTTCACTCTGTTTTCTCCTATATGGATACATGTAGTTGGAACTCTATATCAAACACGGTTTGTGCTAGCTCTTTGAAACTTGACACAATAAAGTAGTTCCAAGTTATCTCTATGGTTTGTTTCCTATTGATGTAGCCCTAAGCAGAGACTGGCGCAAATCACTTTAATGGAAAGCGGTTGCCAAGCTTCCAAAAAACTATGAGTTTCCTGAAATCTCAGCACACATTTTTTCACCCAATCTTGATGACACTTTCAGATAATGATCAGTACCCCAATTGCACTTGGCACACCAAATTTCATTTTTCTAGGTTAAACCGTTCGTTGGCAGTAACAGTTTTAACTTTTAGGTTTCACTCTGTTTTCTCCTATATGGATACATGTAGTTGGAACTCTAAATCAAACACGGTTTGTGCTAGCTCTTGGAAACTTGACACAATAAAGTAGTTCCATGTTCTATCTCTATATTTTGTTTCCTATTGATGTAGCCCTAAGCAGAGACCGGCGCAAATCACTTACATGGAAAGGGGTTGCCAAGCTTCCAAAAAACTAGGAGTTTCCTGAAATCTCAGCATACATTTTTTCACCCAACCTTGAAGACACTTTCAGGTAATGATCAGTACCCCAATCCCACTTGGCTCACCAAATTTCGTTCTTCTAGGTTAAACCGTTTGATGCCATTATCAGTTTTAATTTTTAGGTTTCACTCAGTTTTCTCCTATATGGATACATGTATTTGGAACTCTAAATCAAACACGGTTTGTGCTAGCTCTTTGAAACTTGACACAATAAAGTAGTTCCAAGTTCTCTCTGTATGGTTTGTTTCATATTGATATAGCCCAAAGCAGAGACTGGCGCAAATCACTTTCATGTAAAGGGGTTGCCAAGCTTCCAAAAAAGTATGAGTTTCCTGAAATCTCAGCACATATTTTTTCACCCAATCTTGATGACACTTTTAGGTAATGATTAGTACCCCAATCCCACTTGGCTCACCAAATTTTGTTCTTCTAGGTTAAACAGTTCCTTGGCAGTATCAGTTTTAATTTTTAGGTTTCACTCTGTTTTCTCCTATATGGATACATGTATTTGGAACTCTAAATCAAACACATTTTGTGCTAGCTCATGGAAACTTGACACAATAAAGTAGTTTCAAGTTCTATCTCTATGGTTTTTTCCTATTGATGTAGCCCTAAGCAGAGACCTGCGCAAATCACTTTCATGGAAAGTTGTTGCCAAGCTTCCAAAAAACTACGAGTTTCCTGAAATCTCAGCTCACATTTTTTCACCCAATCTTCATGACACTTTCAGGTAAATATCAGTACCCCAATCCCACTTGGCTCACCAAATTTCGTTCTTCTAGGTTAAACCGTTCCTTGGCAGTAACAGTTTTAATTTTTAGGTTTCACTCTGTTTTCCCCTATAAGGATACATGTATTTGGAACTCTAAATCAAACACGGTTTGTGCTAGCTCTTGGAAACTTGACACAATAAAGTAGTTCCACGTTCTATCTCTATGGTTTCTTTCCTATTGACGTAGCCCTAAGCAGAGACTGGCGCAAATCACTTTTATGTAAAGGGGTTGCCAATCTTCCAAAAAAGTATGAGTTTCCTGAAATCTCAGCACATATTTTTTCACCCAATCTTGATGACACTTTCAGGTAATGATCAGTACCCCAATCCCACTTGGCTCACCAAATTTCGTTCTTCTAGGTTAAACCGTTCCTTGGCAGTATCAGTTTTAATTTTTAGGTTTCACTCTGTTTTCTCCTCTATGGATACATGTATTTGGAACTCTAAATCAAACACATTTTGTGCTAGCTCATGGAAACTTGACACAATAAAGTAGTTTCACGTTCTATCTCTAGGGTTTTTTTTCCTATTGATGTAGCCCTAAGCAGAGACCTGCGCAAATCACTTTATGGAAAGTAGTTGCCAAGCTTCCAAAAAACTACGAGTTTCCTGAAATCTCAGCACACATTTTTTCACCTAATATTGATGACACTTTCAGGTAATCATCAGTACCCCAATCCCACTTGGCTCACCAAATTTCGTTCTTCTAGGTTAAACCGTTCGTTGGCAGTAACAGTTTTAATTTTTAGGTTTCACTCTGTTTTCTCCTATATGGATACATGTAGTTGGAACTCTAAATCAAACACGGTTTGTGCTAGCTCTTTGAAACTTGACACAATAAAGTAGTTCCAAGTTCTATCTCTATGTTTTGTTTCCTATTGATGTAGCCCTAAGCAGAGACTGGCGCAAATCACTTTAATGGAAAGCGGTTGCCAAGCTTCCAAAAAACTACGAGTTTCCTGAAATCTCAGCACACATTTTTTCACCCAATCTTGATGACACTTTCAGATAATGATCAGTACCCCAATCGCACTTGGCACACCAAATTTCATTTTTCTAGGTTAAACCGTTCGTTGGCAGTAACAGTTTTAATTTTTAGGTTTCACTCTGTTTTCTCCTATATGGATACATGTAGTTGGAACTCTAAATCAAACACGGTTTGTGCTAGCTCTTGGAACTTGACACAATAAAGTAGTTCCATGTTCTATCTCTATATTTTGTTTCCTATTGATGTAGCCCTAAGCAGAGTCCGGCGCAAATCACTTACATGGAAAGGGGTTGCCAAGCTTCCAAAAAAATAGGAGTTTCCTGAAATCTCAGCATACATTTTTTCACCCAACCTTGAAGACACTTTCAGGTAATGATCAGTACCCCAATCCCAGTTGGCTCACCAAATTTCGTTCTTCTAGGTTAAACCGTTTGTTGCCATTATCAGTTTTAATTTTTAGGTTTCACTCAGTTTTCTCCTATATGGATACATGTAGTTGGAACTCTAAATCAAACACGGTTTGTGCTAGCTCTTTGAAACTTGACACAATAAAGTAGTTCCAAGTTCTATCTCTATGGTTTGTTTCATATTGATATAGCCCTAAGTAGAGACTGGCGCAAATCACTTTCATGTAAAGGGGTTGCCAATCTTCCAAAAAAGTATGAGTTTCCTGAAATCTCAGCACATATTTTTTCACCCAATCTTGATGACACTTTCAGGTAATGATCAGTACCCCAATCCCACTTGGCTCACCAAATTTCGTTCTTCTAGGTTAAACCGTTCCTTGGCAGTATCAGTTTTAATTTTTAGGTTTCACTCTGTTTTCTCCTCTATGGATACATGTATTTGGAACTCTAAATCAAACACATTTTGTGCTAGCTCATGGAAACTTGACACAATAAAGTAGTTTCAAGTTCTATCTCTATGGTTTTTTCCTATTGATGTAGCCCTAAGCAGAGACCTGCGCAAATCACTTTCATGGAAAGTTGTTGCCAAGCTTCCAAAAAACTACGAGTTCCTGAAATCTCAGCACACATTTTTTCACCCAATCTTCATGACACTTTCAGGTAAATATCAGTACCCCAATCCCACTTGGCTCACCAAATTTCGTTCTTCTAGGTTAAACCGTTCGTTGGCAGTAACAGTTTTAATTTTTAGGTTTCACTCTGTTTTCCCCTATAAGGATACATGTAGTTGGAACTCTAAGTCAAACACGGTTTGTGCTAGCTCTTGGAAACTTGACACAATAAAGTAGTTCCAAGTTCTATCTCTATGGTTTGTTTCCTATTGATGTATCCCTAAGCAGAGACTGGCGCAAATCACTTTCATGGAAAGGGGTTGCCAAGCTTCCAAAAAACTACGAGTTTCCTAAAATCTCAGCACACATTTTTTCACCTAATCATGATGACACGTTCAAGTAATGATCAGTACCCCAATCCCACTTGGCTCACCAAATTTCATTCTTCTAGGTTAAACCGTTCGCTGGCAGTAACAGTTTTAATTTTTAGGTTTCACTCTGTTTTCTCCTATATGGATACATGTAGTTGGAACTCTAAAACAAACACGGTTTGTGCTAGCTCTTTCAAACTTGACACAATAAAGTAGTTCCAAGTTCTATCTCTATGGTTTGTTTCCTATTGGTGTAGCCCTAAGCAGAGACCTGCGCAAATCACTTTCATGGAAAGTTGTTGCCAAGCTTCCAAAAAACTACGAGTTTCCTGAAATCTCAGCACACATTTTTTCACCTAATATTGATGACACTTTCAGGTAATCATCAGTACCCCAATCCCAGTTGGCTCACCAAATTTCGTTCTTCTAGGTTAAACCGTTCGTTGCCATTATCAGTTTTAATTTTTAGATTTCACTCAGTTTTCTCCTATATGGATACATGTAGTTGGAACTCTAAATCAAACACGGTTTGTGCTAGCTCTTCGAAACTTGACAAAATAACCTAGTTCCAAGTTCTATCTCTATGGTTTGTTTCCTATTGATGTAGCTCTAAGCAGGACCGGCACAAATCATTTCAAGAAAATGGGTTGCCAAGCTTCCAAAAAACTATTAGTTTCCTGAAATCTCAGCATACATTTTTTCACCCAATCTTGAAGACACTTTCAAGTAATGATCAGTACCCCAATCCCACTTGGCTCACCAAATTTCATTCTTCTAGGTTAAACCGTTCGCTGGCAGTAACAGTTTTAATTTTTAGGTTTCACTCTGTTTTCTCCTGTATGGATACATGTAGTTGGAACTCTAAATCAAAAACGGTTTGTGCTAGCCCTTGGAATGTTGACACAATAAAGTAGTTCCAAGTTCTTTCTCTATGGTTTGTTTCCTATTGATGTAGCCCTAAGCAGAGACTGGCGCAAATCACTTTAATGGAAAGGGGTTGCCATGCTTCCAAAAAACTACGAGTTTCCTGAAATCTCAGCATACATTTTTTCACCCAATCTTGATGACACTTTCAGGTAATGATCAGTACCCCAATCCCACTTGGCTCACCAAATTTCGTTCTTCTAGGTTAAACCGTTCGTTGGCAGTATCAGTTTTAATTTTTAGGTTTCACTCTGTTTTCTCCAATATGGATACATGTAGTTGGAACTCTAAATCAAACACGGTTTGTGCTAGATCTGGGAAACTTGACACAATAAAGTAGTTCCAAGTTCTATCGCTATGATTTGTTTCCTATTGATGTAGCCCTAAGCAGAGACCGGCGCAAATCACTTTCATGGAAAAGGGTTGCCAAACTTCCAAAAAACTACAAGTTACCTGAAATCTCAGCATACATTTTTTCCAACAATCTTGAATACACTTTCAGGTAATGATCAGTACCCCAATCCCACTTGGCTCAACAAATTTCGTTCTTCTAGGTTAAACCGTTCGTTGGCAGTATCAGTTTTAATTTTTAGGTTTCACTCTGTTTTCTCCTATATGGATACATGTAGTTGGAACTCTAAATCAAACACGGTTTGTGCTAGCTCTTTGAAACTTGACACAATAAAGTAGTTCCAAGTTCTATCTCTATGGTTTGTTTCATATTGATATAGCCCTAAGTAGAGACTGGCGCAAATCACTTTCATGTAAAGGGGTTGCCAATCTTCCAAAAAAGTATGAGTTTCCTGAAATCTCAGCACATATTTTTTCACCCAATCTTGATGACACTTTCAGGTAATGATCAGTACCCCAATCCCACTTGGCTCACCAAATTTCGTTCTTCTAGGTTAAACCGTTCCTTGGGAGTATCAGTTTTAATTTTTAGGTTTCACTCTGTTTTCTCCTCTATGGATACATGTATTTGGAACTCTAAATCAAACACATTTTGTGCTAGCTCATGGAAACTTGACACAATAAAGTAGTTTCAAGTTCTATCTCTATGGTTTTTCCTATTGATGTAGCCCTAAGCAGAGACCTGCGCAAATCACTTTCATGGAAAGTTTTTGCCAAGCTTCCAAAAAACTACGAGTTCCTGAAATCTCAGCACACATTTTTTCACCCAATCTTCATGACACTTTCAGGTAAATATCAGTACCCCAATCCCACTTGGCTCACCAAATTTCGTTCTTCTAGGTTAAACCGTTCGTTGGCAGTAACAGTTTTAATTTTTAGGTTTCACTCTGTTTTCCCCTATAAGGATACATGTAGTTGGAACTCTAAGTCAAACACGGTTTGTGCTAGCTCTTGGAAACTTGACACAATAAAGTAGTTCCAAGTTCTATCTCTATGGTTTGTTTCCTATTGATGTATCCCTAAGCAGAGACTGGCGCAAATCACTTTCATGGAAAGGGGTTGCCAAGCTTCCAAAAAACTACGAGTTTCCTAAAATCTCAGCACACATTTTTTCACCTAATCTTGATGACACGTTCAAGTAATGATCAGTACCCCAATCCCACTTGGCTCACCAAATTTCATTCTTCTAGGTTAAACCGTTCGCTGGCAGTAACAGTTTTAATTTTTAGGTTTCACTCTGTTTTCTCCTATATGGATACATGTAGTTGGAACTCTAAAACAAACACGGTTTGTGCTAGCTCTTTCAAACTTGACACAATAAAGTAGTTCCAAGTTCTATCTCTATGGTTTGTTTCCTATTGGTGTAGCCCTAAGCAGAGACCTGCGCAAATCACTTTCATGGAAAGTTGTTGCCAAGCTTCCAAAAAACTACGAGTTTCCTGAAATCTCAGCACACATTTTTTCACCTAATATTGATGACACTTTCAGGTAATCATCAGTACCCCAATCCCAGTTGGCTCACCAAATTTCGTTCTTCTAGGTTAAACCGTTCGTTGCCATTATCAGTTTTAATTTTTAGATTTCACTCAGTTTTCTCCTATATGGATACATGTAGTTGGAACTCTAAATCAAACACGGTTTGTGCTAGCTCTTCGAAACTTGACAAAATAACCTAGTTCCAAGTTCTATCTCTATGGTTTGTTTCCTATTGATGTAGCTCTAAGCAGGACCGGCACAAATCATTTCAAGGAAATGGGTTGCCAAGCTTCCAAAAAACTATTAGTTTCCTGAAATCTCAGCATACATTTTTTCACCCAATCTTGAAGACACTTTCAAGTAATGATCAGTACCCCAATCCCACTTGGCTCACCAAATTTCATTCTTCTAGGTTAAACCGTTCGCTGGCAGTAACAGTTTTAATTTTTAGGTTTCACTCTGTTTTCTCCTGTATGGATACATGTAGTTGGAACTCTAAATCAAAAACGGTTTGTGCTAGCCCTTGGAATGTTGACACAATAAAGTAGTTCCAAGTTCTTTCTCTATGGTTTGTTTCCTATTGATGTAGCCCTAAGCAGAGACTGGCGCAAATCACTTTAATGGAAAGGGGTTGCCATGCTTCCAAAAAACTACGAGTTTCCTGAAATCTCAGCATACATTTTTTCACCCAATCTTGATGACACTTTCAGGTAATGATCAGTACCCCAATCCCACTTGGCTCACCAAATTTCGTTCTTCTAGGTTAAACCGTTCGTTGGCAGTATCAGTTTTAATTTTTAGGTTTTACTCTGTTTTCTCCAATATGGATACATGTAGTTGGAACTCTAAATCAAACACGGTTTGTGCTAGATCTGGGAAACTTGACACAATAAAGTAGTTCCAAGTTCTATCGCTATGATTTGTTTCCTATTGATGTAGCCCTAAGCAGAGACCGGCGCAAATCACTTTCATGGAAAAGGGTTGCCAAACTTCCAAAAAACTACAAGTTACCTGAAATCTCAGCATACATTTTTTCCAACAATCTTGAATACACTTTCAGGTAATGATCAGTACCCCAATCCCACTTGGCTCAACAAATTTCATTCTTCTAGGTTAAACCGTTCGTTGGCAGTATCAGTTTTAATTTTTAGGTTTCACTCTGTTTTCTCCTATATGGATACATGTAGTTGGAACTCTAAATCAAACACGGTTTGTGCTAGCTCTTTGAAACTTCACACAATAAAGTAGTTCCAAGGTCTATCTCTATGGTTTGTTTCCTATATGTGTAGCCCTAGGCAGAGATTGGCGCAAATCACTTTAATGGTAAGGGGTTGCCAAGCTTCCAAAAAACTACCAGTTTCCTGAAATCTCAGCACATATTTTTTCACCCAAACTTGATGACACTTTCAGATAATGATCAGTACCCCAATCGCACTTGGCACACCAAATTTCATTTTTCTAGGTTAAACCGTTCGTTGGCAGTAACAGTTTTAATTTTTAGGTTTCACTCTCTTTTCTCCTATATGGATACATGTAGTTGGAACTCTAAATCAAACACGGTTTGTGCTAGCTCTTTGAAACTTGACACAATAAAGTAGTTCCAAGTTCTATCTCTATGTTTTGTTTCCTATTGATGTAGCCCTAAGCAGAGACTGGCGCAAATCACTTTAATGGAAAGCGGTTGCCAAGCTTCCAAAAAACTACGAGTTTCCTGAAATCTCAGCACACATTTTTTCACCCAATCTTGATGACACTTTCAGATAATGATCAGTACCCCAATCGCACTTGGCACACCAAATTTCATTTTTCTAGGTTAAACCATTCTTTAGCAGTAACAGTTTTAATTTTTAGGTTTCACTCTGTTTTCTCCTATATGGATACATGTAGTTGGAACTCTAAATCAAACACGGTTTGTGCTAGCTCTTGGAAACTTGACACAATAAAGTAGTTCCATGTTCTATCTCTATATTTTGTTTCCTATTGATGTAGCCCTAAGCAGAGACCGGCGCAAATCACTTACATGGAAAGGGGTTGCCAAGCTTCCAAAAAACTAGGAGTTTCCTGAAATCTCAGCATACATTTTTTCACCCAACCTTGAAGACACTTTCAGGTAATGATCAGTACCCCAATCCCACTTGGCTCACCAAATTTCGTTCTTCTAGGTTAAACCGTTTGTTGTCATTATCAGTTTTAATTTTTAGGTTTCACTCACTTTTCTCCTATATGGATACATGTAGTTGGAACTCTAAATCAAACACGGTATGTGCTAGCTCTTTGAAACTTGACACAATAAAGTAGTTCCAAGTTCTATCTCTATGGTTTGTTTCATATTGATATAGCCCTAAGCAGAGACTGGCGCAAATCACTTTCATGTAAAGGGGTTGCCAAGCTTCCAAAAAAGTATGAGTTTCCTGAAATCTCAGCACATATTTTTTCACCCAACCTTGAAGACACTTTCAGGTAATGATCAGTACCCCAATCCCACTTGGCTCACCAAATTTCGTTCTTCTAGGTTAAACCATTCCTTGGCAGTATCAGTTTTAATTTTTAGGTTTCACTCTGTTTTCTCCTATATGGATACATGTATTTGGAACTCTAAATCAAGCACATTTTGTGCTAGCTCATGGAAACTTGACACAATAAAGTAGTTTCAAGTTCTATCTCTATGGTTTTTTTCCTATTGATGTAGCACTAAGCAGAGACCTGCGCAAATCACTTTCATGGAATGTTGTTGCCAAGCTTCCAAAAAACTACGAGTTTCCTGAAATCTCAGCACACATTTTTTCACCCAATCTTCATGACACTTTCAGGTAAATATCAGTACCCCAATCCCACTTCGCTCACCAAATTTCATTCTTCTAGGTTAAACCGTTCGTTGGCAGTAACAGTTTTAATTTTTAGGTTTCACTCTGTTTTCCCCTATAAGGATACATGTAGTTAGAACTCTAAATCAAACACGGTTTGTGCTAGCTCTTGGAAACTTGACACAATAAAGTAGTTCCAAGTTCTATCTCTATGGTTTCTTTCCTATTGATGTAGCCCTAAGCAGAGACTGGCGCAAATCACTTTCATGGAAAGGGGTTGCCAAGCTTCCAAAAAACTACGAGTTTCCTAAAATCTCAGCACACATTTTTTCACCCAATCTTGATGACACTTTCAAGTAATGATCAGTACCCCAATCCCACTTGGCTCACCAAATTTCATTCTTCTAGGTTAAACCGTTCGCTGGCAGTAACAGTTTTAATTTTTAGGTTTCACTCAGTTTTCTCCTATATGGATACATGTAGTTGGAACTCTAAATCAAACACGGTTTGTGCTAGCTCTTTGAAACTTGACACAATAAAGTAGTTCCAAGTTCTATCTCTATGGTTTGTTTCATATTGATATAGCCCTAAGCAGAGACTGGCGCAAATCACTTTCATATAAAGGGGTTGCCAAGCTTCCAAAAAAGTATGAGTTTCCTGAAATCTCAGCACATATTTTTTCACCCAATCTTGATGACACTTTCAGGTAATGATGAGTACCCCAATCCCACTTGGCTCACCAAATTTCGTTCTTCTAGGTTAAACCGTTCCTTGGCAGTATCAGTTTTAATTTTTAGGTTTCACTCTGTTTTCTCCTCTATGGATACATGTAGTTGGAACTCTAAAACAAACACGGTTTGTGCTAGCTCTTTCAAATTTGACACAATAAAGTAGTTCCAAGTTCTATCTCTATGGTTTTTCTCCTATTGATGTAGCCCTAAGCAGAGACCTGCGCAAATCACTTTCATGGAAAGTTGTTGCCAAGCTTCCAAAAAACTACGAGTTTCCTGAAATCTCAGCACACATTTTTTCACCCAATCTTCATGACACTTTCAGGTAAATATCAGTACCCCAATCCCACTTGGCTCACCAAATTTCGTTCTTCTAGGTTAAACCGTTCGTTGGCAGTAACAGTTTTAATTTTTAGGTTTCACTCTGTTTTCCCCTATAAGGATACATGTAGTTGGAACTCTAAATCAAACACGGTTTGTGCTAGCTCTTGGAAACTTGACACAATAAAGTAGTTCCACGTTCTATCTCTATGGTTTCTTTCCTATTGATGTAGCCCTAAGCAGAGACTGGCGCAAATCACTTTCATGGAAAGGGGTTGCCAAGCTTCCAAAAAACTACGAGTTTCCTAAAATCTCAGCACACATTTTTTCACCCAATCTTGATGACACTTTCAGGTGATGATCAGAACCCCAATCCCACTTGGCTCACCAAATTTCGTTCTTCTCGGTTAAACCGTTCCTTGGCAGTATCAGTTTTAATTTTTAGGTTTCACTCTGTTTTCTCCTATATGGATACATGTATTTGGAACTCTAAATCAAACACATTTTGTGCTAGCTCATGGAAACTTGACACAATAAAGTAGTTTCAAGTTCTATCTCTATGGTTTTTCTCCTATTGATGTAGCCCTAAGCAGAGACCTGCGCAAATCACTTTCATGGAAAGTTGTTGCCAAGCTTCCAAAAAACTACGAGTTTCCTGAAATCTCAGCATACATTTTGTCACCCAATCTTCATGACACTTTCAGGTATTTATCAGTAACTTAATCCCACTTGGCTCACCAAATTTCGTTCTTCTAGGTTAAACCGTTCGTTGGCAGTAACAGTTTTAATTTTTAGGTTTCACTCTGTTTTCCCCTATAAGGATACATGTAGTTGGAACTCTAAATCAAACACGGTTTGTGCTAGCTCTTGGAAACTTGACACAATAAAGTAGTTCCAAGTTCTATCTCTATGGTTTCTTTCCCATTGATGAGCCCTAAGCAGAGACTGGCGCAAATCACTTTCATGGAAAGGGGTTGCCAAGCTTCCAAAAAACTACGAGTTTCCTGAAATCTCAGCACACATTTTTTCACCCAATCTTGATGACACTTTCAAGTAATGATCAGTACCCCAATCCCACTTGGCTCACCAAATTTCATTCTTCTAGGTTAAACCATTCGCTGGCAGTAACAGTTTTAATTTTTAGGTTTCACTCTGTTTTCTCATATATGGATACATGTAGTTGGAACTCTAAATCAAACACGGTTTGTGCTAGCCCATGGAATGTTGACACAATAAAGTAGTTCCAAGTTCTTTCTCTATGGTTTGTTTCCTATTGATGTAGCCCTAAGCAGAGACTGGCGCAAATCACTTTAAAGGAAAGGGGTTGCCATGCTTCCAAAAAACTACGAGTTTCCTGAAATCTCAGCATACATTTTTTCACCCAATCTTGATGACACTTTCAGGTAATGATCAGTACCCCAGTCCCACTTGGCTCACCAAATTTCGTTCTTCTAGGTTAAACCGTTCGTTGGCAGCATCAGTTTTAATTTTTAGGTTTCACTCTGTTTTCTCCAATATGGATACATGTAGTTGGAACTCTAAATCAAACACGGTTTGTGCTAGATCTGGGAAACTTGACACAATAAAGTAGTTCCAAGTTCTATCGCTATGATTTGTTTCCTATTGATGTAGCCCTAAGCAGAGACCTGCGCAAATCACTTTCATGGAAAAGGGTTGCCAAACTTCCAAAAAACTACGAGTTACCTGAAATCTCAGCATACATTTTTTCCTCCAATCTTGAATACACTTTCAGGTAATGATCAGTACCCCAATCCCACTTGGCTCAACAAATTTCGTTCTTCTAGGTTAAACCGTTCGTTGGCAGTATCAGTTTTAATTTTTAGGTTTCACTCTGTTTTCTCCTATATGGATACATGTAGTTGGAACTCTAAATCAAACACGGTTTGTGCTAGCTCTTTGAAACTTCACACAATAAAGTAGTTCCAAGGTCTATCTCTATGGTTTGTTTCCTATATATGTAGCCCTAGGCAGAGATTGGCGCAAATCACTTTAATGGAAAGGGGTTGCCAAGCTTCCAAAAAACTACCAGTTTCCTGAAATCTCAGCACACATTTTTTCACCCAATCTTGATGACACTTTCAGATAATGATCAGTACCCCAATCGCACTTGGCACACCAAATTTCATTTTTCTAGGTTAAACCGTTCGTTGGCAGTAACAGTTTTAATTTTTAGGTTTCACTCTGTTTTCTCCTATATGGATACATGTAGTTGGAACTCTAAATCAAACACGGTTTGTGCTAGCTCTTTGAAACCTGACACAATAAAGTAGTTCCAAGTTCTATCTCTATGTTTTGTTTCCTATTGATGTAGCCCTAAGCAGAGACTGGCGCAAATCACTTTAATGGAAAGCGGTTGCCAAGCTTCCAAAAAACTACGAGTTTCCTGAAATCTCAGCACACATTTTTTCACCCAATCTTGATGACACTTTCAGATAATGATCAGTACCCCAATCGCACTTGGCACACCAAATTTCATTTTTCTAGGTTAAACTGTTCGTTGGCAGTAACAGTTTTAATTTTTAGGTTTCACTCTGTTTTCTCCTATATGGATACATGTAGTTGGAACTCTAAATCAAACACGGTTTGTGCTAGCTCTTGGAAACTTGACACAATAAAGTAGTTCCATGTTCTATCTCTATATTTTGTTTCCTATTGATGTAGCCCTAAGCAGAGACCGGCGCAAATCACTTACATGGAAAGGGGTTGCCAAGCTTCCAAAAAACTAGGAGTTTCCTGAAATCTCAGCATACATTTTTTCACCCAACCTTGAAGACACTTTCAGGTAATGATCAGTACCCCAATCCCACTTGGCTCACCAAATTTCGTTCTTCTAGGTTAAACCGTTTGTTGCCATTATCAGTTTTAATTTTTAGGTTTCACTCAGTTTTCTCCTATATGGATACATGTAGTTGGAACTCTAAATCAAACACGGTTTGTGCTAGCTCTTTGAAACTTGACACAATAAAGTAGTTCCAAGTTCTATCTCTATGGTTTGTTTCATATTGATATAGCCCTAAGCAGAGACAGGCGCAAATCACTTTCATATAAAGGGGTTGCCAAGCTTCCAAAAAAGTATGAGTTTCCTGAAATCTCAGCACATATTTTTTCACCCAATCTTGATGACACTTTCCGGTAATGATCAGTACCCCAATCCCACTTGGCTCACCAAATTTTGTTCTTCTAGGTTAAACCGTTCCTTGGAGTATCAGTTTTAATTTTTAGGTTTCACTCTGTTTTCTCCTATATGGATACATGTAGTTGGAACTCTAAAACAAACACGGTTTGTGCTAGCTCTTTCTAACTTGACACAATAAAGTAGTTCCAAGTTCTATCTCTATGGTTTGTTTCTTATTGATTAGCCCTAAGCAGAGACCTGCGCAAATCACTTTCATGGAAAGTTGTTGCCAAGCTTCCAAAAAACTACGAGTTTCCTGAAATCTCAGCACACATTTTTTCACCCAATCTTCATGACACTTTCAGGTAAATATCAGTACCCCAATCCCACTTGGCTCACCAAATTTCGTTCTTCTAGGTTAAACCGTTCGTTGGCAGTAATAGTTTTAATTTTTAGGTTTCACTCTGTTTTCCCCTATAAGGATACATGTAGTTGGAACTCTAAATCAAACACGGTTTGTGCTAGCTCTTTGAAACTTGACACAATAAAGTAGTTCCACGTTCTATCTCTATGGTTTCTTTCCTATTGATGTAGCCCTAAGCAGAGACTGGCGCAAATCACTTTCATGGAAAGGAGTTGCCAAGCTTCCAAAAAACTACGAGTTTCCTAAAATCTCAGCACACATTTTTTCACCCAATCTTGATGACACTTTCAGATAATGATCAGTACCCCAATCGCACTTGGCACACCAAATTTCATTTTTCTAGGTTAAACCGTTCGTTGGCAGTAACAGTTTTAATTTTTAGGTTTCACTCTGTTTTCTCCTATATGGATACATGTAGTTGGAACTCTAAATCAAACACGGTTTGTGCTAGCTCTTTGAAACCTGACACAATAAAGTAGTTCCAAGTTCTATCTCTATGATTTGTTTCCTATTGATGTTGCCCTAAGCATAGACTGGCGCAAATCACTTTAATGGAAAGCGGTTGCCAAGCTTCCAAAAAACTACGAGTTTCCTGAAATCTCAGCACACATTTTTTCACCCAATCTTGATGACACTTTCAGATAATGATCAGTACCCCAATCGCACTTGGCACACCAAATTTCATTTTTCTAGGTTAAACTGTTCGTTGGCAGTAACAGTTTTAATTTTTAGGTTTCACTCTGTTTTCTCCTATATGGATACATGTAGTTGGAACTCTAAATCAAACACGGTTTGTGCTAGCTCTTGGAAACTTGACACAATAAAGTAGTTCCATGTTCTATCTCTATATTTTGTTTCCTATTGATGTAGCCCTAAGCAGAGACCGGCGCAAATCACTTACATGGAAAGGGGTTGCCAAGCTTCCAAAAAACTAGGAGTTTCCTGAAATCTCAGCATACATTTTTTCACCCAACCTTGAAGACACTTTCAGGTAATGATCAGTACCCCAATCCCACTTGGCTCACCAAATTTCGTTCTTCTAGGTTAAACCGTTTGTTGCCATTATCAGTTTTAATTTTTAGGTTTCACTCAGTTTTCTCCTATATGGATACATGTAGTTGGAACTCTAAATCAAACACGGTTTGTGCTAGCTCTTTGAAACTTGACACAATAAAGTAGTTCCAAGTTCTATCTCTATGGTTTGTTTCATATTGATATAGCCCTAAGCAGAGACTGGCGCAAATCACTTTCATATAAAGGGGTTGTCAAGCTTCCAAAAAAGTATGAGTTTCCTGAAATCTCAGCACATATTTTTTCACCCAATCTTGATGACACTTTCAGGTAATGATCAGTACCCCAATCCCACTTGGCTCACCAAATTTTGTTCTTCTAGGTTAAACCGTTCCTTGGAGTATCAGTTTTAAGTTTTAGGTTTCACTCTGTTTTCTCCTATATGGATACATGTAGTTGGAACTCTAAAACAAACACGGTTTGTGCTAGCTCTTTCAAACTTGACACAATAAAGTAGTTCCAAGTTCTATCTCTATGGTTTGTTTCTTATTGATTAGCCCTAAGCAGAGACCTGCGCAAATCACTTTCATGGAAAGTTGTTGCCAAGCTTCCAAAAAACTACGAGTTTCCTGAAATCTCAGCACACATTTTTTCACCCAATCTTCATGACACTTTCAGGTAAATATCAGTACCCCAATCCCACTTGGCTCACCAAATTTCGTTCTTCTAGGTTAAACCGTTCGTTGGCAGTAACAGTTTTAATTTTTAGGTTTCACTCTGTTTTCCCCTATAAGGATACATATAGTTAGAACTCTAAATCAAACACGGTTTGTGCTAGCTCTTGGAAACTTGACACAATAAAGTAGTTCCAAGTTCTATCTCTATGGTTTCTTTCCTATTGATGTAGCCCTAAGCAGAGACTGGCGCAAATCACTTTCATGGAAAGGGGTTGCCAAGCTTCCAAAAAACTACGAGTTTCCTAAAATCTCAGCACACATTTTTTCACCCAATCTTGATGACACTTTCAAGTAATGATCAGTACCCCAATCCCACTTGGCTCACCAAATTTCATTCTTCTAGGTTAAACCGTTCGCTGGCAGTAACAGTTTTAATTTTTAGGTTTCACTCTGTTTTCTCCTATATGGATACATGTAGTTGGAACTCTAAAACAAACACGGTTTGTGCTAGCTCTTTCAAACTTGACACAATAAAGTAGTTCCAAGTTCTATCTCTATGGTTTGTTTCCTATTGATGTAGCCCTAAGCAGAGACCTGCGCAAATCACTTTCATGGAAAGTTGTTGTCAAGCTTCCAAAAAACTACGAGTTTCCTGAAATCTCAGCACACATTTTTTCACCTAATATTGATGACACTTTCAGGTAATCATCAGTACCCCAATCCCACTTGGCTCACCAAATTTCGTTCTTCTAGGTTAAACCGTTCGTTGGCAGTAACAGTTTTAATTTTTAGGTTTCACTCTGTTTTCTCCTATATGGATACATGTAGTTGGAACTCTATATCAAACACGGTTTGTGCTAGCTCTTTGAAACTTGACACAATAAAGTAGTTCCAAGTTATCTCTATGGTTTGTTTCCTATTGATGTAGCCCTAAGCAGAGACTGGCGCAAATCACTTTAATGGAAAGCGGTTGCCAAGCTTCCAAAAAACTATGAGTTTCCTGAAATCTCAGCACACATTTTTTCACCCAATCTTGATGACACTTTCAGATAATGATCAGTACCCCAATTGCACTTGGCACACCAAATTTCATTTTTCTAGGTTAAACCGTTCGTTGGCAGTAACAGTTTTAACTTTTAGGTTTCACTCTGTTTTCTCCTATATGGATACATGTAGTTGGAACTCTAAATCAAACACGGTTTGTGCTAGCTCTTGGAAACTTGACACAATAAAGTAGTTCCATGTTCTATCTCTATATTTTGTTTCCTATTGATGTAGCCCTAAGCAGAGACCGGCGCAAATCACTTACATGGAAAGGGGTTGCCAAGCTTCCAAAAAACTAGGAGTTTCCTGAAATCTCAGCATACATTTTTTCACCCAACCTTGAAGACACTTTCAGGTAATGATCAGTACCCCAATCCCACTTGGCTCACCAAATTTCGTTCTTCTAGGTTAAACCGTTTGATGCCATTATCAGTTTTAATTTTTAGGTTTCACTCAGTTTTCTCCTATATGGATACATGTATTTGGAACTCTAAATCAAACACGGTTTGTGCTAGCTCTTTGAAACTTGACACAATAAAGTAGTTCCAAGTTCTCTCTGTATGGTTTGTTTCATATTGATATAGCCCAAAGCAGAGACTGGCGCAAATCACTTTCATGTAAAGGGGTTGCCAAGCTTCCAAAAAAGTATGAGTTTCCTGAAATCTCAGCACATATTTTTTCACCCAATCTTGATGACACTTTTAGGTAATGATTAGTACCCCAATCCCACTTGGCTCACCAAATTTTGTTCTTCTAGGTTAAACAGTTCCTTGGCAGTATCAGTTTTAATTTTTAGGTTTCACTCTGTTTTCTCCTATATGGATACATGTATTTGGAACTCTAAATCAAACACATTTTGTGCTAGCTCATGGAAACTTGACACAATAAAGTAGTTTCAAGTTCTATCTCTATGGTTTTTTCCTATTGATGTAGCCCTAAGCAGAGACCTGCGCAAATCACTTTCATGGAAAGTTGTTGCCAAGCTTCCAAAAAACTACGAGTTTCCTGAAATCTCAGCTCACATTTTTTCACCCAATCTTCATGACACTTTCAGGTAAATATCAGTACCCCAATCCCACTTGGCTCACCAAATTTCGTTCTTCTAGGTTAAACCGTTCCTTGGCAGTAACAGTTTTAATTTTTAGGTTTCACTCTGTTTTCCCCTATAAGGATACATGTATTTGGAACTCTAAATCAAACACGGTTTGTGCTAGCTCTTGGAAACTTGACACAATAAAGTAGTTCCACGTTCTATCTCTATGGTTTCTTTCCTATTGACGTAGCCCTAAGCAGAGACTGGCGCAAATCACTTTTATGTAAAGGGGTTGCCAATCTTCCAAAAAAGTATGAGTTTCCTGAAATCTCAGCACATATTTTTTCACCCAATCTTGATGACACTTTCAGGTAATGATCAGTACCCCAATCCCACTTGGCTCACCAAATTTCGTTCTTCTAGGTTAAACCGTTCCTTGGCAGTATCAGTTTTAATTTTTAGGTTTCACTCTGTTTTCTCCTCTATGGATACATGTATTTGGAACTCTAAATCAAACACATTTTGTGCTAGCTCATGGAAACTTGACACAATAAAGTAGTTTCACGTTCTATCTCTAGGGTTTTTTTTCCTATTGATGTAGCCCTAAGCAGAGACCTGCGCAAATCACTTTATGGAAAGTAGTTGCCAAGCTTCCAAAAAACTACGAGTTTCCTGAAATCTCAGCACACATTTTTTCACCTAATATTGATGACACTTTCAGGTAATCATCAGTACCCCAATCCCACTTGGCTCACCAAATTTCGTTCTTCTAGGTTAAACCGTTCGTTGGCAGTAACAGTTTTAATTTTTAGGTTTCACTCTGTTTTCTCCTATATGGATACATGTAGTTGGAACTCTAAATCAAACACGGTTTGTGCTAGCTCTTTGAAACTTGACACAATAAAGTAGTTCCAAGTTCTATCTCTATGTTTTGTTTCCTATTGATGTAGCCCTAAGCAGAGACTGGCGCAAATCACTTTAATGGAAAGCGGTTGCCAAGCTTCCAAAAAACTACGAGTTTCCTGAAATCTCAGCACACATTTTTTCACCCAATCTTGATGACACTTTCAGATAATGATCAGTACCCCAATCGCACTTGACACACCAAATTTCATTTTTCTAGGTTAAACCGTTCGTTGGCAGTAACAGTTTTAATTTTTAGGTTTCACTCTGTTTTCTCCTATATGGATACATGTAGTTGGAACTCTAAATCAAACACGGTTTGTGCTAGCTCTTGGAACTTGACACAATAAAGTAGTTCCATGTTCTATCTCTATATTTTGTTTCCTATTGATGTAGCCCTAAGCAGAGTCCGGCGCAAATCACTTACATGGAAAGGGGTTGCCAAGCTTCCAAAAAAATAGGAGTTTCCTGAAATCTCAGCATACATTTTTTCACCCAACCTTGAAGACACTTTCAGGTAATGATCAGTACCCCAATCCCAGTTGGCTCACCAAATTTCGTTCTTCTAGGTTAAACCGTTTGTTGCCATTATCAGTTTTAATTTTTAGGTTTCACTCAGTTTTCTCCTATATGGATACATGTAGTTGGAACTCTAAATCAAACACAGTTTGTGCTAGCTCTTTGAAACTTGACACAATAAAGTAGTTCCAAGTTCTATCTCTATGGTTTGTTTCATATTGATATAGCCCTAAGTAGAGACTGGCGCAAATCACTTTCATGTAAAGGGGTTGCCAATCTTCCAAAAAAGTATGAGTTTCCTGAAATCTCAGCACATATTTTTTCACCCAATCTTGATGACACTTTCAGGTAATGATCAGTACCCCAATCCCACTTGGCTCACCAAATTTCGTTCTTCTAGGTTAAACCGTTCCTTGGGAGTATCAGTTTTAATTTTTAGGTTTCACTCTGTTTTCTCCTCTATGGATACATGTATTTGGAACTCTAAATCAAACACATTTTGTGCTAGCTCATGGAAACTTGACACAATAAAGTAGTTTCAAGTTCTATCTCTATGGTTTTTTCCTATTGATGTAGCCCTAAGCAGAGACCTGCGCAAAACACTTTCATGGAAAGTTGTTGCCAAGCTTCCAAAAAACTACGAGTTCCTGAAATCTCAGCACACATTTTTTCACCCAATCTTCATGACACTTTCAGGTAAATATCAGTACCCCAATCCCACTTGGCTCACCAAATTTCGTTCTTCTAGGTTAAACCGTTCGTTGGCAGTAACAGTTTTAATTTTTAGGTTTCACTCTGTTTTCCCCTATAAGGATACATGTAGTTGGAACTCTAAGTCAAACACGGTTTGTGCTAGCTCTTGGAAACTTGACACAATAAAGTAGTTCCAAGTTCTATCTCTATGGTTTGTTTCCTATTGATGTATCCCTAAGCAGAGACTGGCGCAAATCACTTTCATGGAAAGGGGTTGCCAAGCTTCCAAAAAACTACGAGTTTCCTAAAATCTCAGCACACATTTTTTCACCTAATCTTGATGACACGTTCAAGTAATGATCAGTACCCCAATCCCACTTGGCTCACCAAATTTCATTCTTCTAGGTTAAACCGTTCGCTGGCAGTAACAGTTTTAATTTTTAGGTTTCACTCTGTTTTCTCCTATATGGATACATGTAGTTGGAACTCTAAAACAAACACGGTTTGTGCTAGCTCTTTCAAACTTGACACAATAAAGTAGTTCCAAGTTCTATCTCTATGGTTTGTTTCCTATTGGTGTAGCCCTAAGCAGAGACCTGCGCAAATCACTTTCATGGAAAGTTGTTGCCAAGCTTCCAAAAAACTACGAGTTTCCTGAAATCTCAGCACACATTTTTTCACCTAATATTGATGACACTTTCAGGTAATCATCAGTACCCCAATCCCAGTTGGCTCACCAAATTTCGTTCTTCTAGGTTAAACCGTTCGTTGCCATTATCAGTTTTAATTTTTAGATTTCACTCAGTTTTCTCCTATATGGATACATGTAGTTGGAACTCTAAATCAAACACGGTTTGTGCTAGCTCTTCGAAACTTGACAAAATAACCTAGTTCCAAGTTCTATCTCTATGGTTTGTTTCCTATTGATGTAGCTCTAAGCAGGACCGGCACAAATCATTTCAAGAAAATGGGTTGCCAAGCTTCCAAAAAACTATTAGTTTCCTGAAATCTCAGCATACATTTTTTCACCCAATCTTGAAGACACTTTCAAGTAATGATCAGTACCCCAATCCCACTTGGCTCACCAAATTTCATTCTTCTAGGTTAAACCGTTCGCTGGCAGTAACAGTTTTAATTTTTAGGTTTCACTCTGTTTTCTCCTGTATGGATACATGTAGTTGGAACTCTAAATCAAAAACGGTTTGTGCTAGCCCTTGGAATGTTGACACAATAAAGTAGTTCCAAGTTCTTTCTCTATGGTTTGTTTCCTATTGATGTAGCCCTAAGCAGAGACTGGCGCAAATCACTTTAATGGAAAGGGGTTGCCATGCTTCCAAAAAACTACGAGTTTCCTGAAATCTCAGCATACATTTTTTCACCCAATCTTGATGACACTTTCAGGTAATGATCAGTACCCCAATCCCACTTGGCTCACCAAATTTCGTTCTTCTAGGTTAAACCGTTCGTTGGCAGTATCAGTTTTAATTTTTAGGTTTCACTCTGTTTTCTCCAATATGGATACATGTAGTTGGAACTCTAAATCAAACACGGTTTGTGCTAGATCTGGGAAACTTGACACAATAAAGTAGTTCCAAGTTCTATCGCTATGATTTGTTTCCTATTGATGTAGCCCTAAGCAGAGACCGGCGCAAATCACTTTCATGGAAAAGGGTTGCCAAACTTCCAAAAAACTACAAGTTACCTGAAATCTCAGCATACATTTTTTCCAACAATCTTGAATACACTTTCAGGTAATGATCAGTACCCCAATCCCACTTGGCTCAACAAATTTCGTTCTTCTAGGTTAAACCGTTCGTTGGCAGTATCAGTTTTAATTTTTAGGTTTCACTCTGTTTTCTCCTATATGGATACATGTAGTTGGAACTCTAAATCAAACACGGTTTGTGCTAGCTCTTTGAAACTTGACACAATAAAGTAGTTCCAAGTTCTATCTCTATGGTTTGTTTCATATTGATATAGCCCTAAGTAGAGACTGGCGCAAATCACTTTCATGTAAAGGGGTTGCCAATCTTCCAAAAAAGTATGAGTTTCCTGAAATCTCAGCACATATTTTTTCACCCAATCTTGATGACACTTTCAGGTAATGATCAGTACCCCAATCCCACTTGGCTCACCAAATTTCGTTCTTCTAGGTTAAACCGTTCCTTGGGAGTATCAGTTTTAATTTTTAGGTTTCACTCTGTTTTCTCCTCTATGGATACATGTATTTGGAACTCTAAATCAAACACATTTTGTGCTAGCTCATGGAAACTTGACACAATAAAGTAGTTTCAAGTTCTATCTCTATGGTTTTTTCCTATTGATGTAGCCCTAAGCAGAGACCTGCGCAAATCACTTTCATGGAAAGTTTTTGCCAAGCTTCCAAAAAACTACGAGTTCCTGAAATCTCAGCACACATTTTTTCACCCAATCTTCATGACACTTTCAGGTAAATATCAGTACCCCAATCCCACTTGGCTCACCAAATTTCGTTCTTCTAGGTTAAACCGTTCGTTGGCAGTAACAGTTTTAATTTTTAGGTTTCACTCTGTTTTCCCCTATAAGGATACATGTAGTTGGAACTCTAAGTCAAACACGGTTTGTGCTAGCTCTTGGAAACTTGACACAATAAAGTAGTTCCAAGTTCTATCTCTATGGTTTGTTTCCTATTGATGTATCCCTAAGCAGAGACTGGCGCAAATCACTTTCATGGAAAGGGGTTGCCAAGCTTCCAAAAAACTACGAGTTTCCTAAAATCTCAGCACACATTTTTTCACCTAATCTTGATGACACGTTCAAGTAATGATCAGTACCCCAATCCCACTTGGCTCACCAAATTTCATTCTTCTAGGTTAAACCGTTCGCTGGCAGTAACAGTTTTAATTTTTAGGTTTCACTCTGTTTTCTCCTATATGGATACATGTAGTTGGAACTCTAAAACAAACACGGTTTGTGCTAGCTCTTTCAAACTTGACACAATAAAGTAGTTCCAAGTTCTATCTCTATGGTTTGTTTCCTATTGGTGTAGCCCTAAGCAGAGACCTGCGCAAATCACTTTCATGGAAAGTTGTTGCCAAGCTTCCAAAAAACTACGAGTTTCCTGAAATCTCAGCACACATTTTTTCACCTAATATTGATGACACTTTCAGGTAATCATCAGTACCCCAATCCCAGTTGGCTCACCAAATTTCGTTCTTCTAGGTTAAACCGTTCGTTGCCATTATCAGTTTTAATTTTTAGATTTCACTCAGTTTTCTCCTATATGGATACATGTAGTTGGAACTCTAAATCAAACACGGTTTGTGCTAGCTCTTCGAAACTTGACAAAATAACCTAGTTCCAAGTTCTATCTCTATGGTTTGTTTCCTATTGATGTAGCTCTAAGCAGGACCGGCACAAATCATTTCAAGGAAATGGGTTGCCAAGCTTCCAAAAAACTATTAGTTTCCTGAAATCTCAGCATACATTTTTTCACCCAATCTTGAAGACACTTTCAAGTAATGATCAGTACCCCAATCCCACTTGGCTCACCAAATTTCATTCTTCTAGGTTAAACCGTTCGCTGGCAGTAACAGTTTTAATTTTTAGGTTTCACTCTGTTTTCTCCTGTATGGATACATGTAGTTGGAACTCTAAATCAAAAACGGTTTGTGCTAGCCCTTGGAATGTTGACACAATAAAGTAGTTCCAAGTTCTTTCTCTATGGTTTGTTTCCTATTGATGTAGCCCTAAGCAGAGACTGGCGCAAATCACTTTAATGGAAAGGGGTTGCCATGCTTCCAAAAAACTACGAGTTTCCTGAAATCTCAGCATACATTTTTTCACCCAATCTTGATGACACTTTCAGGTAATGATCAGTACCCCAATCCCACTTGGCTCACCAAATTTCGTTCTTCTAGGTTAAACCGTTCGTTGGCAGTATCAGTTTTAATTTTTAGGTTTTACTCTGTTTTCTCCAATATGGATACATGTAGTTGGAACTCTAAATCAAACACGGTTTGTGCTAGATCTGGGAAACTTGACACAATAAAGTAGTTCCAAGTTCTATCGCTATGATTTGTTTCCTATTGATGTAGCCCTAAGCAGAGACCGGCGCAAATCACTTTCATGGAAAAGGGTTGCCAAACTTCCAAAAAACTACAAGTTACCTGAAATCTCAGCATACATTTTTTCCAACAATCTTGAATACACTTTCAGGTAATGATCAGCACCCCAATCCCACTTGGCTCAACAAATTTCATTCTTCTAGGTTAAACCGTTCGTTGGCAGTATCAGTTTTAATTTTTAGGTTTCACTCTGTTTTCTCCTATATGGATACATGTAGTTGGAACTCTAAATCAAACACGGTTTGTGCTAGCTCTTTGAAACTTCACACAATAAAGTAGTTCCAAGGTCTATCTCTATGGTTTGTTTCCTATATGTGTAGCCCTAGGCAGAGATTGGCGCAAATCACTTTAATGGTAAGGGGTTGCCAAGCTTCCAAAAAACTACCAGTTTCCTGAAATCTCAGCACATATTTTTTCACCCAAACTTGATGACACTTTCAGATAATGATCAGTACCCCAATCGCACTTGGCACACCAAATTTCATTTTTCTAGGTTAAACCGTTCGTTGGCAGTAACAGTTTTAATTTTTAGGTTTCACTCTCTTTTCTCCTATATGGATACATGTAGTTGGAACTCTAAATCAAACACGGTTTGTGCTAGCTCTTTGAAACTTGACACAATAAAGTAGTTCCAAGTTCTATCTCTATGTTTTGTTTCCTATTGATGTAGCCCTAAGCAGAGACTGGCGCAAATCACTTTAATGGAAAGCGGTTGCCAAGCTTCCAAAAAACTACGAGTTTCCTGAAATCTCAGCACACATTTTTTCACCCAATCTTGATGACACTTTCAGATAATGATCAGTACCCCAATCGCACTTGGCACACCAAATTTCATTTTTCTAGGTTAAACCATTCTTTAGCAGTAACAGTTTTAATTTTTAGGTTTCACTCTGTTTTCTCCTATATGGATACATGTAGTTGGAACTCTAAATCAAACACGGTTTGTGCTAGCTCTTGGAAACTTGACACAATAAAGTAGTTCCATGTTCTATCTCTATATTTTGTTTCCTATTGATGTAGCCCTAAGCAGAGACCGGCGCAAATCACTTACATGGAAAGGGGTTGCCAAGCTTCCAAAAAACTAGGAGTTTCCTGAAATCTCAGCATACATTTTTTCACCCAACCTTGAAGACACTTTCAGGTAATGATCAGTACCCCAATCCCACTTGGCTCACCAAATTTCGTTCTTCTAGGTTAAACCGTTTGTTGTCATTATCAGTTTTAATTTTTAGGTTTCACTCACTTTTCTCCTATATGGATACATGTAGTTGGAACTCTAAATCAAACACGGTATGTGCTAGCTCTTTGAAACTTGACACAATAAAGTAGTTCCAAGTTCTATCTCTATGGTTTGTTTCATATTGATATAGCCCTAAGCAGAGACTGGCGCAAATCACTTTCATGTAAAGGGGTTGCCAAGCTTCCAAAAAAGTATGAGTTTCCTGAAATCTCAGCACATATTTTTTCACCCAACCTTGAAGACACTTTCAGGTAATGATCAGTACCCCAATCCCACTTGGCTCACCAAATTTCGTTCTTCTAGGTTAAACCATTCCTTGGCAGTATCAGTTTTAATTTTTAGGTTTCACTCTGTTTTCTCCTATATGGATACATGTATTTGGAACTCTAAATCAAGCACATTTTGTGCTAGCTCATGGAAACTTGACACAATAAAGTAGTTTCAAGTTCTATCTCTATGGTTTTTTTCCTATTGATGTAGCACTAAGCAGAGACCTGCGCAAATCACTTTCATGGAATGTTGTTGCCAAGCTTCCAAAAAACTACGAGTTTCCTGAAATCTCAGCACACATTTTTTCACCCAATCTTCATGACACTTTCAGGTAAATATCAGTACCCCAATCCCACTTGGCTCACCAAATTTCATTCTTCTAGGTTAAACCGTTCGTTGGCAGTAACAGTTTTAATTTTTAGGTTTCACTCTGTTTTCCCCTATAAGGATACATGTAGTTAGAACTCTAAATCAAACACGGTTTGTGCTAGCTCTTGGAAACTTGACACAATAAAGTAGTTCCAAGTTCTATCTCTATGGTTTCTTTCCTATTGATGTAGCCCTAAGCAGAGACTGGCGCAAATCACTTTCATGGAAAGGGGTTGCCAAGCTTCCAAAAAACTACGAGTTTCCTAAAATCTCAGCACACATTTTTTCACCCAATCTTGATGACACTTTCAAGTAATGATCAGTACCCCAATCCCACTTGGCTCACCAAATTTCATTCTTCTAGGTTAAACCGTTCGCTGGCAGTAACAGTTTTAATTTTTAGGTTTCACTCTGTTTTCTCCTATATGGATACATGTAGTTGGAACTCTAAAACAAACACGGTTTGTGCTAGCTCTTTCAAACTTGACACAATAAAGTAGTTCCAAGTTCTATCTCTATGGTTTGTTTCCTATTGATGTAGCCCTAAGCAGAGACCTGCGCAAATCACTTTCATGGAAAGTTGTTGCCAAGCTTCCAAAAAACTACGAGTTTCCTGAAATCTCAGCACACATTTTTTCACCTAATATTGATGACACTTTCAGGTAATCATCAGTACCCCAATCCCACTTGGCTCACCAAATTTCGTTCTTCTAGGTTAAACCGTTCGTTGGCAGTAACAGTTTTAATTTTTAGGTTTCACTCTGTTTTCTCCTATATGGATACATGTAGTTGGAACTCTATATCAAACACGGTTTGTGCTAGCTCTTTGAAACTTGACACAATAAAGTAGTTCCAAGTTATCTCTATGGTTTGTTTCCTATTGATGTAGCCCTAAGCAGAGACTGGCGCAAATCACTTTAATGGAAAGCGGTTGCCAAGCTTCCAAAAAACTATGAGTTTCCTGAAATCTCAGCACACATTTTTTCACCCAATCTTGATGACACTTTCAGATAATGATCAGTACCCCAATTGCACTTGGCACACCAAATTTCATTTTTCTAGGTTAAACCGTTCGTTGGCAGTAACAGTTTTAACTTTTAGGTTTCACTCTGTTTTCTCCTATATGGATACATGTAGTTGGAACTCTAAATCAAAAACGGTTTGTGCTAGCCCTTGGAATGTTGACACAATAATGTAGTTCCAAGTTCTTTCTCTATGGTTTGTTTCCTATTGATGTAGCCCTAAGCAGAGACTGGCGCAAATCACTTTAATGGAAAGGGGTTGCCATGCTTCCAAAAAAACTACGAGTTTCCTGAAATCTCAGCATACATTTTTTCACCCAATCTTGATGACACTTTCAGGTAATGATCAGTACCCCAATCCCACTTGGCTCACCAAATTTCGTTCTTCTAGGTTAAACCGTTCGTTGGCAGTATCAGTTTTAATTTTTAGGTTTCACTCTGTTTTCTCCAATATGGATACATGTAGTTGGAACTCTAAATCAAACACGGTTTGTGCTAGATCTGGGAAACTTGACACAATAAAGTAGTTCCAAGTTCTATCGCTATGATTTGTTTCCTATTGATGTAGCCCTAAGCAGAGACCGGCGCAAATCACTTTCATGGAAAAGGGTTGCCAAACTTCCAAAAAACTACAAGTTACCTGAAATCTCAGCATACATTTTTTCCAACAATCTTGAATACACTTTCAGGTAATGATCAGTACCCCAATCCCACTTGGCTCAACAAATTTCGTTCTTCTAGGTTAAACCGTTCGTTGGCAGTATCAGTTTTAATTTTTAGGTTTCACTCTGTTTTCTCCTATATGGATACATGTAGTTGGAACTCTAAATCAAACACGGTTTGTGCTAGCTCTTTGAAACTTGACACAATAAAGTAGTTCCAAGTTCTATCTCTATGGTTTGTTTCATATTGATATAGCCCTAAGTAGAGACTGGGGCAAATCACTTTCATGTAAAGGGGTTGCCAATCTTCCAAAAAAGTATGAGTTTCCTGAAATCTCAGCACATATTTTTTCACCCAATCTTGATGACACTTTCAGGTAATGATCAGTACCCCAATCCCACTTGGCTCACCAAATTTCGTTCTTCTAGGTTAAACCGTTCCTTGGGAGTATCAGTTTTAATTTTTAGGTTTCACTCTGTTTTCTCCTCTATGGATACATGTATTTGGAACTCTAAATCAAACACATTTTGTGCTAGCTCATGGAAACTTGACACAATAAAGTAGTTTCAAGTTCTATCTCTATGGTTTTTTCCTATTGATGTAGCCCTAAGCAGAGACCTGCGCAAATCACTTTCATGGAAAGTTGTTGCCAAGCTTCCAAAAAACTACGAGTTCCTGAAATCTCAGCACACATTTTTTCACCCAATCTTCATGACACTTTCAGGTAAATATCAGTACCCCAATCCCACTTGGCTCACCAAATTTCGTTCTTCTAGGTTAAACCGTTCGTTGGCAGTAACAGTTTTAATTTTTAGGTTTCACTCTGTTTTCCCCTATAAGGATACATGTAGTTGGAACTCTAAGTCAAACACGGTTTGTGCTAGCTCTTGGAAACTTGACACAATAAAGTAGTTCCAAGTTCTATCTCTATGGTTTGTTTCCTATTGATGTATCCCTAAGCAGAGACTGGCGCAAATCACTTTCATGGAAAGGGGTTGCCAAGCTTCCAAAAAACTACGAGTTTCCTAAAATCTCAGCACACATTTTTTCACCTAATCTTGATGACACGTTCAAGTAATGATCAGTACCCCAATCCCACTTGGCTCACCAAATTTCATTCTTCTAGGTTAAACCGTTCGCTGGCAGTAACAGTTTTAATTTTTAGGTTTCACTCTGTTTTCTCCTATATGGATACATGTAGTTGGAACTCTAAAACAAACACGGTTTGTGCTAGCTCTTTCAAACTTGACACAATAAAGTAGTTCCAAGTTCTATCTCTATGGTTTGTTTCCTATTGGTGTAGCCCTAAGCAGAGACCTGCGCAAATCACTTTCATGGAAAGTTGTTGCCAAGCTTCCAAAAAACTACGAGTTTCCTGAAATCTCAGCACACATTTTTTCACCTAATATTGATGACACTTTCAGGTAATCATCAGTACCCCAATCCCAGTTGGCTCACCAAATTTCGTTCTTCTAGGTTAAACCGTTCGTTGCCATTATCAGTTTTAAATTTTAGATTTCACTCAGTTTTGTCCTATATGGATACATGTAGTTGGAACTCTAAATCAAACACGGTTTGTGCTAGCTCTTCGAAACTTGACAAAATAACCTAGTTCCAAGTTCTATCTCTATGCTTTGTTTCCTATTGATGTAGCTCTAAGCAGGACCGGCACAAATCATTTCAAGGAAATGGGTTGCCAAGCTTCCAAAAAACTATTAGTTTCCTGAAATCTCAGCATACATTTTTTCACCCAATCTTGAAGACACTTTCAAGTAATGATCAGTACCCCAATCCCACTTGGCTCACCAAATTTCATTCTTCTAGGTTAAACCGTTCGCTGGCAGTAACAGTTTTAATTTTTAGGTTTCACTCTGTTTTCTCCTGTATGGATACATGTAGTTGGAACTCTAAATCAAAAACGGTTTGTGCTAGCCCTTGGAATGTTGACACAATAAAGTAGTTCCAAGTTCTTTCTCTATGGTTTGTTTCCTATTGATGTAGCCCTAAGCAGAGACTGGCGCAAATCACTTTAATGGAAAGGGGTTGCCATGCTTCCAAAAAACTACGAGTTTCCTGAAATCTCAGCATACATTTTTTCACCCAATCTTGATGACACTTTCAGGTAATGATCAGTACCCCAATCCCACTTGGCTCACCAAATTTCGTTCTTCTAGGTTAAACCGTTCGTTGGCAGTATCAGTTTTAATTTTTAGGTTTCACTCTGTTTTCTCCAATATGGATACATGTAGTTGGAACTCTAAATCAAACACGGTTTGTGCTAGATCTGGGAAACTTGACACAATAAAGTAGTTCCAAGTTCTATCGCTATGATTTGTTTCCTATTGATGTAGCCCTAAGCAGAGACCGGCGCAAATCACTTTCATGGAAAAGGGTTGCCAAACTTCCAAAAAACTACAAGTTACCTGAAATCTCAGCATACATTTTTTCCAACAATCTTGAATACACTTTCAGGTAATGATCAGTACCCCAATCCCACTTGGCTCAACAAATTTCATTCTTCTAGGTTAAACCGTTCGTTGGCAGTATCAGTTTTAATTTTTAGGTTTCACTCTGTTTTCTCCTATATGGATACATGTAGTTGGAACTCTAAATCAAACACGGTTTGTGCTAGCTCTTTGAAACTTCACACAATAAAGTAGTTCCAAGGTCTATCTCTATGGTTTGTTTCCTATATGTGTAGCCCTAGGCAGAGATTGGCGCAAATCACTTTAATGGTAAGGGGTTGCCAAGCTTCCAAAAAACTACCAGTTTCCTGAAATCTCAGCACATATTTTTTCACCCAAACTTGATGACACTTTCAGATAATGATCAGTACCCCAATCGCACTTGGCAACCAAATTTCATTTTTCTAGGTTAAACCGTTCGTTGGCAGTAACAGTTTTAATTTTTAGGTTTCACTCTCTTTTCTCCTATATGGATACATGTAGTTGGAACTCTAAATCAAACACGGTTTGTGCTAGCTCTTTGAAACTTGACACAATAAAGTAGTTCCAAGTTCTATCTCTATGTTTTGTTTCCTATTGATGTAGCCCTAAGCAGAGACTGGCGCAAATCACTTTAATGGAAAGCGGTTGCCAAGCTTCCAAAAAACTACGAGTTTCCTGAAATCTCAGCACACATTTTTTCACCCAATCTTGATGACACTTTCAGATAATGATCAGTACCCCAATCGCACTTGGCACACCAAATTTCATTTTTCTAGGTTAAACCATTCTTTAGCAGTAACAGTTTTAATTTTTAGGTTTCACTCTGTTTTCTCCTATATGGATACATGTAGTTGGAACTCTAAATCAAACACGGTTTGTGCTAGCTCTTGGAAACTTGACACAATAAAGTAGTTCCATGTTCTATCTCTATATTTTGTTTCCTATTGATGTAGCCCTAAGCAGAGACCGGCGCAAATCACTTACATGGAAAGGGGTTGCCAAGCTTCCAAAAAACTAGGAGTTTCCTGAAATCTCAGCATACATTTTTTCACCCAACCTTGAAGACACTTTCAGGTAATGATCAGTACCCCAATCCCACTTGGCTCACCAAATTTCGTTCTTCTAGGTTAAACCGTTTGTTGTCATTATCAGTTTTAATTTTTAGGTTTCACTCACTTTTCTCCTATATGGATACATGTAGTTGGAACTCTAAATCAAACACGGTATGTGCTAGCTCTTTGAAACTTGACACAATAAAGTAGTTCCAAGTTCTATCTCTATGGTTTGTTTCATATTGATATAGCCCTAAGCAGAGACTGGCGCAAATCACTTTCATGTAAAGGGGTTGCCAAGCTTCCAAAAAAGTATGAGTTTCCTGAAATCTCAGCACATATTTTTTCACCCAACCTTGAAGACACTTTCAGGTAATGATCAGTACCCCAATCCCACTTGGCTCACCAAATTTCGTTCTTCTAGGTTAAACCATTCCTTGGCAGCATCAGTTTTAATTTTTAGGTTTCACTCTGTTTTCTCCTATATGGATACATGTATTTGGAACTCTAAATCAAGCACATTTTGTGCTAGCTCATGGAAACTTGACACAATAAAGTAGTTTCAAGTTCTATCTCTATGGTTTTTTTCCTATTGATGTAGCACTAAGCAGAGACCTGCGCAAATCACTTTCATGGAAAGTTGTTGCCAAGCTTCCAAAAAACTACGAGTTTCCTGAAATCTCAGCACACATTTTTTCACCCAATCTTCATGACACTTTCAGGTACATATCAGTACCCCAATCCCACTTGGCTCACCAAATTTCGTTCTTCTAGGTTAAACCGTTCGTTGGCAGTAACAGTTTTAATTTTTAGGTTTCACTCTGTTTTCCCCTATAAGGATACATGTAGTTAGAACTCTAAATCAAACACGGTTTGTGCTAGCTCTTGGAAACTTGACACAATAAAGTAGTTCCAAGTTCTATCTCTATGGTTTCTTTCCTATTGATGTAGCCCTAAGCAGAGACTGGCGCAAATCACTTTCATGGAAAGGGGTTGCCAAGCTTCCAAAAAACTACGAGTTTCCTAAAATCTCAGCACACATTTTTTCACCCAATCTTGATGACACTTTCAAGTAATGATCAGTACCCCAATCCCACTTGGCTCACCAAATTTCATTCTTCTAGGTTAAACCGTTCGCTGGCAGTAACAGTTTTAATTTTTAGGTTTCACTCTGTTTTCTCCTATATGGATACATGTAGTTGGAACTCTAAAACAAACACGGTTTGTGCTAGCTCTTTCAAACTTGACACAATAAAGTAGTTCCAAGTTCTATCTCTATGGTTTGTTTCCTATTGATGTAGCCCTAAGCAGAGACCTGCGCAAATCACTTTCATGGAAAGTTGTTGCCAAGCTTCCAAAAAACTACGAGTTTCCTGAAATCTCAGCACACATTTTTTCACCTAATATTGATGACACTTTCAGGTAATCATCAGTACCCCAATCCCACTTGGCTCACCAAATTTCGTTCTTCTAGGTTAAACCGTTCGTTGGCAGTAACAGTTTTAATTTTTAGGTTTCACTCTGTTTTCTCCTATATGGATACATGTAGTTGGAACTCTATATCAAACACGGTTTGTGCTAGCTCTTTGAAACTTGACACAATAAAGTAGTTCCAAGTTATCTCTATGGTTTGTTTCCTATTGATGTAGCCCTAAGCAGAGACTGGCGCAAATCACTTTAATGGAAAGCGGTTGCCAAGCTTCCAAAAAACTATGAGTTTCCTGAAATCTCAGCACACATTTTTTCACCCAATCTTGATGACACTTTCAGATAATGATCAGTACCCCAATTGCACTTGGCACACCAAATTTCATTTTTCTAGGTTAAACCGTTCGTTGGCAGTAACAGTTTTAACTTTTAGGTTTCACTCTGTTTTCTCCTATATGGATACATGTAGTTGGAACTCTAAATCAAACACGGTTTGTGCTAGCTCTTGGAAACTTGACACAATAAAGTAGTTCCATGTTCTATCTCTATATTTTGTTTCCTATTGATGTAGCCCTAAGCAGAGACCGGCGCAAATCACTTACATGGAAAGGGGTTGCCAAGCTTCCAAAAAACTAGGAGTTTCCTGAAATCTCAGCATACATTTTTTCACCCAACCTTGAAGACACTTTCAGGTAATGATCAGTACCCCAATCCCACTTGGCTCACCAAATTTCGTTCTTCTAGGTTAAACCGTTTGATGCCATTATCAGTTTTAATTGTTAGGTTTCACTCAATTTTCTCCTATATGGATACATGTATTTGGAACTCTAAATCAAACACGGTTTGTGCTAGCTCTTTGAAACTTGACACAATAAAGTAGTTCCAAGTTCTCTCTGTATGGTTTGTTTCATATTGATATAGCCCAAAGCAGAGACTGGCGCAAATCACTTTCATGTAAAGGGGTTGCCAAGCTTCCAAAAAAGTATGAGTTTCCTGAAATCTCAGCACATATTTTTTCACCCAATCTTGATGACACTTTTAGGTAATGATTAGTACCCCAATCCCACTTGGCTCACCAAATTTTGTTCTTCTAGGTTAAACCGTTCCTTGGCAGTATCAGTTTTAATTTTTAGGTTTCACTCTGTTTTCTCCTATATGGATACATGTATTTGGAACTCTAAATCAAACACATTTTGTGCTAGCTCATGGAAACTTGACACAATAAAGTAGTTTCAAGTTCTATCTCTATGGTTTTTTCCTATTGATGTAGGCCTAAGCAGAGACTGGCGCAAATCACTTTCATGGAAAGGGGTTGCCAAGCTTCCAAAAAACTACGAGTTTCCTGAAATCTCAGCACATCTTTTTTCACCCAAATATGATGACAATTTCAGGTAATGATCAGTACCCCAGTCCCACTTGGCTCACCAAATTTCGTTCTTCTATGTTAAACCGTCCGTTGGCTGTAACAGTTTTAATTTTTAGGTTTCACTCTGCTTTCTCGTATATGGATACATGTAGTTGGAAATCTAAATCAAACACCTTTTGTGCTAGCTCTTGGAAACTTGACACAATAAAGTAGTTCCAAGTTCTATCTCTATGGTTTGTTTCCTATTGATGTAGCCCTAAACAGAGACTGGCGCAAATCACTTAAATGGAAAGGGGTTTCCATGCTTCCAAAAAACTACGAGTTTCCTGAAATCTCAGCACACATTTTTTCACCCAATCTGGATGACACTTTCAGGTAATGATCAGTACCCCAATCCCACTTGGCTCACCAAATTTCGTTCTTCAAGGTTAAACCGTTCGTTGGCAGTAACAGTTTTAATTTTTATGTTTCACTCTGTTTTCTCCTATATGGATAAATGTAGTTGGAACTCTAAATAAAACACAGTTTATGCTAGTTCTTGGAAACTTGACACAATAAAGTAGTTCCAAGTTCTATCTCTATGGTTTGTTTCCTAGAGATGTAGCCCTAAGCAGAGACTGGCACAAATCACTTTCATGGAAAGGGGTTGCCAAGCTTCCAAAAAACTACGAGTTTCCTGAAATCTCAGCATACATTTATTGAACCAAACTTGAAGACACTTTCAGGTAATGATCAGTACCCCAATCCGACTTGGCTCACCAAATTTCCTTCATCTAGGTTAAACCGTTCGTTGGCAGTAACAGTTTTAATTTTTAGGTTTCACTCTGTTTTCTCCTATATGGATATATGTAGTTGGAACTCTAAATCAAACACGGTTTGTGCTAGCTGTTGGAAACTTGACAATAAAGTAGTTCCAAGTTCTCTCTCTATGGTTTGTTTCCTATTGATGTAGCCCTAAGCAGAGTCCGGTGCAAATCACTTTCATGAAAAGAGGTTGCCAAACTTCCAAAAAACTATGAGTTTCCTGAAATCTCAGCATACATTTTTTCGCCCAATCTTGAAGACACTTTCAGGTAATGATCAGTACCCCAATCCCACTTGGCTCACCAAATTTCGTTCTTCTAGGTTAAACCGTTCGTTGGCAGTAACAGTTTTAATTTTTAGGTTTCACTCTGTTTTCTCCTATATGGATACATGTATTTGGAACTCTAAATCAAACACGGTTTGTGCTAGCCCTTGGAAACTTCACACAATAAAGTAGTTCCAAGTTCTATCTCTATGGTTTGTTTCCTATTGATGTAGCCCTAAGCAGAGACTGGCGCAAATCACTTTCAAGGAAAGGGGTTGCCAAGCTTCCAAAAAACTACCAGTTTCCTGATATCTCAGCATACATTTTTTCACCCAATCTTGAAGACACTTTCAGGTAATGATCAGTACCCCAATCACACTTGGCTCACCAAATTTCATTCTTCAAGGTTAAACCTTTCGTTGGCTGTAACAGTTTTAATTTTTAGGTTTCACTCTGTTTTCTCCTATATGGATACATGTAGTTGGAACTCTAAATCAAACACGGTTTGTGCTAGCCCTTGGAAACTTGACACAATAAGGTTGTTCCAAGTTCTCTCTCTATGGTTTGTTTCCTATTGATGTAGCCCTAAGCAGAGACTGGCGCAAATCACTTTCATGGAAAGGGGTTGCCAAGCTTCCAAAAAACTACGAGTTTCCTGAGATCTCAGCACACATTTTTTCACCCAAACTTGATGACACTTTCAGGTAATGATCAGTACCCCAAATCCACTTGGCTCACCAAATGTCGTTCTTCTAGGTTAAACCGTTCGTTAGCAGTAACAGTTTTCATTTTTAGGTTTCACTCTGTTTTCTCCAATATGGATACATGTATTTGGAACTCTAAATCAAACACGGTTTGTGGTAGCTCTTTGAAACTTGACACAATAATGTAGTTCCAAGTTCTATCTCTATGGTTTGTTTCCTGTTGATGTAGCCCTAAGCAGAGTCCGGCGCAAATCACTTTCATGGAAAGTTGTTGCCAAGCTTCCAAAAAACTACAAGTTTCCTGAAATCTCAGCACACATTTTTTCACCCAATCTTGATGACACTTTCAGGTAATGTTCAGAACCCCACTCCCACTGGGCTTACCAAATTTCGTTTTCTAGGTTAAAACGTTCGTTGGCAGTAACAGTTTTAATTTTTAGGTTTCACTCTGTTTTCTCCTATATGGATACATGTAGTTGGAACTCTAAATCAAACACGGTTTGTGCTAGCCCTTGGAATCTTGACACAATAAAGTAGTTCCAAGGTCTATCTCTATGGTTTGCTTCCTATTGATGTAGCCCTAAGAAGAGACTGGCGCAAATCACTTTCATGGAGAGGGGTTCCCAAGCTTCCAAAAAACTACGAGTTTCCTGAAATCTCGGCACACATTTTTTTCACTCAATCATGATGACACTTTCAGGTAATGATCAGTACCCCAATCCCACTTGGCTCACCAAATTTCGTTCTGCTATGTTAAACCGTTCATTGGCAGTAACAGTTTTAATTTTTAGGTTTCACTCTGTTTTCTCCTATATGGATACATGTAGTTGGAACTCTGAATCAAACACGGTTTGTGCTAGCCCTTGGAAACTTGACACAATAAGGTAGTTCCAAGTTCTATCTCTATGGTTTGTTTCCTATTGATGTAGCTCTAAGCAGAGACTGGCGCAAATCACTTTCATGGAAAGGGGTTGCCAAGCTTCCAATAAAATACGAGTTTCCTGAAATCTCAGCATATATTTTTTCAACCAATCTTGAAGACACTTTCAGGTAATGATCAGTTCCCCAATCCCACTTGGCTCACCAAATTTTGTTCTTCTATATTAAACCGTTCATTGGCAGTAACAGTTTAAGTTTTTAGTTTTCACTCTGTTTTCTCCTATATGGATACATGTAGTTGGAACTCTAAATAAAACACGGTTTGTGCTAGCTCTTGGAAACTTGAAACAATAAAGTAGTTCCAAGGTCTATCTCTATGGTTTGTTTCCTATTCATGTAGCCCTAAGCAGAGACTGGCGCAAATCACTTTCATGGAAAGGGGTTGCCAAGCTTCATAAAATACGAGTTTCCTGATATCTCAGCACACATTTTTTCACCCAATCTTGATGACACTTTCAAGTAATGATCAGTACACCAATCCCTCTTGGCTCAACAAATTTCGTTCTTCTAGATTAAACCGTTCGTTGGCTGTAACAGTTTTAATTTTTAGGTTTCACTCTGTTTTCTCCTATATAGATACATGTAGTTGGAACTCTAAATCAAACACGGTTTGTGCTAGCTGTTGGAAACTTGACAAAATAAAGTAGTTCAAAGTTCTATCTCTATGGTTTGTTTCCTATTGATGTAGCGCTAAGCAGAGTCCGGCGCAAATCACTTTCATGGAAAGGGGTTGCCAAACTTCCAAAAAACTACGAGTTTCCTGAAATCTCAGCATACATTTTTTCACCCAATCTTGAAGACACTTTCAGGTAATGATCAGTACCCCAATCCCACTTGGTTCACCAAATTTTGTTCTTCTAGGTTAAACCGTTCGTTGGCAGTAACAGTTTTAATTTTTAGGTTTCACTCTGTTTTCTCCTATATGGATACATGTAGTTGGAACTCTAAATCAAACACGGTTTGTGCTAGCCCTTGGAAACTTGACACAATAAAGTAGTTCCAAGCTCTATCTCTATGGTTTGTTTCCTATTGAGTAGCCCTAAGCAGAGACTGGCACAAATCACTTTCTAGGAAAGGGGTTGCCAAGCTTCCAAAAAACTACGTGTTTCCTGAAATCACAGCATACATTTTTTCACCCAATCTTGATGACACTTTCAGGTAATGATCACTACCTTAATCCCACTTGGCTCACCTAATTTCGTTCTTCTAGGTTAAACCGTTCGTTGGCAGTAACCGTTTTAAATTTTAGTTTTCACTCTGTTTTCTCCTATATGGATACATGTAGTTGGAACTCTAAATCAAACACGTTTTTGCTAGCTCTTGAAAACTAGACACAATAAACTAGTTCCAAGTTCTATCTCTATGGTTTGTTTCCTATTGATGTAGCCCTAAATAGAGACTGGCGCAAATCACTTTCATGGAAAGGGTTGCCAAGGTTCCAAAAAACTACGAGTTTCCTGAAACCTCAGCACACATTTTCTCACCCAATCTTGATGACACTTTCAGGTAATGATCAGTACCGCAATCCCACTTGGCTCACCAAATTTCGTTCTTCTAGGTTAAACCTTTCGTTGGCAGAAACAGTTTTAATTTTTAGGTTTCACTCTGTTTTCTCCTATATGGATACATGTAGTTGGAACTCTAAATCAAACACGGTTTGTGCTAGCTCTTTGAAACTTGACACAATAAAGTAGTTCCAAGTTCTATCTCTATGGTTTGTTTCCTATTGATGTAGCCCTAAGCAGAGACCGGCGCAAATCACTTTCATGGAAAGTTGTTTCCAAGCTTCCCAAAAACTACGAGTTTCCTGAAATTTCTGCACACATTTTTTCACCCAAACTTGATGACACTTTCAGGTAATGATCAGTACCCCAATCCCACTTGGCTCACCAAATTTCGTTCTTCTAGGTTAAACCGTTCGTTGGCAGTATCTGTTTTAATTTTTAGGTTTCACTCTGTTTTCTCCTATATGGATACATGTAGTTGGAACTCTAAATCAAACACGGTTTGTGCTATCTCTTGGAAACTTGACACAATAAAGTAGTTCCAAGTTCTATCTCTATGGTTTGTTTCCTATTGATGTAGCCCTAAGCAAAGACCGGCGCAAATCATTTCATGGAAAGGGGTTGCCAAGCTTCCAAAAAACTACGAGTTTCCTGAAATCTCAGCATACATTTTTTCACCCAATCTTGAAGACAGTTTCAGGTAATGATCAGTACCCCAATCCCACTTGGCTCACCAAATTTCGTTCTTCTAGGTTAAACCGTTCGTTGGCAGTAACAGTTTTAATTTTTAGTTTTCACTCTGTTTTCTCCTGTATGGATACATGTAGTTGGAACTCTAAATCAAACACGGTTTGTGCTAGCTCTTTGAAACTTGACACAGTAACGTAGTTCCAAGTTCTATCTCTATGGTTTTTCTCCTATTGATGTAGCCCTAAGCAGAGACTGGTGCAAATCACTTTCATGGAAATTTGTTGCCAAGCTTCCAAAAAACTACGAGTTTCCTGACATCTCAGCACACATTTTTTCACCCAATCTTGATCACACTTTCAGGTAATGATCAGTACCCCAATCGTACTTGGCTCACCAAATTTCGTTCTTCTAGGTTAAACAGATCGATGGCAGTAACAGTTTTAATTTTTAGGTTTCACTCTGTTTTCTCCTATATGGATACATGTAGTTGGAACTCTAAATCAAACACGGTTTGTGCTAGCTCTTTGAAACTTGACACAATAAAGTAGTTCCAAGGTCTCTCTCTATGGTTTGTTTCCTATTGATGTAGCCCTAAGCAGAGTCCGGCGCAAATCACTTTCATGGAAAAGGGTTGCCAAGCTTCAAAATAACTACGAGTTTCCTGAAATCTCAGCAAACATTTTTTCACCCAATCTTGATGACACTTTCAGGTATGAATCAGTACCCCACTCCCAATTGGCTCACCAAATTTCGTTCTTCTAGGTTAAACCGTTCGTTGGCAGTAACAGTTTTAATTTTTAGGTTTCACTCTGTTTTCTCCTATATGGATACATGTAGTTGGAACTCTGAATCAAACACGGTTTGTGCTAGCCCTTGGAAACTTGACACAATAAAGTAGTTCCAAGTTCTATCTCTTTGGTTTGTTTCCTATTGATGTAGCCCTAAGCAGAGACTGGCGCAAATCACTTTCATGGAAAGGGATTGCCAAGCTTCCAAAAAAATACGAGTTTCCTGATATCTCAGCACACATTTTTTCACCCAATCTTGATGACACTTTCAAGTAATGATCAGCACCCCAATCCCACTTGGCTCACCAAATTTCGTTCTTCTAGGTTAAACATTTTGTTGGCAGTATCAGTTTTAATTTTTAGGTTTCACTCTGTTTTCACCTATATGGATACATGTATTTGCAATTCTAAATCAAACACGGTTTGTGGTAGTTCTCGGAAACTTGACACAATAAAGTAGTTCCAAGTTCTCTCTCTATGGTTTGTTTCCTATTGATGTAGCCCTAAGCAGAGACCAGAGCAAATCACTTTCATGGAAAGGGGTTGCCAAATTTCCAAAAAACTACGAGTTTCCTGAAATCTCAGCACATATTTTTTTCACCCAATCTTGATGACACTTTCAGGTAATGATCAGTACCCCAATTCCACTTGGCTCACCAAATTTCGTTCTTCTAGGTTAAACCGTTCGTTGGCTGTAACAGTTTTAATTTTTAGGTTTCACTCTGTTTTCTCCTATATGGATACATGTAGTTGGAACTCTAAATCAAACACGGTTTGTGCTAGCTGTTGGAAACTTGACACAATAAAGTAGTTCCAAGTTCTCTCTCTATGGTTTGTTTCCTATTGATGTAGCCCTAAGCAGAGACCGGAGCAAATCACTTTCACAGAAAGGGGTTGCCAAATTTCCAAAAAACTACGAGTTTCCTGAAATCTCAGCACATATTTTTTTCACCCAATCTTGATGACACTTTCAGGTAATGATCAGTACCCCAATCCCACTTGGCTCACCAAATTTCGTTCTTCTATGTTAAACCATTCGTTGGCTGTAACAGTTTTAATTTTTAGGTTTCACTCTGTTTTCTCCTATATGGATACATGTAGTTGGAACTCTAAATAAAACACGTTTTGTGCTAGCTGTTGGAAACTTGACAAAATAAAGTAGTTCAAAGTTCTATCTCTATGGTTTGTTTCCTATTGATGTAGCCCTAAGCAGAGTCCGGTGCAAATCACTTTCATGAAAAGGGGTTGCCAAACTTCCAAAAAACTATGATTTTCCTGAAATCTCAGCATACATTTTTTCGCCCAATCTTGAAGACACTTTCAGGTAATGATCAGTACCCCAATCCCACTTGGCTCACCAAATTTCGTTCTTCTAGGTTAAACCGTTCGATGGCAGTAACAGTTTTAATTTTTAGTTTTCACTCTGTTTTCTCCTATATGGATACATGTAGTTGGAACTCTAAATCAAACACGGTTTGTGCTAGCTCTTTGAAACTTGACACAATAAAGTAGTTCCAAGTTCTATCTCTATGGTTTGTTTCCTCTTGATGTAGCCCTAAGCAGAGACGGCGGAAATCACTTTCATGGAAAGTTGTTGCCAAGCTTCCAAAAAACTACAAGTTTCCTGAAATCTCAGCACACATTTTTTCACCCAATCTTGATGACACTTTCAGGTAATGATCAGTAGCCCAATCCCACTTGGCTCACCAAATTTCATTCTTCTAGGTTAAACCGTTCGTTGGCAGTATCAGTTTTAATTTTTAGGTTTCACTCTGTTTTATCCTATATGGATACATATATTTGGAACTCTAAATCAAACACGGTTTGTGCTAGCTCTTGGAAACTTGACACAATAAATTAGTTCCAAGTTCTATCTCTATGGTTTGTTTCCTATTGATGTAGCCCTAAGCAGAGACTGGCGCAAATCACTTTCATGGAAAGGGGTTGCCAAGCTTCCAAAAAACTACGAGTTTCCTGAGATCTCAGCACACATTTTTTCACCCAAACTTGATGACACTTTCAGGTAATGATCAGTACCCCAAATCCACTTGGCTCACCAAATGTCGTTCTTCTAGGTTAAACCGTTCGTTAGCAGTATCAGTTTTTATTTTTAGGTTTCACTCTGTTGTCTCCAATATGGATACATGTATTTGTAACTCTAAATCAAACACGGTTTGTGGTAGCTCTTTGAAACTTGACACAATAATGTAGTTCCAAGTTCTATCTCTATGGTTTGTTTCCTCTTGATGTAGCCCTAAGCAGAGTCCGGCGCAAATCACTTTCATGGAAAGTTGTTGCCAAGCTTCCAAAAAACTACAAGTTTCCTGAAATCTCAGCACACATTTTTTCACCCAATCTTGATGACACTTTCAGGTAATGATCAGAACCCCACTCCCACTGGGCTTACCAAATTTCGTTTTCTAGGTTAAAACGTTCGTTGGCAGTAACAGTTTTAATTTTTAGGTTTCACTCTGTTTTCTCCTATATGGATACATGTAGTTGGAACTCTAAATCAAACACGGTTTGTGCTAGCCCTTGGAATCTTGACACAATAAAGTAGTTCCAAGGTCTATCTCTATGGTTTGCTTCCTATTGATGTAGCCCTAAGAAGAGACTGGCGCAAATCACTTTCATGGAAAGGGGTTCCCAAGCTTCCAAAAAACTACGAGTTTCCTGAAATCTCGGCACATATTTTTTTCACTCAATCATGATGACACTTTCAGGTAATGATCAGTACCCCAATCCCACTTGGCTCACCAAATTTCGTTCTGCTATGTTAAACCGTTCATTGGCAGTAAGAGTTTTAATTTTTAGGTTTCACTCTGTTTTCTCCTATATGGATACATGTAGTTGGAACTCTGAATCAAACACGTTTGTGCTAGCCCTTGGATACTTGACACAATAAAGTAGTTCCAAGTTCTATCTCTATGGTTTGTTTCCTATTGATGTAGCCCTAAGCAGACACTGGCGCAAATCACTTTCATGGAAAGGGGTTGCCAAGCTTCCAAAAAACTAGGAGTTTCCTGAAATCTCAGCATATATTTTTTCACCCAATCTTGAAGACACTTTCAGGTAATGATCAGTTCCCCAATCCCACTTGGCTCACCAAATTTTGTTCTTCAATATTAAACCGTTCATTGGCAGTAACAGTTTAAGTTTTTAGTTTTCACTCTGTTTTCTCCTATATGGATACATGTAGTTGGAACTCTAAATCAAACACGGTTTGTGCTAGCTCTTGGAAACTTGAAACAATAAAGTAGTTCCAAGGTCTATCTCTATGGTTTCTTTCCTATTCATGTAGCCCTAAGCAGAGACTGGCGCAAATCACTTTAATGGAAAGGGGTTGCCAAGCTTCATAAAATACGAGTTTCCTGATATCTCAGCACACATTTTTTCACCCAATCTTGATGACACTTTCAAGTAATGATCAGTACACCAATCCCACTTGGCTCACCAAATTTCGTTCTTCTAGGTTAAACCGTTCGTTGGCTGTAACAGTTTTAATTTTTAGGTTTCACTCTGTTTTCTCCTATATAGATACATGTAGTTGGAACTCTAAATCAAACACGGTTTGTGCTAGCTGTTGGAAACTTGACAAAATAAAGTAGTTCAAAGTTCTATCTCTATGGTTTGTTTCCTATTGATGTAGCACTAAGCAGAGTCCGGCGCAAATCACTTTCATGGAAAGGGGTTGCCAAACTTCCAAAAAACTACGAGTTTCCTGAAATCTCAGCATACATTTTTTCACCCAATCTTGAAGACACTTTCAGGTAATGATCAGTACCCCAATCCCACTTGGTTCACCAAATTTCGTTCTTCTAGGTTAAACCGTTCGTTGGCAGTAACAGTTTTAATTTTTAGGTTTCACTCTGTTTTCTCCTATATGGATACATGTAGTTGGAACTCTAAATCAAACACGGTTTGTGCTAGCCCTTGGAAACTTGACACAATAAAGTAGTTCCAAGCTCTATCTCTATGGTTTGTTTCCTATTGAGTAGCCCTAAGCAGAGACTGGCACAAATCACTTTCAAGGAAAGGGGTTGCCAAGCTTCCAAAAAACTACGTGTTTCCTGAAATCTCAGCATACATTTTTTCACCCAATCTTGATGACACTTTCAGGTAATGATCACTACCTTAATCCCACTTGGCTCACCTAATTTCGTTCTTATAGGTTAAACCGTTCGTTGGCAGTAACCGTTTTAAATTTTAGTTTTCACTCTGTTTTCTCCTATATGGATACCTGTAGTTGGAACTCTAAATCAAACACGGTTTGTGCTAGCCCTTGGGAACTTGACACAATAAAGTAGTTCCAAGCTCTATCTCTATGGTTTGTTTCCTATTGAGTAGCCCTAAGCAGAGACTGGCACAAATCACTTTCAAGGAAAGGCGTTGCCAAGCTTCCAAAAAACTACGTGTTTCCTGAAATCTCAGCATACATTTTTTCACCCAATCTTGATGACACTTTCAGGTAATGATCACTACCTTAATCCCACTTGGCTCACCTAATTTCGTTCTTCTAGGTTAAACCGTTCGTTGGCAGTAACCGTTTTAATTTTTAGTTTTCACTCTGTTTTCTCCTATATGGATACATGTAGTTGGAACTCTAAATCAAACACGGTTTGTGCTAGCTCTTGAAAAATAGACACAATAAACTAGTTCCAAGTTCTATCTCTATGGTTTGTTTCCTATTGATGTAGCCCTAAATAGAGACTGGCGCAAATCACTTTCATGGAAAGGGTTGCCAAGGTTCCAAAAAACTACGAGTTTCCTGAAATCTCAGCACACATTTTTTCACCCAAACTTGATGACACCTTCAGATAAGGATCTGTACCCCAATCCCTCTTGGCTCACCAAATTTCGTTCTTCTAGGTTAAACCGTTCGTTGGCACTAACAATTTTAATTTTTAGGTTTCACTCTGTTTTCTCCTATATGGATACATGTATTTGGAACTCTAAATCAAACACGGTTTGTGCTAGCTCTTTAAAACTTGACACAATAAAATAGTTCCAAGTCCTATCCCTATGGTTTGTTTCCTATTCATGTAGCCCTACGCAGAGACTGGCGCAAATCACTTTCATGCAAAGGGGTTGCCAAACTCCCAAAAAACGAAGAGTTTTCTGAAATCTCAGCACACGTTTTTTCACCCAATCTTGATGACTCTTTCAGGTAATGATCAGTACCCCAATCCCACTTGGCTCACCAAATTTCACTGTTCTAAGTTCAACCGTTCGTTGGCAGTGTCAGTTTTAATTTTTAGGTTTCACTCTGTTTTCTCCTACATGGATACATGTAGTTGGAACTCTAAATCAAACATGGTTTGTGCTAGATCTGGAAAACTTGACACAATAAAGTAGTTCCATGTACTATCTCTATGGTTTGTTTCCTATTGATGTATCCCTAAGCAGAGACTGGCGCAAATCACTTTCATGGAAAGGGGTTGCCAAGCTTCCAAAAAACTACGAGTTTCCTGAAATCTTAGCACACATTTTTTCAGCCAATCTGGATGACACTTTCAGGTAATGATCAGTACGCCAATCCCACTTGGCTCACCAAATTTCGTTCATCTAGGTTAAACCGTTCGTTGGCAGTAACAGTTTTAATTTTTAGGTTTCACTCTGTTTTCTCCTATATGGATACATGTAGTTGGAACTCTAAATCAAACACGGTTTGTGCTAGCTCTTTGAAACTTGACACAATAAAGTAGTTCCAAGTTCTATCTGTATGGTTTGTTTCCTTTTGATGTAGCCCTAAGCAGAGACTGGCACAAATCACTTTCATGGAAAGGGGTTGCCAAGCTTCCAAAAAACTACGAGTTTTCTGAAATCTCAGCACACATTTTTTCACCCAATCTTGATGACTCTTTCAGGTAATGATCAGTACCCCAATCCCACTTGGCTCAAAAAATTTCATTGTTCTAGGTTAAACCGTTCGTTGGCAGTAACAGTTTTAATTTTTAGGTTTCACTCTGTTTTCTCCTATATGGATACATGTATTTGGAACTCTAAATCAAACACGGTTTGTGCTAGCTCTTGAAAACTTGACACAATAAAGGAGTTCCAAGTTCTGTCTCTATGGTTTGTTTCCTATTTATGTAGCCCTAAGCAGAGACTGGCGCAAATCACTTTCATGGAAAGGGGTTGCCAAGCTTCCAAAAAACTACAAGTTTCCTGAAATCTCAGCACACTGTTTTTCACCCAATCTTGATGACACTTTCAGGTAATGATCAGTACCCCAATCCCACTTGGTTCCCCAAATTTCGTTCTTCTAGGTTAAACCGTTCGTTGGCAGTAACAGTTATAATTTTTAGGTTTCACTCTGTTTTCTCCTATATGGATACATGTAGTTGGAACTCTAAATCAAACACGGTTTGTGGTAGCTCTTTGAAACTTGACACAATAAAGTAGTTCCAAGTTCTATCTCTATGGTTTGTTTCCTTTTGATGTAGCCCTAAGAAGAGACTGGCGCAAATATCTTTCATGGAAAGGGGTTGCCAAGCTTCCAAAAAACTACGAGTTTCCTGAAATCTTAGCACACATTTTTTCACCCAATCTTGATGACACTTTCAGGTAATGATCAGTACCCCAATCACACTTGGCTCACCAAATTTCGTTCTTCTAAGTTAAACGGTTAATTGGCAGTAACAGTTTTAATTTTTAGGTTTCACTCTGTTTTCTCCTATATGGATACATGTAGTTGGAACTCTAAATCAAACACGGTTTGTGCTAGCTCTTGAAAACTTGACACAACAAAGTAGTTCCAAGTTCTATCACTATGGTTTGTTTTCTATTGATGTAGCCCTAAGCAGAGAGCGGCGCAAATCACATTCATGGAAAGGGGTTTCCAAGCTTCCAAAAAACTACAAGTTTTCTGAAATCTCAGCACACATTTATTCACCCAATCTTGATGAATTTTTCAGGTAATGATCAGTACCCCAATCCCACTTGGCTCACCAAATTTCATTGTTCTAGGTTAAACCGTTCGTTGGCAGTATCAGTTTAATTTTTAGGTTTTACTCTGTTTTCTCCTATATGGATACATGTAGTTGGAACTCTAAATCAAACACGGATTATGCTAGCTCTTTGAAACTTGACACAATAAAGTAGTTCCAAGTTCTATCTCTATGGTTTGTTTCCTATTGATGTAGCCCTATGCAGAGATCGGCGCAAATACTTTCATGGAAAGGGGTTGACAAGCTTCCAAAAAACCACGAGTTTCCTGAAATCTCAGCACACATTTTTTCACCCAATCTTGATGACACTTTCAGATAATAATTAGTACCCCAATCCCACTTGGCTCACCAAATTTTATTCTTCTAAGTTAATCCGTTCGTTGGCAGTAACAGTTTTAATTTTAAGGTTTCACTCTGTTTTCTCCTATATGTATACATGTAGTTGGAATTCTAAATCAAAGACAGTTTGTGCTAGCTCTTTGAAAATTGACACAATAAAGTAGTTCCAAGTTCTATCTCTATGGTTTGTTTCCTATTGATGTAGCCCTTAGCAGAGACCGGCGCAAATCACTTTTATGGAAAGGGGTTGACAAGCTTCCAAATAACCACGAGTTTCCTGAAATCTCAGCACACATTTTTTCACCCAATCTTGATGACACTTTCAGATAATGATCAGTACCCCAATCCCACTTGGCTCACCAAATTTCTTTCTTCTAGGTTAAACCGTTCTTTGGCAGTAACGGTTTTAATTTTTAGGTTTCACTCTGTTTTCTCCTATATGTATACATGTACTTGGGACTCTAAATCAAAGACGGTTTGTGCTAGCTCTTTGAAACTTGACACAATAAAGTAGTTCCAAGTTCTATCTGTATGGTTTGTTTCCTATTGATGTAGCCCTAAGCAGAGACTGGCACAAATCCCTTTCATTGAAATGGGTTGCCAAGCTTCCAAAAAACTAAGAGTTTCTTGAAATCGCAGCACACATTTTTTCACCCAATCTTGATGACACTTTCAGGTAATGATCAGTACCCCAATCCCACTTGGCTCACCAAATTTCGTTCTTCTAGGTTAAACCGTTCGTTGGCTGTAACAGTTTTAATTTTTAGGTTTCACTCTGCTTTCTCCTATATGGATACATGTAGTTGGAACTCTAAATCAAACACGGTTTGTCTAGCTCTTTGAAACTAGACACAATAAACTAGTTCCAAGTTCTATCTCTATGGTTTGTTTCCTATTGATGTAGTCCTAAGCAGAGACTGGCGCAAATCACTTTCATGGAAACGGGTTGCCAAGCTTCCAAAAAACTACGAGTTTTGTGAAATCTCAGCACCCATTTTTTCACCCAATCTTTCAGGTAATGATCAGTACCCCAATCCCACTTATCTCACCAAATTTCGTTCTTCTAGGTTTAACTGTTCGTTGGCAGTAACAGTTTTAATTTTTAGGTTTCACTCTGTTTTCTCCTATATGGATACATGTAGTTGGAACTCTAAATCAAACACGGTTTGTGCTAGCTCTTGAAAACTTGACACAATTAAGTAGTTCCATGTTCTATCTCTAAGGTTCTTTCCTATTGATGTAGCCCTAAGCAGAGACCGGCGCAAATCCTTTCATGGAAAGGGGTTGCCAAGCTTCCAAAAAACTACGAGTTTCCTGAAATCTCAGCACACATTTTTTCACCCAATCTTGATGACACTTTCAGGTAATGATCAGTACCCCAATCCCACTTGGCTCACCACATTTCGTTCTTCTAGGTTAAACCGTTCGTTGTCAGTAAGAGTTTTAATTTTTAGGTTTCACTCTGTTTTCTCCTATATGGGTACATGTAGTTGGAACTCTAAATCAATTCGGTTTGTGCTAGCTCTTGAAAAGTTGACACAATAAAGTAGTTCCAACTTGTGTCTTTAAGGTTTCTTTCCTATTGATGTAGCCCTAAGCAGAGATCGGCGCAAATCCTTTCATGGAAAGGGGTTGCCAAGCTTCCAAAAAACTACGAGTTCCCTGAAATCTCAGCACAAATTTTTTCACCCAATCTTGATGACACTTTCAGGTAATGATCAGTACCCCCATCCCACTTGGCACACCTAATATCGTTCTTCTAGGTTAAACCGTTCGTTGGCAGTAACAGTTTTAATTTTTAGGTTTCACTCTGTTTTCTCCTATATGGATACATGTAGTTGGAACTCTAAATCAAACACGGTTTGTGCTAGCTCTTTGAAACTTGACACAATAGAGTAGTTCCAAGTTTTATCTCTATGGTTCGTTTGCTATTGATGTAGCCCTAAGCAGAGACCGGGGCAAATCAATTCCATGGAAAGGGGTTGCCAATCTTCCAAAAAACTATGAATTTCCTGAAATCTCAGCACACATTTTTTCACCCAAACTTGATGACACTTTCAGGTAATGATCAGTAACCCAATCCCACTTGGTTCACCAAATTTCGTTCTTCTAGGTTAAACCGTTCGTTGGCAGTAACCGTTTTAATTTTTAGGTTTCACTCTGTTTTCTCCTATATGGATACATGTAGTTGGAACTCTAAATCAAACACGGTTTGTGCTAGCTCTTTGAAACTTGACACAATAAAGTAGTTCCAAGTTCTATCTCTATGGTGTGTTTCCTATTGATGTCGCCCTCAGCAGAGACCGGCACAAATCACTTTCATGGAAAGGGGTTGCCAAACTTCCAAAATACTACGAGTTTCCTGAAATCTCAGCACACATTTTCTCACCCAATCTTGATGACTCTTTCAGGTAATGATCAGTACCCCAATCCCACTTGGCTCACCAAATTTCGTTCTTCTAGGTTAAACCGTTCGTTGGCACTAACAGTTTTAATTTTTAGGTTTCACTCTGTTTTCTCCTATATGGATACATGTAGTTGGAACTCTAAATCAAACACGGTTTGTGCTAGCTCTTGGAAACTTGACACAATAAAGTAGTTCCAAGTTCAATCTCTATGATTTGTTTCCTATTGATGTAGCCCTAAGCAGAGACTGGCGCAAATACTTTAATGAAAAGGGGTTGCCAACCTTATAAAAAACTACGAGTTTCCTCAAATCTCAGCACACATTTTTTCACCCAATCTTGATGACACTTTCAGGTAATGATCAGTACCCCAATCCCACTTGGCTCACCAAATTTCGTTCTTCTAGGTTAAACCGTTCATTGGCAGTAACAGTTTTAATTTTAGGTTTCACTCTGTTTTGTCCTATATTGATACATGTAGTTGGAACTCTAAATCAAACACAGTTTGTCTAGCTCTTTGAAACTAGACACAATAAAGTAGTTCCAAGTTCTATCTCTATGGTTTGTTTCCTATTGATGTAGCCCTAAGCAGAGACTGGCGCAAATCACATTCATGGAAAGGGTTTGCCAAGCTTCCAAAAAACTACGAGTTTCCTGAAATCTCAGCACACATTTTTTCACCCAATCTTGATGACTCTTTCAGGTAATGATCAGTACCCCAATCCCACTTGGCTCACCAAATTTCATTGTTCTAGGTTAAACCGATCGTTGGCAGTAACAGTTTTAATTTTTAGGTTTCACTCTGTTTTCTCCTATATGGATACATGTAGTTAGAACTCTAAATCAAACACGGTTTGTGCTAGCTCTTGAAAACTTGACACAACAAAGTAGTACCAAGTTCTATCACTATGGTTTGTTTCCTATTGATGTAGCCCTAAGCAGATAGTGGCGCAAATCACTTTCATGGAAAGGGGTTTCCAAGCTTCCAAAAAACTACAAGTTTTCTGAAATCTCAGCACACATTTTTTCACCCAATCTTGATGACACCTTCAGGTAATGATCAGTACCCCAATCCCACTTGGCTCACAAAACTTCGTTCTTCTATGTTAAACCGTTCGTTGGCAGTAACAGTTTTAATTTTTAGGTTTCACTCTGTTTTCTCCTATATGGATACATGTAGTTGGAACTCTAAATCAAACAGGGTTTGTCTAGCTCTTTGAAACTAGACACAATAAACTAGTTCCAAGTTCTATCTCTATGGTTTGTTTCCTTTTGATGTAGCCCTAAGAAGAGACTGGCGCAAATCTCTTTCATGGAAAGGGGTTGCCAAGCTTCCAAAAAACTACGAGTTTCCTGAAATCTCAGCACACATTTTTTCACCCAAACTTGATGACACTTTCAGGTAATGATCAGTACCCCAATCCCACTTGGCTCACCAAATTTCGTTCTTCTAGTTTAAACCGTTCGTTGGCAGTATCAGTTTTAATTTTTAGGTTTTAATCTGTTTTCTCCTATATGGATACATGTAGTTGGAACTCTAAATCAAACACGGTTTGTGCTAGCTCTTGAAAACTTGACACAACAAAGTAGTTCCAAGTTCTATCACTATGGTTATTTTCCTATTGATGTAGCCCTAAGCAGAGAGCGGTGCAAATCACTTTCATGGAAAGGGGTTTACAAAGCTTCCAAAAAACTACAAGTTTTCTGAAATCTCAGCACACATTTTTTCACCCAATCTTGATGACTCCTTCAGGTAATGATCAGTACCCCAATCACACTTGTCTCACCAAATTTCGTTCTTCTAGGTTAAACGGTTCATTGGCAGTAACAGTTTTAATTTTTAGGTTTCACTCTGTTTTCTCCTATATGGATACATGTAGTTGGAACTCTAAATCAAACACGGTTTGTGCTAGCTCTTGAAAACTTGACACAACAAAGTAGTTCCAAGTTCTATCACTATGGTTTGTTTTCTATTGATGTAGCCCTAAGCAGAGAGCGGCGCAAATCACTTTGATGGAAAGGGGTTTCCAAGCTTCCAAAAAACTACAAGTTTTCTGAAATCTCAGCACACATTTTTTCACCCAATCTTGATGACTTCTTCAGGTAATGATCAGTACCCCAATCCCACTTGGCTCACCAAATTTCGTTCTTCTAGGTTAAACCGTTCGTTGGCAGTAACAGTTTTAATTTTTAGGTTTCACTCTGTTTTCTCCTATATGGATACATGTAGTTGGAACTCTAAATCAAACATGGTTTGGGCTAGCACTTGAAAACTTGACACAATAAAGTAGTTCCAAGTTCTATCTCTATGGTTCGTTTCCTATTGATGTAGCCCTAAGCAGAGACTGGCGCAAATCACTTTCATGCAAATGGGTTGCCAAGCTTCCAAAAAAAAAACGAGTTTCCTGAAGTCTCAGCACACATTTTTTCACCCAATCTTGATGACACTTTCAGGTAATGATCAGTACCCCAATGCTACTTGGCTCACCAAATTTCATTCTTCTAAGTTAAACCCTTAGTTGGCAGTAACAGTTTTAATTTTTAGGTTACACTCTCTTTTCCCTATATGGATACATGTAGTTGGAACTCTAAATGAAACATGGTTTGTGCTAGCTCTTGAAAAGTTGACACAATAAAGTAGTTCCATGTTCTATCTCTATGGTTTGTTTCCTATTGATGTAGCCCTAAGCAGAGACTGGCGCAAATCACTTTCATGGAAAAAGGTTGCCAAGCTTCCAAAAAACTACGAGTTTTCTGAAATCTCAGCACACATTTTTTCACCCAATCTTGATGAATCTTTCAGGTAATGATCAGTACCCCAATCTCACTTGGCTCACCAAATTTCATTGTTCTAGGTTAAACCGTTCATTGGCAGTAACAGTTTTAATTTTTAGGTTTCACTCTGTTTTCTCCTATATGGATACATGTAGTTTGAACTCTAAATCAAACACGGTTTGTGCTAGCTCTTGAAAACTGGACACAATAAAGTAGTTCCAAGTTCTATCTCTATGGTTTGTTTCCTATTGATGTAGCCCTAAGCAGAGACTGGCGCAAATCACTTTCATGGAAAGGGGTTGCCAAGCTTCCAAAAAACTACGAGTTTCCTCAAATCTCAGCACACATTTTTTCACCCAATCTTGATGACACTTTCAGGTAATGATCAGTACCCCAATCCCACTTGGCTCTCAAAATTTCGTTATTCTAGGTTAAACCGTTCGTTGGCAGTATCAGTTTAATTTTTAGGTTTTACTCTGTTTTCTCCTATATGGATACATGTAGTTGGAACTCTAAATAAAACACGGTTTGTGCTAGCTCTTGAAAACTTGACACAACAAAGTAGTTCCAAGTTCTATCACTATGATTTGTTTCCTATTGATGTAGCCCTAAGCAGAGAGCGGCGCAAATCACTTTCATGGAAAGGGGTTGCCAAGCTTCCAAAAAACTACGAGTTTTCTGAAATCTCAGCACACATTATTTCACCCAATCTTGATGACTCTTTCAGGTAATGATCAGTACCCCAATCCCACTTGGCTCACCAAATTTTGTTCTTCTAGGTTAAACGGTTCATTGGCAGTAACACTTTTAATTTTTAGGTTTCACTCTGTTTTCTCCTATATGGATACATGTAGTTGGAACTCTAAATCAAACACGGTTTGTGCTAGCTCTTGAAAACTTGACACAATAAAGTAGTTACAAGTTCTATCTCTATGGTTTGTTTCCTATTGATGTAGCCCTAAGCAGAGACCGGCGCAAATGACTTTCATGGAAATGGGTTGCCTAACTTCCAAAAAACTACGAGTTTCCTGAAATCTCAGCACACATTTTTTCACCCAATCTTGATGACAATTTCAGGTAATGATCAATACCCCAATTAAACTTGGCTCAGCAAATTTCGTTCTTCTAGGTTAAACCGTTCATTGGCAGTAACAGTTTTAATTTTTAGGTTTCACTCTGTTTTCTCCTATATGGATACATGTAGTTGGAACTCTAAATCAAACACGGTTTGTGCTAGCTCTTGAAAACTTGACACAATAAAGTAGTTCCAAGTTCTATCTCTATGGTTTGTTTCCTATTGATGTAGCCCTAAGCAGAGACCGGCACAAATCACTTTCATGGAAAGGGGTAGCCAAGCTTCCAAAAAACTACGAGTTTCCTGAAATCTCAGCACACATTTTTTCACCCAATCTTGATGACCCTTTCAGGAAATGATCAGGACCCCAATCCCACTTGGCTCACCAATTTTCGTTCTTGTATGTTAAACCATTCGTTGACAGTAACAGTTTTAATTTTTAGGTTACACTCTGTTTTCTCCTATATGGATACATGTAGTTGGAACTCTAAATCAAACACGGTTTGTGCTAGCTCTTGAAAACTGGACACAATAAAGTAGTTCCAAGTTCTATCTCTATGGTTTGTTTCCTATTGATGTAGCCCTAAGCAGAGACTGGCGCAAATCACTATCATGGAAAGGGGTTGCCAAGCTTCCAAAAAACTACGAGTTTCCTGAAATCTAAGCACACCTTTTTTCACCCAATCTTGATTACACTTTCAGATAATGATCAGTAAGCCAATCCCACTTGGCTCACCAAATTTCGTTCTTCTAGGTTAAACTGTTCGTTGGCAGTAAAGTTTTAATTTTTAGGTTTCACTCTGTTTTCTCCTATATGGATACATGTAGTTGGAACTCTAAATCAAAGACGGTTTGTGCTAGCTCTTTGAAAATTGACACAATAAATCTGTTCCAAGTTCTATCTCTACGGTTTGTTTCCTATTGATGTAGCCCTAAGCAGAGACCGGCGCAAATCACTCTCATGAATAGGGGTTGACAAGCTTCCAAAAAACCACGAGTTTTCTGAAATCTCAGCACACATTTTTTCACCCAATCTTGAGTACACTTTCAGATAATGATCAGTAAGCCAATCCCACTTGGCTCACCAAATTTCGTTCTTCTAAGTTAAACCGTTCATTGGCAGTAAAGTTTTAATTTTTAGGTTTCACTCTGTTTTCTCCTATATGGATACATGTAGTTGGAACTCTAAATCAAAGACGGTTTGTGCTAGCTCTTTGAAAATTGATACAATAAAGTAGTTCCAAGTTCTATCTCTACAGTTTTTTTCCTATTGATGTAGCCCTAAGCAGAGAACGGCGCAAATCACTTTCATGGAAAGGGGTTGACAAGCTTCCAAAAAACCACGAGTTTTCTGAAGTCTCAGCACACATTTTTTCACACAATCTTTCAGGTAATGATCAGTACCCCAATCCCACTTATCTCACCAAATTTCGTTCTTCTAGGTTTAACTGTTCGTTGGCAGTAACAGTTTTAATTTTTAGGTTTCACTCTGTTTTCTCCTATATGGATACATGTAGTTGGAACTCTAAATCAAACACGGTTTGTGCTAGCTCTTGAAAACTTGACACAATTAAGTAGTTCCATGTACTATCTCTAAGGTTCTTTCCTATTGATGTAGCCCTAAGCAGAGACCGGCGCAAATCCTTTCATGGAAAGGGGTTGCCAAGCTTCCAAAAAACTACGAGTTTCCTGAAATCTCAGCACACATTTTTTCACCCAATCTTGATGACACTTTCAGGTAATGATCAGTACCCCAATCACACTTGGCTCACCACATTTCGTTCTTCTAGGTTAAACCGTTTGTTGGCAGTAACAGTTTTAATTTTTAGGTTTCACTCTGTTTTCTCCTATATGGGTACATGTAGTTGGAACTCTAAATCAATTCGGTTTGTGCTAGCTCTTGGAAAGTTGACACAATAAAGTAGTTCCAACTTGTGTCTCTAAGGTTTCTTTCCTATTGATGTAGCCCTAAGCAGAGATCGGCGCAAATCCTTTCATGGAAAGGGGTTGCCAAGCTTCCAAAAAACTACGAGTTCCCTGAAATCTCAGCACAAATTTTTTCACCCAATCTTGATGACACTTTCAGGTAATGATCAGTACCCCCATCCCACTTGGCACACCTAATATCGTTCTTCTAGGTTAAACCGTTCGTTGGCAGTAACAGTTTTAATTTTTAGGTTTCACTCTGTTTTCTCCTATATGGATACATGTAGTTGGAACTCTAAATCAAACACGGTTTGTGCTAGCTCTTTAAAACTTGACACAATAAAGTAGTTCCAAGTTCTATCACTATGGTTTGTTTTCTATTGATGTAGCCCTAAGCAGAGAGCGGCGCAAATCACTTTGATGGAAAGGGGTTTCCAAGCTTCCAAAAAACTACAAGTTTTCTGAAATCTCAGCACACATTTTTTCACCCAATCTTGATGACTTCTTCAGGTAATGATCAGTACCCCAATCCCACTTGGCTCTCAAAATTTCGTTATTCTAGGTTAAACCGTTCGTTGGCAGTAACAGTTTTAATTTTTAGGTTTCACTCTGTTTTCTCCTATATGGATACATGTAGTTGGAACTCTAAATCAAACATGGTTTGTGCTAGCACTTGAAAACTTGACACAATAAAGTAGTTCCAAGTTCTATCTCTATGGTTTGTTTCCTATTGATGTAGCCCTAAGCAGAGACTGGCGCAAATCACTTTCATGGAAAGGGGTTGCCAAGCTTCCAAAAAACTACGAGTTTCCTGAAATCTCAGCACACATTTTTTCACCCAATCTTGATGACTCTTTCAGGTAATGATCAGTACCCCAATCCCACTTGGCTCACCAAATTTCATTGTTCTAGGTTAAACCGTTCGTTGTCAGTAACAATTTTAATTTTTAGGTTTCACTCTGTTTTCTCCTATATGGATACATGTAGTTGGAACTCTAAATCAAACACGGTTTGTGCTAGCTCTTTAAAACTTGACACAATAAAGTAGTTCCAAGTTCTATATCTACGGTTTGTTTCCTATTGATGTAGCCCTAAGCAGAGACTGGCGCATATCACTTTCATGCAAAGGGGTTGCCAAGCTTCCAAAAAAAAAAACGAGTTTCCTGAAGTCTCAGCACACATTTTTTCACCCAATCTTGATGACACTTTCAGGTAATGATCAGTACCCCAATGCTACTTGGCTCACCAAATTTCATTCTTCTAAGTTAAACCCTTAGTTGGCAGTAACAGTTTTAATTTTTAGGTTACACTCTCTTTTCTCCTATATGGATACATGTAGTTGGAACTCTAAATGAAACATGGTTTGTGCTAGCTCTTGAAAACTTGACACAATAAAGTAGTTCCATGTTCTATCTCTATGGTTTGTTTCCTATTGATGTAGCCCTAAGCAGAGACTGGCGCAAATCACTTTCATGGAAAGGGGTTGCCAAGCTTCCAAAAACCTACGAGTTTTCTGAAATCTCAGCACACATTTTTTCACCCAATCTTGATGAATCTTTCAGGTAATGATCAGTACCCCAATCTCACTTGGCTCACCAAATTTCATTGTTCTAGGTTAAACCGTTCATTGGCAGTAACAGTTTTAATTTTTAGGTTTCACTCTGTTTTCTCCTATATGGATACATGTAGTTTGAACTCTAAATCAAACACGGTTTGTGCTAGCTCTTGAAAACTGGACACAATAAAGTAGTTCCAAGTTCTATCTCTATGGTTTGTTTCCTATTGATGTAGCCCTAAGCAGAGACTGGTGCAAATCACTTTCATGGAAAGGGGTTGCCAAGCTTCCAAAAAACTACGAGTTTCCTCAAATCTCAGCACACATTTTTTCACCCAATCTTGATGACACTTTCAGGGAATGATCAGTACCCCAATCCCACTTGGCTCACAAAATTTCGTTATTCTAGGTTAAACCGTTCGTTGGCAGTATCAGTTTAATTTTTAGGTTTTACTCTGTTTTCTCCTATATGGATACATGTAGTTGGAACTCTAAATCAAACACGGTTTGTGCTAGCTCTTGAAAACTTGACACAACAAAGTAGTTCCAAGTTCTATCACTATGGTTTGTTTTCTATTGATGTAGCCCTAAGCAGAGAGCGGCGCAAATCACATTCATGGAAAGGGGTTTCCAAGCTTCCAAAAAACTACAAGTTTTCTGAAATCTCAGCACACATTTATTCACCCAATCTTGATGACTTTTTCAGGTAATGATCAGTACCCCAATCCCACTTGGCTCACCAAATTTCATTGTTCTAGGTTAAACCGTTCGTTGGCAGTAACAGTTTTAATTTTTAGCTTTCACTCTGTTTTCTCCTATATGTATAGATGTAGTTGGGACTCTAAATCAAAGACGGTTTGTGGTAGCTCTTTGAAACTTGACACAATAAAGTAGTTCCAAGTTCTATCTCTACGGTTTGTTTCCTATTGATGTAGCCCTATGCAGAGATCGGCGCAAATACTTTCATGGAAAGGGGTTGGCAAGCTTCCAAAAAACCACGAGTTTCCTGAAATATCAGCACACATTTTTTCACGCAATCTTGATGACACTTTCAGATAATGATTAGTACCCCAATCCCACTTGGCTTACCAAATTTAGTTCTTCTAAGTTAATCCGTTCGTTGGCAGTAACAGTTTTAATTTTAAGGTTTCACTCTGTTTTCTCCTATATGTATACATGTAGTTGGAATTCTAAATCAAAGACAGTTTGTGCTAGCTCTTTGAAAATTGACACAATAAAGTAGTTCCAAGTTCTATCTCTATGGTTTGTTTCCTATTGATGTAGCCCTTAGCAGAGACCGGCGCAAATCACTTTTATGGAAAGGGGTTGACAAGCTTCCAAATAACCACGAGTTTCCTGAAATCTCAGCACACATTTTTTCACCCAATCTTGATGACACTTTCAGATAATGATCAGTACCCCAATCCCACTTGGCTCACCAAATTTCGTTCTTCTAGGTTAAACCGTTCTTTGGCAGTAACGGTTTTAATTTTTAGGTTTCACTCTGTTTTCTCCTATATGTATACATGTACTTGGGACTCTAAATCAAAGACGGTTTGTGCTAGCTCTTTGAAACTTGACACAATAAAGTAGTTCCAAGTTCTCTCTGTATGGTTTGTTTCCTATTGATGTAGCCCTAAGCAGAGACTGGCACAAATCCCTTTCATTGAAATGGGTTGCCAAGCTTCCAAAAAACTACGAGTTTCCTGAAATCGCAGCACACATTTTTTCACCCAATCTTGATGACACTTTCAGGTAATGATCAGTACCCCAATCCCACTTGGCTCACCAAATTTCGTTCTTCTAGGTTAAACCGTTCGTTGGCTGTAACAGTTTTAATTTTTAGGTTTCACTCTGTTTTCTCCTATATGTATAGATGTAGTTGGGACTCTAAATCAAAGACGGTTTGTGGTAGCTCTTTGAAACTTGACACAATAAAGTAGTTCCAAGTTCTATCTCTACGGTTTGTTTCCTATTGATGTAGCCCTATGCAGAGATCGGCGCAAATACTTTCATGGAAAGGGGTTGGCAAGCTTCCAAAAAACCACGAGTTTCCTGAAATATCAGCACACATTTTTTCACGCAATCTTGATGACACTTTCAGATAATGATTAGTACCCCAATCCCACTTGGCTTACCAAATTTAGTTCTTCTAAGTTAATCCGTTCGTTGGCAGTAACAGTTTTAATTTTAAGGTTTCACTCTGTTTTCTCCTATATGTATACATGTAGTTGGAATTCTAAATCAAAGACAGTTTGTGCTAGCTCTTTGAAAATTGACACAATAAAGTAGTTCCAAGTTCTATCTCTATGGTTTGTTTCCTATTGATGTAGCCCTTAGCAGAGACCGGCGCAAATCACTTTTATGGAAAGGGGTTGACAAGCTTCCAAATAACCACGAGTTTCCTGAAATCTCAGCACACATTTTTTCACCCAATCTTGATGACACTTTCAGATAATGATCAGTACCCCAATCCCACTTGGCTCACCAAATTTCGTTCTTCTAGGTTAAACCGTTCTTTGGCAGTAACGGTTTTAATTTTTAGGTTTCACTCTGTTTTCTCCTATATGTATACATGTACTTGGGACTCTAAATCAAAGACGGTTTGTGCTAGCTCTTTGAAACTTGACACAATAAAGTAGTTCCAAGTTCTCTCTGTATGGTTTGTTTCCTATTGATGTAGCCCTAAGCAGAGACTGGCACAAATCCCTTTCATTGAAATGGGTTGCCAAGCTTCCAAAAAACTACGAGTTTCCTGAAATCGCAGCACACATTTTTTCACCCAATCTTGATGACACTTTCAGGTAATGATCAGTACCCCAATCCCACTTGGCTCACCAAATTTCGTTCTTCTAGGTTAAACCGTTCGTTGGCTGTAACAGTTTTAATTTTTAGGTTTCACTCTGCTTTCTCCTATATGGATACATGTAGTTGGAACTCTAAATCAAACACGGTTTGTCTAGCTCTTTGAAACTAGACACAATAAACTAGTTCCAAGTTCTATCTCTATGGTTTGTTTCCTATTGATGTAGCCCTAAGCAGAGACTGGCGCAAATCACTTTCATGGAAACGGGTTGCCAAGCTTCCAAAAAACTACGAGTTTTGTGAAATCTCAGCACCCATTTTTTCACCCAATCTTTCAGGTAATGATCAGTACCCCAATCCCACTTATCTCACCAAATTTCGTTCTTCTAGGTTTAACTGTTCGTTGGCAGTAACAGTTTTAATTTTTAGGTTTCACTCTGTTTTCTCCTATATGGATACATGTAGTTGGAACTCTAAATCAAACACGGTTTGTGCTAGCTCTTGAAAACTTGACACAATTAAGTAGTTCCATGTACTATCTCTAAGGTTCTTTCCTATTGATGTAGCCCTAAGCAGAGACCGGCGCAAATCCTTTCATGGAAAGGGGTTGCCAAGCTTCCAAAAAACTACGAGTTTCCTGAAATCTCAGCACACATTTTTTCACCCAATCTTGATGACACTTTCAGGTAATGATCAGTACCCCAATCACACTTGGCTCACCACATTTCGTTCTTCTAGGTTAAACCGTTCGTTGGCAGTAACAGTTTTAATTTTTAGGTTTCACTCTGTTTTCTCCTATATGGGTACATGTAGTTGGAACTCTAAATCAATTCGGTTTGTGCTAGCTCTTGGAAAGTTGACACAATAAAGTAGTTCCAACTTGTGTCTCTAAGGTTTCTTTCCTATTGATGTAGCCCTAAGCAGAGATCGGCGCAAATCCTTTCATGGAAAGGGGTTGCCAAGCTTCCAAAAAACTACGAGTTCCCTGAAATCTCAGCACAAATTTTTTCACCCAATCTTGATGACACTTTCAGGTAATGATCAGTACCCCCATCCCACTTGGCACACCTAATATCGTTCTTCTAGGTTAAACCGTTCGTTGGCAGTAACAGTTTTAATTTTTAGGTTTCACTCTGTTTTCTCCTATATGGATACATGTAGTTGGAACTCTAAATCAAACACGGTTTGTGCTAGCTCTTTAAAACTTGACACAATAAAGTAGTTCCAAGTTCTATCACTATGGTTTGTTTTCTATTGATGTAGCCCTAAGCAGAGAGCGGCGCAAATCACTTTGATGGAAAGGGGTTTCCAAGCTTCCAAAAAACTACAAGTTTTCTGAAATCTCAGCACACATTTTTTCACCCAATCTTGATGACTTCTTCAGGTAATGATCAGTACCCCAATCCCACTTGGCTCACCAAATTTCGTTCTTCTAGGTTAAACCGTTCGTTGGCAGTAACAGTTTTAATTTTTAGGTTTCACTCTGTTTTCTCCTATATGGATACATGTAGTTGGAACTCTAAATCAAACATGGTTTGTGCTAGCACTTGAAAACTTGACACAATAAAGTAGTTCCAAGTTCTATCTCTATGGTTTGTTTCCTATTGATGTAGCCCTAAGCAGAGACTGGCGCAAATCACTTTCATGGAAAGGGGTTGCCAAGCTTCCAAAAAACTACGAGTTTCCTGAAATCTCAGCACACATTTTTTCACCCAATCTTGATGACTCTTTCAGGTAATGATCAGTACCCCAATCCCACTTGGCTCACCAAATTTCATTGTTCTAGGTTAAACCGTTCGTTGTCAGTAACAATTTTAATTTTTAGGTTTCACTCTGTTTTCTCCTATATGGATACATGTAGTTGGAACTCTAAATCAAACACGGTTTGTGCTAGCTCTTTAAAACTTGACACAATAAAGTAGTTCCAAGTTCTATATCTACGGTTTGTTTCCTATTGATGTAGCCCTAAGCAGAGACTGGCGCATATCACTTTCATGCAAAGGGGTTGCCAAGCTTCCAAAAAAAAAAACGAGTTTCCTGAAGTCTCAGCACACATTTTTTCACCCAATCTTGATGACACTTTCAGGTAATGATCAGTACCCCAATGCTACTTGGCTCACCAAATTTCATTCTTCTAAGTTAAACCCTTAGTTGGCAGTAACAGTTTTAATTTTTAGGTTACACTCTCTTTTCTCCTATATGGATACATGTAGTTGGAACTCTAAATGAAACATGGTTTGTGCTAGCTCTTGAAAACTTGACACAATAAAGTAGTTCCATGTTCTATCTCTATGGTTTGTTTCCTATTGATGTAGCCCTAAGCAGAGACTGGCGCAAATCACTTTCATGGAAAGGGGTTGCCAAGCTTCCAAAAACCTACGAGTTTTCTGAAATCTCAGCACACATTTTTTCACCCAATCTTGATGAATCTTTCAGGTAATGATCAGTACCCCAATCTCACTTGGCTCACCAAATTTCATTGTTCTAGGTTAAACCGTTCATTGGCAGTAACAGTTTTAATTTTTAGGTTTCACTCTGTTTTCTCCTATATGGATACATGTAGTTTGAACTCTAAATCAAACACGGTTTGTGCTAGCTCTTGAAAACTGGGCACAATAAAGTAGTTCCAAGTTCTATCTCTATGGTTTGTTTCCTATTGATGTAGCCCTAAGCAGAGACTGGTGCAAATCACTTTCATGGAAAGGGGTTGCCAAGCTTCCAAAAAACTACGAGTTTCCTCAAATCTCAGCACACATTTTTTCACCCAATCTTGATGACACTTTCAGGGAATGATCAGTACCCCAATCCCACTTGGCTCACAAAATTTCGTTATTCTAGGTTAAACCGTTCGTTGGCAGTATCAGTTTAATTTTTAGGTTTTACTCTGTTTTCTCCTATATGGATACATGTAGTTGGAACTCTAAATAAAACACGGTTTGTGCTAGCTCTTGAAAACTTGACACAACAAAGTAGTTCCAAGTTCTATCACTATGATTTGTTTCCTATTGATGTAGCCCTAAGCAGAGAGCGGCGCAAATCACTTTCATGGAAAGGGGTTGCCAAGCTTCCAAAAAACTACGAGTTTTCTGAAATCTCAGCACACATTTTTTCACCCAATCTTGATGACTCTTTCAGGTAATGATCAGTACCCCAATCCCACTTGGCTCACCAAATTTTGTTCTTCTAGTTTAAACGGTTCATTGGCAGTAACAGTTTTAATTTTTAGGTTTCACTCTGTTTTCTCCTATATGGATACATGTAGTTGGAACTCTAAAACAAACACGGTTTGTGCTAGGTCTTTGAAACTTGACACAATAAAGTAGTTCCAAGTTCTATCTCTACGGTTTGTTTCCTATTGATGTAGCCCTAAGCAGAGACTGGCGCAAATCACTTTCATGGAAAGGGGTTGCCAAGCTTCAAAAAAAATACAAGTTTCCTGAAATCTCAGCACACATTTTTTCACCCAATCTGGATGACACTTTCACGTAATGATCAGTACCCCAATCACACTTAACTCACCAAATTTCGTTCTTCTAGGTTAAACCGTTCATTGGCAGTAACACTTTTAATTTTTAGGTTTCACTCTGTTTTCTCCTATATGGATACATGTAGTTGGAACTCTAAATCAAACACGGTTTGTGCTAGCTCTTGAAAAGTTGACACAATAAAGTAGTTACAAGTTCTATCTCTATGGTTTGTTTCCTATTGATGTAGCCCTAAGCAGAGACCGGCGCAAATGACTTTCATGGAAATGGGTTGCCTAACTTCCAAAAAACTACGAGTTTCCTGAAATCTCAGCACACATTTTTTCACCCAATCTTGATGACAATTTCAGGTAATGATCAATACCCCAATTAAACTTGGCTCAGCAAATTTCGTTCTTCTAGGTTAAACCGTTCATTGGCAGTAACAGTTTTAATTTTTAGGTTTCACTCTGTTTTCTCCTATATGGATACATGTAGTTGGAACTCTAAATCAAACACGGTTTGTGCTAGCTCTTGAAAACTTGACACAATAAAGTAGTTCCAAGTTCCATCTCTATGGTTTTTTTCCTATTGATGTAGCCCTAAGCAGAGACTGGCACAAATCACTTTCATGGAAAGAGGTTGCCAAGCTTCCAAAAAACTACGAGTTTCCTGAAATCTCAGCACACATTTTTTCACCAAATCTTGATGACACTTTCATGTAATGATCAGTACCCCAATCCCACTTGGCTCACCAATTTTCGTTCTTGTATGTTAAACCATTCGTTGGCAGTAACAGTTTTAATTTTTAGGTTACACTCTGTTTTCTCCTATATGGATACATGTAGTTGGAACTCTAAATCAAACACAGTTTGTGCTAGCTCTTTGAAACTTGACACAATAAAGTAGTTGCAAGTTCTATCTCTATGGTTTGTTTCCTATTGATGTAGCCCTAAGCAGAGACTGGCGCAAATCACTATCATGGAAAGGGGTTGCCAAGCTTCCAAAAAACTACGAGTTTCCTGAAATCTAAGCACACCTTTTTTCACCCAATCTTGATTACACTTTCAGATAATGATCAGTAAGCCAATCCCACTTGGCTCACCAAATTTCGTTCTTCTAGGTTAAACTGTTCGTTGGCAGTAAAGTTTTAATTTTTAGGTTTCACTCTGTTTTCTCCTATATGGATACATGTAGTTGGAACTCTAAATCAAAGACGGTTTGTGCTAGCTCTTTGAAAATTGACACAATAAAGCTGTTCCAAGTTCTATCTCTACGGTTTGTTTCCTATTGATGTAGCCCTAAGCAGAGACCGGCGCAAATCACTCTCATGGATAGGGGTTGACAAGCTTCCAAAAAACCACGAGTTTTCTGAAATCTCAGCACACATTTTTTCACCCAATCTTGATTACACTTTCAGATAATGATCAGTAAGCCAATCCCACTTGGCTCACCAAATTTCGTTCTTCTAAGTTAAACCGTTCATTGGCAGTAAAGTTTTAATTTTTAGGTTTCACTCTGTTTTCTCCTATATGGATACATGTAGTTGGAACTCTAAATCAAAGACGGTTTGTGCTAGCTCTTTGAAAATTGATACAATAAAGTAGTTCCAAGTTCTATCTCTACGGTTTTTTTCCTATTGATGTAGCCCTAAGCAGAGAACGGCGCAAATCACTTTCATGGAAAGGGGTTGACAAGCTTCCAAAAAACCACGAGTTTTCTGAAGTCTCAGCACACATTTTTTCACACAATCTGGATGACACTTTCAGGAATAGATCAGGACCCCAATCCCACTTGGCTCACCAAATTTCGTTCTTCTAGGTTAAACCATTCGTTGGCAGTAACAGTTTTAATTTTTAGGTTACACTCTGTTTTCTCCTATATGAATACATGTAGTTGGAACTCTAAATCAAACACGGTTTGGGCTAGCTCTTGAAAACTTGAAACAATATAGTAGTTCCAAGTTCTATCTCTATGGTTTGTTTCCTATTGATGTAGCCCTAAGCAGAGACCGGCACAAATCTCTTTCATGGAAAGGTGTTGCCAGGCTTCCATAAAACTACGTGTTTCCTGAAATCTCAGCACACATTTTTTCACCCAATCTTGATGAATATTTCAGGTAATGATCAGTACCCCAATCTCACTTGGCTCACCAAATTTCATTGTTCTAGGTTAAACCATTCATTGGCAGTAACAGTTTTAATTTTTAGGTTTCACTCTGTTTTCTCCTATATGGATACATGTATTTGGAACTCTAAATCAAACACGGTTTGTGCTAGCTCTTGAAAACTGGACACAATAAAGTAGTTCCAAGTTCTATCTCTATGGTTTGTTTCCTATTGATGTAGCCCTAAGCAGAGACTTGCGCAAATCACTTTAATGGAAAGGGGTTGCCAAGCTTCCAAAAAACTACGAGTTTCCTCAAATCTCAGCACACATTTTTTCACCCAATCTTGATGACACTTTCAGGTAATGATCAGTACCCCAATCCCACTTGGCTCACAAAATTTCGTTCTTCTAGGTTAAACCGTTCGTTGGCAGTATCAGTTTTAATTTTTAGGTTTTACTCTGTTTTCTCCTATATGGATACATGTAGTTGGAACTCTAAATAAAACACGGTTTGTGCTAGCTCTTGAAAACTTGACACAACAAAGTAGTTCCAAGTTCTATCACTATGATTTGTTTCCTATTGATGTAGCCCTAAGCAGAGAGCGGCGCAAATCACTTTCATGGAAAGGGGTTGCCAAGCTTCCAAAAAACTACGAGTTTTCTGAAATCTCAGCACACATTTTTTCACCCAATCTTGATGACTCTTTCAGGTAATGATCAGTACCCCAATCCCACTTGGCTCACCAAATTTCGTTCTTCTAGGTTAAAGGGTTCATTGGCAGTAACAGTTTTAATTTTTAGGTTTCACTCTGTTTTCTCCTATATGGATACATGTAGTTGGAACTCTAAATCAAACACGGTTTGTGCTAGCTCTTTGAAACTTGACACAATAAAGTAGTTCCAAGTTCTATCTCTACGGTTTGTTTCCTATTGATGTAGCCCTAAGCAGAGACTGGCGCCAATCACTTTCATAAAAAGGGGTTGCCAAGCTTCAAAAAAAATACAAGTTTCCTGAAATCTCAGCACACATTTTTTCACCCAATCTGGATGACACTTTCACGTAATGATCAGTACCCCAATCACACTTAACTCACCAAATTTCGTTCTTCTAGGATAAACCGTTCGTTGGCAGTAACACTTTTAATTTTTAGGTTTCACTCTGTTTTCTCCTATATGGATACATGTGGTTGGAACTCTAAATCAAACACGGTTTGTGCTAGCTCTTTGAAACTTGACACAATAAAGTAGTTCCAAGTTCCATCTCTATGGTTTTTTTCCTATTGATGTAGCCCTAAGCAGAGACTGGCACAAATCACTTTCATGGAAAGAGGTTGCCAAGCTTCCAAAAAACTACGAGTTTCCTGAAATCTCAGCACACATTTTTTCACCAAATCTTGATGACACTTTCATGTAATGATCAGTACCCCAATCCCACTTGGCTCACCAATTTTCGTTCTTGTATGTTAAACCATTCGTTGGCAGTAACAGTTTTAATTTTTAGGTTACACTCTGTTTTCTCCTATATGGATACATGTAGTTGGAACTCTAAATCAAACACAGTTTGTGCTAGCTCTTTGAAACTTGACACAATAAAGTAGTTGCAAGTTCTATCTCTATGGTTTGTTTCCTATTGATGTAGCCCTAAGCAGAGACTGGCGCAAATCACTATCATGGAAAGGGGTTGCCAAGCTTCCAAAAAACTACGAGTTTCCTGAAATCTAAGCACACCTTTTTTCACCCAATCTTGATTACACTTTCAGATAATGATCAGTAAGCCAATCCCACTTGGCTCACCAAATTTCGTTCTTCTAGGTTAAACTGTTCGTTGGCAGTAAAGTTTTAATTTTTAGGTTTCACTCTGTTTTCTCCTATATGGATACATGTAGTTGGAACTCTAAATCAAAGACGGTTTGTGCTAGCTCTTTGACAATTGACACAATAAAGCTGTTCCAAGTTCTATCTCTACGGTTTGTTTCCTATTGATGTAGCCCTAAGCAGAGATCGGCGCAAATCACTCTCATGGATAGGGGTTGACAAGCTTCCAAAAAACCACGAGTTTTCTGAAATCTCAGCACACATTTTTTCACCCAATCTTGATTACACTTTCAGATAATGATCAGTAAGCCAATCCCACTTGGCTCACCAAATTTCGTTCTTCTAAGTTAAACCGTTCATTGGCAGTAAAGTTTTAATTTTTAGGTTTCACTCTGTTTTCTCCTATATGGATACATGTAGTTGGAACTCTAAATCAAAGACGGTTTGTGCTAGCTCTTTGAAAATTGATACAATAAAGTAGTTCCAAGTTCTATCTCTACGGTTTTTTTCCTATTGATGTAGCCCTAAGCAGAGAACGGCGCAAATCACTTTCATGGAAAGGGGTTGACAAGCTTCCAAAAAACCACGAGTTTTCTGAAGTCTCAGCACACATTTTTTCACACAATCTGGATGACACTTTCAGGAATAGATCAGTACCCCAATCCCACTTGGCTCACCAAATTTCGTTCTTCTAGGTTAAACCATTCGTTGGCAGTAACAGTTTTAATTTTTAGGTTACACTCTGTTTTCTCCTATATGGATACATGTAGTTGGAACTCTAAATCAAACACGGTTTGGGCTAGCTCTTGAAAACTTGAAACAATATAGTAGTTCCAAGTTCTATCTCTATGGTTTGTTTCCTATTGATGTAGCCCTAAGCAGAGACCGGCACAAATCTCTTTCATGGAAAGGTGTTGCCAGGCTTCCATAAAACTACGAGTTTCCTGAAATCTCAGCACACATTTTTTCACCCAATCTTGATGAATATTTCAGGTAATGATCAGTACCCCAATCTCACTTGGCTCACCAAATTTCATTGTTCTAGGTTAAACCATTCATTGGCAGTAACAGTTTTAATTTTTAGGTTTCACTCTGTTTTCTCCTATATGGATACATGTATTTGGAACTCTAAATCAAACACGGTTGGTGCTAGCTCTTGAAAACTGGACACAATAAAGTAGTTCCAAGTTCTATCTCTATGGTTTGTTTCCTATTGATGTAGCCCTAAGCAGAGACTGGCGCAAATCACTTTAATGGAAATGGGTTGCCAAGCTTCCAAAAAACTACGAGTTTCCTCAAATCTCAGCAGACATTTTTTCACCCAATCTTGATGACACTTTCAGGTAATGATCAGTACCCCAATCCCACTTGGCTCACAAAATTTCGTTCTTCTAGGTTAAACCGTTCGTTGGCAGTATCAGTTTTAATTTTTAGGTTTTACTCTGTTTTCTCCTATATGGATACATGTAGTTGGAACTCTAAATAAAACACGGTTTGTGCTAGCTCTTGAAAACTTGACACAACAAAGTAGTTCCAAGTTCTATCACTATGATTTGTTTCCTATTGATGTAGCCCTAAGCAGAGAGCGGCGCAAATCACTTTCATGGAAAGGGGTTGCCAAGCTTCCAAAAAACTACGAGTTTTCTGAAATCTCAGCACACATTTTTTCACCCAATCTTGATGACACTTTCAGGTAATGATCAGTACCCCAATCCCACTTGGCTCACCAAATTTCGTTCTTCTAGGTTAAACGGTTCATTGGCAGTAACAGTTTTAATTTTTAGGTTTCACTCTGTTTTCTCCTATATGGATACATGTAGTTGGAACTCTAAAACAAACACGGTTTGTGCTAGCTCTTTGAAACTTGACACAATAAAGTAGTTCCAAGTTCTATCTCTACGGTTTGTATCCTATTGATGTAGCCCTAAGCAGAGACTGGCGCAAATCACTTTCATAAAAAGGGGTTGCCAAGCTTCAAAAAAAATACAAGTTTCCTGAAATCTCAGCACACATTTTTTCACCCAATCTGGATGACACTTTCACGTAATGATCAGTACCCCAATCACACTTAACTCACCAAATTTCGTTCTTCTAGGATAAACCGTTCGTTGGCAGTAACACTTTTAATTTTTAGGTTTCACTCTGTTTTCTCCTATATGGATACATGTGGTTGGAACTCTAAATCAAACACGGTTTGTGCTAGCTCTTTGAAACTTGACACAATAAAGTAGTTCCAAGTTCCATCTCTATGGTTTTTTTCCTATTGATGTAGCCCTAAGCAGAGACTGGCACAAATCACTTTCATGGAAAGAGGTTGCCAAGCTTCCAAAAAACTACGAGTTTCCTGAAATCTCAGCACACATTTTTTCACCAAATCTTGATGACACTTTCATGTAATGATCAGTACCCCAATCCCACTTGGCTCACCAATTTTCGTTCTTGTATGTTAAACCATTCGTTGGCAGTAACAGTTTTAATTTTTAGGTTACACTCTGTTTTCTCCTATATGGATACATGTAGTTGGAACTCTAAATCAAACACAGTTTGTGCTAGCTCTTTGAAACTTGACACAATAAAGTAGTTGCAAGTTCTATCTCTATGGTTTGTTTCCTATTGATGTAGCCCTAAGCAGAGACTGGCGCAAATCACTATCATGGAAAGGGGTTGCCAAGCTTCCAAAAAACTACGAGTTTCCTGAAATCTAAGCACACCTTTTTTCACCCAATCTTGATTACACTTTCAGATAATGATCAGTAAGCCAATCCCACTTGGCTCACCAAATTTCGTTCTTCTAGGTTAAACTGTTCGTTGGCAGTAAAGTTTTAATTTTTAGGTTTCACTCTGTTTTCTCCTATATGGATACATGTAGTTGGAACTCTAAATCAAAGACGGTTTGTGCTAGCTCTTTGACAATTGACACAATAAAGCTGTTCCAAGTTCTATCTCTACGGTTTGTTTCCTATTGATGTAGCCCTAAGCAGAGACCGGCGCAAATCACTCTCATGGATAGGGGTTGACAAGCTTCCAAAAAACCACGAGTTTTCTGAAATCTCAGCACACATTTTTTCACCCAATCTTGATTACACTTTCAGATAATGATCAGTAAGCCAATCCCACTTGGCTCACCAAATTTCGTTCTTCTAAGTTAAACCGTTCATTGGCAGTAAAGTTTTAATTTTTAGGTTTCACTCTGTTTTCTCCTATATGGATACATGTAGTTGGAACTCTAAATCAAAGACGGTTTGTGCTAGCTCTTTGAAAATTGATACAATAAAGTAGTTCCAAGTTCTATCTCTACGGTTTTTTTCCTATTGATGTAGCCCTAAGCAGAGAACGGCGCAAATCACTTTCATGGAAAGGGGTTGACAAGCTTCCAAAAAACCACGAGTTTTCTGAAGTCTCAGCACACATTTTTTCACACAATCTGGATGACACTTTCAGGAATAGATCAGTACCCCAATCCCACTTGGCTCACCAAATTTCGTTCTTCTAGGTTAAACCATTCGTTGGCAGTAACAGTTTTAATTTTTAGGTTACACTCTGTTTTCTCCTATATGGATACATGTAGTTGGAACTCTAAATCAAACACGGTTTGGGCTAGCTCTTGAAAACTTGAAACAATATAGTAGTTCCAAGTTCTATCTCTATGGTTTGTTTCCTATTGATGTAGCCCTAAGCAGAGACCGGCACAAATCTCTTTCATGGAAAGGTGTTGCCAGGCTTCCATAAAACTACGAGTTTCCTGAAATCTCAGCACACATTTTTTCACCCAATCTTGATGAATATTTCAGGTAATGATCAGTACCCCAATCTCACTTGGCTCACCAAATTTCATTGTTCTAGGTTAAACCATTCATTGGCAGTAACAGTTTTAATTTTTAGGTTTCACTCTGTTTTCTCCTATATGGATACATGTATTTGGAACTCTAAATCAAACACGGTTGGTGCTAGCTCTTGAAAACTGGACACAATAAAGTAGTTCCAAGTTCTATCTCTATGGTTTGTTTCCTATTGATGTAGCCCTAAGCAGAGACTGGCGCAAATCACTTTAATGGAAATGGGTTGCCAAGCTTCCAAAAAACTACGAGTTTCCTCAAATCTCAGCAGACATTTTTTCACCCAATCTTGATGACACTTTCAGGTAATGATCAGTACCCCAATCCCACTTGGCTCACAAAATTTCGTTCTTCTAGGTTAAACCGTTCGTTGGCAGTATCAGTTTTAATTTTTAGGTTTTACTCTGTTTTCTCCTATATGGATACATGTAGTTGGAACTCTAAATAAAACACGGTTTGTGCTAGCTCTTGAAAACTTGACACAACAAAGTAGTTCCAAGTTCTATCACTATGATTTGTTTCCTATTGATGTAGCCCTAAGCAGAGAGCGGCGCAAATCACTTTCATGGAAAGGGGTTGCCAAGCTTCCAAAAAACTACGAGTTTTCTGAAATCTCAGCACACATTTTTTCACCCAATCTTGATGACTCTTTCAGGTAATGATCAGTACCCCAATCCCACTTGGCTCACCAAATTTCGTTCTTCTAGGTTAAACGGTTCATTGGCAGTAACAGTTTTAATTTTTAGGTTTCACTCTGTTTTCTCCTATATGGATACATGTAGTTGGAACTCTAAAACAAACACGGTTTGTGCTAGCTCTTTGAAACTTGACACAATAAAGTAGTTCCAAGTTCTATCTCTACGGTTTGTATCCTATTGATGTAGCCCTAAGCAGAGACTGGCGCAAATCACTTTCATAAAAAGGGGTTGCCAAGCTTCAAAAAAAATACAAGTTTCCTGAAATCTCAGCACACATTTTTTCACCCAATCTGGATGACACTTTCACGTAATGATCAGTACCCCAATCACACTTAACTCACCAAATTTCGTTCTTCTAGGATAAACCGTTCGTTGGCAGTAACACTTTTAATTTTTAGGTTTCACTCTGTTTTCTCCTATATGGATACATGTGGTTGGAACTCTAAATCAAACACGGTTTGTGCTAGCTCTTTGAAACTTGACACAATAAAGTAGTTCCAAGTTCCATCTCTATGGTTTTTTTCCTATTGATGTAGCCCTAAGCAGAGACTGGCACAAATCACTTTCATGGAAAGAGGTTGCCAAGCTTCCAAAAAACTACGAGTTTCCTGAAATCTCAGCACACATTTTTTCACCAAATCTTGATGACACTTTCATGTAATGATCAGTACCCCAATCCCACTTGGCTCACCAATTTTCGTTCTTGTATGTTAAACCATTCGTTGGCAGTAACAGTTTTAATTTTTAGGTTACACTCTGTTTTCTCCTATATGGATACATGTAGTTGGAACTCTAAATCAAACACAGTTTGTGCTAGCTCTTTGAAAATTGACACAATAAAGTAGTTGCAAGTTCTATCTCTATGGTTTGTTTCCTATTGATGTAGCCCTAAGCAGAGACTGGCGCAAATCACTATCATGGAAAGGGGTTGCCAAGCTTCCAAAAAACTACGAGTTTCCTGAAATCTAAGCACACCTTTTTCCACCCAATCTTGATTACACTTTCAGATAATGATCAGTAAGCCAATCCCACTTGGCTCACCAAATTTCGTTCTTCTAGGTTAAACTGTTCGTTGGCAGTAAAGTTTTAATTTTTAGGTTTCACTCTGTTTTCTCCTATATGGATACATGTAGTTGGAACTCTAAATCAAAGACGGTTTGTGCTAGCTCTTTGAAAATTGACACAATAAAGCTGTTCCAAGTTCTATCTCTACGGTTTGTTTCCTATTGATGTAGCCCTAAGCAGAGACCGGCGCAAATCACTCTCATGGATAGGGGTTGACAAGCTTCCAAAAAACCACGAGTTTTCTGAAATCTCAGCACACATTTTTTCACCCAATCTTGATTACACTTTCAGATAATGATCAGTAAGCCAATCCCACTTGGCTCACCAAATTTCGTTCTTCTAAGTTAAACCGTTCATTGGCAGTAAAGTTTTAATTTTTAGGTTTCACTCTGTTTTCTCCTATATGGATACATGTAGTTGGAACTCTAAATCAAAGACGGTTTGTGCTAGCTCTTTGAAAATTGATACAATAAAGTAGTTCCAAGTTCTATCTCTACGGTTTTTTTCCTATTGATGTAGCCCTAAGCAGAGAACGGCGCAAATCACTTTCATGGAAAGGGGTTGACAAGCTTCCAAAAAACCACGAGTTTTCTGAAGTCTCAGCACACATTTTTTCACACAATCTGGATGACACTTTCAGGAATAGATCAGTACCCCAATCCCACTTGGCTCACCAAATTTCGTTCTTCTAGGTTAAACCATTCGTTGGCAGTAACAGTTTTAATTTTTAGGTTACACTCTGTTTTCTCCTATATGGATACATGTAGTTGGAACTCTAAATCAAACACGGTTTGTCTAGCTCTTTGAAACTAGACACAATAAACTAGTTCCAAGTTCTATCTCTATGGTTTGTTTCCTATTGATGTAGCCCTAAGCAGAGACTGGCGCAAATCACTTTCATGAAAATGGGTTGCCAAGCTTCCAAAAAACTACGAGTTTTGTGAAATCTCAGCACACATTTTTTCACCCAATCTTTCAGGTAATGATCAGTACCCCAATCCCACTTATCTCACCAAATTTCGTTCTTCTAGGTTTAACTGTTCGTTGGCAGTAACAGTTTTAATTTTTAGGTTTCACTCTGTTTTCTCCTATATGGATACATGTAGTTGGAACTCTAAATCAAACACGGTTTGTGCTAGCTCTTGAAAACTTGACACAATTAAGTAGTTCCATGTGTTATCTCTAAGGTTCTTTCCTATTGATGTAGCCCTAAGCAGAGACCGGCGCAAATCCTTTCATGGAAAGGGGTTGCCAAGCTTCCAAAAAACTAGGAGTTTCCTGAAATCTCAGCACACATTTTTTCACCCAATCTTGATGACACTTTCAGGTAATGATCAGTACCCCAATCCCACTTGGCTCACCACATTTCGTTCTTCTAGGTTAAACCGTTCGTTGGCAGTAACAGTTTTAATTTTTAGGTTTCACTCTGTTTTCTCCTATATGGGTACATGTAGTTGGAACTCTAAATCAATTCGGTTTGTGCTAGCTCTTGGAAAGTTGACACAATAAAGTAGTTCCAACTTGTGTCTCTAAGGTTTCTTTCCTATTGATGTAGCCCTAAGCAGAGATCGGCGCAAATCCTTTCATGGAAAGGGGTTGCCAAGCTTCCAAAAAACTACGAGTTCCCTGAAATCTCAGCACAAATTTTTTCACCCAATCTTGATGACACTTTCAGGTAATGATCAGTACCCCCATCCCACTTGGCACACCTAATATCGTTCTTCTAGGTTAAACCGTTCGTTGGCAGTAACAGTTTTAATTTTTAGGTTTCACTCTGTTTTCTCATATATGGATACATGTAGTTGGAACTCTAAATCAAACACGGTTTGTGCTAGCTCTTTAAAACTTGACACAATAAAGTAGTTCCAAGTTCTGTCACTATGGTTTGTTTTCTATTGATGTAGCCCTAAGCAGAGAGCGGCGCAAATCACTTTGATGGAAAGGGGTTTCCAAGCTTCCAAAAAACTACAAGTTTTCTGAAATCTCAGCACACATTTTTTCACCCAATCTTGATGACTTCTTCAGGTAATGATCAGTACCCCAATCCCACTTGGCTCACCAAATTTCGTTCTTCTAGGTTAAACCGTTCGTTGGCAGTAACAGTTTTAATTTTTAGGTTTCACTCTGTTTTCTCCTATATGGATACATGTAGTTGGAACTCTAAATCAAACATGGTTTGTGCTAGCACTTGAAAACTTGACACAATAAAGTAGTTCCAAGTTCTATCTCTATGGTTTGTTTCCTATTGATGTAGCCCTAAGCAGAGACTGGCGCAAATCACTTTCATGGAAAGGGGTTGCCAAGCTTCCAAAAAACTACGAGTTTCCTGAAATCTCAGCACACATTTTTTCACCCAATCTTGATGACTCTTTCAGGTAATGATCAGTACCCCAATCCCACTTGGCTCACCAAATTTCATTGTTCTAGGTTAAACCGTTCGTTGTCAGTAACAATTTTAATTTTTAGGTTTCACTCTGTTTTCTCCTATATGGATACATGTAGTTGGAACTCTAAATCAAACACGGTTTGTGCTAGCTCTTTAAAACTTGACACAATAAAGTAGTTCCAAGTTCTATATCTACGGTTTGTTTCCTATTGATGTAGCCCTAAGCAGAGACTGGCGCATATCACTTTCATGCAAAGGGGTTGCCAAGCTTCCAAAAAAAAAAACGAGTTTCCTGAAGTCTCAGCACACATTTTTTCACCCAATCTTGATGACACTTTCAGGTAATGATCAGTACCCCAATGCTACTTGGCTCACCAAATTTCATTCTTCTAAGTTAAACCCTTAGTTGGCAGTAACAGTTTTAATTTTTAGGTTACACTCTCTTTTCTCCTATATGGATACATGTAGTTGGAACTCTAAATGAAACATGGTTTGTGCTAGCTCTTGAAAACTTGACACAATAAAGTAGTTCCATGTTCTATCTCTATGTTTTGTTTCCTATTGATGTAGCCCTAAGCAGAGACTGGCGCAAATCACTTTCATGGAAAGGGGTTGCCAAGCCTCCAAAAACCTACGAGTTTTCTGAAATCTCAGCACACATTTTTTCACCCAATCTTGATGAATCTTTCAGGTAATGATCAGTACCCCAATCTCACTTGGCTCACCAAATTTCATTGTTCTAGGTTAAACCGTTCATTGGCAGTAACAGTTTTAATTTTTAGGTTTCACTCTGTTTTCTCCTATATGGATACATGTAGTTTGAACTCTAAATCAAACACGGTTTGTGCTAGCTCTTGAAAACTGGACACAATAAAGTAGTTCCAAGTTCTATCTCTATGGTTTGTTTCCTATTGATGTAGCCCTAAGCAGAGACTGGTGCAAATCACTTTCATGGAAAGGGGTTGCCAAGCTTCCAAAAAACTACGAGTTTCCTCAAATCTCAGCACACATTTTTTCACCCAATCTTGATGACACTTTCAGGGAATGATCAGTACCCCAATCCCACTTGGCTCACAAAATTTCGTTATTCTAGGTTAAACCGTTCGTTGGCAGTATCAGTTTAATTTTTAGGTTTTACTCTGTTTTCTCCTATATGGATACATGTAGTTGGAACTCTAAATAAAACACGGTTTGTGCTAGCTCTTGAAAACTTGACACAACAAAGTAGTTCCAAGTTCTATCACTATGATTTGTTTCCTATTGATGTAGCCCTAAGCAGAGAGCTGCGCAAATCACTTTCATGGAAAGGGGTTGCCAAGCTTCCAAAAAACTACGAGTTTTCTGAAATCTCAGCACACATTTTTTCACCCAATCTTGATGACTCTTTCAGGTAATGATCAGTACTCCAATCCCACTTGGCTCACCAAATTTTGTTCTTCTAGGTTAAACGGTTCATTGGCAGTAACAGTTTTAATTTTTAGGTTTCACTCTGTTTTCTCCTATATGGATACATGTAGTTGGAACTCTAAAACAAACACGGTTTGTGCTAGGTCTTTGAAACTTGACACAATAAAGTAGTTCCAAGTTCTATCTCTATGGTTTGTTTCCTATTGATGTAGCCCTAAGCAGAGACTGGCGCAAATCACTTTCATGGAAAGGGGTTGCCAAGCTTCAAAAAAAATACAAGTTTCCTGAAATCTCAGCACACATTTTTTCACCCAATCTGGATGACACTTTCACGTAATGATCAGTACCCCAATCACACTTAAGTCACCAAATTTCGTTCTTCTAGGTTAAACCGTTCGTTGGCAGTAACACTTTTAATTTTTAGGTTTCACTCTGTTTTCTCCTATATGGATACATGTAGTTGGAACTCTAAATCAAACACGGTTTGTGCTAGCTCTTGAAAAGTTGACACAATAAAGTAGTTACAAGTTCTATCTCTATGGTTTGTTTCCTATTGATGTAGCCCTAAGCAGAGACCGGCGCAAATGACTTTCATGGAAATGGGTTGCCTAACTTCCAAAAAACTACGAGTTTCCTGAAATCTCAGCACACATTTTTTCACCCAATCTTGATGACAATTTCAGGTAATGATCAATACCCCAATTAAACTTGGCTCAGCAAATTTCGTTCTTCTAGGTTAAACCGTTCATTGGCAGTAACAGTTTTAATTTTTAGGTTTCACTCTGTTTTCTCCTATATGGATACATGTAGTTGGAACTCTAAATCAAACACGGTTTGTGCTAGCTCTTGAAAACTTGACACAATAAAGTAGTTCCAAGTTCTATCTCTATGGTTTGTTTCCTATTGATGTAGCCCTAAGCAGAGACCGGCACAAATCACTTTCATGGAAAGGGGTAGCCAAGCTTCCAAAAAACTACGAGTTTCCTGAAATCTCAGCACACATTTTTTCACCCAATCTTGATGACCCTTTCAGGAAATGATCAGGACCCCAATCCCACTTGGCTCACCAATTTTCGTTATTGTATGTTAAACCATTCGTTGACAGTAACAGTTTTAATTTTTAGGTTACACTCTGTTTTCTCCTATATGGATACATGTAGTTGGAACTCTAAATCAAACACAGTTTGTGCTAGCTCTTTGAAACTTGACACAATAAAGTAGTTGCAAGTTCTATCTCTATGGTTTGTTTCCTATTGATGTAGCCCTAAGCAGAGACTGGCGCAAATCACTATCATGGAAAGGGGTTGCCAAGCTTCCAAAAAACTACGAGTTTCCTGAAATCTAAGCACACCTTTTTTCACCCAATCTTGATTACACTTTCAGATAATGATCAGTAAGCCAATCCCACTTGGCTCACCAAATTTCGTTCTTCTAGGTTAAACTGTTCGTTGGCAGTAAAGTTTTAATTTTTAGGTTTCACTCTGTTTTCTCCTATATGGATACATGTAGTTGGAACTCTAAATCAAAGACGGTTTGTGCTAGCTCTTTGACAATTGACACAATAAAGCTGTTCCAAGTTCTATCTCTACGGTTTGTTTCCTATTGATGTAGCCCTAAGCAGAGACCGGCGCAAATCACTCTCATGAATAGGGGTTGACAAGCTTCCAAAAAACCACGAGTTTTCTGAAATCTCAGCATACATTTTTTCACCCAATCTTGATTACACTTTCAGATAATGATCAGTAAGCCAATCCCACTTGGCTCACCAAATTTCGTTCTTCTAAGTTAAACCGTTCATTGGCAGTAAAGTTTTAATTTTTAGGTTTCACTCTGTTTTCTCCTATATGGATACATGTAGTTGGAACTCTAAATCAAAGACGGTTTGTGCTAGCTCTTTGAAAATTGATACAATAAAGTAGTTCCAAGTTCTATCTCTACGGTTTTTTCCTATTGATGTAGCCGTAAGCAGAGAACGGCGCAAATCACTTTCATGGAAAGGGGTTGACAAGCTTCCAAAAAACCACGAGTTTTCTGAATTCTCAGCACACATTTTTTCACAGAATCTGGATGACACTTTCAGGAATAGATCAGTACCCCAATCCCACTTGGCTCACCAAATTTCGTTCTTCTAGGTTAAACCATTCGTTGGCAGTAACAGTTTTAATTTTTAGGTTACACTCTGTTTTCTCCTATATGGATACATGTAGTTGGAACTCTAAATCAAACACGGTTTGGGCTAGCTCTTGAAAACTTGAAACAATATAGTAGTTCCAAGTTCTATCTCTATGGTTTGTATCCTATTGATGTAGCCCTAAGCAGAGACCGGCACAAATCTCTTTCATGGAAAGGTGTTGCCAGGCTTCCATAAAACTACGAGTTTCCTGAAATCTCAGCACACATTTTTTCACCCAATCTTGATGAATATTTCAGGTAATGATCAGTACCCCAATCTCACTTGGCTCACCAAATTTCATTGTTCTAGGTTAAACCATTCATTGGCAGTAACAGTTTTAATTTTTAGGTTTCACTCTGTTTTCTCCTATATGGATACAGGTATTTGGAACTCTAAATCAAACACGGTTTGTGCTAGCTCTTGAAAACTGGACACAATAAAGTAGTTCCAAGTTCTATCTCTATGGTTTGTTTCCTATTGATGTAGCCCTAAGCAGAGACTGGCGCAAATCACTTTAATGGAAAGGGGTTGCCAAGCTTCCAAAAAACTACGAGTTTCCTGAAATCTCAGCACACATTTTTTCACCCAATCTTGATGACACTTTCAGGTAATGATCAGTACCCCAATCCCACTTGGCTCACAAAATTTCGTTCTTCTAGGTTAAACCGTTCGTTGGCAGTATCAGTTTTAATTTTTAGGTTTTACTCTGTTTTCTCCTATATGGATACATGTAGTTGGAACTCTAAATAAAACACGGTTTGTGCTAGCTCTTGAAAACTTGACACAACAAAGTAGTTCCAAGTTCTATCACTATGATTTGTTTCCTATTGATGTAGCCCTAAGCAGAGAGTGGCGCAAATCACTTTCATGGAAAGGGGTTGCCAAGCTTCCAAAAAACTACGAGTTTTCTGAAATCTTAGCACACATTTTTTCACCCAATCTTGATGACTCTTTCAGGTAATGATCAGTACCCCAATCCCACTTGGCTCACCAAATTTCGTTCTTCTAGGTTAAACGGTTCATTGGCAGTAACAGTTTTAATTTTTAGGTTTCACTCTGTTTTCTCCTATATGGATACATGTAGTTGGAACTCTAAAACAAACACGGTTTGTGCTAGCTCTTTGAAACTTGACACAATAAAGTAGTTCCAAGTTCTATCTCTACGGTTTGTTTCCTATTGATGTAGCCCTAAGCAGAGACTGGCGCAAATCACTTTCATAAAAAGGGGTTGCCAAGCTTCAAAAAAAATACAAGTTTCCTGAAATCTCAGCACACATTTTTTCACCCAATCTGGATAACACTTTCACGTAATGATCAGTACCCCAATCACACTTAACTCACCAAATTTCGTTCTTCTAGGATAAACCGTTCGTTGGCAGTAACACTTTTAATTTTTAGGTTTCACTCTGTTTTCTCCTATATGGATACATGTGGTTGGAACTCTAAATCAAACACGGTTTGTGCTAGCTCTTTGAAACTTGACACAATAAAGTAGTTCCAAGTTCCATCTCTATGGTTTTTTTCCTATTGATGTAGCCCTAAGCAGAGACTGGCACAAATCACTTTCATGGAAAGAGGTTGCCAAGCTTCCAAAAAACTACGAGTTTCCTGAAATCTCAGCACACATTTTTTCACCAAATCTTGATGACACTTTCATGTAATGATCAGTACCCCAATCCCACTTGGCTCACCAATTTTCGTTCTTGTATGTTAAACCATTCGTTGGCAGTAACAGTTTTAATTTTTAGGTTACACTCTGTTTTCTCCTATATGGATACATGTAGTTGGAACTCTAAATCAAACACAGTTTGTGCTAGCTCTTTGAAACTTGACACAATAAAGTAGTTGCAAGTTCTATCTCTATGGTTTGTTTCCTATTGATGTAGCCCTAAGCAGAGACTGGCGCAAATCACTATCATGGAAAGGGGTTGCCAAGCTTCCAAAAAACTACGAGTTTCCTGAAATCTAAGCACACCTTTTTTCACCCAATCTTGATTACACTTTCAGATAATGATCAGTAAGCCAATCCCACTTGGCTCACCAAATTTCGTTCTTCTAGGTTAAACTGTTCGTTGGCAGTAAAGTTTTAATTTTTAGGTTTCACTCTGTTTTCTCCTATATGGATACATGTAGTTGGAACTCTAAATCAAAGACGGTTTGTGCTAGCTCTTTGAAAATTGACACAATAAAGCTGTTCCAAGTTCTATCTCTACGGTTTGTTTCCTATTGATGTAGCCCTAAGCAGAGACCGGCGCAAATCACTCTCATGGATAGGGGTTGACAAGCTTCCAAAAAACCACGAGTTTTCTGAAATCTCAGCACACATTTTTTCACCCAATCTTGATTACACTTTCAGATAATGATCAGTAAGCCAATCCCACTTGGCTCACCAAATTTCGTTCTTCTAAGTTAAACCGTTCATTGGCAGTAAAGTTTTAATTTTTAGGTTTCACTCTGTTTTCTCCTATATGGATACATGTAGTTGGAACTCTAAATCAAAGACGGTTTGTGCTAGCTCTTTGAAAATTGATACAATAAAGTAGTTCCAAGTTCTATCTCTACGGTTTTTTTCCTATTGATGTAGCCCTAAGCAGAGAACGGCGCAAATCACTTTCATGGAAAGGGGTTGACAAGCTTCCAAAAAACCACGAGTTTTCTGAAGTCTCAGCACACATTTTTTTCACACAATCTGGATGACACTTTCAGGAATAGATCAGGACCCCAATCCCACTTGGCTCACCAAATTTCGTTCTTCTAGGTTAAACCATTCGTTGGCAGTAACAGTTTTAATTTTTAGGTTACACTCTGTTTTCTCCTATATGAATACATGTAGTTGGAACTCTAAATCAAACACGGTTTGGGCTAGCTCTTGAAAACTTGAAACAATATAGTAGTTCCAAGTTCTATCTCTATGGTTTGTTTCCTATTGATGTAGCCCTAAGCAGAGACCGGCACAAATCTCTTTCATGGAAAGGTGTTGCCAGGCTTCCATAAAACTACGTGTTTCCTGAAATCTCAGCACACATTTTTTCACCCAATCTTGATGAATATTTCAGGTAATGATCAGTACCCCAATCTCACTTGGCTCACCAAATTTCATTGTTCTAGGTTAAACCATTCATTGGCAGTAACAGTTTTAATTTTTAGGTTTCACTCTGTTTTCTCCTATATGGATACATGTATTTGGAACTCTAAATCAAACACGGTTTGTGCTAGCTCTTGAAAACTGGACACAATAAAGTAGTTCCAAGTTTTATCTCTATGGTTTGTTTCCTATTGATGTAGCCCTAAGCAGAGACTTGCGCAAATCACATTAATGGAAAGGGGTTGCCAAGCTTCCAAAAAACTACGAGTTTCCTCAAATCTCAGCACACATTTTTTCACCCAATCTTGATGACACTTTCAGGTAATGATCAGTACCCCAATCCCACTTGGCTCACAAAATTTCGTTCTTCTAGGTTAAACCGTTCGTTGGCAGTATCAGTTTTAATTTTTAGGTTTTACTCTGTTTTCTCCTATATGGATACATGTAGTTGGAACTCTAAATAAAACACGGTTTGTGCTAGCTCTTGAAAACTTGACACAACAAAGTAGTTCCAAGTTCTATCACTATGATTTGTTTCCTATTGATGTAGCCCTAAGCAGAGAGCGGCGCAAATCACTTTCATGGAAAGGGGTTGCCAAGCTTCCAAAAAACTACGAGTTTTCTGAAATCTCAGCACACATTTTTTCACCCAATCTTGATGACTCTTTCAGGTAATGATCAGTACCCCAATCCCACTTGGCTCACCAAATTTCGTTCTTCTAGGTTAAAGGGTTCATTGGCAGTAACAGTTTTAATTTTTAGGTTTCACTCTGTTTTCTCCTATATGGATACATGTAGTTGGAACTCTAAATCAAACACGGTTTGTGCTAGCTCTTTGAAACTTGACACAATAAAGTAGTTCCAAGTTCTATCTCTATGGTTTGTTTCCTATTGATGTAGCCCTAAGCAGAGACCGGCACAAATCACTTTCATGGAAAGGGGTAGCCAAGCTTCCAAAAAACTACGAGTTTCCTGAAATCTCAGCACACATTTTTTCACCCAATCTTGATGACCCTTTCAGGAAATGATCAGGACCCCAATCCCACTTGGCTCACCAATTTTCGTTCTTGTATGTTAAACCATTCGTTGGCAGTAACAGTTTTAATTTTTAGGTTACACTCTGTTTTCTCCTATATGGATACATGTAGTTGGAACTCTAAATCAAACACAGTTTGTGCTAGCTCTTTGAAACTTGACACAATAAAGTAGTTCCAAGTTCTATCTCTATGGTTTGTTTCCTATTGATGTAGCCCTAAGCAGAGACTGGCGCAAATCACTATCATGGAAAGGGGTTGCCAAGCTTCCAAAAAACTACGAGTTTCCTGAAATCTAAGCACACCTTTTTTCACCCAATCTTGATTACACTTTCAGATAATGATCAGTAAGCCAATCCCACTTGGCTCACCAAATTTCATTCTTCTAGGTTAAACTGTTCGTTGGCAGTAAAGTTTTAATTTTTAGGTTTCACTCTGTTTTCTCCTATATGGATACATGTATTTGGAACTCTAAATCAAAGACGGTTTGTGCTAGCTCTTTGAAAATTGACACAATAAAGCTGTTCCAAGTTATATCTCTATGGTTTGTTTCCTATTGATGTAGCCCTAAGCAGAGACCTGCGCAAATCACTCTCATTGATAGGGGTTGACAAGCTTCCAAAAAACCACGAGTTTTCTGAAATCTCAGCACACATTTTTTCACCCAATCTTGATTATACTTTCAGATAATGATCAGTAAGCCAATCCCACTTGGCTCACCAAATTTCGTTCTTCTAAGTTAAACCGTTCATTGGCAGTAAAGTTTTAATTTTTAGGTTTCACTCTGTTTTCTCCTATATGGATACATGTACTTGGAACTCTAAATCAAAGACGGTTTGTGCTAGCTCTTTGAAAATTGATACAATAAAGTAGTTCCAAGTTCTATCTCTACGGTTTTTTTCCTATTGATGTAGCCCTAAGCAGAGATCGGCGCAAATACTTTCATGGAAAGGGGTTGACAAGCTTCCAAAAAACCACGAGTTTCCTGAAATCTCAGCACACATTTCTTCACCCAATCTTGATGAGACTTTCAGGTAATGATCAGTACACCAATCCCACTTGGCTCACCAAATTTCGTTCTTCTAGGTTAATCCGTTCGTTGGCAGTAACAGTTTTAATTTTTAGGTTTCACTCTGTTTTCTCCTATATGTATACATGTACTTGGGACTCTAAATCAAAGACGGTTTGTGCTAGCTCTTTGAAACTTGACACAATAATGTAGTTCCAAGTTCATTCTCTATGGTTTGTTTCCTATTCATGTAGCCCTAATGAGAGACCGGGGTAAATCACTTTAATGGAAAGGGGTTGCCAAGCTTCCAAAAAACTACAAGTTTCCTGAAATCCCAGCACATATTTTTACACCCAATCTTGATGAGACTTTCAGGTAATGATCAGTACCCCAATCCCACTTGGCTCACCAAATTTCGTTCTTCTAGGTTAAACCATTCGTTGGCAGTAACAGTTTAAATATTTAGGCTTCACTCAGTTTTCTCCTAAATGGATACATATAGTTGGAACTCTAAATCAAAGACGGTTTGTGCTAGCTCTTTGAAAATTGACACAATAAATTAGTTCCAAGTTCTATCTCTACGGTTTTTTTTTCCTATTGATGTAGCCCTAAGCAGAGACCGGCGCAAATCACTTTCATGGAAAGGGTTGACAAGCTTCCAAAAAACCACGAGTTTCCTGAAATCTCAGCACACATTTTTTCACCCAATCTTGACGACACTTTCAGATAATGATCAGTACCCCAATCCCACTTGGCTCCCCAAATTTCGTTCTTCTAGTTTAAACCGTTCGTTGGCAGTAACAGTTTTAATTTTTAGGTTTCACTCTGTTTTCTCCTATATGGATAAGAAAAGTTGGAACTCTAAATCAAACACGGTTTGTGCTAGCTCTAGAAAACTTGACACAATAAAGTAGTTCCAAGTTCTATCTCTATGGTTTGTTTCCTATTGATGTATCCCTAAGCAGAAACCGGCGCAAATCACTTTCATGAAAGGGGTTGCCAAGCTTCTAAAAAACTAGGAGTTTCCTGAAATCTCAGCACACATTTTTTCACCCAATCTTGATGACACTTTCAGGTAATGATCAGTACTCCAATCCCACATGGCTAACCAAATTTCGTTCTTCTAGGTTAAACCGTTCGTTGGCTGTAACAGTTTTAAATTTTAGGTTTCACTCTGTTTTCTCCTATATGGATACGAATAGTTGGAACTCTAAATCAAACACGGTTTGTGCTAGCTCTTTTAAACTTGACACAATAAAGTAGTTCCAAGTTCTATCTCTATGGTTTGTTTCCTATTGATGTAGCCCTAAGCAGAGACCTACGCAAATCACTTCAATGGAAAGGGGTTGCCAAGCTTCCAAAAAACTACGAGTTTCCTGAAATCTCAGCACACGTTTTTTCACCCATCTTGATGACACTTTCAGGTAATGATCAGTAGCCCAATCCCACTTGGCTGACCAAATTTCGTTCTTCTAGGTTAAACCGTTCTTTAGCTGTAACAGTTTTAATTTTTAGGTTTTACTCTGTTTTCTCCTATATGGATACATATAGTTGGAACACTAAATCAAACACGGTTTGTGCTAGCTCTTTGAAACTTGACACAATAAAGTAGTTCCAAGGTCTATCTCTATGGTTTGTTTCCTATTGATATAGCCCTAAGCAGAGACCGGCGCAAATCACTTCTATGGAAAGGGGTTGCCAAGGTTTCAAAAAACTACGAGTTCCTGAAATCTCAGCACACATTTTTTCACCCTAAGTTGATGACACTTTCAGATAAGAATCAGTACCCCAATCCCACTTGGCTCACCAAATTTCGTTCTTCTAGGTTAAACCGTGCGTTGGCAGTAACAGTTTTAATTTTTAGGTTTCACTCTGTTTTCTCCTATATGGATACATATAGTTGGAACTCTAAATCAAACACGGTTTGTGCTAGTTCTTTGAAACTTGACACAATAAATTAGTTCCAAGATCTATCTCTACGGTTTGTTTCCTATTGATGTAGCCCTAAGCAGTGATCAGCACAAATCACTTTCATAGAAAGGGGTTGACAAGCTTCAAAAAAACAACGAGTTTCCTGAAATCTCAGCACACATTTTTTCACCCAATCTTGATGACACTTTCAGATAATGATCAGTACCCGAATCCCACTGGGCTCACCAAACTTCGTTCTTCTAGGTTAAACCGTTCGTTGGCAGTAAAGTATTAATTTTTAGGTTTCACTCTGTTTTCTCCTATATGGATACATATAGTTGGAACTCTAAATCAAACACGGTTTGTGCTAGTTCTTTGAAACTTGACACAATAAAGTAGTTCCAAGTTCTATCTCTACGGTTTGTTTCCTATTGATGTAGCCCTAAGCAGTGATCAGCACAAATCACTTTCATAGAAAGGGGTTGACAAGCTTCAAAAAAACAACGAGTTTCCTGAAATCTCAGCACACATTTTTTCACCCAATCTTGATGACACTTTCAGATAATGATCAGTACCCGAATCCCACTGTGCTCACCAAACTTCGTTCTTCTAGGTTAAACCGTTCGTTGGCAGTAAAGTTTTAATTTTTAGGTTTCACTCTGTTTTCTCCTATATGGATACATATATTTGGAACTCTAAATCAAACACGGATTGTGCTAGCTCTTTGAAACTTGACACAATAAAGTAGTTCCAAGTTCTAACACTATGGTTTGCTTCCTATTGATGTAGCCCTAAGCAGAGACTGGCGCAAATCACTTTCATGGAAAGGGGTTGCCAAGCTTCCAAAAAACTACGAGTTTCCTTAAATCTCAGCACACATTTTTTCACCCAATCTTGATGACACTTTCAGGTAATGATCAGTACCCCAATCCCACTTGGCTTATCAAATTTCGTTCTTCTAGGTTAAACCGTTCGTTGGCAGTAACAGTTTTAATTTTTAGGTTTCACTCAGTTTTCTCCTATATGGATACATGTAGTTGGAACTCTAAATCAAAGACGGTTTGTGCTAGCTCTTTGAAACTTCACACAATAAAGTGGTTCCAAGTCCTATCTCTATGCTTTGTTTCCTATTGATGTATTCCTAAGCAGAGACTTTCGCAAATCACTTTCATGGAAAGGGATTGCCAAGCTTCCAAAAAACTACGAGTTTCCTGAAATCTCAGCACACATTTTTTCACCCAATCTTGATGACACTTTCAGGTAATGATCAGTACCCCAATCCCAGTTGGCGCACCAAATTTCGTTCTTCTAGGTTAAACGGTTCCTTAGCAGTAACAGTTTTAATTTATAGGTTTTACTTTGTTTTCTCCTATATGGATACATGTAGTTGGAACTATGAATCAAACACGGTTTGTGCTATCTCTTTGAAAATTCACACAATAAAGTAGTTCCTAGTTCTTTCTCTATGGTTTGTTTTCTGTTGATGTAGCCCTAAACAGAGGCCGGCGAAAATCACTTTCATGGAAAGGGGTTGCCAAGCTTCCAAATACTATGAGTTTCCTGAAATCTCAGCACACATTTTTCACCCAAACTTGATGACACTTTCACGTAATGATCAGTACCCCAATCCTACTTGGCTCACCAAATTTCGTTCTTCTAGTTTAAACCGTTCGTTGGCAGTAACAGTTTTAATTTTTAGGTTTCACTCTGTTTTCTCCTATATGGATATATGTAGTTGGAACTCTAAATCAAACACGGTTTGTGCTAGCTCTTTGAAACTTGGCACAATAAAGTAGTTCCAAGTTCTATCTCTATGGTTTGTTTCCTATTGATGTAGCCCTAAGCAGAGACTGGCGCAAATCACTTTCATGGAATGGGGTTTTCAAGCTTCCAAAAAACAACGAGTTTCCTGAAATCTCAGCACACATTTTTCAACCAAACTTGATGACACTTTCAGGTTATGATCAGTACGCCAATCCCACTTGGCTCACCAAATTTCGTTCTTCTAGGTTAAACCGTTCGTTGGCAGTAACAGTTTTAATTTTTAGGTTTCACTCTGTTTTCTCCTATATGGATACATGTAGTTGGAACTCTAAATCAAACACGGTTTGTACTAGCTCTTTGAAACTTGACACAATAAAGTGGTTCCAAGTCCTATCTCTATGCTTTGTTTCTTATTGATGTATTCCTAAGCAGAGACTTTCGCAAATCACTTTCATGGAAAGGGATTGCCAAGATTCCAAAAAACTACGAGTTTCCTGAAATGTCAGCACACTTTTTTTCACCCAAACTTGATGACACTTTCAGGTAATGATCAGTACTCCAATCCCACTTGGCGCACCAAATTTCGTTCTTCTAGGTTAAACCGTTCCTTGGCAGTAACAGTTTTAATTTTTAGGTTTCACTCTGTTTTCTCCGATATGGATACATATAGTTGGAACCCTAAATTAAACAAGGTTTGTGCTAGCTCTTTGAAACTTGACACAATAATGCAGTTCCAAGTACTATCTCTATGGTTTCTTTTTTATTGATGTAGCCGTAAGCAGAGACCGGCGAAATCTCTTTCATGGAAAGGGGTTGCCAAGCTTCCAAAAAACTACGAGTTTCCTGAAATCTCAGCACACATTTTTTCACCCAAACTTGATGACACTTTCAGGTAATGATCAGTACCCCAATCCCACTTGCCTCACCAAATTTCGTTCTTCTAGGTTAAACTGTTCGTTGGCAGTATCAGGTTTAATTTTTAGGTTTCACTCTGTTTTCTCCTATATGGATACATGTATTTGGAACTCTAAATCAAACACGGTTTGTGCTAGCTCTTTGAAACTTGACACAATAAAGTCGTTCCAAGTTGTATCTCTATGGTTTCTTTCCTATGTATGTAGCCCTAAGCAGAGACCGGCACAAATCACTTTCATGGAAAGTTGTTGCCAAGCTTCCAAAAAACTACGAGTATCCTGAAATCTCAGCACACATTTTTTCACCCAATTTGGATGACACATTCAGGGAATGATCAATACCCCAATCCTACTTGGCTCACCAAATTTCGTTCTTCTAGGTTAAACCGTTCGTTGGCAGTATCAGTTTTAATTTTTAGGTTTCACTCTGTTTTCTCCTATATGGATACATGTAGTTGGAAGTCTAAATCAAAGACGGTTTGTGCTAGCTCTTTGAAACTTCACACAATAAAGTGGTTCCAAGTCCTATCTCTATGCTTTTTTTCCTATTGATGTATTCCTAAGCAGAGACTTGCGCAAATCACTTTCATGGAAAGGGATTGCCAAGCTTCCAAAAAACTACGAGTTTCCTGAAATCTCAGCACACATTTTTTCACCCAATCTTGATGACACTTTCAGGTACTGATCAGTACCCCAATCCCACTTGGCGCACCAAATTTCGTTCTCCTAGGTTAAACCGTTCCTTGGCAGTAACATTTTAAATTTTTAGGTTTCACTCTGTTTTCTCCTATATGGATACATATAGTTGGAACTATAAATCAAACATGGTTTGTGCTATCTCTTTGAAACTTGACACAATAAAGTAGTTCCTAGTTCTATCTCTATGGTTTTTTTTCTATTGATGTAGCCCCAAGCAGAGGCCGGCGCAAATCTCTTTCATGGAAAGGGTTTGCCAAGCTTCCAAAAAACTACGAGTTTCCTGAAATCTCAGCACACATTTTTCACCCAAACTTGATGACACTTTCAGGTAATGATCAGTACCCCAATCCCACTTGGCTCACCAAATTTCATTCTACTAGGTTAAACCGTTCATTGGCAGTAACAGTTTAAATTTTTAGGTTTCACTCTGTTTTCTCCTATATGGATATATGTAGTTGGAACTCTAAATCAAACACGGTTTCTGCTAGCTCTTTGAAACTTGGCACAATAAAGTAGTTCCAAGTTCTATCTCTATGGTTTGTTTCCTATTGATGTAGCCCTAAGCAGAGACTGGCGCAAATCACTTTCATAAAATGGGGTTCCCAAGCTTCTAAAAAACTATGAGTTTCTTGAAATCTCAGCACAAATTTTTTCAACCAAACTTGATGACACTTTCAGGTTATGATCAGTACGCCAATCCCACTTGGCTCACCAAATTTCGTTCTTCTAGGTTAATCCGTTCGTTGGCAGTAACAGTTTTAATTTTTATGTTTCACTCTGTTTTCTCCTATATGGATACATGTAGTTCGAACTCTAAATCAAACACGGTTTGTGCTAGCTCTTTGAAACTTGACACAATAAAGTAGTTCAAATTCTATCTCTATGGTTTCTTTCCTATTGATGAAGCCCTAAGTAGAGGCTGGCGCAAATCACTTTCATGGAAAGGGGTTGCCAAGCTTCCAAAAAACTACGAGGTTCCTGAAATCTCAGCACAATTTTTTTCACCCAAACTTGATGACACTTTCAGGTAATGATCAGTACCCCAATCCCACTTGGCTCACCAAATTTCATTCTACTAGGTTAAACCGTTCGTTGGCAGTAACAGTTTTAATTTTTAGGTTTCACTCTGTTTTCTCCTATATGGATACATGTAGTTGGAACTCTAAATCAAACACGGTTTGTGCTAGCTCTTGGAAACTTCAGACAATAAAGTAGTTCCAAGTTATATCTCTATGGTTTGTTTCTTATTGATGTAGCCCTAAGCAGAGAAGGGCGCAAATCACTTTCATGGAAAGGGGTTGCCAAGCTTCCAAAAAACTATGAGTTTCCTGAAATCTCAGCACACATTTTTTCACCCAAACATGATGACACTTTCAGGTAATGATCATTACACCAATCCCACTTGGCTCACCAAATTTCCTTCTTCTAAGTTAAACCGTTCGTTGGCAGTAACAGTTTTAATTTTTAGGTTTCACTCTGTTTTCTCCTATATGGATACATGTATTTGGAACTCTAAATCAAACACAGTTTGGGCTAACTCTTTGAAACTTGACACAATAAAGTAGTTCCAAGTCCTATCTCTATGCTTTGTTTCCTATTGATGTATTCCTAAGCAGAGACTTGCGCAAATCACTTTCATGGAAAGGGATTGCCCAGCTTCCAAAAAACTACGTGATTCCTGAAATCTCAGCACACATTTTTTCACCCACACTTGATGACACTTTCAGGTAATGATCAGTACCCCAATCCCACTTGGCTCACCAAATTTCGTTCTTCTAGGTTAAACCGTTCGTTGGCAGTAACAGTTTTAATTTTTAGGTTTCACTCTGTTTTCTCCTATATGGATACATGTACTTGGAACTCTAAATCAAACATGGTTTGTGCTAGCTCTTTGAAACTTGACACAATAAAATAGTTCCAAGTCCCTTCTCTATGGTTTTTTTTCTTATTGATTTATTCCTAAGCAGAGACTTGTGCAAATCACTTTCATGGAAAGGGATTGCCAAGCTTCCAAAAAACTACGGGTTTCCTGAAATCTCAGCACATATTTTTTCACCCAATCTTGATGACACTCAGGTAATGATCAGTACCCCAATCTCAATTGGCGCACCAAATTTCGTTCTTCTAGGTTAAACCGTTCCTTGCAGTAACAGTTTTAATTTTTAGGTTTCACTCTGCTTTCTCCTATATGGATACATATAGGTGGAACCCTAAATCAAACACGGTTTGTGCTAGCTCTTTGAAACTTGACACAATAATGCACTTCTAAGTTCTATATCTATGGTTTCTTTCCTATTGATGTAGCCCTAAGCAGAGACTGGCTCAAATCACTTTCATGGAAAGGGGTTGCAAAGCTTCCAAAAAACTATGAGTTTTCTGAAATCTCAGCACACGTTTTTTCACCCAATCTTAATTACACTTTCAGGTAATGATCAGTACCCCAATCCAACTTGGCTTACCAAAATTCCTTCTTCTAGGTTAAACCGTTCCTTGGCAGTAACAGTTTTAATTTTTAGGTTTCACTCTGTTTTCTCCTATATGGATACATGTAGTTGGAATCCTAAATCAAACACGGTTTGTGCTAGCTCTTTGAAACTTGACAAAATAATGTAGTTCCAAGTTCTATCTCTATGGTTTGTTTCCTATTGATGTAGCGCTAAGCAGAGACCGGAGAAATCACTTTCATGGAAAGGGTTGCCAAGCTTCCAAAAAACTAAGAGTTTCCTGAAATCTCAGCACACATTTTTTCACCCAATCTTGATGACACATTCAGGTAATGATCAGTACCCAATCCAACTTGGCTCACCAAATTTCATCCTTCTATGTTAAACCGATCGTTGGCAGTAACAGTTTCAATTTTTAGGTTTCACTCTGTTTTCTCCTATATGGATACATGTAGTTGGAACTCTAAATCAAACACGGTTTGTGCTAGCTCTTTGAAACTTGACACAATAATGTAGTTCCAAGTTCTATCTCTATGGATTGTTTCCTATTGATGTAGCCCTAAGCAGATAATGGCGGAAATAACTTTCATGGAAAGGGGTTGCCAAGCTTCCAAAAAACTACGAGTTTCCTGAAATCTCAGCACACATTTTTTCAACCAATCTGGATGACACTTTCAATTAATGATCAGTACCGCAATCCCACTTGACTCACCAAATTTTGTTCTTCTAGGTTAAACAGTTCGTAGGCAGTAACAGTTTTAATTTTTAGGTTTCACTCTGTTTTCTCCTATATGGATACATGTAGTTGGAACTCTAAATCAAACACGGTTTGGACTAGCTCTTGAAAACTTGAAACAATATAGTAGTTCCAAGTTCTATCTCTATGGTTTGTTTCCTATTGATGTAGCCCTAAGCAGAGACCGGCACAAATCTCTTTCATGGAAAGGTGTTGCCAGGCTTCCATAAAACTACGTGTTTCCTGAAATCTCAGCACACATTTTTTCACCCAATCTTGATGAATATTTCAGGTAATGATCAGTACCCCAATCTCACTTGGCTCACCAAATTTCATTGTTCTCGGTTAAACCATTCATTGGCAGTAACAGTTTTAATTTTTAGGTTTCACTCTGTTTTCTCCTATATGGATACATGTATTTGGAACTCTAAATCAAACACGGTTTGTGCTAGCTCTTGAAAACTGGACACAATAAAGTAGTTCCAAGTTCTATCTCTATGGTTTGTTTCCTATTGATGTAGCCCTAAGCAGAGACTTGCGCAAATCACTTTAATGGAAAGGGGTTGCCAAGCTTCCAAAAAACTACGAGTTTCCTCAAATCTCAGCACACATTTTTTCACCCAATCTTGATGACACTTTCAGGTAATGATCAGTACCCCAATCCCACTTGGCTCACAAAATTTCGTTCTTCTAGGTTAAACCGTTCGTTGGCAGTATCAGTTTTAATTTTTAGGTTTTACTCTGTTTTCTCCTATATGGATACATGTAGTTGGAACTCTAAATAAAACACGGTTTGTGCTAGCTCTTGAAAACTTGACACAACAAAGTAGTTCCAAGTTCTATCACTATGATTTGTTTCCTATTGATGTAGCCCTAAGCAGAGAGCGGCGCAAATCACTTTCATGGAAAGGGGTTGCCAAGCTTCCAAAAAACTACGAGTTTTCTGAAATCTCAGCACACATTTTTTCACCCAATCTTGATGACTCTTTCAGGTAATGATCAGTACCCCAATCCCACTTGGCTCACCAAATTTCGTTCTTCTAGGTTAAAGGGTTCATTGGCAGTAACAGTTTTAATTTTTAGGTTTCACTCTGTTTTCTCCTATATGGATACATGTAGTTGGAACTCTAAATCAAACACGGTTTGTGCGAGCTCTTTGAAACTTGACACAATAAAGTAGTTCCAAGTTCTATCTCTATGGTTTGTTTCCTATTGATGTAGCCCTAAGCAGAGACCGGCACAAATCACTTTCATGGAAAGGGGTAGCCAAGCTTCCAAAAAACTACGAGTTTCCTGAAATCTCAGCACACATTTTTTCACCCAATCTTGATGACCCTTTCAGGAAATGATCAGGACCCCAATCCCACTTGGCTCACCAATTTTCGTTCTTGTATGTTAAACCATTCGTTGGCAGTAACAGTTTTAATTTTTAGGTTACACTCTGTTTTCTCCTATATGGATACATGTAGTTGGAACTCTAAATCAAACACAGTTTGTGCTAGCTCTTTGAAACTTGACACAATAAAGTAGTTCCAAGTTCTATCTCTATGGTTTGTTTCCTATTGATGTAGCCCTAAGCAGAGACTGGCGCAAATCACTATCATGGAAAGGGGTTGCCAAGCTTCCAAAAAACTACGAGTTTCCTGAAATCTAAGCACACCTTTTTTCACCCAATCTTGATTACACTTTCAGATAATGATCAGTAAGCCAATCCCACTTGGCTCACCAAATTTCATTCTTCTAGGTTAAACTGTTCGTTGGCAGTAAAGTTTTAATTTTTAGGTTTCACTCTGTTTTCTCCTATATGGATACATGTATTTGGAACTCTAAATCAAAGATGGTTTGTGCTAGCTCTTTGAAAATTGACACAATAAAGCTGTTCCAAGTTATATCTCTATGGTTTGTTTCCTATTGATGTAGCCCTAAGCAGAGACCTGCGCAAATCACTCTCATTGATAGGGGTTGACAAGCTTCCAAAAAACCACGAGTTTTCTGAAATCCCAGCACACATTTTTTCACCCAATCTTGATTATACTTTCAGATAATGATCAGTAAGCCAATCCCACTTGGCTCACCAAATTTCGTTCTTCTAAGTTAAACCGTTCATTGGCAGTAAAGTTTTAATTTTTAGGTTTCACTCTGTTTTCTCCTATATGGATACATGTATTTGGAACTCTAAATCAAAGACGGTTTGTGCTAGCTCTTTGAAAATTGATACAATAAAGTAGTTCCAAGTTCTATCTCTACGTTTTTTTTCCTATTGATGTAGCCCTAAGCAGAGATCGGCGCAAATACTTTCATGGAAAGGGGTTGACAAGCTTCCAAAAAACCACGAGTTTCCTGAAATCTCAGCACACATTTCTTCACCCAATCTTGATGAGACTTTCAGGTAATGATCAGTACACCAATCCCACTTGGCTCACCAAATTTCGTTCTTCTAGGTTAATCCGTTCGTTGGCAGTAACAGTTTTAATTTTTAGGTTTCACTCTGTTTTCTCCTATATGTATACATGTACTTGGGACTCTAAATCAAAGACGGTTTGTGCTAGCTCTTTGAAACTTGACACAATAATGTAGTTCCAAGTTCATTCTCTATGGTTTGTTTCCTATTCATGTAGCCCTAATGAGAGACCGGGGTAAATCACTTTAATGGAAAGGGGTTGCCAAGCTTCCAAAAAACTACGAGTTTCCTGAAATCCCAGCACATATTTTTACACCCAATCTTGATGAGACTTTCAGGTAATGATCAGTACCCCAATCCCACTTGGCTCACCAAATTTCGTTCTTCTAGGTTAAACCATTCGTTGGCAGTAACAGTTTAAATATTTAGGCTTCACTCAGTTTTCTCCTAAATGGATACATATAGTTGGAACTCTAAATCAAAGACGGTTTGTGCTAGCTCTTTGAAAATTGACACAATAAATTAGTTCCAAGTTCTATCTCTACGGTTTTTTTTTCCTATTGATGTAGCCCTAAGCAGAGACCGGCGCAAATCACTTTCATGGAAAGGGTTGACAAGCTTCCAAAAAACCACGAGTTTCCTGAAATCTCAGCACACATTTTTTCACCCAATCTTGACGACACTTTCAGATAATGATCAGTACCCCAATCCCACTTGGCTCCCCAAATTTCGTTCTTCTAGTTTAAACCGTTCGTTGGCAGTAACAGTTTTAATTTTTAGGTTTCACTCTGTTTTCTCCTATATGGATAAGAAAAGTTGGAACTCTAAATCAAACATGGTTTGTGCTAGCTCTAGAAAACTTGACACAATAAAGTAGTTCCAAGTTCTATCTCTATGGTTTGTTTCCTATTGATGTATCCCTAAGCAGAAACCGGCGCAAATCACTTTCATGAAAGGGGTTGCCAAGCTTCTAAAAAACTAGGAGTTTCCTGAAATCTCAGCACACATTTTTTCACCCAATCTTGATGACACTTTCAGGTAATGATCAGTACTCCAATCCCACATGGCTAACCAAATTTCGTTCTTCTAGGTTAAACCGTTCGTTGGCTGTAACAGTTTTAAATTTTAGGTTTCACTCTGTTTTCTCCTATATGGATACGAATAGTTGGAACTCTAAATCAAACACGGTTTGTGCTAGCTCTTTTAAACTTGACACAATAAAGTAGTTCCAAGTTCTATCTCTATGGTTTGTTTCCTATTGATGTAGCCCTAAGCAGAGACCTACGCAAATCACTTCAATGGAAAGGGGTTGCCAAGCTTCCAAAAAACTACGAGTTTCCTGAAATCTCAGCACACGTTTTTTCACCCATCTTGATGACACTTTCAGGTAATGATCAGTAGCCCAATCCCACTTGGCTGACCAAATTTCGTTCTTCTAGGTTAAACCGTTCTTTAGCTGTAACAGTTTTAATTTTTAGGTTTTACTCTGTTTTCTCCTATATGGATACATATAGTTGGAACACTAAATCAAACACGGTTTGTGCTAGCTCTTTGAAACTTGACACAATAAAGTAGTTCCAAGGTCTATCTCTATGGTTTGTTTCCTATTGATATAGCCCTAAGCAGAGACCGGCGCAAATCACTTCTATGGAAAGGGGTTGCCAAGGTTTCAAAAAACTACGAGTTCCTGAAATCTCAGCACACATTTTTTCACCCTAAGTTGATGACACTTTCAGATAAGAATCAGTACCCCAATCCCACTTGGCTCACCAAATTTCGTTCTTCTAGGTTAAACCGTGCGTTGGCAGTAACAGTTTTAATTTTTAGGTTTCACTCTGTTTTCTCCTATATGGATACATATAGTTGGAACTCTAAATCAAACACGGTTTGTGCTAGTTCTTTGAAACTTGACACAATAAATTAGTTCCAAGATCTATCTCTACGGTTTGTTTCCTATTGATGTAGCCCTAAGCAGTGATCAGCACAAATCACTTTCATAGAAAGGGGTTGACAAGCTTCAAAAAAACAACGAGTTTCCTGAAATCTCAGCACACATTTTTTCACCCAATCTTGATGACACTTTCAGATAATGATCAGTACCCGAATCCCACTGGGCTCACCAAACTTCGTTCTTCTAGGTTAAACCGTTCGTTGGCAGTAAAGTTTTAATTTTTAGGTTTCACTCTGTTTTCTCCTATATGGATACATATAGTTGGAACTCTAAATCAAACACGGTTTGTGCTAGTTCTTTGAAACTTGACACAATAAAGTAGTTCCAAGTTCTATCTCTACGGTTTGTTTCCTATTGATGTAGCCCTAAGCAGTGATCAGCACAAATCACTTTCATAGAAAGGGGTTGACAAGCTTCAAAAAAACAACGAGTTTCCTGAAATCTCAGCACACATTTTTTCACCCAATCTTGATGACACTTTCAGATAATGATCAGTACCCGAATCCCACTGTGCTCACCAAACTTCGTTCTTCTAGGTTAAACCGTTCGTTGGCAGTAAAGTTTTAATTTTTAGGTTTCACTCTGTTTTCTCCTATATGGATACATATATTTGGAACTCTAAATCAAACACGGATTGTGCTAGCTCTTTGAAACTTGACACAATAAAGTAGTTCCAAGTTCTAACACTATGGTTTGCTTCCTATTGATGTAGCCCTAAGCAGAGACTGGCGCAAATCACTTTCATGGAAAGGGGTTGCCAAGCTTCCAAAAAACTACGAGTTTCCTTAAATCTCAGCACACATTTTTTCACCCAATCTTGATGACACTTTCAGGTAATGATCAGTACCCCAATCCCACTTGGCTTATCAAATTTCGTTCTTCTAGGTTAAACCGTTCGTTGGCAGTAACAGTTTTAATTTTTAGGTTTCACTCAGTTTTCTCCTATATGGATACATGTAGTTGGAACTCTAAATCAAAGACGGTTTGTGCTAGCTCTTTGAAACTTCACACAATAAAGTGGTTCCAAGTCCTATCTCTATGCTTTGTTTCCTATTGATGTATTCCTAAGCAGAGACTTTCGCAAATCACTTTCATGGAAAGGGATTGCCAAGCTTCCAAAAAACTACGAGTTTCCTGAAATCTCAGCACACATTTTTTCACCCAATCTTGATGACACTTTCAGGTAATGATCAGTACCCCAATCCCAGTTGGCGCACCAAATTTCGTTCTTCTAGGTTAAACCGTTCCTTAGCAGTAACAGTTTTAATTTATAGGTTTTACTTTGTTTTCTCCTATATGGATACATGTAGTTGGAACTATGAATCAAACACGGTTTGTGCTATCTCTTTGAAAATTCACACAATAAAGTAGTTCCTAGTTCTTTCTCTATGGTTTGTTTTCTGTTGATGTAGCCCTAAACAGAGGCCGGCGAAAATCACTTTCATGGAAAGGGGTTGCCAAGCTTCCAAATACTATGAGTTTCCTGAAATCTCAGCACACATTTTTCACCCAAACTTGATGACACTTTCACGTAATGATCAGTACCCCAATCCTACTTGGCTCACCAAATTTCGTTCTTCTAGTTTAAACCGTTCGTTGGCAGTAACAGTTTTAATTTTTAGGTTTCACTCTGTTTTCTCCTATATGGATATATGTAGTTGGAACTCTAAATCAAACACGGTTTGTGCTAGCTCTTTGAAACTTGGCACAATAAAGTAGTTCCAAGTTCTATCTCTATGGTTTGTTTCCTATTGATGTAGCCCTAAGCAGAGACTGGCGCAAATCACTTTCATGGAATGGGGTTTTCAAGCTTCCAAAAAACAACGGGTTTCCTGAAATCTCAGCACACATTTTTCAACCAAACTTGATGACACTTTCAGGTTATGATCAGTACGCCAATCCCACTTGACTCACCAAATTTCGTTCTTCTAGGTTAAACCGTTCGTTGGCAGTAACAGTTTTAATTTTTAGGTTTCACTCTGTTTTCTCCTATATGGATACATGTAGTTGGAACTCTAAATCAAACACGGTTTGTACTAGCTCTTTGAAACTTGACACAATAAAGTGGTTCCAAGTCCTATCTCTATGCTTTGTTTCTTATTGATGTATTCCTAAGCAGAGACTTTCGCAAATCACTTTCATGGAAAGGGATTGCCAAGATTCCAAAAAACTACGAGTTTCCTGAAATGTCAGCACACTTTTTTTCACCCAAACTTGATGACACTTTCAGGTAATGATCAGTACTCCAATCCCACTTGGCGCACCAAATTTCGTTCTTCTAGGTTAAACCGTTCCTTGGCAGTAACAGTTTTAATTTTTAGGTTTCACTCTGTTTTCTCCGATATGGATACATATAGTTGGAACCCTAAATTAAACAAGGTTTGTGCTAGCTCTTTGAAACTTGACACAATAATGCAGTTCCAAGTACTATCTCTATGGTTTCTTTTTTATTGATGTAGCCGTAAGCAGAGACCGGCGAAATCTCTTTCATGGAAAGTTGTTGCCAAGCTTCCAAAAAACTACGAGTTTCCTGAAATCTCAGCACACATTTTTTCACCCAATTTGGATGACACATTCAGGTAATGATCAATACCCCAATCCTACTTGGCTCACCAAATTTCGTTCTTCTAGGTTAAACCGTTCGTTGGCAGTATCAGTTTTAATTTTTAGGTTTCACTCTGTTTTCTCCTATATGGATACATGTAGTTGGAAGTCTAAATCAAAGACGGTTTGTGCTAGCTCTTTGAAACTTCACACAATAAAGTGGTTCCAAGTCCTATCTCTATGCTTTTTTTCCTATTGATGTATTCCTAAGCAGAGACTTGCGCAAATCACTTTCATGGAAAGGGATTGCCAAGCTTCCAAAAAACTAAGAGTTTCCTGAAATCTCAGCACACATTTTTTCACCCAATCTTGATGACACTTTCAGGTACTGATCAGTACCCCAATCCCACTTGGCGCACCAAATTTCGTTCTCCTAGGTTAAACCGTTCCTTGGCAGTAACATTTTAAATTTTTAGGTTTCACTCTGTTTTCTCCTATATGGATACATATAGTTGGAACTATAAATCAAACATGGTTTGTGCTATCTCTTTGAAACTTGACACAATAAAGTAGTTCCTAGTTCTATCTCTATGGTTTTTTTTCTATTGATGTAGCCCCAAGCAGAGGCCGGCGCAAATCTCTTTCATGGAAAGGGTTTGCCAAGCTTCCAAAAAACTACGAGTTTCCTGAAATCTCAGCACACATTTTTCACCCAAACTTGATGACACTTTCAGGTAATGATCAGTACCCCAATCCCACTTGGCTCACCAAATTTCATTCTACTAGGTTAAACCGTTCATTGGCAGTAACAGTTTTAATTTTTATGTTTCACTCTGTTTTCTCCTATATGGATACATGTAGTTCGAACTCTAAATCAAACACGGTTTGTGCTAGCTCTTTGAAACTTGACACAATAAAGTAGTTCAAATTCTATCTCTATGGTTTCTTTCCTATTGATGAAGCCCTAAGTAGAGGCTGGCGCAAATCACTTTCATGGAAAGGGGTTGCCAAGCTTCCAAAAAACTACGAGGTTCCTGAAATCTCAGCACAATTTTTTTCACCCAAACTTGATGACACTTTCAGGTAATGATCAGTACCCCAATCCCACTTGGCTCACCAAATTTCATTCTACTAGGTTAAACCGTTCGTTGGCAGTAACAGTTTTAATTTTTAGGTTTCACTCTGTTTTCTCCTATATGGATACATGTAGTTGGAACTCTAAATCAAACACGGTTTGTGCTAGCTCTTGGAAACTTCACACAATAAAGTAGTTCCAAGTTATATCTCTATGGTTTGTTTCTTATTGATGTAGCCCTAAGCAGAGAAGGGCGCAAATCACTTTCATGGAAAGGGGTTGCCAAGCTTCCAAAAAACTATGAGTTTCCTGAAATCTCAGCACACATTTTTTCACCCAAACATGATGACACTTTCAGGTAATGATCATTACACCAATCCCACTTGGCTCACCAAATTTCCTTCTTCTAGGTTAAACCGTTCGTTGGCAGTAACAGTTTTAATTTTTAGGTTTCACTCTGTTTTCTCCTATATGGATACATGTATTTGGAACTCTAAATCAAACACAGTTTGGGCTAGCTCTTTGAAACTTGACACAATAAAGTAGTTCCAAGTCCTATCTCTATGCTTTGTTTCCTATTGATGTATTCCTAAGCAGAGACTTGCGCAAATCACTTTCATGGAAAGGGATTGCCCAGCTTCCAAAAAACTACGTGATTCCTGAAATCTCAGCACACATTTTTTCACCCACACTTGATGACACTTTCAGGTAATGATCAGTACCTCAATCCCACTTGGCTCACCAAATTTCGTTCTTCTAGGTTAAACCGTTCGTTGGCAGTAACAGTTTTAATTTTTAGGTTTCACTCTGTTTTCTCCTATATGGATACATGTAGTTGTAACTCTAAATCAAACACGGTTTGTGCTAGCTCTTGGAAACTTGACACAATAAAGTAGTTCCAAGTTCTATCTCTATGGTTTGTTTCTTACTGATGTAGCCCTAAGCAGAGAAGGGCGCAAATCACTTTCATGGAAAGGGGTTGCCAAGCTTCCAAAAAACTACGGGTTTCCTGAAATCTCAGCACACATTTTTTCACCCAATCTTGATGACACTTTCAGGTAATGATCAGTACGCCAATCCCATTTGGCTCACCAAATTTCGTTCTTCTAGGTTAAACCATTCGTTGGCTATAACAGTTTTAATTTTTAGGTTTCACTCTGTTTTCTCCTATATGGATACATGTAGTTGGAACTCTAAATCAAACACGGTTTGTGCTAGCTCTTTGAAACTTGACACAATAAAGTCGTTGCAAGTTCTATGTCTATGGTTTCTTTCCTATTGATGTAGCCCTAAGCAGAGGCCAGCGCAAATCACTTTCATGGAAAGTGGTTGCCAAGCTTCCAAAAAAATACGAATTTCCTGAAATCTCAGCACACATTTTTTCAACCAATCTTGATGACACTTTCAGGTAATGATCAGTACCCAAATCCCACTTGGTTCACCAAATTTCGTTCTTCTAGGTTAAATTGTTCGTTGGCAGTATCAGTTTTAATTTTTAGGTTTCACTCTGTTTTCTCCTATATGGATACATGTAGTTGGGACTCTAAATCAAACACGGTTTGTGCTAGCTTTTTGAAACATGACACAATAAAGTAGTTCCAAGTTCTATCTCTATGGTTTGTTTGCTATTGATGTAGCCCTAAGCAGAGACTGGCGCAAATCACTTTCATGTAAACGGGTTGCCAAGCTTCCAAAAAACTACGAGATTCCTGAAATCTCAGCACACATTTTTTCACCCAAACTTGATGACACTTTCAGGTAATGATCAGTACCCCAATCCCACTTGGCTCACCAAATTTCGTTCTTCTAGGTTAATCCGTTCGTTGGCAGTAACAGTTTTAATTTTTATGTTTCACTCTGTTTTCTCCTATATGGATACATGTAGTTCGAACTCTAAATCAAACACGGTTTGTGCTAGCTCTTTGAAACTTGACACAATAAAGTAGTTCAAATTCTATCTCTATGGTTTCTTTCCTATTGATGAAGCCCTAAGTAGAGGCTGGCGCAAATCACTTTCATGGAAAGGGGTTGCCAAGCTTCCAAAAAACTACGAGGTTCCTGAAATCTCAGCACAATTTTTTTCACCCAATCTTGATGACACTTTCAGGTAATGATCAGTACCCCAATCCCACTTGGCGCACCAAATTTTGTTCTTCTAGTTTAAACCGTTCCTTGGCAGTAACAGTTTTAATTTTTAGGTTTCACTCTGCTTTCTCCTGTATGGATACATATAGGTGGAACCCTAAATAAAACACGGTTTGTGCTAGCTCTTTGAAACTTGACACAATAATGTAGTTCCAAGTTCTATCTCTATGGTTTGTTTCCTATTGATGTAGTGCTAAGCAGAGACCGGCGAAATCACTTTCATGGAAAGGGGTTGCCAAGCTTCCAAAAACTACGAGTTTCCTGAAATCTCAGCACACATTTTTTCACCCAATCTTGATGACACTTTCAGGTAATGATCAGTACGCCAATCCCACTTGGCTCACCAAATTTCGTTCTTCTAGGTTAAACCGTTCGTAGGCAGTAACAGTTTTAATTTTTAGGTTTCACTCTGTTTTCTCCTATATGGATACATGTAGTTGGAACTCTAAATCAAACACGGTTTGTGCTAGCTCTTTAAAATTTGACACAATAAAGTGGTTCCAAGTTCCATCTCTATGGTTTGTTTCCTATTGATGTAGCCCTAAGCAGAGACTGCCGCAAATCACTATCATGGAAAGGGTTTGCCAAGCTTCCAAAAAAATACGAGTTTCCTGAAATCTCAGCACACATTTTTTCACCCAATCTTGATGACACTTTCAGGTAATTATCAGTATCCCAATTCCACTTGGCTCACCAAATTTCGTTCATCTAGGTGAAACCATTCGTTGGCTATAACAGTTTTAATTTTTAGGTTTCACTCTGTTTTCTCCTATATGGATACATGTAGTTGGGACTCTAAATCAAACACGGTTTGTGCTAGCTCTTTGAAACATGACACAATAAAGTAGTTCCAAGTTCTATCTCTATAGTTTGTTTCTTATTGATGTAGCCCTAAGCAGAGAAGGGCGCAAATCACTTTCATGAAAAGTGTTGCCAAGCTTCCAAAAAACTATGAGTTTCCTGAAATCTCAGCACACATTTTTTCACCCAATCATGATGACACTTTCAGGTAATGATCAGTACCCCAATCCCACTTGCTCACCAAATTTTGTTCTTCTAGGTTAAACCCTTCGTTGGCAGTAACAGTTTTAATTTTCAGGTTTCAGTCTGTTTTCTCCTATATGGATACATGTAGTTGGAACTCTAAATCAAACACGGTTTGTGCTACCTTTTGAAAACTTGACACAATAAATTAGTTCCAAGTTCTATCTCTATGGTTTGTTTCCTATTGATGTAGCCCTAAGCAGAGACTGGAGCAAATCACTTTCAGGGAAAGGGTTTGCCAAGCTTCCAAAAAACTACAAGTTTCCCGAAATCTCAGCACACATTTTTTCACCCAATCTTGATGACACTTTCAGGTAATGATCAGTAACCCAATCCCACTTGGCTCAACAAATTTCGTTCTTCTAGGTTAAACCGTAGGTTGGCAGTAACAGTTTTAAATTTTAGGTTTCACTCTGTTTTCTCCTATATGGATACATGTAGTTGGAACGCTAAATCAAACACGGTTTGTGCTAGCTCTTTGAAATTAGACACAATAAAGTAGTTCCAAGTTCTAACTCTATGGTTTGTTTCCTATTGATGTAGCCCTAAACAGAGACTGGCGCAAATCACTTTCATGGAAAGGGGTTGCCAAACTTCCAAAAAACTACGAGTTTCCTGAAATCTCAGCACACATTTTTTCACCCAATCTTGATGACACTTCCAGGTAATGATCAGTACCCCAATCCCAATTGGCACCCTAAATTTCGTTCGTCTAGGTTTAACCGTTCGTTGGCAGTAACAGTTTTAATTTTTAGGTTTCACTCTGTTTTCTCCTATATGGATACATGTAGTTGGAACTCTAAATCAAACACGGTATGTGCTAGCTCTTGAAAACTTGACACAATAATGTAGTTCAAATTTCTATCCCTATGGATAGTTTCCTATTGATATACCCTAAGCCGAGACCGGCGCAAATCACTTTCATGGAAAGGGGTTGCCAAGCTTCCAAAAAACTACGAGTTTCCTGAAATCTCAGCACACATTTTTTCACCCAATCATGATGACACTTTCAGGTAATGATCAGTACCCCAATCCCACTTGCTCACCAAATTTAGTTCTTCTAGGTTAAACCCTTCGTTGGCAGTAACAGTTTTAATTTTTAGGTTTCACTCTGTTTTCTCCTATATGGATACATGTATTTGGAACTCTAAATCAAACACGGTTTGTGCTACCTCTTGAAAACTTGACACAATAAATTAGTACCAAGTTCTATCTCTATTGTTTGTTTCCTATTGATGTAGCCCTAAGCAGAGACTGGAGCAAATCACTTTCATGGAAAGGGTTTGCAAAGCTTCCAAAAAACTTCAAGTTTCCTGAAATCTCAGCACACATTTTTTCACCCAAACTTGATGACACTTTCAGTTAATGATCAGTACCCCAATCCCACTTGGCTCACCAAATTTCATTCTTCTAGGATAAACCGTTCTTTGGCAGTAACAGTTTTAATTTTTAGTTTTCACTCTGTTTTCTCTTATATGGATACATGTAGTTGGAACTCTAAATGAAACACGGTTTGTGCTAGCTCTTGGAAACTTGACACACTAAAGTAGTTCCAAGTTCTACCTCTATGATTTGTTTCCTATTGATGTAGCCCTAAGCAGAGACTTGCGCAAATCACTTTCATGGAAAGGGGTTGCCAAGCTTCCAAAAAACTACGAGTTTCCTGAAATCTCAGCACACATTTTTTACCCAATCTTGATGATACTTTCAGGTATTGATCAGTACCCCGTTCTCATGGCTCACCAAATTTCGTTCTTCTAGGTTAAACCGTTCGTTGGCAGTAACAGTTTTAATTTTTAGGTTTCACTCTTTTTCTCCTATATGGATACATGTAGTTGGAACTCTAAATCAAACACGGTTTGTGCTAGCTCTTTGAAATTTGACACAATAAAGTGGTTCCAAGTTCCATCTCTATGGTTTGTTTCCTATTGATGTAGCCCTAAGCAGAGACTGGCGCAAATCACTATCATGGAAAGGGTTTGCCAAGCTTCCAAAAAAATACGAGTTTTCTGAAATCTCAGCACACATTTTTTCACCCAATCTTGATGACACTTTCAGGTAATTATCAGTATCCCAATTCCACTTGGCTCACCAAATTTCGTTCATCTAGGTGAAACCGTTCGTTGGCAGTAACAGTTTTAATTTTTAGGTTTCACTCTGTTTTCTCCTATATGGATTCATGTAGTTGGAACTCTATATCAAACACGGATTGTGCTAGCTCTTTGAAACTTGACACAATAAAGTAGTTCCAAGTTCTATCTCTATGGTTTGTTTCCTATTGATGTAGCCCTAAGCAGAGACCGGCGAAATCACTTTCATGGAAAGGTTTGCCAAGCTTCCAAAAAACTACGAGTGTCCTGAAATCTCAGAACACATTTTTTCACCCAATCTGGATGACACTTTCAGGTAATGATCAGTACCCCAATCCCACTTGCTCACCAAATTTCGTTCTTCTAGGTTAAACCCTTAGTTGGCAGTAACAGTTTTAATTTTTAGGTTTCAGTCTGTTTTCTCCTATATGGATACATGTAGTTGGAATTCTAAATCAAACACGGTTTGTGCTACATCTTGAAAACTTGACACAATAAATTAGTTCCAAGTTCTATCTCTATGGTTTGTTTCCTATTGATGTAGCCCTAAGCAGAGACTGGCGCAAATCACTTTCATGGAATGGGGTTCCCAAGCTTCCAAAAAACTATGAGTTTCCTGAAATCTCAGCACACATTTTTTCACCCAATCTTGATGACACTTTCAGGTAATGATCAGTACCCCAATCCCACTTGGCACACCAAATTTCATTCTTCTAGTTTAAACCGTTCCTTGGCAGTAAGAGTTTAAATTTTAGGTTTCACTCTGTTTTCTCCTATATGGATACATATAATTGGAACCCTAAATCAAACAGGGTTTGTTCTAGCTCTTTGAAATTTGACACAATAAAGTGGTTCCAAGTTCCATCTCTATGGTTTGTTTCCTATTGATGTAGCCCTAAGCAGAGACTGGCGCAAATCAATAACATGGAAAGGGGTTGCCAAGATTTCAAAAACTACGAGTTTCCTGAAATCTCAGCACACATTTTTTCACACAATCTTGATGACACTTTCACGTAATGATCAGTACCCCAATCCCACTTGGTTCACCAAATTTCGTTCTTCTAGTTTAAAACGTTCATTGGCAGTAACAGTTTTAATTTTTAGGTTTCACTCTGTTTTCTCCTATATGGATACATGTTGTTGGACTCTAAATCAAACACGGTTTGTGCTACCTCTTGAAAACTTGACACAATAAATTAGTTCCAAGTTCTATCTCTATGGTTTGTTTCCTATTGATGTAGCCCTAAGCAGAGACTGGAGCAAATCACTTTCATGGAAAGGGTTTGCCAAGCTTCCAAAAAACTACGAGTTTCCTGAAATCTCAGCACACATTTTTTCACCCAATCATGATGACACTTTCAGGTAATGATCAGTACCCCAATCCCACTTGCTCACCAAATTTCGTTCTTCTAGGTTAAACCCTTAGTTGGCAGTAACAGTTTTAATTTTTAGGTTTCAGTCTGTTTTCTCCTATATGGATACATGTAGTTGGAACTCTAAATCAAACACGGTTTTTGCTACCTCTTGAAAACTTGACACAATAAATTAGTTCCAAGTTCTATCTCTATGGTTTGTTTCCTATTGATGTAGCCCTAAGCAGAGACTGGAGCAAATCACTTTCAGGGAAAGTGTTTGCCAAGCTTCCAAAAAACTACAAGTTTCCCGAAATCTCAGCACACATTTTTTCACCCAATCTTGATGACACTTTCAGGTAATGATCAGTACCCCAATCCCACTTGGCTCACCAAATTTCATCCTTCTAGGATAAACCATTCTTTGGCAGTAACAGTTTTAATTTTTAGTTTTCACTCTGTTTTCTCTTATATGGATACATGTAGTTGGAACTCTAAATGAAACACGGTTTGTGCTAGCTCTTGGAAACTTGACACACTAAAGTAGTTCCAAGTTCTACCTCTATGATTTGTTTCCTATTGATGTAGCCCTAAGCAGAGACTTGCGCAAATCACTTTCATGGAAAGGGGTTGCCAAGCTTCCAAAAAACTACGAGTTTCCTGAAATCTCAGGACACATTTTTTCACCCAATCTTGATGACACTTTCAGGTAATGATCAGTACCCCGTTCTCACTTGGCTCACCAAATTTCGTTCTTCTAGGTTAAACCATTCGTTGGCAGTAACAGTTTTAATTTTTAGGTTTCACTCTGTTTTCTCCTATATGGATACATGTAGTTGGAACTCTAAATCAAACACAGTTTGTGCTAGCTCTTTGAAACTTGACACAATAAGGTAGTTCCAAGTTCTATCTTTATGGCTTCTTTCCTATTGATGTAGCCCTAAGCAGAAACCGGCGCAAATCACTTTCAAGGAAAGGGGTTGCCAAACTTCTAAAAAACTACGAGTTTCCTGAAATCTCAGCACACATTTTTTCACTCAGTCTTGATGACACTTTCAGGTAATGATCAGTACCCCAATCCCACTTGGCTTACCAAATTTCGTTCTTCTAGGTTAAACCGTTCGTTGGCAGTAACAGTTTTAATTATTAGGTTTCACTATGTTTTCTCCTATATGGATACATGAAGTTGGAACTCTAAATCAAACACGGTTTGTGCTAGCTCTAGAAAACTTGACACAATAAAGTAGTTCCAAGTTCTATCTCTATGGTTTGTTTCCTATTGATGTATCCCTAAGCAGAATCCGGCGCAAATAACTTTCATGGAAAGGGGTTGCCAAGCTTCTAAAAAACTAGGAGTTTCCTGAAATCTCAGCACACATTTTTTCACCCAATCTTGATGACACTTTCAGGTAATGATCAGTACCCCAATCCCACTTGGCTCAACAAATTTCGTTCTTCTAGGTTAAACCGTAGGTTGGCAGTAAGAGTTTTAAATTTTAGGTTTCACTCTGTTTTCTCCTATATGGATACATGTAGTTGGAACGCTAAATCAAACACGGTTTGTGCTAGCTCTTTGAAATTAGACAAAATAAAGTAGTTCCAAGTTCTAACTCTATGGTTTGTTTCCTATTGATATACCCTAAGCCGAGACCGGCGCAAATCACTTTCATGGAAAGGGGTTGCCAAGCTTCCAAAAAACTACGAGTTTCCTGAAATCTCAGCACACATTTTTTCACCCAATCTTGATGACGCTTTCAGGTAATGATCAGTTCCCCAATCCCTCTTGCTCACCAAATTTCGTTCTTCTAGGTTAAACCATTTGTTGGCAGTAACAGTTTTAATTTTTAGGTTTCACTCTGTTTTCTCCTATATGGATACATGTAGTCGGAACTCTAAATCAAACACGGTTTGTGCTAGCTCTTGAAAACTTGACACAATGAATCAGTTCCAAGTTCTATCTCTATGGTTTGTTTCCTATTGATGTAGCCCTAAGCAGAGACTGGCACAAATCACTTTCATGGAAAGGGGTTGCCAAGCTTCTAAAAAACTACGAGTTTCCTGAAATCTCAGCACACATTTTTTCACCCAATCTTGATGACACTTTCAGGTAATGATCAGTACCCCAATCCCACTTGGCTCACCAAATTTCGTTTTTCTAGGTTAAACCGTAGGTTGGCAGTAACAGTTTTAAATTTTAGGTTTCACTCTGTTTTCTCCTATATGGATACATGTAGTTGGAACGCTAAATCAAACACGGTTTGTGCTAGCTCTTTGAAATTAGACACAATAAAGTAGTTCCAAGTTCTAACTCTATGGTTTGTTTCCTATTGATGTAGCCCTAAGCAGAGACCGGCGCAAATAACTTTCATGGAAAGGGGTTGCCAAGCTTCCAAAAAACTACGAGTTTCTTGAAATCCCAGCATACATTTTTTCACCCAATCTTGATCACACTTTCAGGTAATGATCAGTACCCCAATCCCACTTGGCTCACCAAATTTCGTTCTTCTAGGTTAAACCGTTCGTTGGCAGAAACAGTTTAAATTTTTAGGTTTCACTCTGTTTTCTCCTATATGGATACATGTAGTTGGAACTCTAAATCAAACATGGTTTGTGCTAGCTCTTTGAAATTTGACACAATAAAGTGGTTCCAAGTTCCATCTCTATGGTTTGTTTCCTTTTGATGTAACACTTAGCAGAGACCAGCGCAAATCACTATCATGGAAAGAGGTGCAAAGATTCCAAAAAACTATGAGTTTCCTGAAATCTCAGCACACATTTTTTCACCCAATCTTGATGACCCTTTCAGGTAATGATCAGTACCCCAATCCCACTTGGCTCACCAAATTTCGTTCTTCTAGTTTAAACCATTCGTTGGCAGTAACAGTTTTAATTTTTAGGTTTCACTCTGTTTTCTCCTATATGGATACATGTAGTTGGTACTCTAAATCAAACACGGTTTGTGCTAGCTCTTTGAAACTAGACACAATAACGTAGTTCCAAGTTTTAACTCTATGGATTGTTTCCTATTGATGTAGCCCTAAGCAGAGACTGGCAAAAATCACTTTCAAGGAAAGGGGTTGCCAAACTTCCAAAAAACTACGAGTTTCCTGAAATCTCAGCACACATTTTTTCACCCAATCTTGATGACACTTTCAGGTAATGATCAATACCCCAATTAAACTTGGCTCAGCAAATTTCGTTCTTCTAGGTTAAACCGTTCATTGGCAGTAACAGTTTTAATTTTTAGGTTTCACTCTGTTTTCTCCTATATGGATACATGTAGTTGGAACTCTAAATCAAACACGGTTTCTGCTAGCTCTTGAAAACTTGACACAATAAAGTAGTTCCAAGTTCTATCTCTATGGTTTGTTTCCTATTGATGTAGCCCTAAGCAGAGACCGGCACAAATCACTTTCATGGAAAGGGGTAGCCAAGCTTCCAAAAAACTACGAGTTTCCTGAAATCTCAGCACACATTTTTTCACCCAATCTTGATGACCGTTTCAGGAAATGATCAGGACCCCAATCCCACTTGGCTCACCAATTTTCGTTCTTGTATGTTAAACCATTCGTTGACAGTAACAGTTTTAATTTTTAGGTTACACTCTGTTTTCTCCTATATGGATACATGTAGTTGGAACTCTAAATCAAACACAGTTTGTGCTAGCTCTTTGAAACTTGACACAATAAAGTAGTTGCAAGTTCTATCTCTATGGTTTGTTTCCTATTGATGTAGCCCTAAGCAGAGACTGGCGCAAATCACTATCATGGAAAGGGGTTGCCAAGCTTCCAAAAAACTACGAGTTTCATGAAATCTAAGCACACCTTTTTTCACCCAATCTTGATTACACTTTCAGATAATGATCAGTAAGCCAATCCCACTTGGCTCACCAAATTTCGTTCTTCTAGGTTAAACTGTTCGTTGGCAGTAAAGTTTTAATTTTTAGGTTTCACTCTGTTTTCTCCTATATGGATACATGTAGTTGGAACTCTAAATCAAAGACGGTTTGTGCTAGCTCTTTGAAAATTGACACAATAAAGCTGTTCCAAGTTCTATCTCTACGGTTTGTTTCCTATTGATGTAGCCCTAAGCAGAGACCGGCGCAAATCACTCTCATGAATAGGGGTTGACAAGCTTCCAAAAAACCACGAGTTTTCTGAAATCTCAGCACACATTTTTTCACCCAATCTTGATTACACTTTCAGATAATGATCAGTAAGCCAATCCCACTTGGCTCACCAAATTTTGTTCTTCTAAGTTAAACCGTTCATTGGCAGTAAAGTTTTAATTTTTAGGTTTCACTCTGTTTTCTCCTATATGGATACATGTATTTGGAACTCTAAATCAAACACGGTTTGTGCTAGCTCTTGAAAACTTGACACAATAAAGGAGTTCCAAGTTCTGTCTCTATGGTTTGTTTCCTATTGATGTAGCCATAAGCAGCGACTGGCGCAAATCACTTTCATGGAAAGGGGTTGCCAAGCTTCCAAAAAACTACGAGTTTCCTGAAATCTCAGCACACATTTTTTCACCCAATCTTGATGATACTTTCAGGTAATGATCAGTACCCCGTTCACACTTGGCTCACCAAATATCGTTCTTCTAGGTTAAACCGTTCGTTGGCAGTAACAGTTTTAATTTTTAGGTTTCACTCTGTTTTCTCCTATATGGATACATGTAGTTGGAACTCTAAATCAAACACGGTTTGTTCTAGCTCTTTGAAACTAGACACAATAAGGTAGTTCCAAGTTCTATCTTTATGGTTTGTTTCCTTGATGTAGCCCTGAGCAGAAACCGGCGCAAATCACTTTCAAGGAAAGGGGTTGCCAAACTTCTAAAAAACTACGAGTTTCCTGAAATCTCAGTACACATTTTTTTCACTCAGTCTTGATGACACTTTCAGGTAATGATCAGTACCCCAATCCCACTTGGCTCTCCAAATTTCGTTCTCCTAGTTTAAACCATTCGTTGGCAGTAACAGTTTTATTTATTAGGTTTCACTCTGTTTTCTCTTATATGGATACATGTAGTTGGAACTCTAAATAAAACACGGTTTGTGCTAGCTCTTTGAATCTTGACACAATAAAGTAGTTCCAAGTTCTATCTCTATGGTTTGTTTCCTATTGATGTAGCAATAAGCAGAGACTGGCGCAAATCACTTTCATGGAAAGGGGTTGCCAAGCTTCCAAAAAACTACGAGTTTTGAAATCTCAGCACACATTTTTTCACCCAATCTTGATGACACTTTCAGGTAATGATCAGTACCCCAATCCCACTTGGCTCACCAAATTTCATTCTTCTGGGTTAAACCGTTTGTTGGCAGTATCAGTTTTAATTTTTAGGTTTCACTCTGTTTTCTCCTATATGGATACATGAAGTTGGAACTCTAAATCAAACACGGTTTGTGCTAGCTCTAGAAAACTTGACACAATAAAGTAGTTCCAAGTTCTATCTCTATGGTTTGTTTCCTATTGATGTATCCCTAAGTAGAAACCGGCGCAAATCACTTTCATGGAAAGGGGTTTCCAAGCTTCTAAAAAACTAGGAGTTTCCTGAAATCTCAGCACACATTTTTTCACCCAATCTTGATGACACTTTCAGGTAATGATCAGTACCCCAATCCCACTTGGCTCAACAAATTTCGTTCTTCTAGGTTAAACCGTAGGTTGGCAGTAAGAGTTTTAAATTTTAGGTTTCACTCTGTTTTCTCCTATATGGATACATGTAGTTGGAACGCTAAATCAAACACGGTTTGTGCTAGCTCTTTGAAATTAGACAAAATAAAGTAGTTCCAAGTTCTAACTCTATGGTTTGTTTCCTATTGATATACCCTAAGCCGAGACCGGCGCAAATCACTTTCATGGAAAGGGGTTGCCAAGCTTCCAAAAAACTACGAGTTTCCTGAAATCTCAGCACACATTTTTTCACCCAATCTTGATGACGCTTTCAGGTAATGATCAGTTCCCCAATCCCTCTTGCTCACCAAATTTCGTTCTTCTAGGTTAAACCATTTGTTGGCAGTAACAGTTTTAATTTTTAGGTTTCACTCTGTTTTCTCCTATATGGATACATGTAGTCGGAACTCTAAATCAAACACGGTTTGTGCTAGCTCTTGAAAACTTGACACAATGAATCAGTTCCAAGTTCTATCTCTATGGTTTGTTTCCTATTGATGTAGCCCTAAGCAGAGACTGGCACAAATCACTTTCATGGAAAGGGGTTGCCAAGCTTCTAAAAAACTACGAGTTTCCTGAAATCTCAGCACACATTTTTTCACCCAATCTTGATGACACTTTCAGGTAATGATCAGTACCCCAATCCCACTTGGCTCACCAAATTTCGTTTTTCTAGGTTAAACCGTAGGTTGGCAGTAACAGTTTTAAATTTTAGGTTTCACTCTGTTTTCTCCTATATGGATACATGTAGTTGGAACGCTAAATCAAACACGGTTTGTGCTAGCTCTTTGAAATTAGACACAATAAAGTAGTTCCAAGTTCTAACTCTATGGTTTGTTTCCTATTGATGTAGCCCTAAGCAGAGACCGGCGCAAATAACTTTCATGGAAAGGGGTTGCCAAGCTTCCAAAAAACTACGAGTTTCTTGAAATCCCAGCATACATTTTTTCACCCAATCTTGATCACACTTTCAGGTAATGATCAGTACCCCAATCCCACTTGGCTCACCAAATTTCGTTCTTCTAGGTTAAACCGTTCGTTGGCAGAAACAGTTTAAATTTTTAGGTTTCACTCTGTTTTCTCCTATATGGATACATGTAGTTGGAACTCTAAATCAAACATGGTTTGTGCTAGCTCTTTGAAATTTGACACAATAAAGTGGTTCCAAGTTCCATCTCTATGGTTTGTTTCCTTTTGATGTAACACTTAGCAGAGACCAGCGCAAATCACTATCATGGAAAGAGGTGCAAAGATTCCAAAAAACTATGAGTTTCCTGAAATCTCAGCACACATTTTTTCACCCAATCTTGATGACCCTTTCAGGTAATGATCAGTACCCCAATCCCACTTGGCTCACCAAATTTCGTTCTTCTAGTTTAAACCATTCGTTGGCAGTAACAGTTTTAATTTTTAGGTTTCACTCTGTTTTCTCCTATATGGATACATGTAGTTGGTACTCTAAATCAAACACGGTTTGTGCTAGCTCTTTGAAACTAGACACAATAACGTAGTTCCAAGTTTTAACTCTATGGATTGTTTCCTATTGATGTAGCCCTAAGCAGAGACTGGCAAAAATCACTTTCAAGGAAAGGGGTTGCCAAACTTCCAAAAAACTACGAGTTTCCTGAAATCTCAGCACACATTTTTTCACCCAATCTTGATGACACTTTCAGGTAATGATCAATACCCCAATTAAACTTGGCTCAGCAAATTTCGTTCTTCTAGGTTAAACCGTTCATTGGCAGTAACAGTTTTAATTTTTAGGTTTCACTCTGTTTTCTCCTATATGGATACATGTAGTTGGAACTCTAAATCAAACACGGTTTCTGCTAGCTCTTGAAAACTTGACACAATAAAGTAGTTCCAAGTTCTATCTCTATGGTTTGTTTCCTATTGATGTAGCCCTAAGCAGAGACCGGCACAAATCACTTTCATGGAAAGGGGTAGCCAAGCTTCCAAAAAACTACGAGTTTCCTGAAATCTCAGCACACATTTTTTCACCCAATCTTGATGACCGTTTCAGGAAATGATCAGGACCCCAATCCCACTTGGCTCACCAATTTTCGTTCTTGTATGTTAAACCATTCGTTGACAGTAACAGTTTTAATTTTTAGGTTACACTCTGTTTTCTCCTATATGGATACATGTAGTTGGAACTCTAAATCAAACACAGTTTGTGCTAGCTCTTTGAAACTTGACACAATAAAGTAGTTGCAAGTTCTATCTCTATGGTTTGTTTCCTATTGATGTAGCCCTAAGCAGAGACTGGCGCAAATCACTATCATGGAAAGGGGTTGCCAAGCTTCCAAAAAACTACGAGTTTCATGAAATCTAAGCACACCTTTTTTCACCCAATCTTGATTACACTTTCAGATAATGATCAGTAAGCCAATCCCACTTGGCTCACCAAATTTCGTTCTTCTAGGTTAAACTGTTCGTTGGCAGTAAAGTTTTAATTTTTAGGTTTCACTCTGTTTTCTCCTATATGGATACATGTAGTTGGAACTCTAAATCAAAGACGGTTTGTGCTAGCTCTTTGAAAATTGACACAATAAAGCTGTTCCAAGTTCTATCTCTACGGTTTGTTTCCTATTGATGTAGCCCTAAGCAGAGACCGGCGCAAATCACTCTCATGAATAGGGGTTGACAAGCTTCCAAAAAACCACGAGTTTTCTGAAATCTCAGCACACATTTTTTCACCCAATCTTGATTACACTTTCAGATAATGATCAGTAAGCCAATCCCACTTGGCTCACCAAATTTTGTTCTTCTAAGTTAAACCGTTCATTGGCAGTAAAGTTTTAATTTTTAGGTTTCACTCTGTTTTCTCCTATATGGATACATGTATTTGGAACTCTAAATCAAACACGGTTTGTGCTAGCTCTTGAAAACTTGACACAATAAAGGAGTTCCAAGTTCTGTCTCTATGGTTTGTTTCCTATTGATGTAGCCATAAGCAGCGACTGGCGCAAATCACTTTCATGGAAAGGGGTTGCCAAGCTTCCAAAAAACTACGAGTTTCCTGAAATCTCAGCACACATTTTTTCACCCAATCTTGATGATACTTTCAGGTAATGATCAGTACCCCGTTCACACTTGGCTCACCAAATATCGTTCTTCTAGGTTAAACCGTTCGTTGGCAGTAACAGTTTTAATTTTTAGGTTTCACTCTGTTTTCTCCTATATGGATACATGTAGTTGGAACTCTAAATCAAACACGGTTTGTTCTAGCTCTTTGAAACTAGACACAATAAGGTAGTTCCAAGTTCTATCTTTATGGTTTGTTTCCTTGATGTAGCCCTGAGCAGAAACCGGCGCAAATCACTTTCAAGGAAAGGGGTTGCCAAACTTCTAAAAAACTACGAGTTTCCTGAAATCTCAGTACACATTTTTTTCACTCAGTCTTGATGACACTTTCAGGTAATGATCAGTACCCCAATCCCACTTGGCTCTCCAAATTTCGTTCTCCTAGTTTAAACCATTCGTTGGCAGTAACAGTTTTATTTATTAGGTTTCACTCTGTTTTCTCTTATATGGATACATGTAGTTGGAACTCTAAATAAAACACGGTTTGTGCTAGCTCTTTGAATCTTGACACAATAAAGTAGTTCCAAGTTCTATCTCTATGGTTTGTTTCCTATTGATGTAGCAATAAGCAGAGACTGGCGCAAATCACTTTCATGGAAAGGGGTTGCCAAGCTTCCAAAAAACTACGAGTTTTGAAATCTCAGCACACATTTTTTCACCCAATCTTGATGACACTTTCAGGTAATGATCAGTACCCCAATCCCACTTGGCTCACCAAATTTCATTCTTCTGGGTTAAACCGTTTGTTGGCAGTATCAGTTTTAATTTTTAGGTTTCACTCTGTTTTCTCCTATATGGATACATGAAGTTGGAACTCTAAATCAAACACGGTTTGTGCTAGCTCTAGAAAACTTGACACAATAAAGTAGTTCCAAGTTCTATCTCTATGGTTTGTTTCCTATTGATGTATCCCTAAGTAGAAACCGGCGCAAATCACTTTCATGGAAAGGGGTTTCCAAGCTTCTAAAAAACTAGGAGTTTCCTGAAATCTCAGCACACATTTTTTCACCCAATCTTGATGACACTTTCAGGTAATGATCAGTACCCCAATCCCACTTGGCTCAACAAATTTCGTTCTTCTAGGTTAATCCGTAGGTTGGCAGTAACAGTTTTAAATTTTAGGTCTCACTCTGTTTTCTCCTATATTGATACATGTAGTTGGAACTCTAAATCAAACACGGTTTGTGCTAGCTCTTTGAAATTAGACACAATAAAGTAGTTCCAAGTTCTAACTCTATGGTTTGTTTCCTATTGATATACCCTAAGCCGAGACCGGCGCAAATCACTTTCATGGAAAGGGGTTGCCAAGCTTCCAAAAAAAAAACGAGTTTCCTGAAGTCTCAGCACACATTTTTTCACCCAATCTTGATGACGCTTTCAGGTAATGATCAGTTCCCCAATCCCTCTTGCTCACCAAATTTCGTTCTTCTTGGTTAAACCATTTGTTGGCAGTAACAGTTTTAATTTTTAGGTTTCACTCTGTTTTCTCCTTTATGGATACATGTAGTCGGAACTCTAAATCAAACACGGTTTGTGCTAGCTCTTGAAAACTTGACACAATGAATCAGTTCCAAGTTCTATCTCTATGGTTTGTTTCCTATTGATGTAGCCCTAAGCAGAGACTGGCACAAATCACTTTCATGGAAAGGGGTTGCCAAGCTTCTAAAAAACTACGAGTTTCCTGAAATCTCAGCACACATTTTTTCACCCAATCTTGATGACACTTTCAGGTAATGATCAGTACCCCAATCCCACTTGGCTCACCAAATTTCGTTTTTCTAGGTTAAACCGTAGGTTGGCAGTAACAGTTTTAAATTTTAGGTTTCACTCTGTTTTCTCCTATATGGATACATGTAGTTGGAACGCTAAATCAAACACGGTTTGTGCTAGCTCTTTGAAATTAGACACAATAAAGTAGTTCCAAGTTCTAACTCTATGGTTTTTTTCCTATTGATGTAGCCCTAAGCAGAGACCGGCGCAAATAACTTTCATGGAAAGGGGTTGCCTAGCTTCCAAAAAACTACGAGTTTCTTGAAATCTCAGCATACATTTTTTCACCCAATCTTGATCACACTTTCAGGTAATGATCAGTACCCCAATCCCACTTGGCTCACCAAATTTCGTTCTTCTAGGTTAAACCGTTCGTTGGCAGTAACAGTTTAAATTTTTGGGTTTCACTCTGTTTTCTCCTATATGGATACATGTAGTTGGAACTCTAAATCAAACATGGTTTGTGCTAGCTCTTTGAAATTTGACACAATAAAGTGGTTCCAAGTTCCATCTCTATGGTTTGTTTCCTTTTGATGTAACCCTTAGCAGAGACCGGCGCAAATCACTATCATGGAAAGAGGTGCAAAGATTCCAAAAAACTATGAGTTTCCTGAAATCTCAGCACACATTTTTTCACCCAATCTTGATGACACTTTCAGGTAATGATAAGTACCCCAATCCCACTTGGCTCACCAAATTTCGTTCTTCTAGGTTAAACCGTTCGTTGGCAGTGACAGTTTTAATTTTTAGTTTTCACTCTGTTTTCTCCTATATGGATACATGTAGTTGGAACTCTAAATCAAACACGGTTTGTGCTAGCTCTTTGAAACTAGACACAATAAAGTTGTTCCAAGTTCTAACTCTATGGTTTGTTTCCTATTGATGTAGCCCTAAGCAGAGACTGGCGCAAATCACTTTCATGGAAAGGGGTTGCCAAACTTCCAAAAAAACTACGAGTTTCCTGAAATCTCAGCACACATTTTTTCACCCAATCTTGATGACACTTTTAGGTAATGATCAGTACCCCAATCCCACTTGGCTCACCAAATTTCGTTCTTCTAGTTTAAACCATTCTTTGGCAGTAACAGTTTTAATTTTTAGGTTTCACTCTGTTTTCTCCTATATGGATACATGTAGTTGGTACTCTAAATCAAACACGGTTTGTGCTAGCTCTTTGAAACTAGACACAATAACGTAGTTCCAAGTTTTAACTCTATGGTTTGTTTCCTATTGATGTAGCCCTAAGCAGAGACTGGCAAAAATCACTTTCAAGGAAAGGGGTTGCCAAACTTCCAAAAAACTACGAGTTTCCTGAAATCTCAGCACACATTTTTTCACCCAATCTTGATGACACTTTCAGGTAATGATCAGTACCCCAATCCCACTTGGCTCACCAAATTTCATTCTTCTAGGATAAACCGTTCTTTGGCAGTAACAGTTTTAATTTTTAGTTTTCACTCTGTTTTCTCTTATATGGATACATGTTGTTGGAACTCTAAATGAAACACGGTTTGTGCTAGCTCTTGGTAACTTGACACACTAAAGTAGTTCCAAGTTCTACCTCTATGATTTGTTTCCTATTGATGTAGCCCTAAGCAGAGACTGGCGCAAATCACTTTCATGGAAAGGGTTTGCCAAGCTTCCAAAAAACTACGAGTTTCCTGAAATCTCAGCACACATTTTTTCACCCAATCATGATGACACTTTCAGGTAATGATCAGTACCCCAATCCCACTTGCTCACCAAATTTCGTTCTTCTAGGTTAAAACCTTCGTTGGCAGTAACAGTTTTAATTTTTAGGTTTCACTCTGTTTTCTCCTATATGGATACATGTAGTTGGAACTCTAAATCAAACACGGTTTGTGCTACCTCTTGAAAACTTGACACAATAAATTAGTTCCAAGTTCTATCTCTATGGTTTGTTTCCTATTGATGTAGCCCTAAGCAGAGACTTGCGCAAATCACTTTCATGGAAAGGGGTTGCCAAGCTTCCAAAAAACTACGAGTTTCCTGAAATCTCAGCACACAATTTTTCACCCAATCTTGATGACACTTTCAGGTAATGATCAGTACCCCGTTCTCACTTGGCTCACCTACTTCGTTTTTCTAGGTAAAACCGTTCGTTGGCAGTAACAGTTTTAATTTTTAGGTTTCACTCTGTTTTCTCCTATATGGATACATGTAGTTGGAACTCTAAATCAAACACGGTTTGTGCTAGCTCTTTGAAACTTGACAAAATAAGGTAGTTCCAAGTTCTATCTTTATGGTTTGTTTCCTATTGATGTAGCCCTAAGCAGAAACCGGCGCAAATCACTTTCAAGGAAAGGGGTTGCAAAACTTCCAAAAAACTACGAGTTTCCTGAAATCTCAGCACACATTTTTTCACCCAATCTTGATGACACTTTCAGGTAATGATCAGTACCCCAATCCCACTTGGCTCACCAAATTTCGTTCTTCTAGGTTAAACCGTTCGTTGGCAGTAACAGTTTTAATTTTTAGGTTTCACTCTGTTTTCTCCTATATGGATACATGTAGTTGGAACTCTAAATAAAACACGGTTTGTGCTAGCTCTTTGAAACTTGACACAATAAAGTAGTTCCAAGTTCTATCTCTATGGTTTGTTTCCTATTGATGTAGCCCTAAGCAGAGACTGGCGCAAATCACTTTCATGGAAAGGGGTTGCCAATCTTCCAAAAAACTACGAGTTTTGAAATCTCAGCACACATTTTTTCACCCAATCTTGATGACACTTTCAGGTAATGATCAGTACCCCAATCCCACTTGGCTCACCAAATTTCATTCTTCTAGGTTAAAACGTTTGTTGGCAGTATCAGTTTTAATTTTTAGGTTTCACTCTGTTTTCTCCTATATGGATACATGTAGTTGGAACTCTAAATAAAACACGGTTTGTGCTAGCTCTTTGAAACTTGACACAATAAAGTAGTTCCAAGTTCTATCTCTATGTTTTGTTTCCTATTGATGTAGCCCTAAGCAGAAACCGGCACAAATCACTTTCATGGAAAGGGGTTGCCAAGCTTCCAAAAAACTAGGAGTTTCCTGAAATCTCAGCACACATTTTTTCACCCAATCTTGATGACACTTTCAGGTAATGATCAGTACCCCAATCCCACTTGGCTCAACAAATTTCATTCTTCTAGGTTAAACCGTAGGTTGGCAGTAGCAGTTTTAAATTTTAGGTTTCACTCTGTTTTCTACTATATGGATACATGTAGTTGGAACGCTAAATCAAACACGGTTTGTGCTAGCTCTTTGAAATTAGACACAATAAATTAGTTCCAAGTTCTAACTCTATGGTTTGTTTCCTATTGTTGTAGCCCTAAGCAGAGACTGGCGCAAATCACTTTCATGGAAAGGGGTTGCCAAACTTCCAAAAAACTACGAGTTTCCTGAAATCTCAGCACATATTTTTTCACCCAATCTTGATGACACTTTCTGGTAATGATCAGTACCCCAATCCCAATTGGCACACTAAATTTCGTTCGTCTAGTTTTAACCGTTCGTTGGCAGTAACAGTTTTAATTTCTAGGTTTCACTCTGTTTTCTTTTATATGGATACATGTAGTTGGAACTCTAAATCAAACACGGTTTGTGCTAGCTCTTTGAAACTTGACACAATAGAGTAGTTCCAAGTTCTCTCTCTATGGTTTGTTTCCTATTGATGTAGCCCTAAGCAGAGACCGCGGCAAATCAATTCCATGGAAAGGGGTTGCCAATCTTCCAAAAAGCTATGAGTTTCCTGAAATCTCAGCATACATTTTTAAACCCAATCTTGATGACACTTTCAGGTAATGATCAGTACCCCAATCCCACTTGGCTCACCAAATTTCGTTCTTCTATGTTAAACCGTTCGTAGGCAGTAACAGTTTTAATTTTTAGGTTTCACTCTGTTTTCTCCTATATGGATACATGCAGGTGGAACTCTAAATCAAACACGGTTTGTGCTAGCTCTTTGAAACTTGACACAATAAAGTAGTTCCAAGTTCTATCTCTATGGTTTGTTTCCTATTGATGTAGCCCTAAGCAGAGACCTGCGCAAATCACTTTCATGGAAAGGGGTTGCAAAGCTTCCAAAAAAACTACGAGTTTCCTGAAATCTCAGCACACATTTTTTTACCCAAACTTGATGACACTTTCAGGTAATGATCAATAACCCAATCCCACTTTGCTCACCAAATTTCGTTCTTCTAGGTTAAACCGTTCGTTGGCAGTAACAGTTTAAATTGTTAGGTATCACTCTGTTTTCTCCTATACGGATACATGCAGTTGAAACTCTAAATCAAACACGGTTTGTGCTAGCTCTTTGAAATTTGACACAATAAAGTGGTCCAAGTTCCGTCTCTATGGATTGTTTCCTATTGATGTAGCCCTTAGCAGAGACCGGCACAAATCACTATCATGGAAAGGGGTGCAAAGATTCCAAAAATCTACGAGTTTCCTGAAATCTCAGCACACATTTTTTCACCCAATCTTGATTACACTTTCAGGTAATGATAAGTACCCCAATCCCACTTGGCTCACCAAATTTCGTTCTTCTAGGTTAAACCATTCGTTGGCAGTAACAGTTTAAATTTTTAGGTTTCACTCTGTTTTCTCCTATATGGATACATGTAGTTGAACTCTTAATCAAACACGGTTTGTGGTAGCTCTTTGAAACTTGACAAAATAAAGTAGTTCCAAGTTCTATCTCTATGGTTTTTTTCCTATTGATGTAGCCCTAAGCAGTGACTGGCCCAAATCACTTTCATGGAAAGGGGTTGCCAAGCTTCCAAAAAACTACGAGTTTTTAAATCTCAGCACATATTTTTTCACCCAATCTTGATGACACTTTCAGTTAATGATCAGTACCCCAATCCCACTTGCTCACCAAATTTCGTTTTCTAGGTTAAACCGTTCGGTGGCAGTAACAGTTTTAATTTTTAGGTTTCATTCTGTTTTCTCCTATATGGATACATGTAGTTGGAACTCTAAATCAAACACGGTTTGTGCTAGCTCTTGAAAACTTGACACAATAAAGTAGTTCAAAGTTCTATCTCTATGGTTTGTTTCCTATTGATGTAGCCCTAAGCAGAAACCGGCGCAAATCACTTTCATGGAAAGGGGTTGCCCAGCTTCTAAAAAACTACGAGTTTCCGGAAATCTCAAAATACATTTTTTCACCCAATCTTGATGACACTTTCAGGTAATGATCAGTACCCCAATCCCACTTGCTCACCAAAATTCGTTCTTCTAGGTTAAACCGTTCGTTGGCAGTAACAGTTTTAATTTTTAGGTTTCACTCTGTTTTCTCCTATATGGATACATGTAGTTGGAACTCTAAATCAAACACGGTTTGTGCTACCTCTTGAAAACTTGACACAATAAATTAGTTCCAAGTTCTATCTCTATGGTTTGTTTAATATTGATGTAGCCTTAAGCAGAGACTGGCGCAAATCACTTTATGGAAAGGGTTTGCCAAGCTTCCAAAAAACTACGAGTTTCCTGAAATCTCAGCACACATTTTTTCACCCAATCTTGATGACACTTTCAGGTAATGATCAGTACCCCAATCCCACTTGGCTCACCAAATTTCGTTTTTCTAGGTTAAACCGTAGGTTGGCAGTAACAGTTTTAATTTTAGGTTTCACTCTGTTTTCTCCTATATGGATACATGTAGTTGGAACGCTAAATCAAACACGGTTTGTGCTAGCTCTTTGAAATTAGACACAATAAAGTAGTTCCAAGTTCTAACTCTATGGTTTGTTTCCTATTGATGTAGCCCTAAGCAGAGACCGTCGCAAATAACTTTCATGGAAAGGGGTTGCCAAGCTTCCAAAAAACTACGAGTTTCTTGAAATCTCAGCATACATTTTTTCACCCAATCTTGATCACACTTTAAGGTGATGATCAGTAACCCAATCCCACTTGGCTCACCAAATTTCATTCTTCTAGGATAAACCGTTCTTTGGCAGTAACAGTTTTAATTTTTAGTTTTCACTCTGTTTTCTCTTATATGGATACATGTTGTTGGAACTCTAAATGAAACACGGTTTGTGCTAGCTCTTGGAAACTTGACACACTAAAGTAGTTCCAAGTTCTACCTCTATGATTTGTTTCCTATTGATGTAGCCCTAAGCAGAGACTGGCGCAAATCACTTTCATGGAAAGGGTTTGCCAAGCTTCCAAAAAACTACGAGTTTCCTGAAATCTCCGCACACATTTTTTCACCCAATCATGATGACACTTTCAGGTAATGATCAGTACCCCAATCTCACTTGCTCACCAAATTTCGTTCTTCTAGGTTAAAACCTTCGTTGGCAGTAACAGTTTTAATTTTTAGGTTTCACTCTGTTTTCTCCTATATGGATACATGTAGTTGGAACTCTAATTCAAACACGGTTTGTGCTACCTCTAGAAAACTTGACACAATAAATTAGTTCCAAGTTCTATCTCTATGGTTTGTTTCCTATTGATGTAGCCCTAAGCAGAGACTTGCACAAATCACTTTCATGGAAGGGGGTTGCCAAGCTTCCAAAAAACTACGAGTTTCCTGAAATCTCAGCACACATTTTTTCACCCAATCTTGATGACACTTTCAGGTAATGATCAGTACCCCGTTCTCACTTGGCTCACCAAACTTCGTTTTTCTAGGTAAAACCGTTCGTTGGCAGTAACAGTTTTAATTTTTAGGTTTCACTCTGTTTTCTCCTATATGGATACATGTAGTTGGAACTCTAAATCAAACACGGTTTGTGCTAGCTCTTTGAAACTTGACACAATAAGGTAGTTCCAAGTTCTATCTTTATGGTTTGTTTCCTATTGATGTAGCCCTAAGCAGAAACCGGCGCGAATCACTTTCAAGGAAAGGGGTTGCCAAACTTCCAAAAAACTACGAGTTTCCTGAAATCTCAGCACACATTTTTTCACCCAATCTTGATGACACTTTCAGGTAATGATCAGTACCCCGTTCTAACTTGGCTCACCAAATTTCGTTCTTCTCGGTTAAACCGTTCGTTGGCAGTAACAGTTTTAATTTTTAGGTTTCACTCTGTTTTCTCCTATATGGATACATGTAGTTGGAACTCTAAATAAAACACGGTTTGTGCTAGCTCTTTGAAACTTGACACAATAAAGTAGTTCCAAGTTCTATCTCTATGGTTTGTTTCCTATTGATGTAGCCCTAAGCAGAGACTGGCGCAAATCACTTTCATGGAAAGGGGTTGCCAAGCTTCCAAAAAACTACGAGTTTTGAAATCTCAGCACACATTTTTTCACCCAATCTTGATGACACTTTCAGGTAATGATCAGTACCCCAATCCCACTTGGCTCAACAAATTTCATTCTTCTAAGTTAAACCGTAGGTTGGCAGTAACAGTTTTAAATTTTAGGTTTCACTCTGTTTTCTACTATATGGATACATGTAGTTGGAACGCTAAATCAAACACGGTTTGTGCTAGCTCTTTGAAATTAGACACAATAAATTAGTTCCAAGTTCTAACTCTATGGTTTGTTTCTTATTGTTGTAGCCCTAAGCAGAGACTGGCGCAAATCACTTTCATGGAAAGGGGTTGCCAAACTTCCAAAAAACTACGAGTTTCCTGAAATCTCAGCACATATTTTTTCACCCAATCTTGATGACACTTTCTGGTAATGATCAGTACCCCAATCCCAATTGGCACACTAAATTTCGTTCGTCTAGTTTTAACCGTTCGTTTGCAGTAACAGTTTTAATTTCTAGGTTTCACTCTGTTTTCTTTTATATGGATACATGTAGTTGGAACTCTAAATCAAACACGGTTTGTGCTAGCTCTTTGAAACTTGACACAATAGAGTAGTTCCAAGTTCTATCTCTATGGTTTGTTTCCTATTGATGTAGCCCTAAGCAGAGACCGCGGCAAATCAATTCCATGGAAAGGGGTTGCCAATCTTCCAAAAAGCTATGAGTTTCCTGAAATCTCAGCATACATTTTTAAACCCAATCTTGATGACACTTTCAGGTAATGATCAGTACCCCAATCCCACTTGGCTCACCAAATTTCGTTCTTCTATGTTAAACCGTTCGTAGGCAGTAACAGTTTTAATTTTTAGGTTTCACTCTGTTTTCTCCTATATGGATACATGCAAGTGGAACTCTAAATGAAACACGGTTTGAGCTAGCTCTTTGAAACTTGACTAAATAAAGTAGTTCCAAGTTCTATCTCTATGGTTTGTTTCCTATTGATGTAGCCCTAAGCAGAGACCTGCGCAAATCACTTTCATGGAAAGGGGTTGCCAAGCTTCCAAAAAAACTACGAGTTTCCTGAAATCTCAGCACACATTTTTTCACCCAAACTTGATGACACTTTCAGGTAATGATCAGTAACCCAATCCCACTTGGCTCACCAAATTTCGTTCTTCTAGGTTAAACCGTTCGTTGGCAGTAACAGTTTAAATTGTTAGGTATCACTCTGTTTTCTCCTAAACGGATACATGTAGTTGGAACTCTAAATCAAACACGGTTTGTGCTAGCTCTTTGAAATTTGACACAATAAAGTGGTCCAAGTTCCATCTCTATGGATTGTTTCCTATTGATGTAGCCCTTAGTAGAGACCGGCGCAAATCACTATCATGGAAAGGGGTGCAAAGATTCCAAAAAACTACGAGTTACCTGAAATCTCAGCACACATTTTTTCACCCAATCTTGATGACACTTTCAGGTAATGATAAGTACCCAATCCCACTTGGATCAACAAATTTCGTTCTTCTAGGTTAAACCGTTCGTTGGAGTAACAGTTTAAATTTTTAGGTTTCACTCTGTTTTCTCCTATATGGATACATGTAGTTGGAACTCTTAATCAAACACGGTTTGTGGTAGCTCTTTGAAACTAGACACAATAAAGTAGTTCCAAGTTTTAACTCTATGGTTTGTTTCCTATTGATGTAGCCCTAAGCAGAGACTGGCAAAAATCACTTTAAAGGAAAGGGGTTGCCAAACTTCCAAAAAACTACGAGTTTCCTGAAATCTCAGCACACATTTTTTCACCCAATCTTGATGACACTTTCAGGTAATGATCAGTACCCCAATCCCACTTGCTCACCAAATTTCATTCTTCTAGGTTAAACCGTTCGTTGGCAGTAACAGTTTTAATTTTTAGGTTTCACTCTGTTTTCTCCTATATGGATACATGTTGTTGGAACTCTAAATCAAACACGGTTTGTGCTACCTCTTGAAAACTTGACACAATATATTAGTTCCAAGTTCTATCTCTATGGTTTGTTTCCTATTGATGTAGCCCTAAACAGAGACAGGCACAAATCACTTTCATGGAAAGGGTTTTCCAAGCTTCCAAAAAACTACGAGTTTCCTGAAATCTCAGCACACATTTTTTCACCCAATCATGATGACACTTTCAGGTAATGATCAGTACCCCAATCCCACTTGCTCACCAAATTTCGTTCTTCTAGGTTAAACCATTCGTTGGCAGTAACAGTTTTAATTTTTAGGTTTCACTCTGTTTTCTCCTATATGGATACTTGTAGTTGGAACTCTAAATCAAACACGGTTTGTGCTAACTCTTGAAAACTTTACACAATAAATTAGTTCCAAGTTCTATCTCTATGGTTTGTTTCCTATTGATGTAGCCCTAAGCAGAGACTGGAGCAAATCACTTTCATGGAAAGTGTTTGCCAAGCTTCCAAAAAACTACAAGTTTCCCGAAAACTCAGCACACATTTTTTCACCCAATCTTGAGGACACTTTCAGGTAATGATCAGTACCCCAATCCCACTTGGCTCACCAAATTTCATTCTTCTAGGTTAAACCGTTTGTTGGCAGTATAAGTTTTAATTTTTAGGTTTCACACTGTTTTCTCCTATATCTATACATGAATTTAGAACTCTAAATCAAACACGGTTTTTGCTAGCTCTAGAAAACTTGACACAATAAGGTAGTTCGAAGTTCTATCTCTATGGTTTGTTTCCTATTTATGTAGCCCTAAGCAGAAACTGGCGCAAATCACTTTCATGGAAAGGGGTTGCCAAACTTCTAAAAAACTACGAGTTTCCTGAAATCTCAGCACACATTTTTTTCACTCAATCTTGATGACACTTTCAGGTAATGATCAGTACCCCAATCCCACTTCCTCACCAAATTTTGTTCTCCTAGGTTAAACCGTTCGTTGGCAGTAACAGTTTTAATTATTAGGTTTCACTCTGTTTTCTCCTATATGGATACATGTAGTTGGAACTCTAAATAAAACACGGTTTGTGCTAGCTTTTTGAAACTTGACACAATAAAGTAGTTCCAAGTTTTATCTCTATGGTTTGTTTCCTATTGATGTAGCCCTAAGCAGAGACTGGCGCAAATCACTTTCATGGAAAGGGGTTGCCAAGCTTCCAAAAAACTACGAGTTTTGAAATCTCAGCACACATTTTTTCACCCAATCTTGATGACACTTTCAGGGAATGATCACTACCCCAATCCCACTTGGCTCACCAAATTTCATTCTTCTAGGTTAAACCGTTTTTCTCAGTATAAGTTTTAATTTTTAGGTTTCATTCTGTTTTCTCCTATATGGATACATGAAGTTGGAACTCTAAATCAAACACGGTTTGTGCTAGCTCTTGAAAACTTGACACAATAAAGTAGTTCCAAGTTCTATCTCTATGGTTTGTTTCCTATTGATGTAGCCCTAAGCAGAAACCGGCGCAAATCACTTTCATGGAAAGGGGTTGCCCAGCTTCTAAAAAACTACGAGTTTCCGGAAATCTCAAAATACATTTTTTCACCCAATCTTGATGACACTTTCAGGTAATGATCAGTACCCCAATCCCACTTGCTCACCAAAATTCGTTCTTCTAGGTTAAACCATTCGTTGGCAGTAACAGTTTTAATTTTTAGGTTTCACTCTGTTTTCTCCTATATGGATACATGTATTTGGAACCCTAAATCAAACACGGTTTGTGCTACCTCTTGAAAACTTGACACAATAAATTAGTTCCAAGTTGTATCTCTATGGTTTGTTTAATATTGATGTATCCCTAAGCAGAGACTGGCGCAAATCACTTTATGGAAAGGGTTTGCCAAGCTTCCAAAAAACTACGAGTTTCCTGAAATCTCAGCACACATTTTTTCACCCAATCTTGATGACACTTTCAGGGAATGATCAGTACCCCAATCCCACTTGCTCACCAAATTTCGTTATTCTAGGTTAAACCGTTCTTTGGCAGTAACAGTTTTAAATTTTAGGTTTCACTCTGTTTTCTCCTATATGGATACATGTAGTTGGAACTCTAAATCAAACATGGCTTGTGCTAGCTCTTGAAAACTTGACACAATAATGTAGTTCCAAGTTCTATCTCTATGGTTTGTGTCCTATTGATGTAGCCCTACGCAGAAACCGGCGCAAATCACTTTCATGGAAATGGGTTGCCCAGCTTCCAAAAAACTACGAGTTTCCGGAAATCTCAGCATACATTTTTTCACCCAATCTTGATGACACTTTCAGGTAATGATCAGTACCCCAATCCCACTTGCTCACCAAATTTCATTCTTCTAGGTTAAACCGTTTTTGTCAGTATAAGTTTTAATTTTTAGGTTTCATTCTGTTTTCTCCTATATGGATTCATGTATTTGGAACTCTAAATCAAACACGGTTTGTGCTAGCTCTTGAAAACTTGACACAATAAAGTAGTTCCAAGTTCTATCTCTATGGTTTGTTTCCTATTGATGTAGCCCTAAGCAGAAACTGGCGCAAATCACTTTCATGGAAAGGGGTTGCCCAGCTTCTAAAAAACTACGAGTTTCCGGAAATCTCAAAATACATTTTTTCAACCAATCTTGATGACACTTTCAGGAAATGATCAGTACCCCAATCCCACTTGGCTCACCAAATTTCTTTTTTCTAGGTTAAACCGTTCGTTGGCATTAACAGTTTTAATTTTTAGGTTTCACTCTGTTTTCTCCTATATGGATACATGTAGTTGGAACTCTAAATCAAACACGGTTTGTGCTAGCTCTTTAAAACTTGACACAATAAAGTAGTTCCAAGTTCTATCTCTATGGTTTGTTTTCTATTGATGTAGCCCTAAGTAGAGACCAGCGCAAATCACTTTCATGGAAAGGGGTTGCCAAGCTTCCAAAAAACTATGAGTTTCCTGAAATCTCAGCACACATTTTTTCACCCAAACTTGATGACACTTTCAGGTAAGGATCAGTACCCCAATCCCACTTGGCTCACCAAATTTCATTCTTCTAGGATAAACCGTTCGGTGGCAGTAACAGTTTTAATTTTTAGGTTTCACTCTGTTTTCTCCTATATGGATACATGTAGTTGGAACTCTAAATGAAACACGTTTTGTGCTAGCTCTTGGAAACTTGACACACTAAAGTAGTTCCAAGTTCTACCTCTATGATTTGTTTCCTATTGATGTAGCCCTAAGCAGAGACTTGCGCAAATCACTTTCAGGGAAAGTGGTTGCCAAGCTTCCAAAAAACTACGAGTTTCCTGAAATCTCAGCACACATTTTTTCACCCAATCTTGATGACACTTTCAGGTAATGATCAGTACCCCAATCCCACTTGGCTCTCCAAATTTCGTACTCCTAGGTTAAACCGTTCCTTGGAAGTAACAGTTTTAATTATTAGGTTTCACTCTGTTTTCTCCTATATGGATTCATGTATTTGGAAGTCTAAATAAAACACGGTTTGTGCTAGCTCTTTGAAACTTGACAAAATAAAGTAGTTCCAAGTTCTATCTCTATGGTTTTTTTCCTATTGATGTAGCCCTAAGCAGAGACTGGTCAAATCACTTTCATGGAAAGGGGTTGCCAAGCTTCCAAACAATTACGAGTTTCCGGAAATCTCAGCATACATTTTTTCACCCAATCTTGATGACACTTTCAGGTAATGGTCAGTACCCCAATCCCACTTGGCTCACCAAATTTCGTTTTTCTAGGTTAAACCGTTCGTTGGCAGTAACAGTTTTAATTTTTAGGTTTCACTCTGTTTTCTCCTATATGGATACTTGTAGTTGGAACTCTAAATCAAACACGGTTTGTGCTAACTCTTGAAAACTTTACACAATAAATTAGTTCCAAGTTCTATCTCTATGGTTTGTTTCCTATTGATGTAGCCCTAAGCAGAGACTGGAGCAAATCACTTTCATGGAAAGTGTTTGCCAAGCTTCCAAAAAACTACAAGTTTCCCGAAAACTCAGCACACATTTTTTCACCCAATCTTGAGGACACTTTCAGGTAATGATCAGTACCCCAATCCCACTTGGCTCACCAAATTTCATTCTTCTAGGTTAAACCGTTTGTTGGCAGTATAAGTTTTAATTTTTAGGTTTCACACTGTTTTCTCCTATATCTATACATGAATTTAGAACTCTAAATCAAACACGGTTTTTGCTAGCTCTAGAAAACTTGACACAATAAGGTAGTTCGAAGTTCTATCTCTATGGTTTGTTTCCTATTTATGTAGCCCTAAGCAGAAACTGGCGCAAATCACTTTCATGGAAAGGGGTTGCCAAACTTCTAAAAAACTACGAGTTTCCTGAAATCTCAGCACACATTTTTTTCACTCAATCTTGATGACACTTTCAGGTAATGATCAGTACCCCAATCCCACTTCCTCACCAAATTTTGTTCTCCTAGGTTAAACCGTTCGTTGGCAGTAACAGTTTTAATTATTAGGTTTCACTCTGTTTTCTCCTATATGGATACATGTAGTTGGAACTCTAAATAAAACACGGTTTGTGCTAGCTTTTTGAAACTTGACACAATAAAGTAGTTCCAAGTTTTATCTCTATGGTTTGTTTCCTATTGATGTAGCCCTAAGCAGAGACTGGCGCAAATCACTTTCATGGAAAGGGGTTGCCAAGCTTCCAAAAAACTACGAGTTTTGAAATCTCAGCACACATTTTTTCACCCAATCTTGATGACACTTTCAGGGAATGATCACTACCCCAATCCCACTTGGCTCACCAAATTTCATTCTTCTAGGTTAAACCGTTTTTGTCAGTATAAGTTTTAATTTTTAGGTTTCATTCTGTTTTCTCCTATATGGATACATGAAGTTGGAACTCTAAATCAAACACGGTTTGTGCTAGCTCTTGAAAACTTGACACAATAAAGTAGTTCCAAGTTCTATCTCTATGGTTTGTTTCCTATTGATGTAGCCCTAAGCAGAAACCGGCGCAAATCACTTTCATGGAAAGGGGTTGCCCAGCTTCTAAAAAACTACGAGTTTCCGGAAATCTCAAAATACATTTTTTCACCCAATCTTGATGACACTTTCAGGTAATGATCAGTACCCCAATCCCACTTGCTCACCAAAATTCGTTCTTCTAGGTTAAACCATTCGTTGGCAGTAACAGTTTTAATTTTTAGGTTTCACTCTGTTTTCTCCTATATGGATACATGTATTTGGAACCCTAAATCAAACACGGTTTGTGCTACCTCTTGAAAACTTGACACAATAAATTAGTTCCAAGTTGTATCTCTATGGTTTGTTTAATATTGATGTATCCCTAAGCAGAGACTGGCGCAAATCACTTTATGGAAAGGGTTTGCCAAGCTTCCAAAAAACTACGAGTTTCCTGAAATCTCAGCACACATTTTTTCACCCAATCTTGATGACACTTTCAGGGAATGATCAGTACCCCAATCCCACTTGCTCACCAAATTTCGTTATTCTAGGTTAAACCGTTCTTTGGCAGTAACAGTTTTAAATTTTAGGTTTCACTCTGTTTTCTCCTATATGGATACATGTAGTTGGAACTCTAAATCAAACATGGCTTGTGCTAGCTCTTGAAAACTTGACACAATAATGTAGTTCCAAGTTCTATCTCTATGGTTTGTGTCCTATTGATGTAGCCCTACGCAGAAACCGGCGCAAATCACTTTCATGGAAATGGGTTGCCCAGCTTCCAAAAAACTACGAGTTTCCGGAAATCTCAGCATACATTTTTTCACCCAATCTTGATGACACTTTCAGGTAATGATCAGTACCCCAATCCCACTTGCTCACCAAATTTCATTCTTCTAGGTTAAACCGTTTTTGTCAGTATAAGTTTTAATTTTTAGGTTTCATTCTGTTTTCTCCTATATGGATTCATGTATTTGGAACTCTAAATCAAACACGGTTTGTGCTAGCTCTTGAAAACTTGACACAATAAAGTAGTTCCAAGTTCTATCTCTATGGTTTGTTTCCTATTGATGTAGCCCTAAGCAGAAACTGGCGCAAATCACTTTCATGGAAAGGGGTTGCCCAGCTTCTAAAAAACTACGAGTTTCCGGAAATCTCAAAATACATTTTTTCAACCAATCTTGATGACACTTTCAGGAAATGATCAGTACCCCAATCCCACTTGGCTCACCAAATTTCTTTTTTCTAGGTTAAACCGTTCGTTGGCATTAACAGTTTTAATTTTTAGGTTTCACTCTGTTTTCTCCTATATGGATACATGTAGTTGGAACTCTAAATCAAACACGGTTTGTGCTAGCTCTTTAAAACTTGACACAATAAAGTAGTTCCAAGTTCTATCTCTATGGTTTGTTTTCTATTGATGTAGCCCTAAGTAGAGACCAGCGCAAATCACTTTCATGGAAAGGGGTTGCCAAGCTTCCAAAAAACTATGAGTTTCCTGAAATCTCAGCACACATTTTTTCACCCAAACTTGATGACACTTTCAGGTAAGGATCAGTACCCCAATCCCACTTGGCTCACCAAATTTCATTCTTCTAGGATAAACCGTTCGGTGGCAGTAACAGTTTTAATTTTTAGGTTTCACTCTGTTTTCTCCTATATGGATACATGTAGTTGGAACTCTAAATGAAACACGTTTTGTGCTAGCTCTTGGAAACTTGACACACTAAAGTAGTTCCAAGTTCTACCTCTATGATTTGTTTCCTATTGATGTAGCCCTAAGCAGAGACTTGCGCAAATCACTTTCAGGGAAAGTGGTTGCCAAGCTTCCAAAAAACTACGAGTTTCCTGAAATCTCAGCACACATTTTTTCACCCAATCTTGATGACACTTTCAGGTAATGATCAGTACCCCAATCCCACTTGGCTCTCCAAATTTCGTACTCCTAGGTTAAACCGTTCCTTGGAAGTAACAGTTTTAATTATTAGGTTTCACTCTGTTTTCTCCTATATGGATTCATGTATTTGGAAGTCTAAATAAAACACGGTTTGTGCTAGCTCTTTGAAACTTGACAAAATAAAGTAGTTCCAAGTTCTATCTCTATGGTTTTTTTCCTATTGATGTAGCCCTAAGCAGAGACTGGTCAAATCACTTTCATGGAAAGGGGTTGCCAAGCTTCCAAACAATTACGAGTTTCCGGAAATCTCAGCATACATTTTTTCACCCAATCTTGATGACACTTTCAGGTAATGGTCAGTACCCCAATCCCACTTGGCTCACCAAATTTCGTTTTTCTAGGTTAAACCGTTCGTTGGCAGTAACAGTTTTAATTTTTAGGTTTCACTCTGTTTTCTCCTATATGGATACATGTAGTTGGAACTCTAAATCAAACACGGTTTGTGCTAGCTCTTGAAAGCTTGACACAATAAAGTAGTTCCACGTTATATCTCTATGGTTTGTTTCCTATTGATGTAGTCGTAAGCAGAGACCAGCGCAAATCACTTTCAGGGAAAGGGGTTGCCAAGCTTCCAAAAAACTACGAGTTACCTGAAATCTCAGCACACATTTTTTTCACCCAATCTTGATGACACTTTCAGGTAATGATCAGTACCCCAATCCCACTTGGCTCTCCTATTTCGTTCTCCTAGGTTAAACCGTTCGTTGGCAGTAACAATTTTAATTATTAGGTTTCACTCTGTTTTCTCCTATATGGATACATGTAGTAGGAACTCTAAATCAAACACGGTTTGTGCTACCTCTTGAAATCTTGACACAATTATTTAGTTCCAAGTTCTAACTCTATGGTTTGTTTCCTATTGATGTAGCCCTAAGCAGAGACCTGCGCAAATCACTTTCATGAAAAGTTGTTGCCAAGCTTCCAAAAAACTACGAGTTTCCTGAAATCTCAGCACACATTTTTTCACCCAATCTTGATAACACTTTCAGGTAATGATCAGTACCCCAATCCCACTTGGCACACTAAATTTCCTTCGTCTAGGTTTAACCGTTCGTTGGCAGTAACAGTTTTAATTTTTAGGTTTCACTCTGTTTTCTCCTATATGGATACATGTAGTTGGAACTCTAAATCAAACACGGTTTGTGCTAGCTCTTGAAACCTTGACACAATAAAGTAGTGCCAAGTTCTATCTCTATGGTTTGTTTCCTATTGATGTAGCCCTTAGCAGAAACCAGCGCAAATCACTTTCTTGGAAAGGGGTTGCCCAGCTTCCAAAAAACTACGAGTTTCCGGAAATCTCAGCATACATTTTTTCACCCAATCTTGATGACACTTTCAGGTAATGATCAGTACCCCAATCCCACTTGCTCACCAAATTTCGTTCTTCTAGGTTAAACCGTTCGTTGTCAGTAACAGTTTTAATTTTTAGGTTTCACTCTGTTTTCTCCTATATGGATACATGTAGTTGGAACTCTACATCAAACACGGTTCGTGCTAGCTCTTTGAAACTTGACACAATAAAGTAGTTCCAAGTTCTATCTCTATGGTTTGTTTCCTATTGATGTAGACCTAAGCAGAGACTGGCGCAATTCACTCTCATGTAAAGGGGTTGCCCAGCTTCCAAAAAACTACGAGTTTCCGGAAATCTCATCATACATTTTTTCACCCAATCTTGATGACACTTTCAGGAAATGATCAGTACCCCAATCCCACTTGGCTCACCAAATTTTGTTTTTCTAGGTTAAACCGTTCGTTGGCAGTAACAGTTTTAATTTTTAGGTTTCACTCTCTTGTCTCCTATATGGATATATGTAGTTGGAACTCTAAATCAAACACGGTTTGTGCTAGCTCTTTGAAACTAGACACAATAAAGTAGTTCCAAGTTCTATCTGTATGGTTTGTTTCCTATTGTTGTAGCCCTAAGCGGAGACTGGCGCAACTCACTCTCATGGAAAGGGGTCTCCCAGCTTCCAAAAACCTACGAGTTTCCGGATATCTCAGCGTACATTTTTTCACCCATTCTTGATGAAACTTTCATGTAATGATAAGTAACCCAATCCCACTTGGCTCACCAAATTTCGTTTTTCTAGGTTAAACCGTTCGTTGGCAGTAACAGTTTTAATTTTTAGGTTTCACTCTGTTTTCTACTATATGGATACATGTATTTGGAACTCTAAATCAAACACGGTTTCTGCTAGCTCTTTGAAACTTGACACAATAATGTAGTTCCAAGTTCTATCTCTATGGTTTGTATCCTATTGATGTAGCCCAAGCAGAGACTGGCGCAAATCCCTTTCATGGAAAGGGGGTGCCAAGCTTCCAAAAAACTACGAGTTTCCTGAAGTCTCAGCACACATTTTTTCACCCAATCTTGATGACACTTTCAGGTAATGATCAGTAGCCCAATCCCACTTGGCTCACCAAATTTCGTTCTTCTAGGATAAACAGTTCGTTTACAGCAACAGTTTTAATTTTTAGGTTTCACTCTGTTTTCTCCTATATGGATACATGTAGTTGGAACTCTAAATCAAACACGGTTTGTGCTAGCTCTTGGAAACTTGACACAATAAAGTAGTTCCAAGTTCTATCTCTATGGTTTGTTTCCTATTGATGTAGCCCTAAGAAGAGACTGGCGCAAATCACTTTCATGGAAAGGGGTTTCCCAGCGTCCAAAAAACAACGAGTTTCCGGAAATCTCAGCATACGTTTTTCACCCAATCTTGATGACATTTTCAGGTAATGATCAGTACCCCAATCCCACTTGCTCACCAAATTTCGTTCTTCTAGGTTAAACCGTTCGTTGGCAGTAACACTTTTAATTTTTAGGTTTCACTCTGTTTTTTCCTATATGGATACGTGTAGTGGGAACTCTAAATCAAAAACGGTTTGTGCTAGCTCTTGAAAACTTGACACAATAAAGTAGTTCCAAGTTCTGTCTCTATGGTTTGTTTCCTATTGATGTAGCCCTAAGCAGAGACTGGCGCAAATCACTTTCATGGAAAGGGGTTGCCAAGCTTCCAAAAAACTACGAGTTTCCTGAAATCTCAGCACACATTTTTTCACCCAACTTTGATGACACTTTCAGGTAATGATCAGTTCCCCAATACCAATTGGCTCACCAAATTTCGTTCTTTTAGGTTAAACCGTTCATTGGTAGTAACAGTTTTAATTTTTAGGTTTCACTCTGTTTTCTCCTATATGGATACATGTAGGTGGAACTCTAAATCAAAGATGGTTTGTGCTAGCGCTTTGAAACATGACACAATACAGAAGTTCCAAGTTCTATCTCTATGGTTTGTTTCCTATTGATGTAGCCCTAAGCAGAGACTGGCGCAAAACACTTTCATGGAAAGGGGTTGCCAAGCTTCCAAAAAACTACGAGTTTCCTGAAATCTCAGTACATATGTTTTCCCCCAATCTTGATGATACTTTCAGGTAATGATAAGTACCCCAATCCCACTTGGCTCACCAAATTTCGTTCTTCTAGGTTACACCGTTGGTTGGCAGTAACAGTATTAATTTTAGGTTTCACTCTGTTTTCGCCTATATGGATACATGTAGTTGGAACTCTAAATCAAACTACGTTTGTGCTAGCTCTTTGAAACTTGACACAATAAAGTAGTTCCAACCTCTATCTCTCTGGTTTATTTCCTATTGATGTAGCCCTAAGCAGAGACTGGCGCAAATCACTTTCATGGAAAGGGGTTGCCAAGCTTCCAAAAAACTACGAATTTCCTGAAATCTCAGCACACATTTTTTCACCCAACCTTGATGACACTTTCAGGTAAGGATCAGTTCCCCAATCCCACTTGGCTCACCAAATTTCGTTCTTTCAGGTTAAACCATTCATTGGTAGTAACAGTTTTAATTTTTAGGTTTCACTCTCTTTTCTCCATATGGATACATGTAGTTGGAACACTAAATCAAAGATGGTTTGTGCTAGAGCTTTGAAACTTGACACAATAAAGTAGTTCCAAGTTCTATCTATGTGGTTTGTTTCCTATTGATGTAGCCCTAAGCAGAGACTGGCGCAAATCACTTTCATTGAAAGGGGTTGGCAAGCTTCCACAAAACCAGTTTCCTGAAATCTCAGCACACATTTTTTCACCCAATCTTGATGACACTTTCAGGTAATGATCAGTACCCCAATCCCACATGGCTGACCAAATTTCATTTTTCTAGGATATATCGTTCGTTGGCAGTTACAGTGTAAATTTCCAGGTTTCACTCTGTTTTCTCCTATATGGATACATGTAGTTGGAACTTTAAATCAAACACGGTTTGTGCAAGCTCTTTGAAACTTGACACAATAAAGTAGTTCAAAGTTCTATCTCTAGCGTTTGTTTCCTATTGATGTTGCTCTAAGCAGAGACTGGTGCAAATCACGTTCATGGAAAGCGTTGCCAAGCTTCCAAAATACTACGAGTTTCCTGAAATCTCAGCACACATTTTTTCACCCAATCTTGATGACACTTTCAGGTAATGATCAGTACCCCAATCCCACTTGGTTCATCAAATTTCATTCTTCTAGGTTAAACAGTTCGTTGGCAGTAAGAGTTTTAAATTCATGTTTCACTCTGTTTTCTCCTATATGGGTACATGTAGTTGGAACTCTAAATCAAACACGGTTTGTGCTAGCTCTTTGAAACTTGACACCATAAAGTAGTTCCAAGTTCTATCTCTATGGTTTGTTTCCTATTGATGTAGCCCTAAGCAGAGACTGGCGCAAATCACTTTCATGGAAAGGGGTTGCCAAGCTTCCAAAAAACTACGAGTTTCCTGAAATGTCAGCACACATTTTTTCACCCAATCTGGTGACACTTTCAGGTAATGATCAGTACCCCAATCCCACTTGGCTCACCAAATTTCATTCTTCTAGGTTAAACCGTTCGTTGGCAGTAACAGTTTTAATTTTAAGGTATCACTCTGTTTTCTCCTATATGGATACATGTAGTTGGAACTCTAAATCAAACACGGTTTGTGCTAGCTCTTGGAAACTTCACACAATAAAGTAGTTCCAAGTTATATCTCTATGGTTTGTTTCTTATTGATGTAGCCCTAAGCAGAGAAGGGCGCAAATCACTTTCATGGAAAGGGGTTGCCAAGCTTCCAAAAAACTACGAGTTTCCTGAAATCTCAGCACACATTTTTTCACCCAATCTTGATGACACATTCAGGTAATGATCAGTAACCCAATCCCACTTGGCTCACGAAATTTTGATTTCTAGTTTAAACCGTTCGTAGGCAGTAACAGTTTTAATTTTTAGGTTTCACTCTGTTTTCTCCTATATGGATACATGTGGTTGGAACTCTAAATCAAACACGGTTTGTGCTAGCTCTTTGAAACTTGACACAATAAAGTAGTTCCAAGTTCTATCACTATGGTTTCTTTCCTATTGATGAAGCCCTAAGCAGAGGCTGGCGCAAATCACTTTCATGGAAAGGGGTTGCCAAGCTTCCAAAAAACTATTAGTTTCCTGAAATCTCAGCACACATTTTTTCACCCAATCTTGATGAGACTTTCAGGTAATGATCAGTACCCCAATCCCACTTGGCTCACCAAATTTCATTCTTCTAGGTTAAACCGTTCATTGGCAGTAACAGTTTTAATTTTTAGGTTTCACTCAGTTTTCTCCTATATGAATATATGTAGTTGGAACTCTAAATCAAACACGGATTGTGCTAGCTCTTTGAAACTTGGCACAATAAAGTAGTTCCAAGTTCTATCTCTATGGTTTGTTTCCTATTGATGTAGCCCTAAGCAGAGACTGGCGCAAATCACTTTCATGGAATGGGGTTCCCAAGCTTCCAAAAAACTATGAGTTTCCTGAAATCTCAGCACACATTTTTTCAACCAAACTTGATGACACTTTCAGGTTATGATCAGTATGCCAAGCCCACTTGGCTCACCAAATTTCGTTCTTCTAGGTTAAACCGTTCGTTGGCAGTAACACTTTTAATTTTTAGGTTTCACTCTGTTTTCTCCTATATGGATACATGTATTTGGAACTCTAAATCAAACACGGTTTGGGCTAGCTCTTTGAAACTTGACACAATAATATAGTTCCAAGTTCTATCTCTATGGTTTGTTTCCTATTGATGTAGCGCTAAGCAGAGACCGGCGAAATCACTTTCATGGAAAGGGCTTGCCAAGCTTCCAAAAAACTACGAGTTTCCTGAAATCTCAGCACACATTTTTTCACCCAATCTTGATGACACTTTCAGGTAATGATCAGTACCCCAATCCCACTTGGCTCACCAAATTTCATCCTTCTAGGTGAAACCGTTCGTTGGCAGTAACAGTTTTAATTTTTAGGTTTCACTCTGTTTTCTCCTATATGGATACATGTAGTTGGAACTCTAAATCAAACACGGTTTGTGCTAGCTCTTTGAAACTTGACACAATAATGTCGTTCCAAGTTCTATCTCTATGGTTTGTTTCCTATTGATGTAGCCCTAAGCAGGGAACTGCGCAATTAACTTTCATGGAAAGGGGTTGCCAAGCTTCCAAAAAACTACGAGTTTCCTGAAATCTCAGCACACATTTTTTCACCCAATCTTGATGACACTTTCAGGTAATGATCAGTACCCCAATCCCACTTGGCTCACCAAATTTCGTTCATCTAGGTGAAACCGTTCGTTGGCAGTAACAGTTTTAATTTTTAGGTTTCACTCTGTTTTCTCCTATATGGATACATGTAGTTGTGACTCTAAATCAAACACGGTTTGTGCTAGCTCTTTGAAATTTGACACAATAAAGTGGTTCCAAGTTCCATCTCTATGGTTTGTTTTCTATTGATGTAGCCGTAAGCAGAGACTGGCGCAAATCACTATCATGGAAAGGGTTTGCCAAGCTTCCAAAAAAATACGAGTTTCCTGAAATCTCAGCACCCATTTTTTTAACCCAATCTTGATGACACTTTCAGGTAATGATCAGTACGCCAATCCCACTTGGCTCACCAAATTTCGTTCTTCTAAGTTAAACCATACGTTGGCTATAACAGTTTTAATTTTTAGGTTTCACTCTGTTTTCTCCTATATGGATACATGTAGTTGGAACTCTAAATCAAACACGGTTTGTGCTAGCTCTTTGAAACTTGACACAATAAAGTCGTTACAAGTTCTGTCTCTATGGTTTCTTTCCTATTGATGTAGCCCTAAGCAGAGGCCAGCGCAAATAACTTTCATGCAATGGGGTTGCCAAGCTTCCAAAAAACTATGAGTTTCCTGAAATCTCAGCATACATTTTTTCACCCAATCTTGAAGACACTTTCAGGTAATGATCAGTACCCCAATCCCACTTGGCTCACCAAATTTCGTTCTTCTAGGTTAAACCGTTCGTTGGCAGTAACAGTTTTAATTTTTAGGTTTCACTCTGTATTCTCCTATATGGATACATGTAGTTGGAACTCTAAATCAAACACGGTTTGTGCTAGCTCTTGAAAACTTGACACAATAAAGTACTTCCACGTTATATCTCTATGGTTTGTTTCCTATTGATGTAGTCCTAAGCAGAGACCAGCGCAAATCACTTTCAGGGAAAGGGGTTGCCAAGCTTCCAAAAAACTACGAGTTACCTGAAATCTCAGCACACATTTTTTTCACCCAACCTTGATGACACTTTCAGGTAATGATCAGTACCCCAATCCCACTTGGCTCTCCTATTTCGTTCTCCTAGGTTAAACCGTTCGTTGGCAGTAACAATTTTAATTATTAGGTTTCACTCTGTTTTCTCCTATATGGATACATGTAGTTGGAACTCTAAATAAAACACGGTTTGTGCTAGCTCTTTGAAACTTGACACAATAAAGTAGTTCCAAGTTTTATCTCTATGGTTTGTTTCCTATTGATGTAGTCCTAAGCAGAGACTGGCGCAAATCACTTTCATGGAAAGGGGTTGCCAAGCTTCCAAAAAACTACGAGTTTTGAAATCTCAGCACACATTTTTTCACCCAAACTTCATGACACTTTCAGGTAATGATCAGTACCCCAATCCCACTTGGCTCACCAAATTTCATTCTTCTAGGTTAAACCGTTTGTTGGCATTATCAGTTTTAATTTTTAGGTTTCACTCTGTTTTCTCCTATATGGATACATGAAGTTGGAACTCTAAATCAAACACGGTTTGTGCTAGCTCTAGAAAACTTGACACAATAAAGTAGTTCCAAGTTCTAACTCTATGGTTTGTTTCCTATTGATGTATCCCTAAGCAGAAACCGGCGCAAATCACTTTCATGAAAGGGGATGCCAAACTTCCAAAAAACTACGAGTTTCCTGAAATCTCAGCACACATTTTTTCACCCAATCTTGATGACACTTTCAGGTAATGATCAGTACCCCAATCCCACTTGGCACACTAAATTTCGTTCGTCTAGGTTTAACCGTTCGTTGGCAGTAACAGTTTTAATTTTTAGGTTTCACTCTGTTTTCTCCTATATGGATACATGTAGTTGGAACTCTAAATCAAACACGGTATGTCCTACCTCTTGAAAACTTGACACAATAAAGTAGTTCAAAGTTCTATCTCTATGGATTGTTTCCTATTGATATAGCCCTAAGCAGAGACCGGCGCAAATCACTTTCATGGAAAGGGGTTGCCAAGCTTCTAAAAAACTACGAGTTTCCTGAAATCTCAGCACACATTTTTTCACCCAATCTTGATGACACTTTCAGGTAATGATCCGTACCCCAATCCCACTTGGCTCACCAAATTTCGTTTTTCTAGGTTAAACCTTTCGTTGGCAGAAACAGTTTTAATTTTTAGGTTACACTCTGTTTTCTCCTATATGGATACATGTAGTTGGAACTCTAAATCAAACACGGTTTGTGCTAGCTCTTGGAAACTTGACACAATAAAGTAGTTCCAAGTTCTATCTCTATGGTTTGTTTCCTATTGATGTAGCCCTAAGCAGAGACTGGCGCAAATCACATTCATGGAAAGGGGTTGCCAAGCTTCCAAAAAATAAGAGTTTCCTGAAATCTCAGCACACATTTTTTCACCCAATCTTGATGACACTTTCAGGTAAGAATCAGTACCCCACTCCCACTTGGCTCACTAAATTTCGTTCTTCTAGGTTAAACCGTAGGTTGGCAGTAACAGTTTTAATTTTTAGGTTTCACTCTGTTTTCTCCTATATGGATACATGTAGTTGGAACTCTGAATCAAACACGGTTTTTGCTAGCCCTTGGAAACTTGACACAATAAAGTAGTTCCAAGTTCTATCTCTATGGTTTGTTTCCTATTGATGTAGCCCTAAGCAGAAACTGGCGCAAATCACTTTCATGGAAAGGGGTTGCAAAGCTTCCAAAAAAATACGAGTTTCCTGAAATCTCAGCATATATTTTTTTCAACCAATCTTGAAGACACTTTCAGGTAATGATCAGTTCCGCAATCCCACTTGGCTCACCAAATTTCGTTCTTCTATGTGAAACCGTTCTTTGGCAGTAACAGTTTTAATTTTTAGGTTTCACTCTGTTTTCTCCTATATGGATACATGTAGTTGGAACTCTATTTCAAACACGGTTTGTGCTAGCTCTTGGAAACGTGACATAATAAAGTAGTTCCAAGTTCTATCTCTATGGTTTGTTTCCTATTGATGTAGCCCTAAGCAGAGACTGGTGCAAATCACTTTCATGGAAAGGGGTTGCCAGGCTTCCAAAAAACTACGAGTTTCCTAAAATCTCAGCACACATTTTTTCACCCAATATTGATGACCCTTTCAGGTAATTATCAGTACCCCAATCCCACTTGCTCACCAAATTTTGTTCTTCTAGGTTAAACCGTTCGTTAACAGTATCAGTTTTCATTTTTAGGTTTCACTCTGTTTTCTCCAATATGGATACATGTACTTGGAATTCTAAATCAAACACGGTTTTTGCTAGATCTGGGAAACTTGACACAATAAAGTAGTTCCAAGTTCTATCTCTATGGTTTGTTTCCTATTGATGTAGCCCTAAGCAGAGACTGGCGCAACTCACTCTCATGGAAAGGGTTTGCCAAGCGTCCAAAAAACTACGAGTTTCCTGAAATCTCAGCACACATTTTTTCACCCAATGTTGATGACACTTTCAGGTAATGATCAGTACCCCAATCCCACTTGGCTCACCAAATTTGGTTCTTCTAGGTTAAACCGTTCGTTGGCAGTATCAGTTTTAATTTTAGGTTTCACTCTGTTTTCTCCTATATGGATACATGTAGTTGGAACTCTAAATCAAACACGGTTTGTGCTAGCTCTTTGAAACTTGACACAATAAAGTAGTTCCAAGTTTTATCTCTATGGTTTTTTCCTATTGATGTAGTCCTAAGCAGAGACTGGCGCAAATCACTTCCAAGGAAAGGGGTTGCCAAGCTTCCAAAAAACTACGAGTTTCCTGAAATCTCAGCATTCATATTTTCACCCAATCTTGATGACACTTTCAGGTAATGATCACTACCCCAATCCCACTTGGCTCACCAAATTTCATTCTTCTAGGTTAAATCGTTCGTTGGCAGTATCAGTTTTAATTTTTAGGTTTCACTCTGTTTTCTCCTATATGGATACATGTAGTTGGAACTCTAAATCAAACACGGTTTGTGCTAGCTCTGTGAAACTAGACACAATAACGTAGTTCCAAGTTCTATCTCTATGGTTTGTTTCCTATTGATGTAGCCCTAAGCAGAGTCCGGCACAAATCACTTTCATGTAAAGTTCTTGCCAAGCTTCCAAAAAACTACGAGTTTCCTGGAATCTCAGCACATATTTTTTCACCCAATCTTGATGACACTTTCAGGTAATGATCACTACCCCAATCCCACTTGGCTCACCAAATTTCGTTCTTCTCGGTTAAACCGTTCGTTTGCAGTAACAGTTTTAATTTCTAGGTTTCACTCTGTTTTCTTTTATATGGATACATGTAGTTGGAACTCTAAATCAAACACGGTTTGTGCTAGCTCTTTGAAACTTGACACAATAGAGTAGTTCCAAGTTCTATCTCTATGGTTTGTTTCCTATTGATGTAGCCCTAAGCAGAGACCGCGGCAAATCAATTCCATGGAAAGGGGTTGCCAATCTTCCAAAAAGCTATGAGTTTCCTGAAATCTCAGCATACATTTTTAAACCCAATCTTGATGACACTTTCAGGTAATGATCAGTACCCCAATCCCACTTGGCTCACCAAATTTCGTTCTTCTATGTTAAACCGTTCGTAGGCAGTAACAGTTTTAATTTTTAGGTTTCACTCTGTTTTCTCCTATATGGATACATGCAAGTGGAACTCTAAATCAAACACGGTTTGAGCTAGCTCTTTAAAACTTGACTAAATAAAGTAGTTCCAAGTTCTATCTCTATGGTTTGTTTCCTATTGATGTAGCCCTAAGCAGAGACCTGCGCAAATCACTTTCATGGAAAGGGGTTGCCAAGCTTCCAAAAAAACTACGAGTTTCCTGAAATCTCAGCACACATTTTTTCACCCTAACTTGATGACACTTTCAGGTAATGATCAGTAACCCAATCCCACTTGGCTCACCAAATTTCGTTCTTCTAGGTTAAACCGTTCGTTGGCAGTAACAGTTTAAATTGTTAGGTATCACTCTGTTTTCTCCTATACGGATACATGTAGTTGGAACTCTAAATCAAACACGGTTTGTGCTAGCTCTTTGAAATTTGACACAATAAAGTGGTCCAAGTTCCATCTCTATGGATTGTTTCCTATTGATGTAGCCCTTAGTAGAGACCGGCGCAAATCACTATCATGGAAAGGGGTGCAAAGATTCCAAAAAACTACGAGTTACCTGAAATCTCAGCACACATTTTTTCACCCAATCTTGATGACACTTTCAGGTAATGATAAGTACCCCAATCCCACTTGGATCACCAAATTTCGTTCTTCTAGGTTAAACCGTTCGTTGGCAGTAACAGTTTAAATTTTTAGGTTTCACTCTGTTTTCTCCTATATGGATACATGTAGTTGGAACTCTTAATCAAACACGGTTTGTGGTAGCTCTTTGAAACTAGACACAATAAAGTAGTTCCAAGTTTTAACTCTATGGTTTGTTTCCTATTGATGTAGCCCTAAGCAGAGACTGGCAAAAATCACTTTAAAGGAAAGGGGTTGCCAAACTTCCAAAAAACTACGAGTTTCCTGAAATCTCAGCACACATTTTTTCACCCAATCTTGATGACACTTTCAGGTAATGATCAGTACCCCAATCCCACTTGCTCACCAAATTTCATTCTTCTAGGTTAAACCGTTCGTTGGCAGTAACAGTTTTAATTTTTAGGTTTCACTCTGTTTTCTCCTATATGGATACATGTTGTTGGAACTCTAAATCAAACACGGTTTGTGCTACCTCTTGAAAACTTGACACAATATATTAGTTCCAAGTTCTATCTCTATGGTTTGTTTCCTATTGATGTAGCCCTAAACAGAGACTGGCACAAATCACTTTCATGGAAAGGGTTTTCCAAGCTTCCAAAAACTACGAGTTTCCTGAAATCTCAGCACACATTTTTTCACCCAATCATGATGACACTTTCAGGTAATGATCAGTACCCCAATCCCACTTGCTCACCAAATTTCGTTCTTCTAGGTTAAACCATTCGTTGGCAGTAACAGTTTTAATTTTTAGGTTTCACTCTGTTTTCTCCTATATGGATACTTGTAGTTGGAACTCTAAATCAAACACGGTTTGTGCTAACTCTTGAAAACTTTACACAATAAATTAGTTCCAAGTTCTATCTCTATGGTTTGTTTCCTATTGATGTAGCCCTAAGCAGAGACTGGAGCAAATCACTTTCATGGAAAGTGTTTGCCAAGCTTCCAAAAAACTACAAGTTTCCCGAAAACTCAGCACACATTTTTTCACCCAATCTTGAGGACACTTTCAGGTAATGATCAGTACCCCAATCCCACTTGGCTAACCAAATTTCATTCTTCTAGGTTAAACCGTTTGTTGGCAGTATAAGTTTTAATTTTTAGGTTTCACACTGTTTTCTCCTATATCTATACATGAATTTAGAACTCTAAATCAAACACGGTTTTTGCTAGCTCTAGAAAACTTGACACAATAAGGTAGTTCGAAGTTCTATCTCTATGGTTTGTTTCCTATTTATGTAGCCCTAAGCAGAAACTGGCGCAAATCACTTTCATGGAAAGGGGTTGCCAAACTTCTAAAAAACTACGAGTTTCCTGAAATCTCAGCACACATTTTTTTCACTCAATCTTGATGACACTTTCAGGTAATGATCAGTACCCCAATCCCACTTCCTCACCAAATTTTGTTCTCCTAGGTTAAACCGTTCGTTGGCAGTAACAGTTTTAATTATTAGGTTTCACTCTGTTTTCTCCTATATGGATACATGTAGTTGGAACTCTAAATAAAACACGGTTTGTGCTAGCTTTTTGAAACTTGACACAATAAAGTAGTTCCAAGTTTTATCTCTATGGTTTGTTTCCTATTGATGTAGCCCTAAGCAGAGACTGGCGCAAATCACTTTCATGGAAAGGGGTTGCCAAGCTTCCAAAAAACTACGAGTTTTGAAATCTCAGCACACATTTTTTCACCCAATCTTGATGACACTTTCAGGGAATGATCACTACCCCAATCCCACTTGGCTCACCAAATTTCATTCTTCTAGGTTAAACCGTTTTTGTCAGTATAAGTTTTAATTTTTAAGTTTCATTCTGTTTTCTCGTATATGGATACATGAAGTTGGAACTCTAAATCAAACACGGTTTGTGCTAGCTCTTGAAAACTTGACACAATAAAGTAGTTTCAAGTTCTATCTCTATGGTTTGTTTCCTATTGATGTAGCCCTAAGCAGAAACCGGCGCAAATCACTTTCATGGAAAGGGGTTGCCCAGCTTCTAAAAAACTACGAGTTTCCGGAAATCTCAAAATACATTTTTTCACCCAATCTTGATGACACTTTCAGGTAATGATCAGTACCCCAATCCCACTTGCTCACCAAAATTCGTTCTTCTAGGTTAAACCATTCGTTGGCAGTAACAGTTTTAATTTTTAGGTTTCACTCTGTTTTCTCCTATATGGATACATGTATTTGGAACCCTAAATCAAACACGGTTTGTGCTACCTCTTGAAAACTTGACACAATAAATTAGTTCCAAGTTGTATCTCTATGGTTTGTTTAATATTGATGTATCCCTAAGCAGAGACTGGCGCAAATCACTTTATGGAAAGGGTTTGCCAAGCTTCCAAAAACCTACGAGTTTCCTGAAATCTCAGCACACATTTTTTCACCCAATCTTGATGACACTTTCAGGGAATGATCAGTACCCCAATCCCACTTGCTCACCAAATTTCGTTATTCTAGGTTAAACCGTTCTTTGGCAGTAACAGTTTTAAATTTTAGGTTTCACTCTGTTTTCTCCTATATGGATACATGTAGTTGGAACTCTAAATCAAACATGGCTTGTGCTAGCTCTTGAAAACTTGACACAATAATGTAGTTCCAAGTTCTATCTCTATGGTTTGTGTCCTATTGATGTAGCCCTACGCAGAAACCGGCGCAAATCACTTTCATGGAAATGGGTTGCCCAGCTTCCAAAAAACTACGAGTTTCCGGAAATCTCAGCATACATTTTTTCACCCAATCTTGATGACACTTTCAGGTAATGATCAGTACCCCAATCCCACTTGCTCACCAAATTTCATTCTTCTAGGTTAAACCGTTTTTGTCAGTATAAGTTTTAATTTTTAGGTTTCATTCTGTTTTCTCCTATATGGATACATGAAGTTGGAACTCTAAATCAAACACGGTTTGTGCTAGCTCTTGAAAACTTGACACAATAAAGTAGTTCCAAGTTCTATCTCTATGGTTTGTTTCCTATTGATGTAGCCCTAAGCAGAAACTGGCGCAAATCACTTTCATGGAAAGGGGTTGCCCAGCTTCTAAAAAACTACGAGTTTCCGGAAATCTCAAAATACATTTTTTCACCCAATCTTGATGACACTTTCAGGAAATGATCAGTACCCCAATCCCACTTGGCTCACCAAATTTCTTTTTTCTAGGTTAAACCGTTCGTTGGCATTAACAATTTTAATTTTTAGGTTTCACTCTGTTTTCTCCTATATGGATACATGTAGTTGGAACTCTAAATCAAACACGGTTTGTGCTAGCTCTTGAAAACTTGACACAATAAAGTAGTTCCAAGTTCTATCTCTATGGTTTGTTTTCTATTGATGTAGCCCTAAGTAGAGACCAGCGCAAATCACTTTCATGGAAAGGGGTTGCCAAGCTTCCAAAAAACTATGAGTTTCCTGAAATCTCAGCACACATTTTTTCACCCAAACTTGATGACACTTTCAGGTAAGGATCAGTACCCCAATCCCACTTGGCTCACCAAATTTCATTCTTCTAGGATAAACCGTTCGGTGGCAGTAACAGTTTTAATTTTTAGGTTTCACTCTCTTTTCTCCTATATGGATACATGTAGTTGGAACTCTAAATGAAACACGTTTTGTGCTAGCTCTTGGAAACTTGACACACTAAAGTAGTTCCAAGTTCTACCTCTATGATTTGTTTCCTATTGATGTAGCCCTAAGCAGAGACTTGCGCAAATCACTTTCAGGGAAAGGGGTTGCCAAGCTTCCAAAAAACTACGAGTTTCCTGAAATCTCAGCACACATTTTTTCACCCAATCTTGATGACACTTTCAGGTAATGATCAGTACCCCAATCCCACTTGGCTCTCCAAATTTCGTACTCCTAGGTTAAACCGTTCCTTGGAAGTAACAGTTTTAATTATTAGGTTTCACTCTGTTTTCTCCTATATGGATTCATGTATTTGGAACTCTAAATAAAACACGGTTTGTGCTAGCTCTTTGAAACTTGACAAAATAAAGTAGTTCCAAGTTCTATCTCTATGGTTTTTTTCCTATTGATGTAGCCCTAAGCAGAGACTGGTCAAATCACTTTCATGGAAAGGGGTTGCCAAGCTTCCAAACAATTACGAGTTTCCGGAAATCTCAGCACACATTTTTTCACCCAATCTTGATGACACTTTCAGGTAATGATCAGTACCCCAATCCCACTTGGCTCACCAAATTTCGTTTTTCTAGGTTAAACCGTTCGTTGGCAGTAACAGTTTTAATTTATAGGTTTCACTCTGTTTTCTCCTATATGGATACATGTAGTTGGAACTCTAAATCAAACACGGTTTGTGCTAGCTCTTGAAAGCTTGACACAATAAAGTAGTTCCACGTTATATCTCTATGGTTTGTTTCCTATTGATGTAGTCCTAAGCAGAGACCAGCGCAAATCACTTTCAGGGAAAGGGGTTGCCAAGCTTCCAAAAAACTACGAGTTACCTGAAATCTCAGCACACATTTTTTTCACCCAATCTTGATGACACTTTCAGGTTATGATCAGTACCCCAATCCCACTTGGCTCTCCTATTTCGTTCTCCTAGGTTAAACCGTTCGTTGGCAGTAACAATTTTAATTATTAGGTTTCACTCTGTTTTCTCCTATATGGATACATGTAGTTGGAACTCTAAATCAAACACGGTTTGTGCTACCTCTTGAAATCTTGACACAATTATTTAGTTCCAAGTTCTAACTCTATGGTTTGTTTCCTATTGATGTAGCCCTAAGCAGAGACCTGCGCAAATCACTTTCATGAAAAGTTGTTGCCAAGCTTCCAAAAAACTACGAGTTTCCTGAAATCTCAGCACACATTTTTTCACCCAATCTTGATAACACTTTCAGGTAATGATCAGTACCCCAATCCCACTTGGCACACTAAATTTCCTTCGTCTAGGTTTAACCGTTCGTTGGCAGTAACAGTTTTAATTTTTAGGTTTCACTCTGTTTTCTCCTATATGGATACATGTAGTTGGAACTCTAAATCAAACACGGTTTGTGCTAGCTCTTGAAACCTTGACACAATAAAGTAGTGCCAAGTTCTATCTCTATGGTTTGTTTCCTATTGATGTAGCCCTTAGCAGAAACCAGCGCAAATCACTTTCTTGGAAAGGGGTTGCCCAGCTTCCAAAAAACTACGAGTTTCCGGAAATCTCAGCATACATTTTTTCACCCAATCTTGATGACACTTTCAGGTAATGATCAGTACCCCAATCCCACTTGCTCACCAAATTTCGTTCTTCTAGGTTAAACCGTTCGTTGTCAGTAACAGTTTTAATTTTTAGGTTTCACTCTGTTTTCTCCTATATGGATACATGTAGTTGGAACTCTAAATCAAACACGGTTTGTGCTAGCTCTTTGAAACTTGACACAATAAAGTAGTTCCAAGTTCTATCTCTATGGTTTGTTTCCTATTGATGTAGACCTAAGCAGAGACTGGCGCAACTCACTCTCATGTAAAGGGGTTGCCCAGCTTCCAAAAAACTACGAGTTTCCGGAAATCTCATCATACATTTTTTCACCCAATCTTGATGACACTTTCAGGAAATGATCAGTACCCCAATCCCACTTGGCTCACCAAATTTTGTTTTTCTAGGTTAAACCGTTCGTTGGCAGTAACAGTTTTAATTTTTAGGTTTCACTCTCTTTTCTCCTATATGGATATATGTAGTTGGAACTCTAAATCAAACACGGTTTGTGCTAGCTCTTTGAAACTAGACACAATAAAGTAGTTCCAAGTTCTATCTGTATGGTTTGTTTCCTATTGTTGTAGCCCTAAGCGGAGACTGGCGCAACTCACTCTCATGGAAAGGGGTCTCCCAGCTTCCAAAAAACTACGAGTTTCCGGATATCTCAGCGTACATTTTTTCACCCATTCTTGATGAAACTTTCATGTAATGATAAGTAACCCAATCCCACTTGGCTCACCAAATTTCGTTTTTCTAGGTTAAACCGTTCGTTGGCAGTAACAGTTTTAATTTTTAGGTTTCACTCTGTTTTCTACTATATGGATACATGTATTTGGAACTCTAAATCAAACACGGTTTGTGCTAGCTCTTTGAAACTTGACACAATAATGTAGTTCCAAGTTCTATCTCTATGGTTTGTTTCCTATTGATGTAGCCCAAGCAGAGACTGGCGCAAATCTTTTTCATGGAAAGGGGTTGCCAAGCTTCCAAAAAACTACGAGTTTCCTGAAGTCTCAGCACACATTTTTTCACCCAATCTTTATGACACTTTCAGGTAATGATCAGTAGCCCAATCCCACTTGGCTCACCAAATTTCGTTCTTCTAGGATAAACAGTTCGTTTACAGCAACAGTTTTAATTTTTAGGTTTCACTCTGTTTTCTCCTATATGGATACATGTAGTTGGAACTCTAAATCAAACACGGTTTGTGCTAGCTCTTGGAAACTTGACACAATAAAGTAGTTCCAAGTTCTATCTCTATGGTTTGTTTCCTATTGATGTAGCCCTAAGAAGAGACTGGCGCAAATCACTTTCATGGAAAGGGGTTTCCCAGCGTCCAAAAAACAACGAGTTTCCGGAAATCTCAGCATACGTTTTTCACCCAATCTTGATGACATTTTCAGGTAATGATCAGTACCCCAATCCCACTTGCTCACCAAATTTCGTTCTTCTAGGTTAAACCGTTCGTTGGCAGTAACACTTTTAATTTTTAGGTTTCACTCTGTTTTTTCCTATATGGATACGTGTAGTGGGAACTCTAAATCAAAAACGGTTTGTGCTAGCTCTTGAAAACTTGACACAATAAAGTAGTTCCAAGTTCTGTCTCTATGGTTTGTTTCCTATTGATGTAGCCCTAAGCAGAGACTGGCGCAAATCACTTTCATGGAAAGGGGTTGCCAAGCTTCCAAAAAACTACGAGTTTCCTGAAATCTCAGCACACATTTTTTCACCCAACTTTGATGACACTTTCAGGTAATGATCAGTTCCCCAATACCACTTGGCTCACCAAATTACGTTCTTTTAGGTTAAACCGTTCATTGGTAGTAACAGTTTTAATTTTTAGGTTTCACTCTGTTTTCTCCTATATGGATACATGTAGGTGGAACTCTAAATCAAAGATGGTTTGTGCTAGCGCTTTGAAACATGACACAATACAGAAGTTCCAAGTTCTATCTCTATGGTTTGTTTCCTATTGATGTAGCCCTAAGCAGAGACTGGCGCAAAACACTTTCATGGAAAGGGGTTGCCAAGCTTCCAAAAAACTACGAGTTTCCTGAAATCTCAGTACATATGTTTTCCCCCAATCTTGATGATACTTTCAGGTAATGATAAGTACCCCAATCCCACTTGGCTCACCAAATTTCGTTCTTCTAGTTTACACCGTTGGTTGGCAGTAACAGTATTAATTTTAGGTTTCACTCTGTTTTCGCCTATATGGATACATGTAGTTGGAACTCTAAATCAAACTACGTTTGTGCTAGCTCTTTGAAACTTGACACAATAAAGTAGTTCCAACCTCTATCTCTCTGGTTTATTTCCTATTGATGTAGCCCTAAGCAGAGACTGGCGCAAATCACTTTCATGGAAAGGGGTTGCCAAGCTTCCAAAAAACTACGAATTTCCTGAAATCTCAGCACACATTTTTTCACCCAACCTTGATGACACTTTCAGGTAAGGATCAGTTCCCCAATCCCACTTGGCTCACCAAATTTCGTTCTTTCAGGTTAAACCATTCATTGGTAGTAACAGTTTTAATTTTTATGTTTCACTCTCTTTTCTCCATATGGATACATGTAGTTGGAACACTAAATCAAAGATGGTTTGTGCTAGAGCTTTGAAACTTGACACAATAAAGTAGTTCCAAGTTCTATCTATGTGGTTTGTTTCCTATTGATGTAGCCCTAAGCAGAGACTGGCGCAAATCACTTTCATTGAAAGGGGTTGGCAAGCTTCCACAAAACCAGTTTCCTGAAATCACAGCACACATTTTTTCACCCAATCTTGATGACACTTTCAGGTAATGATCAGTACCCCAATCCCACTTGGCTGACCAAATTTCATTTTTCTAGGATATATCGTTCGTTGGCAATTACAGTGTAAATTTCCAGGTTTCACTCTGTTTTCTCCTATATGGATACATGTAGTTGGAACTTTAAATCAAACACGGTTTGTGCAAGCTCTTTGAAACTTGACACAATAAAGTAGTTCAAAGTTCTATCTCTAGCGTTTGTTTCCTATTGATGTTGCTCTAAGCAGAGACTGGTGCAAATCACGTTCATGGAAAGCGTTGCCAAGCTTCCAAAATACTACGAGTTTCCTGAAATCTCAGCACACATTTTTTCACCCAATCTTGATGACACTTTCAGGTAATGATCAGTACCCCAATCCCACTTGGTTCATCAAATTTCATTCTTCTAGGTTAAACAGTTCGTTGGCAGTAAGAGTTTTAAATTCATGTTTCACTCTGTTTTCTCCTATATGGGTACATGTAGTTGGAACTCTAAATCAAACACGGTTTGTGCTAGCTCTTTGAAACTTGACACCATAAAGTAGTTCCAAGTTCTATCTCTATGGTTTGTTTCCTATTGATGTAGCCCTAAGCAGACACTGGCGCAAATCACTTTCATGGAAAGGGGTTGCCAAGCTTCCAAAAAACTACGAGTTTCCTGAAATGTCAGCACACATTTTTTCACCCAATCTGGTGACACTTTCAGGTAATGATCAGTACCCCAATCCCACTTGGCTCACCAAATTTCATTCTTCTATGTTAAACCGTTCGTTGGCAGTAACAGTTTTAATTTTAAGGTATCACTCTGTTTTCTCCTATATGGATACATGTAGTTGGAACTCTAAATCAAACACGGTTTGTGCTAGCTCTTGGAAACTTCTCACAATAAAGTAGTTCCAAGTTATATCTCTATGGTTTGTTTCTTATTGATGTAGCCCTAAGCAGAGAAGGGCGCAAATCACTTTCATGGAAAGGGGTTGCCAAGCTTCCAAAAAACTACGAGTTTCCTGAAATCTCAGCACACATTTTTTCACCCAATCTTGATGACACATTCAGGTAATGATCAGTAACCCAATCCCACTTGGCTCACGAAATTTTGATTTCTAGTTTAAACCGTTCGTAGGCAGTAACAGTTTTAATTTTTAGGTTTCACTCTGTTTTCTCCTATATGGATACATGTGTTTGGAACTCTAAATCAAACACGGTTTGTGCTAGCTCTTTGAAACTTGACACAATAAAGTAGTTCCAAGTTCTATCACTATGGTTTCTTTCCTATTGATGAAGCCCTAAGCAGAGGCTGGCGCAAATCACTTTCATGGAAAGGGGTTGCCAAGCTTCCAAAAAACTATTAGTTTCCTGAAATCTCAGCACACATTTTTTCACCCAATCTTGATGAGACTTTCAGGTAATGATCAGTACCCCAATCCCACTTGGCTCACCAAATTTCATTCTTCTAGGTTAAACCGTTCGTTGGCAGTAACAGTTTTAATTTTTAGGTTTCACTCAGTTTTCTCCTATATGGATATATGTAGTTGGAACTCTAAATCAAACACGGATTGTGCTAGCTCTTTGAAACTTGGCACAATAAAGTAGTTCCAAGTTCTATCTCTATGGTTTGTTTCCTATTGATGTAGCCCTAAGCAGAGACTGGCGCAAATCACTTTCATGGAATGGGGTTCCCAAGCTTCCAAAAAACTATGAGTTTCCTGAAATCTCAGCACACATTTTTTCAACCAAACTTGATGACACTTTCAGGTTATGATCAGTATGCCAATCCCACTTGGCTCACCAAATTTCGTTCTTCTAGGTTAAACCGTTCGTTGGCAGTAACACTTTTAATTTTTAGGTTTCACTCTGTTTTCTCCTATATGGATACATGTATTTGGAACTCTAAATCAAACACGGTTTGGGCTAGCTCTTTGAAACTTGACACAATAAAGTAGTTCCAAGTCCTATCTCTATGCTTTGTTTCCTATTGATGTATTCCTAAGCAGAGACTTGCGCAAATCACTTTCATGGAAAGGGATTGCCCAGCTTCGAAAAAACTACGGGATTCCTGAAATCTCAGCACACATTTTTTCACCCAAACTTGATGACACTTTCAGGTAATGATCAGTACCCCAATCCCACTTGGCTCACCAAATTTCGTTCTTCTAGGTTAAACCGTTCGTTGGCAGTAACAGTTTTAATTTTTAGGTTTCACTCTGTTTTCTCCTATATGGATACATGTAGTTGGAACTCTAAATCAAACATGGTTTGTGCTAGCTCTTTGAAACTTGACACAATAAAGTAGTTCCAAGTCCTTTCTCTATGGTTTTTTTCCTATTTATTTATTCCTAATGAGAGACTTGTGCAAATCACTTTCATGGAAAGGGATTGTCAAGCTTCCAAAAAACTACGAGTTTCCTGAAATCTCAGCACATATTTTTTCACTCAATCTTGATGACACTAAGGTAATGATGAGTACCCCAATCCCACTTGGCGCACCAAAGTTCGTTCTTCTAGGTTAAACCGTTCGTTGGCAGTAACAGTTTTAATTTTTAGATTTTACTCTGTTTTCTCCTATATGGATACATGTATTTGGAACTCTAAATCAAACACGATTTGTGCTAGCTCTTTGAAACTTGACACAATAAAGTAATTCCAAGTTCTATCTTTCTGGTTTGTTTCCTATTGATGTAGCCCTAAGCAGAGACTGGTGCAAATCACTTTCATGGAAAGGGGTTGCCAAGCTTCCAAAAAACTACGAGTTTCCGGAAATCTCAGCACACATTTTTTCACCCAATCTTGATGTCACTTTCAGGTAATGATCAGTACCCCAATCCCACTTGGCTCACCAAATTTCGTTCTTCTAGGTTTAACCGTTCGTTGGTAGTAACAGTTTGAATTTTTAGGTTTCACTCTGTTTTCTCCTATATGGGTACATGTAGTTGGAACTCTAAATCAAACACGGTTCGTGCTAGATCCTTGAAACTTGACACAATAAAGAAGTTCCAAGTTCTATCTCTATTGTTTGTTTCCTATTGATGTAGCCCTAAGCAGAGACTGGTGCAAATCACTTTCATGGAAAGGGTTGCCAAACTTCCAAAAAACTTCGAGTTTCCTGAAATCTCAGCACACATTTTTTCACCCAATCTTGATGACAGTTTCAGGTAATGATCAGTACCCCAATCCCACTTGGCTCACCAAATTTCATTTTTCTAGGTTATATCGTTCGTTGGCAGTTACAGTGTAAATTTCCAGGTTTCACTCTGTTTTCTTCTATATGGATACATGTAGTTGGAACTCTAAATCAAACATGGTTTGTTCTAGCTCTTTGAAACTTGACACAATAATGTTCTTCCAAGTTCTATCTCTATGGTTTGTTTCCTATTGATGTAGAACTAAGCAGAGACTGGCACAAATCACTTTCATGGAAACGGGTTGCCAAGCTTCCAAAAAACTACGAGGTTCCTGAAATCTCAGCACACATTTTTTCACCCAATGTTGATGACACTTTCAGGTAATGATCAGTACCTAAATCCGACTTGGTTCACGAAATTTCGTTCTTCTAGGTTAAACCGTTCCTTGATATTACACTTTTAATTTTTAGGTTCCACTCTGTTTTCTCCTATATGGATAAATGTAGTTGGAACTCTAAATCAAACACGGTTTCTGCTAGCTCTTTGAAACTTGACACAATAAATTAGTTCAAAGTTCTATCTCTAGCGTTTGTTTCCTATTGATATAGCCCTAAGAAGAGACTGGTGCAAATCACATTCAAGGAAAGAGTTGCCAAGCTTCCAAAATACTACGAGTTTCCTGAAATCTCAGCACACATTTTTCACCCAATCTTGATGACACTTTCAGGTAATGATCAGTACCCCAATCCCACTTGGCTCATCAAATTTCATTCTTCTAGGTTAAACAGTTCGTTGGCAGTAAGAGTTTTAAATTTAGGTTTCACTCTGTTTTCTCCTATATGGGTACATGTAGTTGGAACTCTAAATCAAACACGGTTTGTGCTAGCTCTTTGAAACTTGACACAATAAAGTAGTTCCAAGTTCTATCTCTATGGTTTCTTTCCTATTGATGTAGCCCTAAGCAGAGACTGGCGCAAATCACTTTCATGGAAAGGGGTTGCCAAGCTTCCAAAAAAATACGAGTTTTCTGAAATCTCAGCACACATTTTTTCACCCAATCTTGATGACACTTTCAGGTAATTATCAGTATCCCAATTCCACTTGGCTCACCAAATTTCGTTCGTCTAGGTTTAACCGTTCGTTGGCAGTAACAGTTTTAATTTTTAGGTTTCACTCTGTTCTCTCCTATATGGATACATGTAGTTGGAACTCTAAATCAAACATGGTTTGTGCTAGCTCTTGGAAACTTGACACAATAAATAGTTCCAAGTCCTTTCTCTATGTTTTTTTTTCCTATTTATTTATTCCTAAGCAGAGACTTGTGCAAATCACTTTCATGGAAAGGGATTGCCAAGCTTCAAAAAAACTACGAGTTTCCTGAAATCTCAGCACATATTTTCTCACCCAATCTTGATGACACTCAGGTAATGATCAGTACCCCAATCCCACTTGGTGCACCAAATTTCGTTCTTCTAGGTTAAACCGTTCCTTGGCAGTAACAGTTTTAATTTTTAGGTTTCACTCTGTTTTCTCCTATATGGATACATATAGGTGGAACCCTAAATCAAACACGGTTTGTGCTAGCTCTTTGAAACTTGACACAATAATGTAGTTCCAAGTTCTATCTCTATGGTTTCTTTCCTATTGATGTAGCCCTAAGCAGAGACTGGCGCAAATCACATTCATGGAAAGGGGTTGCAAAGCTTCCAAAAAACTATGAGTTTTCTGAAATCTCAGCACACATTTTTTCACTCAATCTTAATTACACTTTCAGGTAATGATCAGTACCCCAATCCAACTTGGCTTACCAAAATTTGTTCTTCTAGGTTAAACAGTTCCTTGGCAGTAACAGTTTTAATTTTTAGGTTTCACTCTGTTTTCTCCTATATGGATACATATAGTTGGAACCCTAAATCAAACACGGTTTGTGCTATCTCTTTGAAACTTGACACAATAATATAGTTCCAAGTTCTATCTCTATGGTTTGTTTCCTATTGATGTAGCGCTAAGCAGAGACCTTCGAAATCACTTTCATGGAAAGGGCTTGCCAAGCTTCCAAAAAACTACGAGTTTCCTGAAATCTCAGCACACATTTTTTCACCCAATCTTGATGACACTTTCAGGTAATGATCAGTACCCCAATCCCACTTGGCTCACCAAATTTCATCTTTCTAGGTGAAACCGTTCGTTGGCAGTAACAGTTTTAATTTTTAGGTTTCACTCTGTTTTCTCCCATATGGATACATGTAGTTGGAACTCTAAATCAAACACGGTTTGTGCTAGCTCTTTGAAACTTGACACAATAATGTCGTTCCAAGTTCTATCTCTATGGTTTGTTTCCTATTGATGTAGCCCTAAGCAGCGAACTGCGCAATTAACTTTCATGGAAAGGGGTTGCCAAGCTTCCAAAAAACTACGAGTTTCCTGAAATCTCAGCACACATTTTTTCACCCAATCTTGATGACACTTTCAGGTAATGATCACTACCCCAATCCCACTTGGCTCACCAAATTTCGTTCATCTAGGTGAAACCGTTCGTTGGCAGTAACAGTTTTAATTTTTAGGTTTCACTCTGTTTTCTCCTATATGGATACATGTAGTTGGGACTCTAAATCAAACACGGTTTGTGCTAGCTCTTTGAAATTTGACACAATAAAGTGGTTCCAAGTTCCATCTCTATGGTTTGTTTTCTATTGATGTAGCCCTAAGCAGAGACTGGCGCAAATCACTATCATGGAAAGGGTTTGCCAAGCTTCCAAAAAAATACGAGTTTCCTGAAATCTCAGCACCCATTTTTTTAACCCAATCTTGATGACACTTTCAGGTAATGATCAGTACGCCAATCCCACTTGGCTCACCAAATTTCGTTCTTCTAGGTTAAACCATACGTTGGCTATAACAGTTTTAATTTTTAGGTTTCACTCTGTTTTCTCCTATATGGATACATGTAGTTGGAACTCTAAATCAAACACGGTTTGTGCTAGCTCTTTGAAACTTGACACAATAAAGTCGTTACAAGTTCTGTCTCTATGGTTTCTTTCCTATTGATGTAGCCCTAAGCAGAGGCCAGCGCAAATAACTTTCATGCAATGGGGTTGCCAAGCTTCCAAAAAACTATGAGTTTCCTGAAATCTCAGCATACATTTTTTCACCCAATCTTGAAGACACTTTCAGGTAATGATCAGTACCCCAATCCCACTTGGCTCACCAAATTTCGTTCTTCTAGGTTAAACCGTTCGTTGGCAGTAACAGTTTTAATTTTTAGGTTTCACTCTGTATTCTCCTATATGGATACATGTAGTTGGAACTCTAAATCAAACACAGTTTGTGCTAGCTCTTGAAAACTTGACACAATAAAGTACTTCCACGTTATATCTCTATGGTTTGTTTCCTATTGATGTAGTCCTAAGCAGAGACCAGCGCAAATCACTTTCAGGGAAAGGGGTTGCCAAGCTTCCAAAAAACTACGAGTTACCTGAAATCTCAGCACACATTTTTTTCACCCAACCTTGATGACACTTTCAGGTAATGATCAGTACCCCAATCCCACTTGGCTCTCCTATTTCGTTCTCCTAGGTTAAACCGTTCGTTGGCAGTAACAATTTTAATTATTAGGTTTCACTCTGTTTTCTCCTATATGGATACATGTAGTTGGAACTCTAAATAAAACACGGTTTGTGCTAGCTCTTTGAAACTTGACACAATAAAGTAGTTCCAAGTTTTATCTCTATGGTTTGTTTCCTATTGATGTAGTCCTAAGCAGAGACTGGCGCAAATCACTTTCATGGAAAGGGGTTGCCAAGCTTCCAAAAAACTACGAGTTTTGAAATCTCAGCACACATTTTTTCACCCAAACTTCATGACACTTTCAGGTAATGATCAGTACCCCAATCCCACTTGGCTCACCAAATTTCATTCTTCTAGATTAAACCGTTTGTTGGCATTATCAGTTTTAATTTTTAGGTTTCACTCTGTTTTCTCCTATATGGATACATGAAGTTGGAACTCTAAATCAAACACGGTTTGTGCTAGCTCTAGAAAACTTGACACAATAAAGTAGTTCCAAGTTCTAACTCTATGGTTTGTTTCCTATTGATGTATCCCTAAGCAGAAACCGGCGCAAATCACTTTCATGAAAGGGGATGCCAAACTTCCAAAAAACTACGAGTTTCCTGAAATCTCAGCACACATTTTTTCACCCAATCTTGATGACACTTTCAGGTAATGATCAGTACCCCAATCCCACTTGGCACACTAAATTTCGTTCGTCTAGGTTTAACCGTTCGTTGGCAGTAACAGTTTTAATTTTTAGGTTTCACTCTGTTTTCTCCTATATGGATACATGTAGTTGGAACTCTAAATCAAACACGGTATGTCCTACCTCTTGAAAACTTGACACAATAAAGTAGTTCAAAGTTCTATCTCTATGGATTGTTTCCTATTGATATAGCCCTAAGCAGAGACCGGCGCAAATCACTTTCATGGAAAGGGGTTGCCAAGCTTCTAAAAAACTACGAGTTTCCTGAAATCTCAGCACACATTTTTTCACCCAATCTTGATGACACTTTCAGGTAATGATCCGTACCCAAATCCCACTTGGCTCACCAAATTTCGTTTTTCTAGGTTAAACCTTTCGTTGGCAGAAACAGTTTTAATTTTTAGGTTACACTCTGTTTTCTCCTATATGGATACATGTAGTTGGAACTCTAAATCAAACACGGTTTGTGCTAGCTCTTGGAAACTTGACACAATAAAGTAGTTCCAAGTTCTATCTCTATGGTTTGTTTCCTATTGATGTAGCCCTAAGCAGAGACTGGCGCAATTCACATTCATGGAAAGGGGTTGCCAAGCTTCCAAAAAATACGAGTTTCCTGAAATCTCAGCACACATTTTTTCACCCAATCTTGATGACACTTTCAGGTAAGAATCAGTACCCCACTCCCACTTGGCTCACTAAATTTCGTTCTTCTAGGTTAAACCGTAGGTTGGCAGTAACAGTTTTAATTTTTAGGTTTCACTCTGTTTTCTCCTATATGGATACATGTAGTTGGAACTCTGAATCAAACACGGTTTTTGCTAGCCCTTGGAAACTTGACACAATAAAGTAGTTCCAAGTTCTATCTCTATGGTTTGTTTCCTATTGATGTAGCCCTAAGCAGAAACTGGCGCAAATCACTTTCATGGAAAGGGGTTGCAAAGCTTCCAAAAAAATACGAGTTTCCTGAAATCTCAGCATATATTTTTTTCAACCAATCTTGAAGACACTTTCAGGTAATGATCAGTTCCCCAATCCCACTTGGCTCACCAAATTTCGTTCTTCTATGTGAAACCGTTCTTTGGCAGTAACAGTTTTAATTTTTAGGTTTCACTCTGTTTTCTCCTATATGGATACATGTAGTTGGAACTCTAAATCAAACACGGTTTGTGCTAGCTCTTGGAAACGTGACATAATAAAGTAGTTCCAAGTTCTATCTCTATGGTTTGTTTCCTATTGATGTAGCCCTAAGCAGAGACTGGTGCAAATCACTTTCATGGAAAGGGGTTGCCAGGCTTCCAAAAAACTACGAGTTTCCTAAAATCTCAGCACACATTTTTTCACCCAATATTGATGACCCTTTCAGGTAATTATCAGTACCCCAATCCCACTTGCTCACCAAATTTTGTTCTTCTAGGTTAAACCGTTCGTTAACAGTATCAGTTTTCATTTTTAGGTTTCACTCTGTTTTCTCCAATATGGATACATGTAGTTGGAATTCTAAATCAAACACGGTTTGTGCTAGATCTGGGAAACTTGACACAATAAAGTAGTTCCAAGTTCTATCTCTATGGTTTGTTTCCTATTGATGTAGCCCTAAGCAGAGACTGGCGCAACTCACTCTCATGGAAAGGGTTTGCCAAGCGTCCAAAAAACTACGAGTTTCCTGAAATCTCAGCACACATTTTTTCACCCAATGTTGATGACACTTTCAGGTAATGATCAGTACCCCAATCCCACTTGGCTCACCAAATTTGGTTCTTCTAGGTTAAACCGTTCGTTGGCAGTATGAGTTTTAATTTTAGGTTTCACTCTGTTTTCTCCTATATGGATACATGTAGTTGGAACTCTAAATCAAACACGGTTTGTGCTAGCTCTTTGAAACTTGACACAATAAAGTAGTTCCAAGTTTTATCTCTATGGTTTTTTCCTATTGATGTAGTCCTAAGCAGAGACTGGCGCAAATCACTTCCAAGGAAAGGGGTTGCCAAGCTTCCAAAAAACTACGAGTTTCCTGAAATCTCAGCATTCATATTTTCACCCAATCTTGATGACACTTTCAGGTAATGATCACTACCCCAATCCCACTTGGCTCACCAAATTTCATTCTTCTAGGTTAAACCGTTCGTTGGCAGTATCAGTTTTAATTTTTAGGTTTCACTCTGTTTTCTCCTATATGGATACATGTAGTTGGAACTCTAAATCAAACACGGTTTGTGCTAGCTCTGTGAAACTAGACACAATAACGTAGTTCCAAGTTCTATCTCTATGGTTTGTTTCCTATTGATGTAGCCCTAAGCAGAGTCCGGCACAAATCACTTTCATGTAAAGTTCTTGCCAAGCTTCCAAAAAACTACGAGTTTCCTGGAATCTCAGCACATATTTTTTCACCCAATCTTGATGACACTTTCAGGTAATGATCACTACCCCAATCCCACTTGGCTCACCAAATTTCGTTCTTCTAGGTTAAACCATTCGTTGGCAGTAACAGTTTTAATTTTTAGTTTTCACTCTGTTTTCTCCTGTATGGATACATGTAGTTGGAACTCTAAATCAAACACGGTTTGTGCTAGCTCTTTGAAACTTGACACAATAAAGTAGTTCCAAGTTCTATCTCTATGGTTTGTTTCCTATTGATGTAGCCCTAAGCAGAGACTGGCGCAAATCACTTTCATGGAAAGGGGTTGCCAAGCTTCAAAAAAACTACGTGTTTCCTGACATCTCAGCACACATTTTTTCACCCAATCTTGATGACACTTTCAGGTAATGATCAGTACCCCAATCCCACTTGGCTCACCAAATTTCATTCTTCTAGGTTAAACAGTTCGTTGGCAGTATCAGTTTTAATTTTTAGGTTTCACTCTGTTTTCTCCAATATGGATACATGTAGTTGGAACTCTAAATCAAACACGGTTTGTGCTAGATCGGGGAAACATGACACAATAAAGTAGTTCCAAGTTCTATCTCTATGATTTGTTTCCTATTGATGTAGCCGTAAGCAGAGACTGGCGCATATCACTTTCATGGAAAGTTGTTGCCAAGCTTCCAAAAAACTACGAGTTTCCTGAAATTTCAGCACACATTTTTTCACCAAACTTGATGACACTTTCAGGTAATGATCAGTACCCCAATCCCACTTGGCTCACCAAATTTCGTTCTTCCAGGTTAAACCGTTCGTTGGCAGTATCAGTTTTAATTTTTAGGTTTCACTCTGTTATCTCCTACATGGATACATGTAGTTGGAACTCTAAATCAAACACGGTTTGTGCTAGCTCTTTGAAACTTGGCACAATAAAGTAGTTACAAGTTCTATCTCTATGGTTTGTTTCCTATTGATATAGCCCTAAGCAGAGACCGGCGTAAATCACTTTCATGGAAAGGGGTTGCCAAGCTTCCAAAAAACTACGAGTTTCCTGAAATCTCAGCATACATTTTTTCACCCAATCTTGATGACACTTTCAGGTAATGATCAGTACCCCAATCCCACTTGCCTCACCAAATTTCGTTCTTCTAGGTTAAACCTTTCGTTGGCAGAAAGAGTTTTAATTTTTAGGTTTCACTCTGTTTTCTCCTGCATGGATACATGTAGTTGGAACTCTAAATCAAACACAGTTTCTGCTAGCCCTTAGAAACTTGACACAATAAGGTAGTTCCAAGTTCTATCTCTATGTTTTGTTTTCTATTGAGTAGCCCTAAGCAGAGACTGGCACAAATCACTTTCATGGAAAGGGGTTGACAAACTTCCAAAAAACTACGAGTTTCCTGAAATCTCAGCATACATTTTTTCACCCAATCTTGAAGACACTTTCAGGTATTGATCAGTACCCCAATCCCACTTGGCTCACCAAATTTCGTTCTTCTAGGTTAAACCGTTCGTTGGCAGTAACAGTTTTAATTTTTAGGTTTCACTCTGTATTCTCCTATATGGATACATGTAGTTGGAACTCTAAATCAAACACGGTTTGTGCTAGCCCTTGGAAACTTCACACAATAAAGTAGTTCCAAGTTCTATCTCTATGGTTTGTTTTCTATTGATGTAGCCCTAAGCAGAGACTGGCGCAAATCACTTTCATGGAAAGGGTTGCCAAGGTTCCAAAAAACTACGAGTTTCCTGAAACCTCAGCACACATTTTCTCACCCAATCTTGATGACACTTTCAGGTAATGATCAGTACCCCAATTCCACTTGGCTCACCAAATTTCGTTCTCCTAGGTTACACTGTTCGTTAGCAGTAACAGTTTTAATTTTTAGGGTTCAGTCTGTTTTCTCCTATATGGATACATGTAGTTGGAACTCTAAATCAACCACGGTTTGTGCTAGCTCTTTGTAACTTGACACAATAAAGTAGTTCCAAGTTCTATCTCTATGGTTTGTTTCCTATTGATGTAGCCCTAAGCAGAGACTGGCACAAATCACTTTCATGGAAAGGGTTTCCAAGGTTCCAAAAAACTACGAGTTTCCTGTAACCTCAGCACACATTTTCTCACCCAATCTTGATGACACTTTCAGGTAATGATCAGTACCCCAATCCCACTTGGCTCACCAAATTTCGTTCTTCTAGGTTAAACCGTTCGTTGGCAGTAACAGTTTTAATTTTTAGGTTTCACTCTGTTTTCTCCTATATGGATACATGTATTTGGAACTCTAAATCAAACACGGTTTGTGCTAGCTCTTTGAAACTTGACACAATAAAGTAGTTGCAAGTTCTATCTCTATGGTTTGTTTCCTATTGATGTAGCCCTAAGCAGAGACCGGCGAAAATCACTTGCATGGAAAGGGGTTGCCAAGCTTCCAAAAAACTACGAGTTTCCTGAAATCTCAGCACACATTTTTTCACCCAATCTTGATGACACTTTCAGGTAATGATCAGTACCCCAATCCCACTTGGCTCACCAAATTTCGTTCTTCTATGTGAAACCGTTCTTTGGCAGTAACAGTTTTAATTTTTAGGTTTCACTCTGTTTTCTCCTATATGGATACATGTAGTTGGAACACTAAATCAAACACGGTTTGTGCTAGCTCTTGAAAACTAGACACAGTAAAGTAGTTCCAAGTTCTATCTCTATGGTTCGTTTCCTATTGATGTAGCCCTAAGCAGAGACTGGCGCAAATCACTTTCATGGAAAGGGGTTGCCAAGCTTCCAAAAAACAACTAGTTTCCTTAAATCTCAGCACACATTTTTTCACCCAATCTTGATGACACTTTCAGGTAATGATCAGTACCGCAACCCCACTGGGCTCACCAAATTTCGTTCTTCTAGGTTAAACCGTTCATAGGCAGTAACAGTTTTAATTTTTAGGTTTCACTCTGTTTTCACCTATATGGATACATGCAGTTGGAACTCTAAATCAAACACGGTTTGTGCTAGCTCTTGGAAAGTTGACACAATAAAGTAGTTGCAAGTTCTATCTCTATGGTTTGTTTCCTATTGATGTAGCCCTAAGCAGAGACCGGCACAAATCACTTTCATGGAAAGGGGTTGCCAAGCTTCCAAAAAACTACGAGTTTTCAGAAATCTCAGCACACATTTTTTCACCCAAACTTGATGACACTTTCAGGTCATGATGAGTACCCCAATCCCACTTGGCTTACCATATTTCATTCTTCTATATTAAACCGTTCGTTGGCAGTATCAGTTTTAATTTTTAGGTTTCACTCTGTTTTCTCCTATATGGATACATGTAGTTGGAACTCTAATTCAAACACGGTTTGTTCTAGCTCTTGCAAACTTGACACAATAAAGTAATTCCAAGTGTATCTCTATGGTTTGTTTCCTATTCATGTGGCCCTAAGCAGAGACCGGCCCAAATCACTTTCATGGAATGGGGTTGCCAAGCTTCCAAAATCTACGAGTTTCCTGAAATCTCAGCACACATTTTTTTCACTCAATCTTGATGACACTTTCCGGTAATGATCAGTACCCCAATCCCACTAGGCTTACCAAATTTAGTTCTCCTAGGTTAAACCGATCATTGGCAGTAACAGTTTTAATTTTTAGGTTCAATCAGTTTTCTCCTATATGGATACATGTAGTTGGAACTCTAAATCTAACACGGTTTCTGCTAGCAATTTGAAACTTGACACAATAAAGTAGTTCCAAGTTCTATCTCTATGTTTCGTTTCCTATTGATATAGCCCTAAGCAGAGACTGGCGCAAATCACTTTCATGGAAAGGTTTGCCAAGGTTCCAAAAAACTACGAGTTTCCTGAAACCTCAGCACACATTTTTTCAACCAATCTTGATGACATTTTCAGGTAATGATCAGTACCGCAACCCCACTGGGCTCACCAAATTTCGTTCTTCTAGGTTAAACCGTTCATAGGCAGTAACAGTTTTAATTTTTAGGTTTCACTCTGTTTTCACCTATATGGATACATGCAGTTGGAACTCTAAATCAAACACGGTTTGTGCTAGCTATTTGAAACTTGACACAATAAAGTAGTTCCAAGTTCTATCTCTATGGTTTGTTTCCTATTGATATAGCCCTAAGCAGCGACCGGCTCAAATCACTTTCATGGAAAGGGGTTGCCAAGCTTCCAAAAAACTACGAGCTTCCTGAAATCTCAGCATACACTTTTTCACCCAATATTGATGACACTTTCAGGTAATGATCAGTACCCCAATCCCACTTGGCTTACCAAATTTCGTTCTCCTAGGTTAAACCAATCGTTGGCAGTAACAGTTTTAATTTTTAGGTTCAATCAGTTTTCTCCTATATGGATACATGTAGTTGGAACTCTAAATCTAACATGGTTTCTGCTAGCAATTTGAAACTTGACACAATAAAGTAGTTCCAAGTTCTATCTCTATGGTTCGTTTCCTATTGATGTAGCAATAAGCAGAGACCGGCGCAAATGACTTTCATGGAAAGGGGTTGCCTACCTTCCAAAAAACTACGAGTTTCCTGAAATGTCAGCACATATTTTTTCACCCAATCTTGATGACACTTTCAGGTAATGATCAGTACCCCAATCCCACTAGGCTTACCAAATTTAGTTCTCCTAGGTTAAACCGATCATTGGCAGTAACAGTTTTAATTTTTAGGTTCAATCAGTTTTCTCCTATATGGATACATGTAGTTGGAACTCTAAATCTAACACGGTTTCTGCTAGCAATTTGAAACTTGACACAATAAAGTAGTTCCAAGTTCTATCTCTATGTTTCGTTTCCTATTGATATAGCCCTAAGCAGAGACTGGCGCAAATCACTTTCATGGAAAGGTTTGCCAAGGTTCCAAAAAACTACGAGTTTCCTGAAACCTCAGCACACATTTTTTCAACCAATCTTGATGACATTTTCAGGTAATGATCAGTACCGCAACCCCACTGGGCTCACCAAATTTCGTTCTTCTAGGTTAAACCGTTCATAGGCAGTAACAGTTTTAATTTTTAGGTTTCACTCTGTTTTCACCTATATGGATACATGCAGTTGGAACTCTAAATCAAACACGGTTTGTGCTAGCTATTTGAAACTTGACACAATAAAGTAGTTCCAAGTTCTATCTCTATGGTTTGTTTCCTATTGATATAGCCCTAAGCAGCGACCGGCTCAAATCACTTTCATGGAAAGGGGTTGCCAAGCTTCCAAAAAACTACGAGCTTCCTGAAATCTCAGCATACACTTTTTCACCCAATATTGATGACACTTTCAGGTAATGATCAGTACCCCAATCCCACTTGGCTTACCAAATTTCGTTCTCCTAGGTTAAACCAATCGTTGGCAGTAACAGTTTTAATTTTTAGGTTCAATCAGTTTTCTCCTATATGGATACATGTAGTTGGAACTCTAAATCTAACATGGTTTCTGCTAGCAATTTGAAACTTGACACAATAAAGTAGTTCCAAGTTCTATCTCTATGGTTCGTTTCCTATTGATGTAGCAATAAGCAGAGACCGGCGCAAATGACTTTCATGGAAAGGGGTTGCCTACCTTCCAAAAAACTACGAGTTTCCTGAAATGTCAGCACATATTTTTTCACCCAATCTTGATGACACTTTCAGGTAATGATCAGTACCCCAATCAAACTTGGCTCACCAAATTTCGTTCTAGGTTATACCGTTCGTTGGCAGTAACAGTTTTAATTTTTAGGTTTCAGTGTGTTTTCTCCTATATGGATACATGTAGTTGGAACTCTAAATCAAACACGGTTTGTGCTAGCTCTTGAAAACTTGACACAATAAAGTTGTTAAAAGTTCTATCAGTATGGTTTGTTTCCTATTGATGTAGCCCTAAGCAGAGAGCGGCGCAAATCACTTTCATGGAAAGGGTTTGCCAAGCTTCCTAAAACCTATGAGTTTTCTGAAATCTCAGCACACATTTTTTCACCCAATCTTGATGACTCCTTCAGGTAATGATCAGTACCCCAATCCCACTTGGCTCACCAAATTTCGTACTTCTAGGTTAAACCGTTCGTTGGCAGTAACAGTTTTAATTTTTAGGTTTCACTCTGTTTTCTCCTATATGGATACATGTAGTTGGAACTCTAAATCAAACACGGTTTGTGCTAGCTCTGGAAAACTTGACACAATAAAGTAGTTCCAAGTTCTATCTCTATGGTTTGTTTCCTATTGTGGTAGCCCTAAGCAGAGACCGTTGCAAATGACTTTCATGGAAAGGGGTTGCCTACCTTCCAAAAAACTACGAGTTTCCTGAAATCTCAGCACACATTTTTTCACCCAGACTTTATGACACTTTCAGGTAATGGTCAGTAACCCAATCAAACTTGGCTCACCAAATTTCATTCTTCTAGGTTAAACCGTTCGTTGGCAGTAACAGTTTTAATTTTTAGGTTTCACTCTGTTTTCTCCTACATGGATACCTGTAGTTGGAACTCTAAATCACACACGGTTTGTGCTAGCTCTTCAAAACTAGATACAATAAAATAGTTCCAATTCCTATCTCTATGGTTTGTTTCCTATTGATGTAGCCCTACGCAGAGACTGGCGCTAATCACTTTCATGGAAAGGGGTTGCCAAGCTTCCAAAAAACTACGAGTTTCCTGAAATCTCAGCACACATTTCTTCAGCCAATCTGGATGACACTTTCAGGTAATGATCAGTACCCCAATCAAACTTGGCTCACCAAATTTCGTTCTTCTAGGTTAAACGGTTCATTGGCAGTAACAGTTTTAATTTTTAGGTTTCACACTGTTTTCTCCTATATGGATACATGTAGTTGGAACTCTAAATCAAACACTGTTTGTGCTAGCTCTGTGAAACTTGACACAATAAAGTAGTTCCAAGTTCTATCTCTATGGTTTTTTTCCTATTGACGTAGCCCTAAGCAAAGACCGAGGCAATTCACTTTCATGGAAAGGGGTTGCCAAGCTTCCAAAGAACTACGAGTTTCCTGAAATCTCAGCACATATTTTTTCACCCAATTTGATGACACTTTCAGGTAATGATTAGGACCCCAATCCCACTTGGCTCACCAAATTTCGTTCTTCTAGGTTAAACCTTTCTTTGGCAGTAACAGTTTTAATTTTTTGGTTTCACTCTGTTTTCTCCTATATGGATACATATAGTTGAAACTCTAAATCAAACACGGTTTGTGCTAGCTCTTTGAAACTTGACACAATAAAGTAGTTCCAAGTTCTGTCTCTATGGTTTGTTTCCTATTGATGTAGCCCTAAGCAGAGACTGGCGCAAATCACTTTAATTGAAAGGGGTTGCAAGCTTCCAAAATCTAAGAGTTTCCTGAAATCTCAGCACACATTTTTTCAGCCAATCTGGATGACACTTTCAGGTAATGATCAGTACCCCAATCCCACTTGGCTCACCAAATTTCATTTTTCTAGGTTAAACCGTTCGTTGGCAGTAACAGTTTTAATTTTTAGGTTTCACTCTGTTTTCTCCTATATTGATACATTTAGTTGGAACTCTAAATCAAGCACGGATTGTGCTAGCTCTTTGAAACTTGACACTATAAAGTAGTTCCAAGTTCTATCTCTATGGTTTGTGTCCTATTGATGTAGCCCTAAGCAGAGACTGGCACAAATCACTTTCATTGGAAGGGTTTGCCAAGCTTCCAAAAAACTACGAGTTTCCAGAAATGTGAAAACACATTTTTTCACCCAATCTGGGTGACACTTTCACGTAATGATCAGTTCCCCAATCCCACTGGGCTCACCAAATTTCGTTCTTCTAGGTTAAACCGTTCGTTGGCAGTAACAGTTTTAATTTTTAGGTTTCACTCTGTTTTCTCCTATATGGATACATGTAGTTGGAACTCTAAATCAAACACGGTTTGTTCTAGTTCTTGAAAACTTGACACAATAAAGTGTTCCAAGTTCTATCTCTATGGTTTGTTTCCTATTGAGGTAGCCCTAAGCAGAGACAGGCGCAAATGACTTTCATGGAAAAGGGTTGCCTACCTTCCAAAAAACTATGAGTTTCCTGAAATGTCAGCACACATATTTTCATCCAATCTTGATGACACTTTCAGGTAATGATCAGTACCCCAATCCCACTTGGCTCACCAAATTTCATTCTTCTAGGTTAAATCGTTTGTTGGCAGTAACAGTTTTAATTTTTAGGTTTCACTCTGTTTTCTCCTATATGGATACATGCAGATGGAACTCTAAATCAAACACGGTTTGTGCTAGCTCTTGGAAACTTGACACAGTAAAGTAGTTCCAAGCTCTATCTCTATGGTTTGTTTCCTATTGATGTAGCCCTAAGCAGAGACCGGCACAAATCACTTTCATGGAAAGTGGTTGCCAAGCTTCCAAAAAACTACAAGTATCCTGAAATATCAGCATACATTTTTTCACCCAATTTGATGACACTTTCAGGTAATGATCAGTACCCCAATCCCCCTTGGCTCACCAAATTTCGTTCTACTAGGTTAAACCGTTCGTTGGCAGTAACAGTTTTAATTTTCGGTTTCACTCTGCTTTCTCCTATATGGATACATGTAGTTGGAATTCTAAATCAAACACGGTTTGTGCTAGCTCTTGAAAACTTGACACAATAAAGTAGTTCCAAGTTCTATCTCTATGGTTTGTTTCCTATTGATGTAGCCCTAAGAAGAGACCGGCGCAAATCACTTTCATGGAAAGGGTTGCCAAGCTTCCAAAAAACTACGAGTTTCCTGAAATCTCAGCACACATTTTTTCACCCAATCTTGATGACACTTTCAGGTAATGATCAGTACCCCAATCCCACTTGGCTCACCAAATTTCATTGTTCTAGGTTAAACCGTTCATTGGCAGTAACAGTTTTAATTCTTAGGTTTCACTCTGTTTTCTCCTATATGGATACATGTAGTTGGAACTCTAAATAAAACACGGTTTGTGCTAGCTCTTGAAAACTTGACACAACAAAGTAGTTCCAAGTTCTATCACTATGGTTTGTTTCCTATTGAGGTAGCCCTAAGTAGAGACCGGCGCAAATGACTTTCATGGAAAGGGGTTGCCTACCTTCCAAAAAACTACGAGTTTCCTGAAATGTCAGCACACATTTTTTCACCTAATCTTGATGACACTTTCAGGTAATGATCAGTACCCCAATCAAACTTGGCTCACCAAATTTTGTTCTAGGTTATACCGTTCGTTGGCAGTAACAGTTTTAATTTTTAGGTTTCACTCTGTTTTCACCTATATGGATACATGCAGTTGGAACTCTAAATCAAACACGGTTTGTGCTAGCTCTTGGAAAGTTGACACAATAAAGTAGTTGCAAGTTCTATCTCTATGGTTTGTTTCCTATTGATGTAGCCCTAAGCAGAGACCGGCACAAATCACTTTCATGGAAAGGGGTTGCCAAGCTTCCAAAAAACTACGAGTTTTCAGAAATCTCAGCACACATTTTTTCACCCAAACTTGATGACACTTTCAGGTCATGATGAGTACCCCAATCCCACTTGGCTTACCATATTTCATTCTTCTATATTAAACCGTTCGTTGGCAGTATCAGTTTTAATTTTTAGGTTTCACTCTGTTTTCTCCTATATGGATACATGTAGTTGGAACTCTAATTCAAACACGGTTTGTTCTAGCTCTTGCAAACTTGACACAATAAAGTAATTCCAAGTGTATCTCTATGGTTTGTTTCCTATTCATGTGGCCCTAAGCAGAGACCGGCCCAAATCACTTTCATGGAATGGGGTTGCCAAGCTTCCAAAATCTACGAGTTTCCTGAAATCTCAGCACACATTTTTTTCACTCAATCTTGATGACACTTTCCGGTAATGATCAGTACCCCAATCCCACTAGGCTTACCAAATTTAGTTCTCCTAGGTTAAACCGATCATTGGCAGTAACAGTTTTAATTTTTAGGTTCAATCAGTTTTCTCCTATATGGATACATGTAGTTGGAACTCTAAATCTAACACGGTTTCTGCTAGCAATTTGAAACTTGACACAATAAAGTAGTTCCAAGTTCTATCTCTATGTTTCGTTTCCTATTGATATAGCCCTAAGCAGAGACTGGCGCAAATCACTTTCATGGAAAGGTTTGCCAAGGTTCCAAAAAACTACGAGTTTCCTGAAACCTCAGCACACATTTTTTCAACCAATCTTGATGACATTTTCAGGTAATGATCAGTACCGCAACCCCACTGGGCTCACCAAATTTCGTTCTTCTAGGTTAAACCGTTCATAGGCAGTAACAGTTTTAATTTTTAGGTTTCACTCTGTTTTCACCTATATGGATACATGCAGTTGGAACTCTAAATCAAACACGGTTTGTGCTAGCTATTTGAAACTTGACACAATAAAGTAGTTCCAAGTTCTATCTCTATGGTTTGTTTCCTATTGATATAGCCCTAAGCAGCGACCGGCTCAAATCACTTTCATGGAAAGGGGTTGCCAAGCTTCCAAAAAACTACGAGCTTCCTGAAATCTCAGCATACACTTTTTCACCCAATATTGATGACACTTTCAGGTAATGATCAGTACCCCAATCCCACTTGGCTTACCAAATTTCGTTCTCCTAGGTTAAACCAATCGTTGGCAGTAACAGTTTTAATTTTTAGGTTCAATCAGTTTTCTCCTATATGGATACATGTAGTTGGAACTCTAAATCTAACATGGTTTCTGCTAGCAATTTGAAACTTGACACAATAAAGTAGTTCCAAGTTCTATCTCTATGGTTCGTTTCCTATTGATGTAGCAATAAGCAGAGACCGGCGCAAATGACTTTCATGGAAAGGGGTTGCCTACCTTCCAAAAAACTACGAGTTTCCTGAAATGTCAGCACATATTTTTTCACCCAATCTTGATGACACTTTCAGGTAATGATCAGTACCCCAATCAAACTTGGCTCACCAAATTTCGTTCTAGGTTATACCGTTCGTTGGCAGTAACAGTTTTAATTTTTAGGTTTCAGTGTGTTTTCTCCTATATGGATACATGTAGTTGGAACTCTAAATCAAACACGGTTTGTGCTAGCTCTTGAAAACTTGACACAATAAAGTTGTTAAAAGTTCTATCAGTATGGTTTGTTTCCTATTGATGTAGCCCTAAGCAGAGAGCGGCGCAAATCACTTTCATGGAAAGGGTTTGCCAAGCTTCCTAAAACCTATGAGTTTTCTGAAATCTCAGCACACATTTTTTCACCCAATCTTGATGACTCCTTCAGGTAATGATCAGTACCCCAATCCCACTTGGCTCACCAAATTTCGTACTTCTAGGTTAAACCGTTCGTTGGCAGTAACAGTTTTAATTTTTAGGTTTCACTCTGTTTTCTCCTATATGGATACATGTAGTTGGAACTCTAAATCAAACACGGTTTGTGCTAGCTCTGGAAAACTTGACACAATAAAGTAGTTCCAAGTTCTATCTCTATGGTTTGTTTCCTATTGTGGTAGCCCTAAGCAGAGACCGTTGCAAATGACTTTCATGGAAAGGGGTTGCCTACCTTCCAAAAAACTACGAGTTTCCTGAAATCTCAGCACACATTTTTTCACCCAGACTTTATGACACTTTCAGGTAATGGTCAGTAACCCAATCAAACTTGGCTCACCAAATTTCATTCTTCTAGGTTAAACCGTTCGTTGGCAGTAACAGTTTTAATTTTTAGGTTTCACTCTGTTTTCTCCTACATGGATACCTGTAGTTGGAACTCTAAATCACACACGGTTTGTGCTAGCTCTTCAAAACTAGATACAATAAAATAGTTCCAATTCCTATCTCTATGGTTTGTTTCCTATTGATGTAGCCCTACGCAGAGACTGGCGCTAATCACTTTCATGGAAAGGGGTTGCCAAGCTTCCAAAAAACTACGAGTTTCCTGAAATCTCAGCACACATTTCTTCAGCCAATCTGGATGACACTTTCAGGTAATGATCAGTACCCCAATCAAACTTGGCTCACCAAATTTCGTTCTTCTAGGTTAAACGGTTCATTGGCAGTAACAGTTTTAATTTTTAGGTTTCACACTGTTTTCTCCTATATGGATACATGTAGTTGGAACTCTAAATCAAACACTGTTTGTGCTAGCTCTGTGAAACTTGACACAATAAAGTAGTTCCAAGTTCTATCTCTATGGTTTTTTTCCTATTGACGTAGCCCTAAGCAAAGACCGAGGCAATTCACTTTCATGGAAAGGGGTTGCCAAGCTTCCAAAGAACTACGAGTTTCCTGAAATCTCAGCACATATTTTTTCACCCAATTTGATGACACTTTCAGGTAATGATTAGGACCCCAATCCCACTTGGCTCACCAAATTTCGTTCTTCTAGGTTAAACCTTTCTTTGGCAGTAACAGTTTTAATTTTTTGGTTTCACTCTGTTTTCTCCTATATGGATACATATAGTTGAAACTCTAAATCAAACACGGTTTGTGCTAGCTCTTTGAAACTTGACACAATAAAGTAGTTCCAAGTTCTGTCTCTATGGTTTGTTTCCTATTGATGTAGCCCTAAGCAGAGACTGGCGCAAATCACTTTAATTGAAAGGGGTTGCAAGCTTCCAAAATCTAAGAGTTTCCTGAAATCTCAGCACACATTTTTTCAGCCAATCTGGATGACACTTTCAGGTAATGATCAGTACCCCAATCCCACTTGGCTCACCAAATTTCATTTTTCTAGGTTAAACCGTTCGTTGGCAGTAACAGTTTTAATTTTTAGGTTTCACTCTGTTTTCTCCTATATTGATACATTTAGTTGGAACTCTAAATCAAGCACGGATTGTGCTAGCTCTTTGAAACTTGACACTATAAAGTAGTTCCAAGTTCTATCTCTATGGTTTGTGTCCTATTGATGTAGCCCTAAGCAGAGACTGGCACAAATCACTTTCATTGGAAGGGTTTGCCAAGCTTCCAAAAAACTACGAGTTTCCAGAAATGTGAAAACACATTTTTTCACCCAATCTGGGTGACACTTTCACGTAATGATCAGTTCCCCAATCCCACTGGGCTCACCAAATTTCGTTCTTCTAGGTTAAACCGTTCGTTGGCAGTAACAGTTTTAATTTTTAGGTTTCACTCTGTTTTCTCCTATATGGATACATGTAGTTGGAACTCTAAATCAAACACGGTTTGTTCTAGTTCTTGAAAACTTGACACAATAAAGTGTTCCAAGTTCTATCTCTATGGTTTGTTTCCTATTGAGGTAGCCCTAAGCAGAGACAGGCGCAAATGACTTTCATGGAAAAGGGTTGCCTACCTTCCAAAAAACTATGAGTTTCCTGAAATGTCAGCACACATATTTTCATCCAATCTTGATGACACTTTCAGGTAATGATCAGTACCCCAATCCCACTTGGCTCACCAAATTTCATTCTTCTAGGTTAAATCGTTTGTTGGCAGTAACAGTTTTAATTTTTAGGTTTCACTCTGTTTTCTCCTATATGGATACATGCAGATGGAACTCTAAATCAAACACGGTTTGTGCTAGCTCTTGGAAACTTGACACAGTAAAGTAGTTCCAAGCTCTATCTCTATGGTTTGTTTCCTATTGATGTAGCCCTAAGCAGAGACCGGCACAAATCACTTTCATGGAAAGTGGTTGCCAAGCTTCCAAAAAACTACAAGTATCCTGAAATATCAGCATACATTTTTTCACCCAATTTGATGACACTTTCAGGTAATGATCAGTACCCCAATCCCCCTTGGCTCACCAAATTTCGTTCTACTAGGTTAAACCGTTCGTTGGCAGTAACAGTTTTAATTTTCGGTTTCACTCTGCTTTCTCCTATATGGATACATGTAGTTGGAATTCTAAATCAAACACGGTTTGTGCTAGCTCTTGAAAACTTGACACAATAAAGTAGTTCCAAGTTCTATCTCTATGGTTTGTTTCCTATTGATGTAGCCCTAAGAAGAGACCGGCGCAAATCACTTTCATGGAAAGGGTTGCCAAGCTTCCAAAAAACTACGAGTTTCCTGAAATCTCAGCACACATTTTTTCACCCAATCTTGATGACACTTTCAGGTAATGATCAGTACCCCAATCCCACTTGGCTCACCAAATTTCATTGTTCTAGGTTAAACCGTTCATTGGCAGTAACAGTTTTAATTCTTAGGTTTCACTCTGTTTTCTCCTATATGGATACATGTAGTTGGAACTCTAAATAAAACACGGTTTGTGCTAGCTCTTGAAAACTTGACACAACAAAGTAGTTCCAAGTTCTATCACTATGGTTTGTTTCCTATTGAGGTAGCCCTAAGTAGAGACCGGCGCAAATGACTTTCATGGAAAGGGGTTGCCTACCTTCCAAAAAACTACGAGTTTCCTGAAATGTCAGCACACATTTTTTCACCTAATCTTGATGACACTTTCAGGTAATGATCAGTACCCCAATCAAACTTGGCTCACCAAATTTTGTTCTAGGTTATACCGTTCGTTGGCAGTAACAGTTTTAATTTTTAGGTTTCAGGCTGTTTTCTCCTATATGGATACATGTAGTTGGAACTCTAAATCAAACACGGTTTGTGCTAGCTCTTGAAAACTTGACACAATAAAGTAGTTCCAAGTTGTATCACTATGGTTTGTTTCCTATTGATGTATCCCTAAGCAGAGAGCGGCGCAAATCACTTTCATGGAAAGGGGTTGCCAAGCTTCCAAAAAACTACAAGTTTCCTGAAATCTCAGCACACTGTTTTTCACCCAATCTTGATGACACTTTCAGGTAATGATCAGTAATCCAATCCCACTTGGCTCCCCAAATTTCGTTCATCTAGGTTAAACCGTTCGTTGGCAGTAACAATTTTAATTTTTAGGTTTCACTCTGTTTTCTCCTATATTGATACATGTATTTGGAACTCTAAATCAAACACGGATTGTGCTACCTCTTTGAAACTTGACAGAATAAAGTAGTTCCAAGTTCTATCTCTATGGTTTGTTTCCTATTGATGTAGCCCTAAGCAGAGACTGGCGCATATCACTTTCATGGAAAGGGGTTGCCAAGCTTCAAAAAAACTACGAGTTTCCTGAAATCTCAGCACACATTTTTTAACCCAATCTTGATGACACTTTCAGGTAATGATCAGTACCCCAATGCTACTTAGCTCACCAAATTTCATTCTTCTATGTTAAACCGTTAGTTGGCAGTAACAGTTTTAATTTTTAGATTACACTCTGTTTTCTCCTATATGGATACATGTAGTTGGAACTCTAAATTAAACATGGTTTGTGCTAGCTCTTGAAAACTTGACAGAATAAAGTAGTTCCATATTCCATCTCTATGGTTTGTTTCCTATTGATGTAGCCCTAAGCAGAGACTGGCGCAAATCACTTTCATGGAAAGGGGTTGCCAAGCTTCCAAAAAACTACGAGTTTCCTGAAATGTCAGCACACATTTTTTCACCCAATCTTGATGACACTTTCAGGAAATGATCAGTACCCCAATCCAACTTGGCTCACCTAATTTCGTTCTTCCAGGTTAAACCGTTCGTTGGCAGTGACAGTTTTAATTTTTAGGTTTCACTCTGTTTTCTCCTCTATGGATACATGTAGTTGGAACTCTAAATCAAACACGGTTTGTGCTAGTTCTTGAAAACTTGACACAATAAAGTGTTCCAAGTTCTATCTCTATGGTTTGTTTCCTATTGAGGTAGCCCTAAGAAGAGACAGGCGCAAATGACTTTCATGGAAAAGGGTTGCCTACCTTCCAAAAAACTATGAGTTTCCTGAAATGTCAGCACACATATTTTCATCCAATCTTGATGACACTTTCAGGTAATGATCAGTACCCCAATCCCACTTGGCTCACCAAATTTCATTCTTCTAGGTTAAATCGTTTGTTGGCAGTAACAGTTTTAATTTTTAGGTTTCACTCTGTTTTCTCCTATATGGATACATGCAGTTGGAACTCTAAATCAAACACGGTTTGTGCTAGCTCTTGGAAACTTGACACAGTAAAGTAGTTCCAAGCTCTATCTCTATGGTTTGTTTCCTATTGATGTAGCCCTAAGCAGAGACCGGCACAAATCACTTTCATGGAAAGTGGTTGCCAAGCTTCCAAAAAACTACAAGTATCCTGAAATATCAGCATACATTTTTTCACCCAATTTGATGACACTTTCAGGTAATGATCAGTACCCCAATCCCCCTTGGCTCACCAAATTTCGTTCTACTAGGTTAAACCGTTCGTTGGCAGTAACAGTTTTAATTTTCGGTTTCACTCTGCTTTCTCCTATATGGATACATGTAGTTGGAATTCTAAATCAAACACGGTTTGTGCTAGCTCTTGAAAACTTGACACAATAAAGTAGTTCCAAGTTCTATCTCTATGGTTTGTTTCCTATTGATGTAGCCCTAAGAAGAGACCGGCGCAAATCACTTTCATGGAAAGGGTTGCCAAGCTTCCAAAAAACTACGAGTTTCCTGAAATCTCAGCACACATTTTTTCACCCAATCTTCATGACACTTTCAGGTAATGATCAGTACCCCAATCCCACTTGGCTCACCAAATTTCATTGTTCTAGGTTAAACCGTTCATTGGCAGTAACAGTTTTAATTTTTAGGTTTCACTCTGTTTTCTCCTATATGGATACATGTAGTTGGAACTCTAAATAAAACACGGTTTGTGCTAGCTCTTGAAAACTTGACACAACAAAGTAGTTCCAAGTTCTATCACTATGGTTTGTTTCCTATTGAGGTAGCCCTAAGTAGAGACCGGCGCAAATGACTTTCATGGAAAGGGGTTGCCTACCTTCCAAAAAACTACGAGTTTCCTGAAATGTCAGCACACATTTTTTCACCTAATCTTGATGACACTTTCAGGTAATGATCAGTACCCCAATCAAACTTGGCTCACCAAATTTTGTTCTAGGTTATACCGTTCGTTGGCAGTAACAGTTTTAATTTTTAGGTTTCAGGCTGTTTTCTCCTATATGGATACATGTAGTTGGAACTCTAAATCAAACACGGTTTGTGCTAGCTCTTGAAAACTTGACACAATAAAGTAGTTCCAAGTTGTATCACTATGGTTTGTTTCCTATTGATGTATCCCTAAGCAGAGAGCGGCGCAAATCACTTTCATGGAAAGGGGTTGCCAAGCTTCCAAAAAACTACAAGTTTCCTGAAATCTCAGCACACTGTTTTTCACCCAATCTTGATGACACTTTCAGGTAATGATCAGTACCCCAATCCCACTTGGCTCCCCAAATTTCGTTCATCTAGGTTAAACCGTTCGTTGGCAGTAACAATTTTAATTTTTAGGTTTCACTCTGTTTTCTCCTATATTGATACATGTATTTGGAACTCTAAATCAAACACGGATTGTGCTACCTCTTTGAAACTTGACAGAATAAAGTAGTTCCAAGTTCTATCTCTATGGTTTGTTTCCTATTGATGTAGCCCTAAGCAGAGACTGGCGCATATCACTTTCATGGAAAGGGGTTGCCAAGCTTCAAAAAAACTACGAGTTTCCTGAAATCTCAGCACACATTTTTTAACCCAATCTTGATGACACTTTCAGGTAATGATCAGTACCCCAATGCTACTTAGCTCACCAAATTTCATTCTTCTATGTTAAACCGTTAGTTGGCAGTAACAGTTTTAATTTTTAGATTACACTCTGTTTTCTCCTATATGGATACATGTAGTTGGAACTCTAAATTAAACATGGTTTGTGCTAGCTCTTGAAAACTTGACAGAATAAAGTAGTTCCATATTCCATCTCTATGGTTTGTTTCCTATTGATGTAGCCCTAAGCAGAGACTGGCGCAAATCACTTTCATGGAAAGGGGTTGCCAAGCTTCCAAAAAACTACGAGTTTCCTGAAATGTCAGCACACATTTTTTCACCCAATCTTGATGACACTTTCAGGAAATGATCAGTACCCCAATCCAACTTGGCTCACCTAATTTCGTTCTTCCAGGTTAAACCGTTCGTTGGCAGTGACAGTTTTAATTTTTAGGTTTCACTCTGTTTTCTCCTCTATGGATACATGTAGTTGGAACTCTAAATCAAACACGGTTTGTGCTAGCTCTTGAAAACTTGACACAATAAAGTAGTTCCAAGTTCTATCTCTATGGTTTGTTTCCTATTGATGTAGCCCTAAGCAGAGACTGGCGCAAATCACTTTCATGGAAAGGGGTTGCCAAGCTTCCAAAAAACTACGAGTTTCCTGAAATCACAGCACACATTTTTTCACCTAATCTTGATGACTCTTTCAGGTAATGATCAGTACCCCAATCCCACTTGGCTCACCAAATTTCGTTCTTCTAGGTTAAACGGTTCATTGGCAGTAACAGTTTTAATTTTTAGGTTTCACTCTGTTTTCTCCTATATGGATACATGTAGTTGGAAATCTAAATCAAACACGGTTTGTGCTAGCTCTTTGAAACTTGACACAATAAAGTAGTTCCAAGTTCTATCTCTATGGTTTGTTTCCTACTGATGTAGCCCTAAACAGAGACTGGCGCAAATCACTTTCATGGAAAGGGGTTGCCAAGCTTCCAAAAAACTACGAGTTTCCTGAAATCTCAGCACACATTTTTTCACCCAATCTTGATGACTCTTTCAAGTAATGATCAGTACCCCAATCCCACTTGGCTCACCTAATTTCATTTTTCTAGATTAAACCGTTCGTTGGCACTAACACTTTTAATTTTTAGGTTTCACTCTGTTTTCTCCTATATGGATACATGTAGTTGGAACTCTAAATCAAACATGGATTGTGCTAGCTCTTTGAAACTTGACACTATAAAGTAGTTCCAAGTTCTATCTCTATGGTTTATTTCCTATTGATGTAGCCCTAAGCAGAGACTGGCGCAAATCACTTTCATGGAAAGGGGTTGCCAAGCTTCCAAAAAACTACGAGTTTCCTGAAAACTCAGCACACTTTTTTTTCACCCAATCTTGATGACTCCTTCAGGTAATGATCAGTACCCCAATCCCACTTGGCTCACCAAATTTCGTTCTTCTAGGTTAAACGGTTCGTTGGCAGTAACAGTTTTAATTTTTAGGTTTCACTCTGTTTTCTCCTATATGGATACATGTAGTTGGAACTCTAAATCAAACACGATTTGTGCTAGCTCTTGAAAACTGGACACAATAAAGTAGTTCCAAGTTCTATCTCTATGGTTTGTTTCCTATTGATGTAGCCCTAAGCAGAGACTGGCGCAAATCACTTTCATGGAAAGGGGTTGCCAAGCTTCCAAAAAACTACGAGTTTCCTGAAATCTCAGCACACTGTTTTTCACCCAATCTTGATGACACTTTCAGGTCATGATCAGTACCCCAATCCCACTTGGCTCCCCAAATTTCGTTCTTCTAGGTTAAACGGTTCATTGGCAGTAACAGTTTTAATTTTTAGGTTTCACTCTGTTTTCTCCTATATGGATACATGTAGTTGGAACTCTAAATCAAACACGGTTTGTGCTAGCTCTTTGAAACTTGACACAATAAAGTAGTTCCAAGTTCTATTTCTATAGTTTGTTTCCTACTGATGTAGCCCTAAACAGAGACTGGCGCAAATCACTTTCATGGAAAGGGGTTGCCAAGCTTCCAAAAAACTACGAGTTTCCTGAAATCTCAGCACACATTTTTTCACCCAATCTTGATGACTCTTTCAAGTAATGATCAGTACCCCAATCCCACTTGGCTCACCTAATTTCATTTTTCTAGATTAAACCGTTCGTTGGCACTAACAGTTTTAATTTTTAGGTTTCACTCTGTTTTCTCCTATATGGATACATGTAGTTGGAACTCTAAATCAAACACGGATTGTGCTAGCTCTTTGAAACTTGACACTATAAAGTAGTTCCAAGTTCTATCTCTATGGTTTATTTCCTATTGATGTAGCCCTAAGCAGAGACTGGCGCAAATCACTTTCATGGAAAGGGGTTGCCAAGCTTCCAAAAAACTACGAGTTTCCTGAAAACTCAGCACACTTTTTTTTCACCCAATCTTGATGACACCTTCAGGTAATGATGAGTACCCCAATCCCACTTGGCTCCCCAAATTTCGTTCATCTATGTTAAACCGTTCGTTGGCAGTAACAATTTTAATTTTTAGGTTTCACTCTGTTTTCTCCTATATGGATACATGTATTTGGAACTCTAAATCAAACACGGATTGTGCTACCTCTTTGAAACTTGACAGAACAAAGTAGTTCCATGTTCTATCTCTAGGGTTTGTTTCCTATTGATGTAGCCCTAAGCAGAGACTGGCGCAAATCACTTTCATGGAAAGGGGTTGCCAAGCTTCCAAAAAACTACGAGTTTCCTGAAATCTCAGCACACATTTTTTCACCCAATCTGGATGACACTTTCAGGAAATGATCAGTTCCCCAATCCCACTTGGCTCACCTAATTTCATTCTTCCAGGTTAAACCATTCGTTTGCAGTAACAGTTTTAATTTTTAGGTTACACTCTGTTTTCTCCTGTATGGATACATGTAGTTGGAACTCTAAATCAAACACGGTTGGTGCTAGCGCTTAAAAACTTGACACAATAAAGTAGTTCCAAGTTCTATCTCTATGATTTCTTTCCTATTTTGGTAGCCCTAAGCAGAGACCAGCGCAAATGACTTTCATGGAAAGGGGTTGCCTACCTTCCAAAAAACTACGAGTTTCCTGAAATGTCAGCACACATTTTTTCACCCAATCTTGATGACACTTTCAGGTAATGATCAGTACCCCAATCCCACTTGGCTCACCAAATTTCGTTCTTCTAGGTTAAACGGTTCATTGGCAGTAACAGTTTTAATTTTTAGGTTTCACTCTGTTTTCTCCTATATGGATACCTGTAGTTGGAACTCTAAATCAAACACGGTTTGTGCTAGCTCTTGAAAACTTGACACAATAAAGTGTTCCAAGTTCTATCTCTATGGTTTGTTTCCTATTGAGGTAGCCCTAAGCAGAGACCGGCACAAATGACTTTCATGGAAAGGGGTTGCCTACCTTCCAAAAAACTACGAGTTTCCTGAAATGTCAGAACACATTTTTTCACCCAATCTTGATGACACTTTCAGGTAATGATCAGTACCCCAATCAAACTTGGCTCACCAAATTTTGTTCTAGGTTATACCGTTCGTTGGCCGTAACAGTTTTAATTTTTAGGTTTCAGGCTGTTTTCTCCTATATGGATACATGTAGTTGGAACTCTAAATCAAACACGGTTTGTGCTAGCTCTTGAAAACTGGACACAATAAAGTAGTTCCAAGTTCTATCTCTATGGTTCGTTTCCTATTGATGTAGCCCTAAGCAGAGACTGGCGCATATCACTTTCATGGAAAGGGGTTGCCAAGCTTCAAAAAAACTACGAGTTTCATGAAATCTCAGCACACATTTTTTAACCCAAACTTGATGACTCCTTCAGGTAATGATCAGTACCCCAATCCCACTTGGCTCACCAAATTTCGTACTTCTAGGTTAAACCGTTCGTTGGTAGTAACAGTTTTAATTTTTAGGTTTCACTCTGTTTTCTCCTATATGGATACATGTAGTTGGAACTCTAAATCAAACACGGTTTGTGCTAGCTCATTGAAACTTGACAAAATAAAGTAGTTCCAAGTTCTATCTCTATGGTTTGTTTCCTATTGATGTAGCCCTAAGCAGAGACTGGCGCAATTCACTTTCATGGAAAGGGTTGCCAAGCTTCCAAAAAACTACGAGTTTCCTGAAATCTCAGCACACATTTTTTCACCCAAACTTTATGACACTTTCAGGTAATGATCAGTAACCCAATCAAACTTGGGTCACCAAATTTCATTCTTCTAGGTTAAACCGTTCGTTGGCAGTGACAGTTTTAATTTTTAGGTTTCACTCTGTTTTCTCCTCTATGGATACATGTAGTTGGAACTCTAAATGAAACACGGTTTGTGCTAGCTCTTGAAAACTTGACACAATAAAGTAGTTCCAAATTCTATCTCTATGGTTTGTTTCCTATTGATGTACCCCTAAGCAGAGACTGGCTCAAATCACTTTCATGGAAAGGGGTTGCCAAGCTTCCAAAAAACTACGAGTTTCCTGAAATCACAGCACACATTTTTTCACCTAATCTTGATGACCCTTTCAGGTAATGATCAGTACCCCAATCCCACTTGGCTCACCAAATTTCATTCTTCTAAGTGAAACCATTCGTTGGCAGTAACAGTTTTAATTTTAGGTTTCACTCTGTTTTCTCCTATATGGATACATATAGTTGGAACTCTAAATCAAACACGGTTTGTGCTAGCTCTTGGAAACTTGACACAATAAAGTAGTTCCAAGTTCTATCTCTATGGTTTGTTTTCTATTGATGTAGCCCTAAGCAGCGACTGGCGCAAATCACTTTCATGGAAAGGGGTTGCCAAGCTTCCAAAAACTACGAGTTTCCTGAAATCTCAGCACACATTTTTTCACCCAATCTTGATGACACTTTTAGGTAATGATCTGTACACCATTCCCACTTCGCTCACCAAATTTCGTTCTTCTAGGTTAAACCGTTCGTTGGCAGTAACAGTTTTAATTATTAGGTTTCACTCTGTTTTCTCCTCTATTGATACATGTAGATGGAACTCTAAATCAAACACGGTTTGTGCTAGCTCTTTGAAACTTGACACAATAAAGTAGTTCCAAGTTCTATCTCTATGTTTTCTTTCCTATTGATGTAGCCCTAAGCAGAGACTGGCACAAATCACTTTCATGGAAAGGGGTTGCCAAGCTTCCAAAAAACTACGAGTTTCCTGAAATCTCAGCACACATTTTTTCACCCAATCTTGATGACACTTTCAGGTAATGATGAGTATCCCAATCCCACTTGGCTCACCAAATTTCGTTCTCCTAGGTTAAACCGTTCATTGGCAGTAACAGTTTTAATTTTTAGGTTTCTCTCTGTTTTCTCCTATATGGATACATGTAGTTGGAACTCTAAATCAAACACGGTTTGTGCTAGCTCTTTGAAATGACACAATAGAGTCGTTCCAAGTTCTATCTCTATGGTTCGTTTCCTATTGATGTAGCCCTAAGCAGAGACTGGCGCAAATCACTTTCATGGAAAGGGGTTGCCAAGCTTCCAAAAAACTACGAGTTTCCTGAAATCTCAGCACACATTTTTTCACCCAATCTTGATAACACTTTCAGATAATGATCAGTACCCCAAAGCCACTTGGCTCACCAAATTTCGTTCTTCTAGGTTAAACCGTCCGTTGGCAGTAACAGTTTTAATTTTAGGTTTCACTCTGTTTTCTCCTATATGGATACATGTAGTTGGAACTCTAAATCAAACACGGTTTGTGGTAGCTCTTTGAAACTTGACAGAATAAAGTAGTTCCCTGTTCTATCTCTACGATTTTTTTCCTATTGATGTACCCCTAAGCAGAGACCACCGCAAATCACTTTCATGGAAAGGGGTTGACAAGCTTCCAAAAAAACCAAGAGTTTCCTGAAATCTCAGCACACATTTTTTGACCCAATCTTGATGACACTTTCAGGTAATGATCAGTACCCCAATCCCACTTGGCTCACCAAATTTCATTCTTCTAGGTTAAACCGTTCGTTGGCAGTAAAAGTTTTAATTTTTAGGTTTCACTCTGTTTTCTCCTATATGTATACATGTAGTTGGGACTCTAAATCAAAGACGGTTTGTGCTAGCTCTTTGAAACTTGACACAATAAAGTAGTTCCAAGTTCTATCTCTATGGTTTGTTTCCTATTGATGTAGCCGTAAGCAGTAACTGGCGCAAAACACTTTCATGGAAAGGGGTTGCCAAGCTTCCAAAAAACTACGATTTTCCTGAAATCTCAGCACACATTTTTTCACCCAGTCTTCATGACACTTTCAGGTAATGATCAGTACCCCAATCCCACTTGTCTCACCAAATTTCGTTCTTCTAGGTTAAACCGTTCATTGGCAGTAAGAGTTTTAATTTTTAGGTGTCTCTCTGTTTTCTCCTATATGGATACATGTAGTTGGAACTCTAAATCGAACACGGTTTGTGCTAGCTCTTTGAAATGACACAATAGAGTAGTTCCAAGTTCTATCTCTATGGTTTGTTTCCTATTGATGTAGCCCTAAGCAGAGACTGGCGCAAATCACTTTCATGGAAAGGGTTGCCAAGCTTCCAAAAAACTACGAGTTTCCTGAAATCTCAGCACATATTTTTTCACCCAATCTTGATGACACTTTCAGGTAATGATCAGTACGCCATTCCCACTTCGCTCACCAAATTTTGTTCTTCTAGGTTAAACCGTTCGTTGGCAGTAACAGTTTTAATTTTTAGGTTTCACTCTGCTTTCTCGTATATGGATACATGTAGTTGGAAATCTAAATCAAACACGGTTTGTGCTAGCTCTTTGAAACTTGACACAATAAAGTAGTTCCAAGTTCTATCTCTATGGTTTGTTTCCTATTGATGTAGCCGTAAGCAGTAACTGGCGCAAAACACTTTCATGGAAAAGGGTTGCCAAGCTTCCAAAAAACTACGATTTTCCTGAAATCTCAGCACACATTTTTTCACCCAATCTTGATGGCACTTTCAGGTAATGATCAGTACCCCAATCCCACTTGTCTCACCAAATTTCGTTCTTCTAGTTTAAACCATTCATTGGCAGTAACTGTTTTAATTTTTAGGTTTCTCTCTGTTTTCTCCTATATGGATACATGTAGTTGGAACTCTAAATCGAACACGGTTTGTGCTAGCTCTTTGAAATGACACAATAGAGTAGTTCCAAGTTCTATCTCTATGGTTTGTTTCCTATTGATGTAGCCCTAAGCAGAGACTGGCGCAAATCACTTTCATGGAAAGGGGTTGCCAAGCTTCCAAAAAACTACGCGTTTCCTGAAATCTCAGCACATATTTTTTCACCCAATCTTGAAAACACCTTCAGGTAATGATCAGTACCCCAAAGCCACTTGGCTCACCAAATTTCGTTCTTCTAGGTTAAACCGTCCGTTGGCAGTACCAGTTTTAATTTTAGGTTTCACTCTGTTTTCTTCTATATGGATACATGTAGTTGGAACTCTAAATCAAACACGGTTTGTGGTAGCTCTTTGAAACTTGACACAATAAAATAGTTCCAAGTTCTATCTCTACGGTTTGTTTCCTATTGATGTAGCCCTAAGCAGCGACTGGCGCAAATCACTTTCATGGAAAGGGGTTGCTAAACTTCCAAAAAACTACGAGTTTCCTGAAATCTCAGAACACATTTTTTCACCCAATGTTGATGACACTTTCAGGTAATGATCAGTACCCCAATCCCACTTGGCTCACCAAATTTCGTTCTTCTAGGTTAAACAGTTCCTTGGCAGTAACAGTTTTAATTTTAGGTTTCACTCTGTTTTCTCCTATATGGATACATGTAGTTGGAACTCTAAATCAAACACGCTTTGGCTAGCTCTTTGAAACTTGACACAATAAAGTAGTTCCAAGTTCTATCTCTATGGTTTTTTTCCTATTGATGTAGCCCTAAGGAGAGACTGGCGCAAATCACTTTCATGGAAAGGGGTTGCCAAGCTTCCAAAAAACTACTAGTTTCCTGAAATCCCAGCACACATTTTTTCACCCAATCTTGATGACACTTTCAGGTAATGATCAGTACCCCAATCCCACTTGGCTCACCAAATTTCGTTCTTCTAGGTTAAACCGTTCGTTGGCAGTAACAGTTTTAATTTTTAGGTTTCACTCTGTTTTCTCCTATATGGATACATGTAGTTGGAACTCTAAATCAAACAAGGTTTGTGCTAGCTCTTTGAAACGACACAATAGAGTAGTTTTAAGTTCTATCTCTATGGTTTGTTTCCTATTTATGTAGCCCTAAGCAGAGACCGGTACAAATCACTTTCATGGAAAGGGGTTGCCAAGCTTAAAAAAAATTACGAGTTTCCTGAAATGTCAGCACACATTTTTTCACCCAATCTTGATGACACTTTCAGGTAATGATCAGTACCCCAATCCCACTTGGCTCACCAGATTTTGTACTTCCAGGTTAAACGGTTCGTTGGCAGTAACAGTTTTAATTTTTAGGTTTCACTCTGTTTTCGCCTATATGGATACATGTAGTTGGAACTCTAAATCAAACACGGTTTGTGCTAGCTCATTGAAACTTGACAAAATAAAGTAGTTCCAAGTTCTATCTTTATGGTTTGTTTCCTATTGATGTAGCCCTAAGCAGAGACTGGCCCAATTCACTTTCATGGAAAGGATTGCCAAGCTTCCAAAAAACTACGAGTTTCCTGAAATCTCAGCACACATTTTTTCACCCATTCTTGATGACACTTTCAGGTAATGATCAGTACCCCAAAGCCACTTGGCTCTCCAAATTTCGTTCTTCTCGGTTAAACTGTCCGTTGGCAGTAAGAGTTTAAATTTTAGGTTTCACTCTGTTTTCTCCTATATGGATACATGTAGTTGGAACTCTAAATCAAACAAGGTTTGTGCTAGCTCTTTGAAACTTGACACTATAAAGTAGTTCCAAGTTCTATCTCTATGGTTTGTTTCCTATTGATGTAGCCCTAAGCAGCGACTGGCGCAAATCACTTTCATGGAAATGGGTTGTCAAGCTTCCAAAAAACTACGAGTTTCCTGAAATCTCTGCACACATTTTTTCACCCAATGTTGATGACACATTCAGGTAATGATTAGTACCCCAATCCCACTTGGCTCACCAAATTTCATTCTTCTAAGTGAAACCATTCGTTGGCAGTAACAGTTTTAATTTTAGGTTTCACTCTGTTTTCTCCTATATGGATACATATAGTTGGAACTCTAAATCAAACACGGTTTGTGCTAGCTCTTGGAAACTTGACACAATAAAGTAGTTCCAATTACTATCTCTATGGTTTGTTTCCTATTGATGTAGCCCTAAGCAGAGACCAGCGCAAATCACTTTCATGGAAAGGGGTTGCCAAGCTTCAAAAAACTACGAGTTTCCTGAAATCTCAGCGCACATTTTTTCACCCAATCTTGATGACACTTTCAGGTAATGATCAGTACGCCATTCCCACTTCGCTCACCAAATTTCGTTCTTCTAGGTTAAACCGTTCGTTGGCAGTAACAGTTTTAATTATTAGGTTTCACTCTGTTTTCTCCTCTATGGATACATGTAGATGGAACTCTAAATCAAACACGGTTTGTGCTAGCTCTTTGAAACTTGACACAATAAAGTAGTTCCAAGTTCTGTCTCTCTGGTTTGTTTCCAATTGATGTAGCCCTAAGCAGAGACTGGCGCAAATCACTTTCATGGAAATAGGTTGCCAAGCTTCCAAAAAACTACGATTTTCCTGAAATCTCAGCACACATTTTTTCACCCAATCTTGATGACACTTTCAGGTAATGATCAGTACCCCAATCCCACTTGTCTCACCAAATTTCGTTCTTCTAGGTTAAACCGTTCATTGGCAGTAACAGTTTTAATTTTTAGGTGTCTCTCTGTTTTCTACTATATGGATACATGTAGTTGGAACTCTAAATCAAACACGGTTTGTGCTAGCTCTTTGAAATGACACAATAGAGTAGTTCCAAGTTCTATCTCTATGGTTTGTTTCCTATTGATGTAGCCCTAAGCAGAGACTGGCGCAAATCACTTTCATGGAAAGGGTTGCCAAGCTTCCAAAAAACTACGAGTTTCCTGAAATCTCAGCACATATTTTTTCACCCAATCTTGATGACACTTTCAGGTAATGATCAGTACGCCATTCCCACTTCGCTCACCAAATTTCGTTCTTCTAGGTTAAACCGTTCGTTGGCAGTAACAGTTTTAATTTTTAGGTTTCACTCTGCTTTCTCGTATATGGATACATGTAGTTGGAAATCTAAATCAAACACGGTTTGTGCTAGCTCTTTGAAACTTGACACAATAAAGTAGTTCCAAGTTCTATCTCTATGGTTTGTTTCCTATTGATGTAGCCGTAAGCAGTAACTGGCGCAAATCACTTTCATGGAAAGGGGTTGCCAAGCTTCCAAAAAACTACGAATTTCCTGAAATCTCAGCACACATTTTATCACCCAATCTTGATGACACTTTCAGGTAATGATCAGTACCCCAATCCCACTTGGCTCACCAAATTTCGTTCTTCTAGGTTAAACCGTTCGTTGGCAGTAACAGTTTTAATTTTTAGGTTTCACTCTGTTTTCTCCTATATGGATACATGTAGTTGGAACTCTAAATCAAACACGGTTTGTGCTAGCTCTTTGAAACTTGAGACAATAAAGTAGTTCCAAGTACTATCTCTATGGTTTGTTTCCTATTGATGTAGCCCTAAGAAGAGACCGGCGCAAATCACTTTCATGGAAAGGGGTTGCCAAGCTTCCAAAAAACTACGAGTTTCCTGAAATCTCAGCACACATTTTTTTCAACCAATCTTGATGAGACGTTCAGGTAATGATCAGTACCCATATCCCACTTGGCTCACCAAATTTCGTTCTTCTAGGTTAAACCGTTCCTTGGCAGTAACAGTTTTAATTATTAGGTTTCACTCTGTTATCTCCTATATGGATACATGTAGTTGGAACTCTAAGTCAAACACGGTTTGTGCTAGCTCTTTGAAACTTGACACAATAAAGTAGTTCCATGTTCTATCTCTATGGTTTGTTTCCTATTGATGTAGCCATAAGGAGAGGCCGGCACAAATCACTTTCATGGAAAGGGGTTGCCAAGCTTCAAAAAAAATATGAGTTTCCTGAAATCTCAGCACACATTTTTTCACCCAATCTAGATGACACTTTCAGGTAATGATCAGTACCGCAATCCCACTTGGCTTACCAAATTTCGTTCTTCTAGGTTAAACCGTTCGTTGGCAGTAACAGTTTTAATTTTTGGGTTTCACTCTGTTTTCTCCTATATGGATACATGTAGTTAGAACTCTAAATCAACCACGGTTTGTGCTAGCTCTTTGAATCTTGACACAATAAAGTATGTCCAAGTTCTATCTCTATGGTTTGTTTTCTATTGATGTAGCCCTAAGCAGAGGCCGGCGCAAATCACTTTAATTGAAAGGGGTTGCCAAGCTTCCAAAAAACTACGAGATTCCTGAAATCTCAGCACATATTTTTTCTCCCAATATTGATGACACTTTCAGGTAATGATCAGTACCCCAATTCCACTTGGCTCACCAAATTTCGTTCTTCTAGGTTTAACCATTCGTTGACTGTAACAGTTTTAATTTTTAGGTTTCACTCTGTATTCTCCTATATGGATACATGTATTTGGAACTCTAAATCAAACACGGTTTGTGCTAGCTCATTGAAACTTGACAAAATAAAGTAGTTCCAAGTTCTATCTTTATGGTTTGTTTCCTATTGATGTAGCCCTAAGCAGAGACTGGCGCAAATCACTTTCATGGAAAGGGTTGCCAAGCTTCCAAAAAACTACGAGTTTCCTGAAATCTCAGCACACATTTTTTCACCCAATCTTGATGACACTTTCAGGTAATGATCAGTACCCCAATCCCACTTGGCTCACCAAATTTCGTTCTTCTAGGTTAAACCGTTCGTTGGCAGTAACAGTTTTAATTTTTAGGTTTCACTCTGTTTTCTCCTATATGGATACATGTAGTTGGAACTCTAAATCAAACAAGGTTTGTGCTAGCTCTTTGAAACGACACAATAGAGTAGTTCCAAGTTCTATCTCTATGGTTTGTTTCCTATTGATGTAGCCCTAAGCAGAGACTGGCGCAAATCACTTTCATGGAAAGGGGTTGCCAAGCTTCCAAAAAACTACGAGTTTCCTGAAATCTCAGCACACATTTTTTCACCCAATCTTGATGACACTTTCAGGTAATGATCAGTACCCCAATCCCACTTGGCTCACCAAATTTCGTTCTTCTAGGTTAAACCGTTCGTTGGCAGTAACAGTTTTAATTTTTAGGTTTCACTCTGTTTTCTCCTATATGGATACATGTAGTTGGAACTCTAAATCAAACAAGGTTTGTGCTAGCTCTTTGAAACGACACAATAGAGTAGTTCCAAGTTCTATCTCTATGGTTTGTTTCCTATTTATGTAGCCCTAAGCAGAGACCGGTACAAATCACTTTCATGGAAAGGGGTTGCCAAGCTTCCAAAAAACTATGAGTTTCCTGAAATCTAAGCACACATTTTTTCACCCAATCTTGATGACTCTTTCAGGAAATGATCAGTACCCCAATCCCACTTGGCTCCCCAAATTTCTTTCATCTAGGTTAAACCGTTCGTTGGCAGTAACAGTTTTAATTTTTAGGTTTCACTCTGTTTTCTCCTATATGGATACATGTAGTTGGAACTGTAAATCAAACACGGTTTGTGCTAGCTCTTTGAAACTTGACACAATAAAGTAGTTCCAACTACTACCTCTATGGTTTGTTTCCTTTTGATGTAGCCCTAAGCAGAGACTGGCACAAATCACATTCATCGAAAGGGGTTGCCAAGCTTCCAAAAAACTACGAGTTTCCTGAAATCTCAGCACACATTTTTTCAGCCAATCTGGATGACAATTTCAGGTAATGATCAGTACCCTAATCCCACTTGGCTCACCAAATTTCGTTCTTCTAGGTTAAACGGTTCATTGGCAGTAACAGTTTTAATTTTTAGGTTTCACTCTGTTTTCTCCTATATGGATACATGTAGTTGGAACTCTAAATCAAACACGGTTTGTGCTAGCTCTTTGAAACTTGACACAATAAAGTAGTTCCAAGTTCTGTCTCTATGGTTTGTTTCCTACTGATGTAGCCCTAAGCAGAGACTGGCGCAAATCACTTTCATGGAAAGGGGTTGCCAAGCTTCCAAAAAACTATGAGTTTCCTGAAATCTCAGCCCACATTTTTTCACCCAATATTGATGACTCTTTCAGGTAATGATCAGTACCCCAATCCCACTTGGCTCACCAAATTTCGTTCTTCTAGGTTAAACCGTTCGTTGGCAGTAACAGTTTTAATTTTTAGGTTTCACTCTGTTTTCTCCTATATGGATACATGTAGTTGGAACTCTAAATCAAACACGGATTGTGCTAGCTCTTTGAAACTTGACACTATAAAGTAGTTCCAAGTTTTATCACTATGGTTTGTGTCGTATTGATGTGGCCCTAAGCAGAGACTGGCACAAATCACTTTCATTGGAAGGGGTTGCCAAGCTTCCAAAAAACTACGAGTTTCCTGAAATGTCAAAACACATTTTTTCACCCAATCTGGGTGACACTTTCACGTAATGATCAGTTCCCCAATCCCAGTTGGCTCACCAAATTTTGTTCTTCTAGGTTAAACCGTTCGTTGGCAGTAACAGTTTTAATTTTTAGGTTTCACTCTGTTTTCTCCTATATGGATACCTGTAGTTGGAACTCTAAATCAAACACGGTTTGTGCTAGTTCTTGAAAACTGGACACAATAAAGTGTTCCAAGTTCTATCTCTATGGTTTGTTTCCTATTGAGGTAGCCCTAAGCAGAGACCGGCGAAAATGACTTTCATGGAAAGGGGTTGCCTACCTTCCAAAAAACTACGAGTTTCCTGATATCTCAGCACACATTTTTTCACCCAATCTTGATGACACTTTCAGGTAATGATCAGTACCCCAATCCCACTTGGCTCACCAAATTTCGTTCTTCTAGGTTAAACCGTTCGTTGGCAGTATCAGTTTTAATTTTTAGGTTTTACTCTGTTTTCTCCTATATGGATACATGTAGTTGGAACTCTAAATAAAACACGGTTTGTGCTAGCTCTTGAAAACTTGACACAACAAAGTAGTTCCCAGTTCTATCACTATGGTTTGTTTCCTATTGAGGTAACCCTAAGCAGAGACCGGCGCAAATGAGTTTCATGGAAAGGGGTTGCCTACCTTTCAAAAAACTACGAGTTTCCTGAAATGTCAGCACACATTTTTTCACCCAATCTTGATGACACTTTCAGGTAATGATCAGTACCCCAATCAAACTTGGCTCACCAAATTTTGTTCTAGGTTATACCGTTCGTTGGCAGTAACAGTTTTAATTTTTAGGTTTCAGGCTGTTTTCTCCTATATTGATACATGTAGTTGGAACTCTAAATCAAACACGGTTTGTGCTAGCTCTTGAAAACTTGATACAATAAAGTAGTTCCAAGTTGTATAACTATGGTTTGTTTCCTATTGATGTAGCCCTAAGCAGAGAGCGGCGCAAATAACTTTCATGGAAAGGGGTTGCCAAGCTTCCAAAAACCTACGAGTTTTCTGAAATCTCAGCACACATTTTTTCACCCAATCTTGATGACTCCTTCAGGTAATGATCAGTACCCCAATTCCACTTGGCTCACCAAATTTCGTACTTCTAGGTTAAACCGTTCGTTGGCAGTAACAGTTTTAATTTTTAGGTTTCACTCTGTTTTCTCCTATATGGATACATGTAGTTGGAACTCTAAATCAAACACGGTTTGTGCTAGCTCTGGAAAACTTGACACAATAAAGTAGTTCGAAGTTCTATCTCTATGTTTTCTTTCCTATTGTGGTAGCCCTAAGCAGAGACCGTTGCAAATGACTTTCATGGAAAGGGGTTGCCTACCTTCCAAAAAACTACGAGTTTCCTGAAATCTCAGCACACATTTTTTCACCCAAACTTGATGACACTTTCAGGTAATGATCAGTAACCCAATCAAACTTGGCTCACCAAATTTCATTCTTCTAGGTTAAACAGTTCATTGTCAGTAACAGTTTTAATTTTTAGGTTTCACTCTGTTTTCTCCTACATGGATACCTGTAGTTGGAACTCTAAATCAAACACGGTTTGTGCTAGCTCTTTAAAACTTGACACAATAAAATAATTCCAATTCCTATCTCTATGGTTTGTTTCCTATTGATGTAGCCGTACGCAGAGACTGGCTCTAATCACTTTCATGGAAAGGGGTTGACAAGCTTCCAAAAAACTACGAGTTTCCTGAAATCTCAGCACACATTTTTTCAGCCAATCTGGATGACACTTTCAGGTAATGACCAGTACCCCAATCAAACTTGGCTCAACAAATTTCGTTCTTCTAGGTTAAACGGTTCATTGGCAGTAACAGTTTAAATTTTTAGGTTTCACTCTGTTTTCTCCTCTATGGATACATGTAGTTGGAACTCTAAATGAAACACGGTTTGTGCTAGCTCTTGAAAACTTGACACAATAAAGTAGTTCCAAGTTCTATCTCTATGGTTTGTTTCCTATTGATGTAGCCCTAAGCAGAGACTGGCACAAATCACTTTCATGGAAAGGGTTGCCAAGCTTCCAAAAAACTACGAGTTTCCTGAAATCTCAGCACATATGTTTTCACCCAATCTTGATGACACTTTCAGGTAATGATCAGTACTCCAATCCCAGTTGGCTCACCAAATTTCGTTCTTGTATGTTAAACCGTTCGTTGGCAGTAACAGTTTTAATTATAGGTTTCACTGTTTTCTCCTATATGGATACATGTAGTTGGAACTCTAAATCAAACAGGGTTTGTGCTAGCTCTTTGAAACTTGACACAATAGAGTAGTTCCAAGTTCTATCTCTATGTTTTCTTTCCTATTAACGTAGCCCTAAGCAAAGACCGAGGCAATTCACTTTCATGGAAAGGGGTTGCCAAGCTTCCAAAAAACTACGAGTTTCCTGAAATCTCAGCACATATTTTTTCACCCAATTTGATGACACTTTCAGGTAATGATTAGGACCGCAATCCCACTTGGCTCACCAAATTTCGTTCTTCTAGGTTAAACCTTTCTTTGGCAGTAACAGTTTTAATTTTTTGGTTTCACTCTGTTTTCTCCTATATGGATACATGTAGTTGGAACTCTAAATCAAACATGGTTTGTGCTAGCTCTTTGAAACTTGACACAATAAAGTAGTTCCAAGTTCTGTCTCTATGGTTTGTTTCCTATTGATGTAGCCCTAAGCAGAGACTGGCGCAAATCACTTTAATTGAAAAGGGTTGCAAGCTTCCAAAAAACTAAGTGTTTCCTGAAATCTCAGCACACATTTTTTCAGCCAATCTGGATGACAATTTCACGTAATGATCAGTTCCCCAATCCCACTTGGCTCACCAAATTTCGTTCTTCTAGGTTAAACCGTTCGTTGGCAGTAACAGTTTTAATTTTTAGGTTTCACTCTGTTTTCTCCTATATGGATACCTGTAGTTGGAACTCTAAATCAAACACGATTTGTGCTAGTTCTTGAAAACTTGACACAATAAAGTGTTCCAAGTTCTATCTCTATGGTTTGTTTCCTATTGAGGTAGCCCTAAGCAGAGACTGGCGCAAATCACTTTCATGGAAAGCGGTTGCCTACCTTCCAAAAAACTACGAGTTTCCTGAAATGTCAGCACACATTTTTTCACCCAATCTTGATGACACTTTCAGGTAATGATCAGTACCCCAATCCCACTTGGCTCACCAAATCTCATACTTCTAGGTTAAATCGTTTGTTGGCAGTAACAGTTTTAATTTTTAGGTTTCACTCTTTTTTCTCCTATATGGATACATGCAGTTGGAACTCTAAATCAAACACGGTTTGTGCTAGCTCTTTGAAACTTGACACAATAAAGTAGTTCCAAGTTCTATCTCTATGGTTTGTTTCCTACTGATGTAGCCCTAAGCAGAGACTGGCGCAAATCAATTTCATGGAAAGGGGTTGCCAAGCTTCCAAAAAACTACGAGTTTCCTGAAATCTCAGCACACATTTTTTCACCCAATCTTGATGACTCTTTCAGGTAATGATCAGTACCCCAATCCCACTTGGCTCACCAAATTTCATTTTTCTAGGTTAAACCGTTCGTTGGCAGTAACAGTTTAAATTTTTAGGTTTCACTCTGTTTTCTCCTATATGGATACCTGTAGTTGGAACTCTAAATCAAACACGGTTTGTGCTAGTTCTTGAAAACTTGACACAAAAAAGTGTTCCAAGTTCTATCTCTATGGTTTTTTTCCTATTGAGGTAGCCCTAAGCAGAGACCGGCGCAAATGACTTTCATGGAAATGGGTTGCCTACCTTCCAAAAAACTACGAGTTTCCTGAAATGTCAGCACACATTTTTTCACCCAATCTTGATGACACTTTCAGGTAATGATCAGTACCCCAATCCCACTTGGCTCACCAAATTTCATTCTTCTAAGTTAAATCGTTTGTTGGCAGTAACAGTTTTAATTTTTAGTTTTCACTCTGTTTTCTCCTATATGGATACATGCATTTGGAACTATAAATCAAACACGGTTTGTGCTAGCTCTTGGAAACTTGACACAGTAAAGTAGTTCCAAGTTCTATCTCTATGGTTTGTTTCCTATTGATGTAGCCCTAAGCAGAGACTGGCACAAATCACTTTCATGGAAAGTGGTTGCCAAGCGTCCAAAAAACTACGAGTATCCTGAAATCTCAGCATACATTTTTTCACCCAATTTGATGACACTTTCAGGTAATGATCAGTACCCCAATCCCTCTTGGCTTACCAAGTTTCGTTCTACTAGGTTAAACCGTTCGTTGGCAGTAACAGTTTTAATTTTTAGGTTTCACTCTGTTTTCTCCTATATGGATACATGTAGTTGGAACTCTAAATCAAACACGGTTTGTGCTAGCTCTTTGAAACTTGACACAATAAAGTAGTTCCAACTACTACCTCTATGGTTTGTTTCCTTTTGATGTAGCCCTAAGCAGAGACTGGCACAAATCACATTCATCGAAAGGGGTTGCCAAGCTTCCAAAAAACTACGAGTTTCCTGAAATCTCAGCACACATTTTTTCAGCCAATCTGGATGACAATTTCAGGTAATGATCAGTACCCTAATCCCACTTGGCTCACCAAATTTCGTTCTTCTAGGTTAAACGGTTCATTGGCAGTAACAGTTTTAATTTTTAGGTTTCACTCTGTTTTCTCCTATATGGATACATGTAGTTGGAACTCTAAATCAAACACGGTTTGTGCTAGCTCTTTGAAACTTGACACAATAAAGTAGTTCCAAGTTCTGTCTCTATGGTTTGTTTCCTACTGATGTAGCCCTAAGCAGAGACTGGCGCAAATCACTTTCATGGAAAGGGGTTGCCAAGCTTCCAAAAAACTACGAGTTTCCTGAAATCTCAGCCCACATTTTTTCACCCAATCTTGATGACTCTTTCAGGTAATGATCAGTACCCCAATCCCACTTGGCTCACCTAATTTCATTTTTCTAGGTTAAACCGTTCGTTGGCAGTAACAGTTTTAATTTTTAGGTTTCACTCTGTTTTCTCCTATATGGATACATGTAGTTGGAACTCTAAATCAAACACGGATTGTGCTAGCTCTTTGAAACTTGACACTATAAAGTAGTTCCAAGTTTTATCACTATGGTTTGTGTCCTATTGATGTGGCCCTAAGCAGAGACTGGCACAAATCACTTTCATTGGAAGGGGTTGCCAAGCTTCCAAAAAACTACGAGTTTCCTGAAATGTCAAAACACATTTTTTCACCCAATCTGCGTGACACTTTCACGTAATGATCAGTTCCCCAATCCCACTTGGCTCACCAAATTTCGTTCTTCTAGGTTATACCGTTCGTTGGCAGTAACAGTTTTAATTTTTAGGTTTCAGTCTGTTTTCTCCTATATGGTTACATGTAGTTGGAACTCTAAATCAAACACGGTTTGTGCTAGCTCTTGAAAACTTGACACAATAAAGTAGTTCAAAGTTCTATCACAATGGTTTGTTTCCTATTGATGTAGCCCTAAGCAGAGAGCGGCGCAAATCACTTTCATGGAAAGGGGTTGCCAAGCTTCCAAAAACCTATGAGTTTTCTGAAATCTCAGCACACATTTTTTCACCCAATCTTGATGACTCCTTCAGGTAATGATCAGTACCCCAATCCCACTTGGCTCACCAAATTTCGTACTTCTAGGTTAAACCGTTCGTTGGCAGTAACAGTTTAAATTTTTAGGTTTCACTCTGTTTTCTCCTATATGGATACATGTAGTTGGAACTCTAAATCAAACACGGTTTGTGCTCGCTCTGGAAAACTTGACACAATAAAGTAGTTCGAAGTTCTATCTCTATGGTTTGTTTCCTATTGTGGTAGCCCTAAGCAGAGACCGTAGCAAATGACTTTCATGGAAAGGGGTTGCATACCTTCCAAAAAACTACGAGTTTCCTGAAATCTCAGCACACATTTTTTCACCCAAACTTGATGACACTTTCAGGTAATGATAAGTAACCCAATCAAACTTGGCTCACCAAATTTCGTTCTTCTAGGTTAAACCGTTCGTTGTCAGTAACAGTTTTAATTTTTAGGTTTCACTCTGTTTTCTCCTACATGGATACCTGTAGTTGGAACTCTAAATCAAACACGGTTTGTGCTAGCTCTTTAAAACTTGACACAATAAAATAGTTCCAATTCCTATCTCTATGCTTTGTTTCCTATTGATGTAGCCCTACGCAGAGACTGGCGCTAATCACTTTCATGGAAAGGGGTTGACAAGCTTCCAAAAAACTACGAGTTTCCTGAAATCTCAGCACACATTTTTTCAGTCAATCTGGATGACACTTTCAGGTAATGATCAGTACCCCAATCCCACTTGGCTCACCAAATTTCGTTCTTCTAGGTTAAACGGTTCATTGGCAGTAACAGTTTAAATTTTTAGGTTTCACTCTGTTTTCTCCTCTATGGATACATGTAGTTGGAACTCTAAATCAAACACGGTTTGTGCTAGCTCTTGAAAACTTGACACAATAAAGTAGTTCCAAGTTCTATCTCTATGGTTTGTTTCCTATTGATGTAGCCCTAAGCAGAGACTGGCGCAAATCACTTTCATGGAAAGGGTTGCCAAGCTTCCAAAAAACTACGAGTTTCCTGAAATCTCAGCACACATGTTTTCACCCAATCTTGATGACTCTTTCAGGTAATGATCAGTACTCCAATCCCACTTGGCTCACCAAATTTCGTTCTTCTATGTTAAACCGTTCGTTGGCAGTAACAGTTTTAATTATAGGTTTCACTGTTTTATCCTATATGGATACATGTAGTTGGAACTCTAAATCAAACAGGGTTTGTGCTAGCTCTTTGAAACTTGACACAATAGAGTAGTTCCAAGTTCTATCTCTATGGTTTTTTTCCTATTGACGTAGCCCTAAGCAAAGATCGAGGCAATTCACTTTCATGGAAAGGGGTTGCCAAGCTTCCAAAAAACTACGAGTTTCCTGAAATCTCAGCACATATTTTTTCACCCAATTTGATGACACTTTCAGGTAATGATTAGGACCCCAATCCCACTTGGCTCACCAAATTTCGTTCTTCTAGGTTAAACCTTTCTTTGGCAGTAACAGTTTTAATTTTTTGGTTTCACTCTGTTTTCTCCTATATGGATACATGTAGTTGGAACTCTAAATCAAACATGGTTTGTGCTAGCTCTTTGAAACTTGACACAATAAAGTAGTTCCAAGTTCTGTCTCTATGGTTTGTTTCCTATTGATGTAGCCCTAAGCAGAGACTGGCGCAATTCACTTTAATTGAAAGGGGTTGCAAGCTTCCAAAAAACTAAGAGTTTCCTGAAATCTCAGCACACATTTTTTCAGCCAATTTGGATGACACTTTCACGTAATGATCAGTTCCCCAATCCCACTTGGCTCACCAAATTTCGTTCTTCTAGGTTAAACCGTTCGTTGGCAGTAACAGTTTTAATTTTTAGGTTTCACTCTGTTTTCTCCTATATGAATACCTGTAGTTGGAACTCTAAATCAAACACGGTTTGTGCTAGTTCTTGAAAACTTGACACAATAAAGTGTTCCAAGTTCTATCTCTATGGTTTGTTTCCTATTGAGGTAGCCCTAAGCAGAGACTGGCGCAAATCACTTTCATGGAAAGGGGTTGCCTACCTTCCAAAAAACTACGAGTTTCCTGAAATGTCAGCACACATTTTTTCACCCAATCTTGATGACACTTTCAGGTAATGATCAGTACCCCAATCCTACTTGGCTCACCAAATCTCATTCTTCTAGGTTAAATCGTTTGTTGGCAGTAACAGTTTTAATTTTTAGGTTTCACTCTTTTTTCTCCTATATAAATACATGCAGTTGGAACTCTAAATCAAACACGGTTTGTGCTAGCTCTTTGAAACTTGACACAGTAAAGTAGTTCCAAGTTCTATCTCTATGGTTTGTTTCCTATTGATGTAGCCCTAAGTAGAGACTGGCGCAAATCACTTTCATGGAAAGGGTTGCCAAGCTTCCAAAAAACTACGAGTTTCCTGAAATCTAAGCACACATGTTTTCACCCAATCTTGATGACACTTTCAGGTAATGATCAGTACCCCAATCCCACTTGGCTCACCAAATTTCATTGTTCTAGGTTAAACCGTTCATTGGCAGTAACAGTTTTAATTTTTAGGTTTCACTCTGTTTTCTCCTTATATGGATACATGTAGTTGGAACTCTAAATAAAAAACGGTTTGTTCCAACTCTTGAAAACTTGACACAACAAAGTAGTTCCAAGTTCTATCACTATGGTTTGTTTCCTATTGAGGTAGCCCTAAGCAGAGACCGGCGCAAATGACTTTCATGGAAAGGGGTTGCCTACCTTCCAAAAAACTAGGAGTTTCCTGAAATGTCAGCACACATTTTTTCACACAATCTTGATGATACTTTCAGGTAATGATCAGTACCCCAATCAAACTTGGCTCACCAAATTTTGATCTAGGTTATACCGTTCGTTGGAAGTAACAGTTTTAATTTTTAGGTTTCAGGCTGTTTTCTCCTATATGGATACATGTAGTTGGAACTCTAAATCAAACACGGTTTGTGCTAGCTCTTGAAAACTTGACACAATAAAGTAGTTCCAAGTTCTATCACTATGGTTTGTTTCCTATTGATGTAGCCCTAAGCAGAGAGCGGCGCAAATCACTTTCATGGAAAGGGGTTGCCAAGCTTCCAAAAACCTACGAGTTTTCTGCAATCTCAGCACACTTTTTTTCACCCAATCTTGATGACTCCTTCAGGTAATGATCAGTACCCCAATCCCACTTGGCTCACCAAATTTCGTTCTTCTAGGTTAAACGGTTCGTTGGCAGTAACAGTTTTAATTTTTAGGTTTCACTCTGTTTTCTCCTATATGGATACATGTAGTTGGAACTCTAAATCAAACACGGTTTGTGCTAGCTCTTGAAAACTGGACACAATAAAGTAGTTCCAAGTTCTATCTCTATGGTTTGTTTCCTATTGATGTAGCCCTAATCAGAGACTGGCGCAAATCACTTTCATGGAAAGGGGTTGCCAAGCTTCCAAAAAACTACAAGTTTCCTGATTCTCAGCACACTGTTTTTCACCCAATCTTGATGACCCTTTCAGGTAATGATCAGTACCCCAATCCCACTTGGCTCCCCAAATTTCGTTCATCTAGGTTAAACTGTTCGTTGGCAGTAACAATTTTAATTTTTAGGTTTCACTCTGTTTTCTCCTCTATGGATACATGTATTTGGAACTCTAAATCAAACAAGGATTGTGCTTCCTCTTTGAAACTTGACAGAAAAAAGTAGTTCCAAGTTCTATCTCTATGGTTTGTTTCCTATTGATGTAGCCCTAAGCAGAGACTGGCGCATATCACTTTCCTGGAAAGGGGTTGCCAAGCTTCAAAAAAACTACGAGTTTCCTGAAATCTCAGCACACATTTTTTTCACCCAATCTTGATGACACTTTCAGATAATGATCAGTACCCCAATGCTACTTAGCTCACCAAATTTCATTCTTCTATGTTAAACCGTTAGTTGGCAGTAACAGTTTTAATTTTTAGGTTACACTCTGTTTTCTCCTATATGGATACATGTAGTTGGAACTCTAAATTAAACATGGTTTGTGCTAGCTCTTGAAAACTTGACACAATAAAGTAGTTCCATGTTCTATCTCTATGGTTTGTTTCCTATTGTGGTAGCCCTAAGCAGAGACCGTTGCAAATGACTTTCATGGAAAGGGGTTGCCTACCTTCCAAAAAACTACGAGTTTCCTGAAATCTCAGCACACATTTTTTCACCCAAACTTGATGACACTTTCAGGTAATGATCAGTAACCCAATCAAACTTGGCTCACCAAATTTCATTGTTCTAGGTTAAACCGTTCGTTGGCAGTGACAGTTTTAATTTTTAGGTTTCACTCTGTTTTCTCCTCTATGGATACATGTCTTTGGAACTCTAAATCAAACACGGTTTGTGCTAGCTCTTGAAAACTTGACACAATAAAGTAGTTCCAAGTTCTCTCTCTATGGTTTGTTTCCTATTGATGTAGCCCTAAGCAGAGACTGGCGCAAATCACTTTCATGGAAAGGGGTTGCCAATCTTCCAAAAAACTACGAGTTTCCTGAAATCACAGCACACATTTTTTCACCTAATCTTGATGACTCTTTCAGGTATTCATCAGTAACCCAATCCCACTTGGCTCACCAAATTTCATTCTTCTAGGTTAAACGGTTCATTGGCAGTAACAGTTTTAATTTTTAGGTTTCACTCTGTTTTCTCCTATATGGATACATGTAGTTGGAACTCTAAATCAAACACGGTTTGTGCTAGCTCTTGAAAACTTGACACAATAAAGTAGTTCCAAGTTCTATCTCTATTGTTTGTTTCCTACTGATGTAGCCCTAAGCAGAGACTGGCGCAAATCACTTTCATGGAAAGGGGTTGCCAATCTTCCAAAAAACTACGAGTTTCCTGAAATCTCAGCACACATTTTTTCTCCCAATCTTGATGACTCCTTCAGGTAATGATCAGTACCCCAATCCCACTTGGCTCACCAAATTTCGTACTTCTATGTTAAACCGTTCGTTGGCAGTAACAGTTTTAATTTTTAGGTTTCACTCTGTTTTCTCCTATATGGATACATGTAGTTGGAACTCTAAATCAAACACGGTTTGTGCTAGCTCTGGAAAACTTGACACAATAAAGTAGTTCGAAGTTCTATCTCTATGGTTTGTTTCCTATTGTGGTAGCCCTAAGCAGAGACCGTTGCAAATGACTTTCATGGAAAGGGGTTGCATACCTTCCAAAAAACTACGAGTTTCCTGAAATCTCAGCACACATTTTTTCACCCAAACTTGATGACACTTTCAGGTAATGATCAGTAACCCAATCAAACTTGCCTCACCAAATTTCGTTCTTCTAGGTTAAACCGTTCGTTGTCCGTAACAGTTTTAATTTTTAGGTTTCACTCTGTTTTCTCCTCTATGGATACATGTATTTGGAACTCTAAATCAAACACGGATTGTGCTAACTCTTTGAAACTTGACAGAATAAAGTAGTTCCAAGTTCTATCTCTATGGTTTGTTTCCTATTGATGTAGCCCTAAGCAGAGACTGGCGCATATCACTTTAATGGAAAGGGGTTGCCAAGCTTCAAAAAAAATACGAGTTTCCTGAAATATCAGCACACATTTTTTCACCCAATCTTGATGACACTTTCAGGTAATGATCAGTACCCCAATGCTACTTAGCTCACCAAATTTCATTCTTCTATGTTAAACCGTTAGTTGGCAGTAACAGTTTAAATTTTTAGGTTACACTCTGTTTTCTCCTATATGGATACATGTAGTTGGAACTCTAAATTAAACATGGTTTGTGCTAGCTCTTGAAAACTTGACACAATAAAGTAGTTCCATGTTCTATCTCTATGGTTTGTTTCCTATTGATGTAGCCCTAAGCAGAGACTGGCGCAAATCACTTTCATGGAAAGGGATTGCCAAGCTTCCAAAAAACTACGAGTTTCCTGAAATCTCAGCACACATTTTTTCACCCAATCTGGATGACACTTTCAGGAAATGATTTGTACCCCAATCCCACTTGGCTACCTAATTTCGTTTTTCCAGGTTAAACCATTCGTTTGGAGTAACAGTTTTAAATTTTAGTTTACACTCTGTTTTCTCCTATATGGATACATGTAGTTGGAACTCTAAATCAAACACGGTTGGTGCTAGCTATTAAAAACTTGACACAATAAAGTAGTTCCAAGTTCTATCTCTATGGTTTGTTTCCTATTGAGGTAGCCCTAAGCAGAGACCGGCGCAAATGACTTTCATGGAAAGGGGTTGCCTACCTTCCAAAAAACTACGAGTTTCCTGAAATGTCAGCACACATTTTTTCACCCAATGTTGATGACACTTTCAGGTAATGATCAGTACCCCAATCAAACTTGGCTCACCAAATTTCGTTCTAGGTTATACCGTTCGTTGGCAGTAACAGTTTTAATTTTTAGGTTTCAGGCTGTTTTCTCCTATATGGATACATGTAGTTGGAACTCTAAATCAAACCCGGTTTGTGCTAGCTCTTGAAAACTTGACACAATAAAATAGTTCCAAGTTCTATCTCTATGGTTTGTTTCCTATTGATGTAGCCCTAAGCAGAGACTGGCGCAAATCACTTTCATGGAAAGGGGTTGCCTACCTTCCAAAAAACTACGAGTTTCCTGAAATCACAGCACACATTTTTTCACCTAATCTTGATGACTCTTTCAGGTAATGATCAGTACCCCAATCCCACTTGGCTCACCAAATTTCGTTCTTCTAGGTTAAACGGTTCGTTGGCAGTAACAGTTTTAATTTTTAGGTTTCACTCTGTTTTCTCCTATATGGATACATGTAGTTGGAACTCTAAATCAAACACGGTTTGTGCTAGCTCTTTGAAACTTGACACAATTAAGTAGTTCCAAGTTCTATCTCTATGGTTTGTTTCCTACTGATGTAGCCCTAAGCAGAGACTGGCGCAAATCACTTTCATGGAAAGGGGTTGCCAAGCTTCCAAAAACTACGAGTTTCCTGAAATCTCAGCACACATTTTTTCACCCAATCTTGATGACTCTTTCAGGTAATGATCAGTACCCCAATCCCACTTGGCTCACCTAATTTCATTTTTCTAGGTTAAACCGTTCGTTGGCAGTAACAGTTTTAATTTTTAGGTTTCACTCTGTTTTCTCCTATATGGATACATGTAGTTGGAACTCTAAATCAAACACAGATTGTGCTAGCTCTTTGAAACTTGACACTATAAAGTAGTTCCAAGTTTTATCACTATGGTTTGTGACCTATTGATGTAGCCCTAAGCAGAGACTGGCACAAATCACTTTCATTGGAAGGGGTTGCCAAGCTTCCAAAAAACTACGAGTTTCCATAAATGTCAAAACACATTTTTTCACCCAATCTGGGTGACACTTTCACGTAATGATCAGTTCCCCAATCGCACTTGGCTCACCAAATTTCGTTCTTCTAGGTTAAACCGTTCGTTGGCAGTAACAGTTTTAATTTTTAGGTTTCACTCTGTTTTCTCCTATATGGATACCTGTAGTTGGAACTCTAAATCAAACACGGTTTGTGCTAGTTCTTGAAAACTTGACACAATAAAGTGTTCCAAGTTCTATCTCTATGGTTTGTTTCCTATTGAGGTAGCCCTAAGCAGAGACCGGCGCAAATGACTTTCATGGAAAGGGGTTGCCTACCTTCCAAAAAACTACGAGTTTCCTGAAATATCAGCAAACATTTTTTCACCCAAACTTGATGACACTTTCAGGTAATGATCAGTACCCCAATCCCACTTGGCTCACCAAATTTCATTCTTCTAGGTTAAATCGTTTGTTGGCAGTAACAGTTTTAATTTTTAGGTTTCACTCTGTTTTCTCCTATATGGATACATGCAGTTGGAACTCTAAATCAAACACGGTTTGTGCTAGCTCTTTGAAACTTGACACATTAAAGTAGTTCCAAGTTCTATCTCTATGGTTTGTTTCCTATTGATGTAGCCCTAAGTAGAGACTGGCGCAAATCACTTTCATGGACAGGGTTGCCAAGCTTCCAAAAAACTACGAGTTTCCTGAAATCTCAGCACACATGTTTTCACCCAATCTTGATGACACTTTCAGGTAATGATCAGTACCCCAATCCCACTTGGCTCACCAAATTTCATTGTTCTAGGTTAAACCGTTCATTGGCAGTAACAATTTTAATTTTTAGGTTTCACTCTGTTTTCTCCTATATGGATACATGTAGTTGGAACTCTAAATCAAACACCGTTTGTGCTAGCTCTTGAAAACTGGACACAATAAAGTAGTTCCAAGTTCTATCTCTATGGTTTATTTTTTATTGAAGTAGCCCTAAGCAGAGACTGGCGCAAATCACGTTCATGGAAAGGGGTTGCCAAGCTTCCAAAAAACTACGAGTTTCCTCAAATCTCAGCACACATTTTTTGACCCAATCTTGATGACACTTTCAGGTAATGATCTGTACCCCAATCCCACTTGGCTCACCAAATTTCCTTCTTCTAGGTTAAACCGTTCGTTTTCAGTATCAGTTTTAATTTTTAGGTTTCACTCTGTTTTCTCCTATATGGATTCATGTAGTTGGAACTCTAAATAAAACACGGTTTGTGCTAGCTCTTGAAAACTTGACACAACAAAGTAGTTCCAAGTTCTATCACTATGGTTTGTTTCCTATTGAGGTATCCCTAAGCAGAGACCGGCGCAAATGACTTTCATGGAAAGGGGTTGCCTACCTTCCAAAAAACTACGAGTTTCCTGAAATGTCAGCACACATTTTTTCACCCAATCTTGATGACACTTTCAGGTAATGATCAGTACCCCAATCAAACTTGGCTCACCAAATTTTGTTCTAGGTTATACCGTTCGTTGGCCGTAACAGTTTTAATTTTTAGGTTTCAGGCTGTTTTCTCCTATATGGATACATGTAGTTGGAACTCTAAATCAAACACGGTTTGTGCTAGCTCTTGAAAACTTGACACAATAAAGTAGTTCCAAGTTGTATCACTATGGTTTGTTTCCTATTGATGTAGCCCTAAGCAGAGACCGGCGCAAATCACTTTCATGGTAAGGGGTTGCCAAGCTTCCAAAAACCTACTAGTTTTCTGAAATCTCAGCACACTTTTTTTCACCCAATCTTGATGACTCCTTCAGGTAATGATCAGTACCCCAATCCCACTTGGCTCCCCAAATTTCGTTCATCTAGGTTAAACCGTTCGTTGGCAGTAACAATTTTAATTTTTAGGTTTCACTCTGTTTTCTCCTATAAGGATACATGTATTTGGAACTCTAAATCAAACACGGATTGTGCTACCTCTTTGACACTTGACAGAATAAAGTAGTTCCAAGTTCTATCTCTATGGTTTGTTTCCTATTAATGTAGCCCTAAGCAGAGACTGGTGCATATCACTTTCATGGAAAGGGGTTGCCAAGCTTCAAAAAAAATACGAGTTTCCTGAAATCTCAGCACACATTTTTTCACCCAATCTGGATGACACTTTCAGGAAATGATCAGTACCCCAATCCCACTTGGCTACCTAATTTCGTTCTTCCAGGTTAAACCATTCGTTTGCAGTAACAGTTTTAAATTTTAGGTTACACTCTGTTTTCTCCTATATGGATACATGTAGTTGGAACTCTAAATCAAACGCGGTTGGTGTTAGCACTTAAAAATTTGACACAATAAAGTAGTTCCAACTTCTATCTCTATGGTTTGTTTCCTATTGAGGTAGCCATAAGCAGAGACCGGCGCAAATGACTTTCATGGAAAGGGGTTGCCTAACTTCCAAAAAACTACGAGTTTCCTGAAATGTCAGCACACATTATTTCACCCAACCTTGATGACACTTTCAGGTAATGATCAGTATTCCAATCAAACTTGGCTCACCAAATTTCGTTCTAGGTTATACCGTTCGTTGGCAGTAACAGTTTTAATTTTTAGGTTTCAGTCTGTTTTCTCCTATATGGATACATGTAGTTGGAACTCTAAATCAAACACGGTTTGTGCTCGCTCTGGAAAACTTGACACAATAAAGTAGTTCCAAGTTCTATCTCTATGGTTTGTTTCCTATTGTGGTAGCCCTAAGCAGAGACCGTTGCAAATGACTTTCATGGAAAGGGGTTGTCTACCTTCCAAAAAACTACGAGTTTCCTGAAATCTCAGCACACATTTTTTCACCCAAACTTTATGACACTTTCAGGTAATGATCAGTAACCCAATCAAACTTGGCTCACCAAATTTCATTGATCTAGGTTAAACCGTTCGTTGGCAGTGACAGTTTTAATTTTTAGGTTTCACTCTGTTTTCTCCTCTATGGATACATGTAGTTGGAACTATAAATCAAATACGGTTTGTGCTAGCTCTTGAAAACTTGACACAATAAAGTAGTTCCAAGTTCTGTCTCTATGGTTTGTTTCCTATTGATGTAGCCCTAAGCAGAGACCGGCGCAAATCACTTTCATGGAAAGGGGTTGCCTACCTTCCAAAAAACTACGAGTTTCCTGAAATATCAGCAAACATTTTTTCACCCAAACTTGATGACACTTTCAGGTAATGATCAGTACCCCAATCCCACTTGGCTCACCAAATTTCATTCTTCTCGGTTAAATCGTTTGTTGGCAGTAACAGTTTTAATTTTTAGGTTTCACTCTGTTTTCTCCTATATGGATACATGCAGTTGGAACTCTAAATCAAACACGGTTTGTGCTATCTCTTTGAAACTTGACACAATAAAGTAGTTCCAAGTCCTATATCTTTGGTTTGTTTCCTATTGATGTAGCCCTAAGCAGAGACTGGCGCAAATCACTTTCATGGAAAGGGGTGGCCAAGCTTCCAATAAACTACGAGTTTCCTGAAATCTCAGCACACATTTTTTCACCCAATCTTGATGACTCTTTCAGGAAATGATCAGTACCCCAATCCCACTTGGCTCACCAAATTTCATTGTTCTAGGTTAAACCGTTCATTGGCAGTAACAGTTTTAATTTTTAGGTTTCACTCTGTTTTCTCCTATGTGGATACATGTATTTGGAACTCTAAATCATACACGGTTTGTGCTAGCTCTTTAAAACTTGACACAATATAGTAGTTCCAAGTTCTATCTCTATGGTTTGTTTCCTATTGATGTAGCCCTAAGCAGAGACCGGCGCAAATCACTTTCATGGAAAGGTGTTGCCAGGCTTCCAAAAAACCACAAATTTCCTGAAATCTCAGCACAAATTTTTTCACCCAATCTTGATGAATCTTTCAGGTAATGATCAGTACCCCAATCCCACTTGGCTCACCAAATTTCGTTCTTCTAGGTTAAACCATTCGTTGGCAGTAACAGTTTAAATATTTAGGTTTCACTCAGTTTTCTCTTATATCATTACATGTAGTTGGAACTCTAAATCAAAGACGGTTTGTGCTAGCTCTTTGAAAATTGACACAATAAAGTAGTTCGAAGTTCTGTCTCTATGGTTTGTTTCCTATTGATGTAGCCCTAAGCAGAGACCGGCGCAAATCACTTTCATGGAAAAGGGTTGACAAGCTTCCAAAAAACCACGAGTTTCCTGAAATCTCAGCACACATTTTTTCACCCAATCTTGATGACACTTTCAGATAATGATCAGAACCCCAATCCCACTTGGACCACCAAATTTCGTTCTTCTAGGTTAAACCGTACGTTGGCAGAAACAGTTTGAATTTTTAGGTTTCACTCTGTTTTCTCCTATATGGATACATGAAGTTGGAACTCTAAATTAAACACGGTTTGTGCTAGCTCTTTGAATCTTGACACAATAAAGTAGTTCCAAGTTCTATCTCTATGGTTTGTTTCCTATTGATGTAGCCCTAAGCAGAGACCGGCGCAAATCACTTCCATGGAGAGGGGTTGCCAAGGTTCCAAAAAACTACGAGTTTCCTGAAATCTCAGCACACATTTTTTCACCCAATCTTGATGACACTTTCAGGTAATGATAAGTACCCCAATCCCACTTGGCTCACCAAATTTTGTTCTTGCAGGTTAAACCGTTCGTTGGCAGTAACAGTTTTAATTTTTAGGTTTCACTCTGCTTTCTCCTATATGGATACATGTAGATGGAACTCTAAATCAAACACGGTTTGTGCTAGCTCTTTGAAACTTGACACAATAAAGTAGTTTCAAGTTCCATCTCTATGGTTTGTTTCTTATTGAGTAGCCCTAAGCAGAGACTGGTGCAAATCACTTTCATGGAAAGGGGTTGCCAAGCTTCCAAAAAACTACGAGTTTCCTGAAATCTAAGCACACATTTTTTCACCCAATCTTGATAACACTTTCAGATAATGATCAGTAAGCCAATCCCACTTGGCTCACAAATTTCGTTCTTCTAGGTTAAACCGTTCGTTGTCAGTAAAGTTTTAATTTTTAGGTTTCACTCTGTTTTCTCCTATATATATACACGTAGTTGGAACTCTAAATCAAAAATGGTTTGTGCTAGCTCTTTGAAACTTGACACAATAAAGTAGTTCCAAGTTCAATCTCTATGGTTTGTTTCCTATTCATGTAGCTCTAAGCAGAGACTGGCACAAATCACTTTCATGGAAAGGGGTTGCCAAGCTTCCAAAAAACTACGAATTTCCTGAAATCCCAGCACACATTTTTACACCCAATCTTGATGACACTTTCAGGTAATGATCAGTACCGTAATCCCACTTGGCTCACCAAATTTCGTTTTTCTAGGTTAAACCGTTCGTTGGCAGTAACAGTTTTAATTTTTAGGTTTCACTCTGCTTTCTCCTATATGGATATATGTAGATGGAACTCTAAATCAAACACGGTTTGTGCAAGCTCTTTGAAACTTGACACAATAAAGTAGTTCCAAGTTCCATCTCTATGGGTTGTTTCCTATTGATGTAGCCCTAAGCAGAGACTGGTGCAAATCACTTTCATGGAAACGGGTTGCCAAGCTTCCAAAAAACTACGAGTTTCCTGAAATCTCAGCACACATTTTTTCACCCAATCTTGATGACACTTTCATGTAATGATCAGTACCCCATTCCCACTTTGCTCACCAAATTTCGTTCTTCTAAGTTAAACAGTTCGTTGGCAGTAGCAGTTTTAATTTTTAGGTTTCACTCTGTTTTCTCCTATATGGATACATATAGTTGAACTCTAAATCAATGATGGTTTGTGCTAGCTCTTTGAAACTTCACACAATAAAGTAGTTCCAAGTTCAATCTCTATGTTTTGTTTCCTATTCATGTAGCCCTAAGCAGAGACTGGCGCAAATCACTTTCATGGAAAGGGGTTGCCAATCTTCCAAAAAACTACGAGTTTCCTGAAATCCCAGCACACATTTTTACACCCAATCTTGATGACACTTTCAGGTAATGATCAGTACCCCAATCCCACTTGGCTCACCAAATTTCGTTCTTCTAGGTTAAACCATTCGTTGGCAGTAACAGTTTAAATATTTAGGTTTCACTCAGTTTTCTCCTATATGATTACATGTAGTTGGAACTCTAAATCAAAGACGGTTTGTCCTAGCTCTTTGAAAATTGACACAATAAAGTAGTTCGAAGTTCTATCTCTATGGTTTGTTTCCTATTTATGTAGCCCTAAGCAGAGACCGGCGCAAATCACTTTCATGGAAAAGGGTTGACAAGCTTCCAAAAAACCACGAGTTTCCTGAAATCTCAGCACACATTTTTTCACCCAATCTTGATGACACTTTCAGATAATGATCAGTACCCCAATCCCACTTGGACCACCAAATTTCGTTCTTCTAGGTTAAACCGTTCGTTGGCAGTAAAGTTTAAATTTTTAGGTTTCACTCTGTTTTATCCTATATGGATACATGTAGTTGGAACTCTAAATTAAAGACGGTTTGTGCTAGCTCTTTGAAAATTGACACAATAAAGTAGTTCCAAGTTCATTCTCTATGGTTTGTTTCCTATTCATGTAGCCCTAATGAGAGACCGGAGTAAATCACTTTAATGGAAAGGGGTTGCCAAGCTTCCAAAAAACTACGAGTTTCCTGAAATCCCAGCACATATTTTTACACCCAATATTGATGAGACTTTCAGGTAATGATCAGTACTCCAATCCCAATTGGCTCACCAAATTTCGTTCTTCTAGGTTAAACCATTCGTTGGCAGTAACAGTTTAAATATTTAGGTTTCAATCAGTTTTCTCCTAAATGGATACATATATTTGGAACTCTAAAGCAAAGACGGTTTGTGCTAGCTGTTTGAAAATTGACACAATAAAGTAGTTCTAAGATCCATCTCTATGATTTGTTTCCTATTGATGTAGCCCTAAGCAGAGACTGGCGCAAATCACTTTCATGGAAACGGGTTGCCAAGCTTCCAAAAAACTACGAGTTTCCTGAAATCTCAGCACACATTTTTTCACCCAAACTTGATGACACTTTCAGGTAATGATCAGTACCCCAATCCCACTTGGCTCACCAAATTTCGTTCTTCTATGTTAAACCGTTCTTTGGCTGTAACAGTTTTAATTTTTAGGTTTCACTCTGTTTTCTCCTATATGGATACATATAGTTGGAACTCTAAATCAAACATGGTTTGTGCTAGCTCTTTGAAACTTGACACAATAAAGTAGTTCCAAGGTCTATCTCTATGGTTTGTTTCCTATTCATGTAGCCCTAAGCAGAGACCGGCACAAATCACTTCCATGGAAAGGTGTTGCCAAGGTTCCAAAAAACTACGAGTTTCCTGAAATCTCAGCACACATTTTTTCACCCAAACTTGATGAAACTTTCAGATAAGGATCAGTACCCCAATCCCACTTGGCTCACCAAATTTCGTTCTTCTAGGTTAAACAGTTCGTTTGCAGTAACAGTTTTAATTTTTAGGTTTCACTCTGTTTTCTCCTATATGGATACATATATTTGGAACTCTAAATCAAAGATGGTTTGTGCTAGCTCTTTGAAACTTGACACAATAAAGTAGTTCCAAGTTCCATCTCTATGGTTTGTTTCCTATTGATGTAGCCCTAAGCAGAGACCGGCCCAAATCACTTTCATGGAAAGGGGTTGCCAATCTTCCAAAAAACTACGAGTTTCCTGAAATCCCAGCACACATTTTTACACCCAATCTTGATGAAACTTTCAGGTAATGATCAGTACCTTAATCCCACTTGGCTCACCAAATTTCATTCTTCTAGGTTAAACCATTCGTTGGCAGTAACAGTTTAAATATTTAGGTTTCACTCAGTTTTCTCCTATATGATTACATGTAGTTGGAACTCTAAATCAAAGACGGTTTGTGCTAGCTCTTTGAAAATTGACACAATAAAGTTGTTCGAAGTTCTATCTCTATGGTTTGTTTCCTATTGATGTAGCCCTCAGCAGAGACCGGCGCATATCACTTTCATGGAAAAGGGTTGACAAGCTTCCAAAAAACCACGAGTTTCCTGAAATCTCAGCACACATTTTTTCACCCAATCTTGATGACACTTTCAGATAATGATCAGTACCCCAATCCCACTTGGACCACCAAATTTCGTTCTTCTAGGTTAAACCGTTCGTTGGCAGACACAGTTTTAATTTTTAGGTTTCACTCTGTTTTCTCCTATATGGATACATGAAGTTGGAACTCTAAATCAAAATGGTTTGTGCTAGCTCTTTGAATCTTGACACAATAAAGTAGTTCCAAGTTCAGTCTCTATGGTTTGTTTCCTATTCATGTAGCCCTAAGCAGAGACTGGCACAAATCACTTTCATGAAAAGGGGTTGCCAAGCTTCCAAAAAACTACGAATTTCCTGAAATCCCAGCACACATTTTTACACCCAATCTTGATGACACTTTCAGGTAATGATCAGTACCTTAATCCCACTTGGCTCACCAAATTTCGTTCTTCTAGGTTAAACCGTTCGTTGGCAGTAACAGTTTTAATTTTTAGGTTTCACTCTGCTTTCTCCTATATGGATATATGTAGATGGAACTCTAAATCAAACACGGTTTGTGCTAGCTCTTTGAAACTTGACACAATAAAGTAGTTCCAAGTTCTATCTCTACGGTTTTTTTCCTATTGATGTAGCCCTAAGCAGAGACCGCCGCAAATCACTTTCATGGAAAGGGGTTGACAAGCTTCCAAAAAACCAAGAGTTTCCTGAAATCTCAGCACACATTTTTTCACCCAAACTTGATGACACTTTCAGGTAATGATCAGTACCCCAATCCCACTTGGCTCACCAAATTTCGCTCTTCTATGTTGAACCGTTCTTTGGCTGTAACAGTTTTAATTTTTAGGTTTCACTCTGTTTTCTCCTATATGGATACATATAGTTGGAACTCTAAATCAAACACGGTTTGTGCTAGCTCTTTGAAACTTGACACAATAAAGTAGTTCCAAGGTCTATCTCTATGGTTTGATTCCTATTGATGTAGCCCTAAGCAGAGACCGGCGCAAATCACTTCAATGGAAAGGGGTTGCCAAGGTTCCAAAAAACTACGAGTTTCCTGAAATCTCAGCACACATTTTTTCACCCAAACTTGATGACACTTTCAGATAAGGATCAGTAAGCCAATCCCACTTGGCTCACCAAATTTCGTTCTTGTAGGTTAAACTGTTCGTTGGCAGTAACGTTTAAATTTTTAGGTTTCACTCTGTTTTCTCCTATATGGATACATGTAGTTGGAACTCTAAATTAAAGACGGTTTGTGCTAGCTCTTTGAAAATTGACACAATAAAGTAGTTCCAAGTTCTATCTCTTCGGTTTTTTTCCTATTGATGTAGCACTAAGCAGAGACCGCCGCAAATCACTTTAATGGAAAGGGGTTGACAAGCTTCCAAAAAACCAAGAGTTTCCTGAAATCTCAGCACACATTTTTTCACCCAATCTTGATGACACTTTCAGATAATGATCAGTACCCCAATCCCACTTGGCTCACCAAATTTCATTCTTCTAGGTTAAACCGTTCGTTGGCAGTAACAGTTTTAATTTTTAGGTTTCACTCTGTTTTCTCCTATATGTATACATGTAGTTGGGACTCTAAATCAAAGACGGTTTGTGCTAGCTCTTTGAAACTTGACATAATAAAGTAGTTCCAAGTTCTATCTCTATGGTTTGTTTCCTATTCATGTAGCCCTAAGCAGAGACCGAAGCAAATCACTTTCATGGAAACGGGTTGCCAAGGTTCCAAAAAACTATGAGTTTCCTGAAATCTCAGCACACATTTTTTCACCCAATTATGATGACACTTTCAGGTAATGATCAGTACCCCAATCCCACTTGGCTCACCAAATTTCATTCTTCTAGGTTAAACAGTTCGTTGGCAGTAACAGTTTAAATTTTTAGGTTTCACTCTGTTTTCTCCTATATGGATACATGTAGTTGGGACTCTAAATCAAACACGGTTTGTGCTAGCTCTTTGAAACTTGACACAATTAAGTAGTTCCAACTTCTATCTCTATGGTTTGTTTGCTATTTATGTAGCCCTAAGCAGAGACCGGCGCAAATCACTTCCATGGAAACGGGTTGCCAAGCTTCCAAAAAACTACGAGTTTCCTGAAATCTCAGCACACATTTTTTCACCCAAACTTGATGACACTTTCAGGTAATGATCAGTACCACATTCCCACTTGGCTCACCAAATTTCCTTCTTCTAGGTTAAACCGTTCCTTGGCAGTAACAGTTTTAATTTTTAGGTTTCACTCTGTTTTCTCTTATATGAATACATGTAGTTGGAACTCTAAATCAAACACGGTTTGTGCTAGCTCTTTGAAACTTGACACAATAAAGTAGTTCCAAGTTCTATCTCTATGGTTTGTTTCCTATTGATGTAGCCCTAAGCAGAGACTGGCGCAAATCACTTTCAAGGAAAGGGGTTGCCAAGATTCCAAAAAACTACGAGTTTCCTGAAATCTGAGCACACATTTTTTCACCCAATCTTGATGACACTTTCAGGTAATGATGAGTACCCCAATCCCACTTGGCTCACCAAATTTCGTTCTTCTAGGTTAAACCGTTCGTTGGCAGTAACAGTTTTAATTTTTAGGTTTCACTCTGCTTTCTCCTATATGGATACATGTAGATGGAACTCTAAATCAAACACGGTTTGTGCTAGCTCTTTGAAACTTGACACAATAAATTAGTTCCAAGTTCTATCTCTATGGTTTGTTTCCTATTGATGTAGCCCTAAGCAGAGACCGGCGCAAATCACTTCCATGGAGAGGGGTTGCCAAGGTTCCAAAAAACTACGAGTTTCCTGAAATCTCAGCACACATTTTTTCACCCAAACTTGATGCCACTTTCAGGTAATGATAAGTACCCCAATCCCACTTGGCTCACCAAATTTCGTTCTTCTAGGTTAAACCGTTCGTTGGCAGTAAAGTTTTAATTTTTAGGTTTCACTCTGTTTTCTCCTATATGGATACATGTAGTTGGAACTCTAAATCAAACACGGTTTGTGCTAGCTCTTTGAATCTTGACACAATAATGTAGTTCGACGTTCTATCTCTATGGTTTGTTTCCTATTGATGTAGCCCTAAGCAGAGACTGGCGCAAATCACTTTCATGGAAAGGGGTTGCCAAGCTTCCAAAAAACTACGAGTTTCCTGAAATCTAAGCACACATTTTTTTCACCCAATCTTGATTACACTTTCAGATAATGATCAGTAAGCCAATCCCACTTGGCTCACCAAATTTCGTTCTTGTAGGTTAAACCATTCGTTGGCAGTAACGTTTAAATTTTTAGGTTTCACTCTGTTTTCTCCTATATGGATACATGTAGTTGGAACTCTAAATTAAAGACGGTTTGTGCTAGCTCTTTGAAAATTGACACAATAAAGTAGTTCCAAGTTCTATCTCTTCGGTTTTTTTCCTATTGATGTAGCACTAAGCAGAGACCGCCGCAAATCACTTTCATGGAAAGGGGTTGACAAGCTTCCAAAAAACCAAGAGTTTCCTGAAATCTCAGCACACATTTTTTCACCCAATCTTGATGACACTTTCAGATAATGATCAGTACCCCAATCCCACTTGGCTCACCAAATTTCATTCTTCTAGGTTAAGCCGTTCGTTGGCAGTAAGAGTTTTAATTTTTAGGTTTCACTCTGTTTTCTCCTATATGTATACATGTAGTTGGGACTCTAAATCAAACACGGTTTGTGCTAGCTCTTTGAAACTTGACATAATAAAGTAGTTCCAAGTTCTATCTCTATGGTTTGTTTCCTATTCATGTAGCCCTAAGCAGAGACCGAAGCAAATCACTTTCATGGAAACGGGTTGCCAAGGTTCCAAAAAACTATGAGTTTCCTGAAATCTCAGCACACATTTTTTCACCCAATTATGATGACACTTTCAGGTAATGATCAGTACCCCAATCCCACTTGGCTCACCAAATTTCGTTCTTCTAGGTTAAACCGTTCGTTGGCAGTAACAGTTTTAATTTTTAGGTTTCTCTCTGTTTTCTCCTATATGGATACATGTAGTTGGAACTCTAAATCAAAGAAGGTTTCTGCTAGCTCTTTGAAATGATACAGTAGAGTAGTTCCAAGTTCTATCTCTACGGTTTGTTTCCTATTGATGTAGCCCTAAGCAGAGACCGGCGCAATTCACTTTCATGGAAAGGGGTTGACAAGCTTCCAAAAAACCACGCGTTTCCTGAAATCTCAGCACACATTTTTTGACCCAATCTTGATGACACTTTCAGATAATGATCAGTACCCCATTCCCACATGGCTCACCAAATTTCGTTCTTCTAGGTTAAACCGTTCATTGGCAGTAAAGTTTTAATTTTTAGGTTTCACTCTCTTTTCTCCTATATGGATACATGTAGTTGGAACTCTAAATCAAACACGGTTTGTGCTAGCTCTTTGAAACTTGACACAATAAAGTAGTTCCAAGTTCTATCTCTATGGTTTGTTTCCTATTGATGTAGCCCTAAGCAGAGACCGGCGCAAATCACTTCCATGGAGAGGGGTTGCCAAGGTTCCAAAAAACTACGAGTTTCCTGAAATCTCAGCACACATTTTTTCACCCAAACTTGATGCCACTTTCAGGTAATGATAAGTACCCCAATCCCACTTGGCTCACCAAATTTCGTTCTTCTAGGTTAAACCGTTCGTTGGCAGTAAAGTTTTAATTTTTAGGTTTCACTCTCTTTTCTCCTATATGGATACATGTAGTTGGAACTCTAAATCAAAAATGGTTTGTGCTAGCTCTTTGAAACTTGACACAATAAAGTAGTTCCAAGTTCAATCTCTATGGTTTGTTTCCTATTCATGTAGCCCTAAGCAGAGACTGGCACAAATCACTTTCATGGAAAGGGGTTGCCAAGCTTCCAAAAAACTACGAATTTCCTGAAATCCCAGCACACATTTTTACACCCAATCTTGATGACACTTTCAGGTAATGATCAGTACCGTAATCCCACTTGGCTCACCAAATTTCGTTCTTCTAGGTTAAACCGTTCGTTGGCAGTAACAGTTTTAATTTTTAGGTTTCACTCTGCTTTCTCCTATATGCATATATGTAGATGGAACTCTAAATCAAACACGGTTTGTGCTAGGTCTTTGAAACTTGACACAATAAAGTAGTTCCAAGTTCCATCTCTATGGGTTGTTTCCTATTGATGTAGCCCTAAGCAGAGACTGGCGCAAATCACTTTCATGGAAACGGGTTGCCAAGCTTCCAAAAAACTACGAGTTTCCTGAAATCTCAGCACACATTTTTTCACCCAAACTTGATGACACTTTCAGGTAATGATCAGTACCCCAATCCCACTTGGCTCACCAAATTTCGCTCTTCTATGTTGAACCGTTCTTTGGCTGTAACAGTTTTAATTTTTAGGTTTCACTCTGTTTTCTCCTATATGGATACATATAGTTGGAACTCTAAATCAAACACGGTTTGTGCTAGCTCTTTGAAACTTGACACAAAAAAGTAGTTCCAAGGTCTATCTCTATGGTTTGATTCCTATTGATGTAGCCCTAAGCAGAGACCGGCGCAAATCACTTCAATGGAAAGGGGTTGCCAAGGTTCCAAAAAACTACGAGTTTCCTGAAATCTCAGCACACATTTTTTCACCCAAACTTGATGACACTTTCAGATAAGGATCAGTACCCCAATCCCACTTGGCTCACCAAATTTCGTTCTTCTACGTTAAACCGTTCGTTGGCAGTAACAGTTTTAATTTTTAGGTTTCACTCTGTTTTCTCCTATATGGATACATGTAGTTGGAACTCTAAATCAAACACGGTTTGTGCTAGCTCTTTGAATCTTGACACAATAATGTAGTTCGACGTTCTATCTCTATGGTTTGTTTCCTATTGATGTAGCCCTAAGCAGAGACTGGCGCAAATCACTTTCATGGAAAGGGGTTGCCAAGCTTCCAAAAAACTACGAGTTTCCTGAAATCTAAGCACACACTTTTTTCACCCAATCTTGATTACACTTTCAGATAATGATCAGTAAGCCAATCCCACTTGGCTCACCAAATTTCGTTCTTGTAGGTTAAACCGTTCGTTGGCAGTAACGTTTAAATTTTTAGGTTTCACTCTGTTTTCTCCTATATGGATACATGTAGTTGGAACTCTAAATTAAAGACGGTTTGTGCTAGCTCTTTGAAAATTGACACAATAAAGTAGTTCCAAGTTCTATCTCTACGGTTTTTTTCCTACTGATGTAGCACTAAGCAGAGACCGCCGCAAATCACTTTCATGGAAAGGGGTTGACAAGCTTCCAAAAAACCAAGAGTTTCCTGAAATCTCAGCACACATTTTTTCACCCAATCTTGATGACACTTTCAGATAATGATCAGTACCCCAATCCCACTTGGCTCACCAAATTTCATTCTTCTAGATTAAACCTTTCGTTGGCAGTAACAGTTTTAATTTTTAGATTTCACTCTTTTTTTTCTATATGTATACATGTAGTTGGGACTCTAAATCAAAGACGGTTTGTGCTAGCTCTTTGAAACTTGACACAATAAAGTAGTTCCAAGTTCTATCTCTATGGTTTGTTTCCTATTGATGTAGCCCTAAGCAGAGACCGAAGCAAATCACTTTCATGGAAACGGGTTGCCAAGGTTCCAAAAAACTACGAGTTTCCTGAAATCTCAGCACACATTTTTTCACCCAATTATGATGATACTTTCAGGTAATGATCAGTACCCCAATCCCACTTGGCTCACCAAATTTCGTTCTTCTAAGTTAAACAGTTCGTTGGCAGTAACAGTTTTAATTTTTAGGTTTCACTCTGTTTTCTCCTATATGGATACATGTAGTTGGAACTCTAAATCAAAGACGGTTTGTGCTAGCTCTTTGAAACTTGACACAATAAAGTAGTTCCAAGTTCATTCTCTATGGTTTGTTTCCTATTCATGTAGCCCTAATGAGAGACCAGAGTAAATCACTTTAATGGAAAGGGGTTGCCAAGCTTCCAAAAAACTACGAGTTTCCTGAAATCCCAGCACATATTTTTACACCCAATATTGATGAGACTTTCAGGTAATGATCAGTACTCCAATCCCAATTGGCTCACCAAATTTCGTTCTTCTAGGTTAAACCATTCGTTGGCAGTAACAGTTTAAATATTTAGGTTTCAATCAGTTTTCTCCTAAATGGATACATATATTTGGAACTCTAAATCAAAGACGGTTTGTGCTAGCTCTTTGAAAATTGACACAATAAAGTAGTTCTAAGATCCATCTCTATGGTTTGTTTCCTATTGATGTAGCCCTAAGCAGAGACTGGCGCAAATCACTTTCATGGAAACGGGTTGCCAAGCTTCCAAAAAACTACGAGTTTCCTGAAATCTCAGCACACATTTTTTCACCCAAACTTGATGACACTTTCAGGTAATGATCAGTACCCCAATCCCACTTGGCTCACCAAATTTCGTTCTTCTATGTTAAACCGTTCTTTGGCTGTAACAGTTTTAATTTTTAGGTTTCACTCTGTTTTCTCCTATATGGATACATATAGTTGGAACTCTAAATCAAACATGGTTTGTGCTAGCTCTTTGAAACTTGACACAATAAAGTAGTTCCAAGGTCTATCTCTATGGTTTGTTTCCTATTCATGTAGCCCTAAGCAGAGACCGGCGCAAATCACTTCCATGGAAAGGTGTTGCCAAGGTTCCAAAAAACTACGAGTTTCCTGAAATCTCAGCACACATTTTTTCACCCAAACTTGATGACACTTTCAGATAAGGATCAGTACCCCAATCCCACTTGGCTCACCAAATTTCGTTCTTCTAGGTTAAACAGTTCGTTTGCAGTAACAGTTTTAATTTTTAGGTTTCACTCTGTTTTCTCCTATATGGATACATATAGTTGGAACTCTAAATCAAAGATGGTTTGTGCTAGCTCTTTGAAACTTGACACAATAAAGTAGTTCCAAGTTCCATCTCTATGGTTTGTTTCCTATTGATGTAGCCCTAAGCAGAGACCGGCGCAAATCACTTTCATGGAAAGGGGTTGCCAATCTTCCAAAAAACTACGAGTTTCCTGAAATCCCAGCACACATTTTTACACCCAATCTTGATGAAACTTTCAGGTAATGATCAGTACCTTAATCCCACTTGGCTCACCAAATTTCATTCTTCTAGGTTAATCCATTCGTTGGCAGTAACAGTTTAAATATTTAGGTTTCACTCAGTTTTCTCCTATATGATTACATGTAGTTGGAACTCTAAATCAAAGACGGTTTGTGCTAGCTCTTTGAAAATTGACACAATAAAGTAGTTCGAAGTTCTATTTCTATGGTTTGTTTCCTATTGATGTAGCCCTCAGCAGAGACCGGCGCATATCACTTTCATGGAAAAGGGTTGACAAGCTTCCAAAAAACCACGAGTTTCCTGAAATCTCAGCACACATTTTTTCACCCAATCTTGATGACACTTTCAGATAATGATCAGTACCCCAATCCCACTTGGACCACCAAATTTCGTTCTTCTAGGTTAAACCATTCGTTGGCAGACACAGTTTTAATTTTTAGGTTTCACTCTGTTTTCTCCTATATGGATACATGAAGTTGGAACTCTAAATCAAAAATGGTTTGTGCTAGCTCTTTGAATCTTGACACAATAAAGTAGTTCCAAGTTCAGTCTCTATGGTTTGTTTCCTATTCATGTAGCCCTAAGCAGAGACTGGCACAAATCACTTTCATGAAAAGGGGTTGCCAAGCTTCCAAAAAACTACGAATTTCCTGAAATCCCAGCACACATTTTTACACCCAATCTTGATGACACTTTCAGGTAATGATCAGTACCTTAATCCCACTTGGCTCACCAAATTTCGTTCTTCTAGGTTAAACCGTTCGTTGGCAGTAACAGTTTTAATTTTTAGGTTTCACTCTGCTTTCTCCTATATGGATATATGTAGATGGAACTCTAAATCAAACACGGTTTGTGCTAGCTCTTTGAAACTTGACACAATAAAGTAGTTCCAAGTTCTATCTCTACGGTTTTTTTCCTATTGATGTAGCCCTAAGCAGAGACCGCCGCAAATCACTTTCATGGAAAGGGGTTGACAAGCTTCCAAAAAACCAAGAGTTTCCTGAAATCTCAGCACACATTTTTTCACCCAAACTTGATGACACTTTCAGGTAATGATCAGTACCCCAATCCCACTTGGCTCACCAAATTTCGCTCTTCTATGTTGAACCGTTCTTTGGCTGTAACAGTTTTAATTTTTAGGTTTCACTCTGTTTTCTCCTATATGGATACATATAGTTGGAACTCTAAATCAAACACGGTTTGTGCTAGCTCTTTGAAACTTGACACAATAAAGTAGTTCCAAGGTCTATCTCTATGGTTTGATTCCTATTGATGTAGCCCTAAGCAGAGACCGGCGCAAATCACTTCAATGGAAAGGGGTTGCCAAGGTTCCAAAAAACTACGAGTTTCCTGAAATCTCAGCACACATTTTTTCACCCAAACTTGATGACACTTTTAGATAAGGATCAGTACCCCAATCCCACTTGGCTCACCAAATTTCGTTCTTGTAGGTTAAAACGTTCGTTGGCAGTAACGTTTAAATTTTTAGGTTTCACTCTGTTTTCTCCTATATGGATACATGTAGTTGGAACTCTAAATTGAAGACGGTTTGTGCTAGCTCTTTGAAAATTGACACAATAAAGTAGTTCCAAGTTCTATCTCTACGGTTTTTTTCCTATTGATGTAGCACTAAGCAGAGACCGCCGCAAATCACTTTCATGGAAAGGGGTTGACAAGCTTCCAAAAAACCAAGAGTTTCCTGAAATCTCAGCACACATTTTTTCACCCAATCTTGATGACACTTTCAGATAATGATCAGTACCCCAATCCCACTTGGCTCACCAAATTTCATTCTTCTAGGTTAAGCCGTTCGTTGGCAGTAACAGTTTTAATTTTTAGGTTTCACTCTGTTTTCTCCTATATGGATACATGTAGTTGGGACTCTAAATCAAACACGGTTTGTGCTAGCTCTTGGAAACTTGACACAATAAAGTAGTTCCAACTTCTATCTCTATGGTTTGTTTGCTATTTATGTAGCCCTAAGCAGAGACCGGCGCAAATCACTTCCATGGAAACGGGTTGCCAAGCTTCCAAAAAACTACGAGTTTCCTGAAATCTCAGCACACATTTTTTCACCCAAACTTGATGACACTTACAGGTAATGATCAGTACCACATTCCCACTTGGCTCACCAAATTTCCTTCTTCTAGGTTAAACCGTTCCTTGGCAGTAACAGTTTTAATTTTTAGGTTTCACTCTGTTTTCTCTTATATGAATACATGTAGTTGGAACTCTAAATCAAACACGGTTTGTGCTAGCTCTTTGAAACTTGACACAATAAAGTAGTTCCAGATTCCATCTCTATGGTTTGATTCCTATTGATGTAGCCCTAAGCAGAGACCGGCGCAAATCACTTCAATGGAAAGGGGTTGCCAAGGTTCCAAAAAACTACGAGTTTCCTGAAATCTCAGCACACATTTGTTCACCCAAACTTGATGACACTTTCAGATAACGATCAGTACCCCAATCCCACTTGGCTCACCAAATTTCGTTCTTCTACGTTAAACCGTTCGTTGGCAGTAACAGTTTTAATTTTTAGGTTTCACTCTGTTTTCTCCTATATGGATACATGTAGTTGGGACTCTAAATCAAACACGGTTTGTGCTAGCTCTTTGAAACTTGACACAATAAAGTAGTTCCAACTTCTATCTCTATGGTTTGTTTGCTATTTATGTAGCCCTAAGCAGAGACCGGCGCAAATCACTTCCATGGAAACGGGTTGCCAAGCTTCCAAAAAACTACGAGTTTCCTGAAATCTCAGCACACATTTTTTCACCCAAACTTGATGACACTTACAGGTAATGATCAGTACCACATTCCCACTTGGCTCACCAAATTTCCTTCTTCTAGGTTAAACCGTTCGTTGGCAGTAACAGTTTAAATATTTAGGTTTCACTCAGTTTTCTCCTATATGATTACATGTAGTTGGAACTCTAAATCAAAGACGGTTTGTGCTAGCTCTTTGAAAATTGACACAATAAAGTAGTTCGAAGTTCTATTTCTATGGTTTGTTTCCTATTGATGTAGCCCTCAGCAGAGACCGGCGCATATCACTTTCATGGAAAAGGGTTGACAAGCTTCCAAAAAACCACGAGTTTCCTGAAATCTCAGCACACATTTTTTCACCCAATCTTGATGACACTTTCAGATAATGATCAGTACCCCAATCCCACTTGGACCACCAAATTTCGTTCTTCTAGGTTAAACCATTCGTTGGCAGACACAGTTTTAATTTTTAGGTTTCACTCTGTTTTCTCCTATATGGATACATGAAGTTGGAACTCTAAATCAAAAATGGTTTGTGCTAGCTCTTTGAATCTTGACACAATAAAGTAGTTCCAAGTTCAGTCTCTATGGTTTGTTTCCTATTCATGTAGCCCTAAGCAGAGACTGGCACAAATCACTTTCATGAAAAGGGGTTGCCAAGCTTCCAAAAAACTACGAATTTCCTGAAATCCCAGCACACATTTTTACACCCAATCTTGATGACACTTTCAGGTAATGATCAGTACCTTAATCCCACTTGGCTCACCAAATTTCGTTCTTCTAGGTTAAACCGTTCGTTGGCAGTAACAGTTTTAATTTTTAGGTTTCACTCTGCTTTCTCCTATATGGATATATGTAGATGGAACTCTAAATCAAACACGGTTTGTGCTAGCTCTTTGAAACTTGACACAATAAAGTAGTTCCAAGTTCTATCTCTACGGTTTTTTTCCTATTGATGTAGCCCTAAGCAGAGACCGCCGCAAATCACTTTCATGGAAAGGGGTTGACAAGCTTCCAAAAAACCAAGAGTTTCCTGAAATCTCAGCACACATTTTTTCACCCAAACTTGATGACACTTTCAGGTAATGATCAGTACCCCAATCCCACTTGGCTCACCAAATTTCGCTCTTCTATGTTGAACCGTTCTTTGGCTGTAACAGTTTTAATTTTTAGGTTTCACTCTGTTTTCTCCTATATGGATACATATAGTTGGAACTCTAAATCAAACACGGTTTGTGCTAGCTCTTTGAAACTTGACACAATAAAGTAGTTCCAAGGTCTATCTCTATGGTTTGATTCCTATTGATGTAGCCCTAAGCAGAGACCGGCGCAAATCACTTCAATGGAAAGGGGTTGCCAAGGTTCCAAAAAACTACGAGTTTCCTGAAATCTCAGCACACATTTTTTCACCCAAACTTGATGACACTTTTAGATAAGGATCAGTACCCCAATCCCACTTGGCTCACCAAATTTCGTTCTTGTAGGTTAAAACGTTCGTTGGCAGTAACGTTTAAATTTTTAGGTTTCACTCTGTTTTCTCCTATATGGATACATGTAGTTGGAACTCTAAATTGAAGACGGTTTGTGCTAGCTCTTTGAAAATTGACACAATAAAGTAGTTCCAAGTTCTATCTCTACGGTTTTTTTCCTATTGATGTAGCACTAAGCAGAGACCGCCGCAAATCACTTTCATGGAAAGGGGTTGACAAGCTTCCAAAAAACCAAGAGTTTCCTGAAATCTCAGCACACATTTTTTCACCCAATCTTGATGACACTTTCAGATAATGATCAGTACCCCAATCCCACTTGGCTCACCAAATTTCATTCTTCTAGGTTAAGCCGTTCGTTGGCAGTAACAGTTTTAATTTTTAGGTTTCACTCTGTTTTCTCCTATATGGATACATGTAGTTGGGACTCTAAATCAAACACGGTTTGTGCTAGCTCTTGGAAACTTGACACAATAAAGTAGTTCCAACTTCTATCTCTATGGTTTGTTTGCTATTTATGTAGCCCTAAGCAGAGACCGGCGCAAATCACTTCCATGGAAACGGGTTGCCAAGCTTCCAAAAAACTACGAGTTTCCTGAAATCTCAGCACACATTTTTTCACCCAAACTTGATGACACTTACAGGTAATGATCAGTACCACATTCCCACTTGGCTCACCAAATTTCCTTCTTCTAGGTTAAACCGTTCCTTGGCAGTAACAGTTTTAATTTTTAGGTTTCACTCTGTTTTCTCTTATATGAATACATGTAGTTGGAACTCTAAATCAAACACGGTTTGTGCTAGCTCTTTGAAACTTGACACAATAAAGTAGTTCCAGATTCCATCTCTATGGTTTGATTCCTATTGATGTAGCCCTAAGCAGAGACCGGCGCAAATCACTTCAATGGAAAGGGGTTGCCAAGGTTCCAAAAAACTACGAGTTTCCTGAAATCTCAGCACACATTTGTTCACCCAAACTTGATGACACTTTCAGATAACGATCAGTACCCCAATCCCACTTGGCTCACCAAATTTCGTTCTTCTACGTTAAACCGTTCGTTGGCAGTAACAGTTTTAATTTTTAGGTTTCACTCTGTTTTCTCCTATATGGATACATGTAGTTGGGACTCTAAATCAAACACGGTTTGTGCTAGCTCTTTGAAACTTGACACAATAAAGTAGTTCCAACTTCTATCTCTATGGTTTGTTTGCTATTTATGTAGCCCTAAGCAGAGACCGGCGCAAATCACTTCCATGGAAACGGGTTGCCAAGCTTCCAAAAAACTACGAGTTTCCTGAAATCTCAGCACACATTTTTTCACCCAAACTTGATGACACTTACAGGTAATGATCAGTACCACATTCCCACTTGGCTCACCAAATTTCCTTCTTCTAGGTTAAACCGTTCGTTGGCAGTAACAGTTTTAATTTTTAGGTTTCTCTCTGTTTTCTCCTATATGGATACATGTAGTTGGAACTCTAAATCAAAGAAGGTTTCTGCTAGCTCTTTGAAATGATACAGTAGAGTAGTTCCAAGTTCTATCTCTACGGTTTGTTTCCTATTGATGTAGCCCTAAGCAGAGACCGGCGCAATTCACTTTCATGGAAAGGGGTTGACAAGCTTCCAAAAATCCACGAGTTTCCTGAAATCTCAGCACATATTTTTTAACCCAATCTTGATGACACTTTCAGATAATGATCAGTACCCCATTCCCACTTGGCTCACCAAATTTCGTTCTTCTAGGTTAAACCGTTCGTTGGCAGTAAAGTTTTAATTTTTAGGTTTCACTCTCTTTTCTCCTATATGGATACATGTAGTTGGAACTCTAAATCAAACACGGTTTGTGCTAGCTCTTTGAAACTTGACACAATAAAGTAGTTCCAAGTTCTATCTCTATGGTTTGTTTCCTATTGATGTAGCCCTAAGCAGAGACCGGCACAAATCACTTCCATGGAGAGGGGTTGCCAAGGTTCCAAAAAACTACGAGTTTCCTGAAATCTCAGCACACATTTTTTCACCCAAACTTGATGCCACTTTCAGGTAATGATAAGTACCCCAATCCCACTTGGCTCACCAAATTTCGTTCTTCTAGGTTAAACCGTTCGTTGGCAGTAAAGTTTTAATTTTTAGGTTTCACTCTCTTTTCTCCTATATGGATACATGTAGTTGGAACTCTAAATCAAACACGGTTTGTGCTAGCTCTTTGAAACTTGACACAATAAAGTAGTTCCAAGTTCAATCTCTATGGTTTGTTTCCTATTCATGTAGCCCTAAGCAGAGACTGGCACAAATCACTTTCATGGAAAGGGGTTGCCAAGCTTCCAAAAAACTACGAGTTTTGAAATCTCAGCACACATTTTTTCACCCAATCTTGATGACACTTTCAGGTAATGATCAGTACCGTAATCCCACTTGGCTCACCAAATTTCGTTCTTCTAGGTTAAACCGTTCCTTGGCAGTAACAGTTTTAATTTTTAGGTTTTTCTCTGCTTTCTGCTATACGGATATATGTAGATGGAACTCTAAATCAAACACGGTTTGTGCTAGCTCTTTGAAACTTGACACAATAAAGTAGTTCCAAGTTCCATCTCTATGGGTTGTTTCCTATTGATGTAGCCCTAAGCAGAGACTGGCGCAAATCACTTTCATGGAAACGGGTTGCCAAGCTTCCAAAAAACCAAGAGTTTCCTGAAATCTCAGCACACATTTTTTCACCCAAACTTGATGACACTTTCAGGTAATGATCAGTACCCCAATCCCACTTGGCTCACCAAATTTCGCTCTTCTATGTTGAACCGTTCTTTGGCTGTAACAGTTTTAATTTTTAGGTTTCACTCTGTTTTCTCCTATATGGATACATATAGTTGGAACTCTAAATCAAACATGGTTTGTGCAAGCTCTTTGAAACTTGACACAATAAAGTAGTTCCAAGGTCTATCTCTATGGTTTGATTCCTATTGATGTAGCCCTAAGCAGAGACCGGCGCAAATCACTTCAATGGAAAGGGGTTGCCAAGGTTCCAAAAAACTACGAGTTTCCTGAAATCTCAGCACACATTTTTTCACCCAAACTTGATGACACTTTCAGATAAGGATCAGTACCCCAATCCCACTTGGCTCACCAAATTTCGTTCTTCTACGTTAAACCGTTCGTTGGCAGTAATAGTTTTAATTTTTAGGTTTCACTCTGTTTTCTCCTATATGGATAAATGTAGTTGGAACTCTAAATCAAACACGGTTTGTGCTAGCTCTTTGAATCTTGACACAATAATGTAGTTCGACGTTCTATCTCTATGGTTTGTTTCCTATTGATGTAGCCCTAAGAAGAGACTGGCGCAAATCACTTTCATGGAAAGGGGTTGCCAAGCTTCCAAAAAACTACGAGTTTCCTGAAATCTAAGCACACATTTTTTTCACCCAATCTTGATGACACTTTCAGATAATGATCAGTAAGCCAATCCCACTTGGCTCACCAAATTTCGTTCTTGTAGGTTAAACCGTTCATTGGCAGTAACGTTTAAATTTTTAGGTTTCACTCTGTTTTCTCCTATATGGATACATGTAGTTGGAACTCTAAATTAAAGACGGTTTGTGCTAGCTCTTTGAAAATTGACACAATAAAGTAGTTCCAAGTTCTATCTCTACGGTTTTTTTCCTATTGATGTAGCACTAAGCAGAGACCGCCGCAAATCACTTTCATGGAAAGGGGTTGCCAAGCTTCCAAAAAACTACGAGATTCCTGAAATCTCAGCACACATTTTTTCACCCAATCTTGATGACACTTTCAGATAATGATCAGTACCCCAATCCCACTTGGCTCACCAAATTTCATTCTTCTAGGTTAAACCGTTCGTTGCCAGTAACAGTTTTAATTTTTAGGTTTCACTCTGTTTTCTCCTATATGTATACATGTAGTTGGGACTCTAAATCAAATACGGTTTGTGCTAGCTCTTTGAAACTTGACATAATAAAGTAGTTCCAATTTCTATCTCTATGGTTTGTTTCCTATTCATGTAGCCCTAAGCAGAGACCGAAGCAAATCACTTTCATGGAAACGGGTTGCCAAGGTTCCAAAAAACTATGAGTTTCCTGAAATCTCAGCACACATTTTTTCACCCAATTATGATGACACTTTCAGGTAATGATCAGTACCCCAATCCCACTTGGCTCACCAAATTTCGTTCTTCTAGGTTAAATAGTTCGTTGGCAGTAACAGTTTTAATTTTTAGGTTTCACTCTGTTTTCTCCTATATGGATACATGTCGTTGGGACTCTAAATCAAACACGGTTTGTGCTAGCTCTTTGAAACTTGACACAATAAAGTAGTTCCAACTTCTATCTCTATGGTTTGTTTGCTATTTATGTAGCCCTAAGCAGAGACCGGCGCAAATCACTTCCATGGAAACGGGTTGCCAAGCTTCCAAAAAACTACGAGTTTCCTGAAATCTCAGCACACATTTTTTCACCCAAACTTGATGACACTTATAGGTAATGATCAGTACCACATTCCCACTTGGCTCACCAAATTTCCTTCTTCTAGGTTAAACCGTTCCTTGGCAGTAACAGTTTTAATTTTTAGGTTTCACTCTGTTTTCTCTTATATGAATACATGTAGTTGGAACTCTAAATCAAACACGGTTTGTGCTAGCTCTTTGAAACTTGACACAATAAAGTAGTTCCAAGTTCTATCTCTATGGTTTGTTTCCTATTGATGTAGCCCTAAGCAGAGACTGGCGCAAATCACTTTCAAGGAAAGGGGTTGCCAAGCTTCCAAAAAACTACGAGTTTCCTGAAATCTGAGCACACATTTTTTCACCCAATCTTGATGAATCTTTCAGGTAATGATGAGTACCCCAATCCAACTTGGCTCACCAAATTTCGTTCTTCTAGGTTAAACCGTTCGTTGGCAGTAACAGTTTTAATTTTTAGGTTTCACTCTGCTTTCTCCTATATGGATACATGTAGATGGAACTCTAAATCAAACACGGTTTGTGCTAGCTCTTTGAAACTTGACACAATAAAGTAGTTCCAAATTCCATCTCTATGGGTTGTTTCCTATTGATGTAGCCCTAAGCAGAGACTGGCGCAAATCACTTTCATGGAAAGGGGTTGCCAAGCTTCCAAAAAACTACGAGTTTCCTGAAATCTGAGCACACATTTTTTCACCCAATCTTGATGACACTTTCATGTAATGATCAGTACCCCAATCCCACTTGGCTCACCAAATTTCGTTCTTCTAGGTTAAACCGTTCGTTGACTGTAACAGTTTTAATTTTTAGGTTTCACTCTGTTTTCTCCTATATGGATACATGTATTTGGAACTCTAAATCAAACACGGTTTGTGCTAGCTCTTTGAAACTTGACACAATAAAGTATTTTCATGTTCTATCTCTCTGGTTTATTTCCTATTGATGTAGCCCTAAGCAGAGACTGGCACAAATCACTTTCATGGAAATAGGTTGCCAAGCTTCCAAAAAACTACGATTTTCCTGAAATCTCAGCACACATTTTTTCACCCAATCTTGATGACACTTTCAGGTAATGATCAGTACCCCAATCCCACTTGTCTCACCAAATTTCGTTCTTCTAGGTTAAACCGTTCCTTGGCAGTAACAGTTTTAATTATTAGGTTTCACTCTGTTTTCTCCTATATGGATACATGTAGTTGGAACTCTAAGTCAAACACGGTTTGTGCTAGCTCTTTGAAACATGACACAATAAAGTAGTTCCACGTTCTATCTCTATGGTTTGTTTCCTATTGATGTAGCCATAAGCAGAGGCCGGCACAAATCACTTTCATGGAAAGGGGTTGCAAAGCTTCAAAAAAAATATGAGTTTCCTGAAATCTCAGCACACATTTTTTCACCCAATCTTGATGACACTTTCAGGTAATGATCAGTACCCCAATCCCACTTTTCTCACCAAATTTCGTTCTTCTAGGTTAAACCGTTCATTGGCAGTAACAGTTGTAATTTTTAGGTTTCTCTCTGTTTTCTCCTATATGGATACATGTATTTGGAACTCTAAATCAAACACGGTTTGTGCTAGCTCTTTGAAATGACACAATAGAGTAGTTCCAAGTTCTATCTCTATGGTTTGTTTTTTATTGATGTAGCCCTAAGCAGAGACTGGCGCAAATCACTTTCATGGAAAGGGGTTGCCAAGCTTCCAAAAAACTACGAGTTTCCTGAAATCTCAGCACATATTTTTTCACCCAATCTTGATAACACTTCTAGGTAATGATCAGTACCCCAAAGCCACTTGGCTCACCAAATTTCGTTCTTCTAGGTTAAACCGTCCGTTGGCAGTAACAGTTTTAATTTTAGGTTTCACTCTGTTTTCTCCTATATGGATACATGTAGTTGGAACTCTAAATCAAACACGGTTTGTGGTAGCTCTTTGAAACTTGACACAATAAAGTAGTTCCAAGTTGTATCTCTACGGTTTGTTTCCTATTGATGTAGCCCTAAGCAGCGACTGGCGCAAATCACTTTCATGGAAAGGGGTTGCCAAGCTTCCAAAAAACTACGAGTTTCCTGAAATCTCAGCACACATTTTTTCACCCAATCTTGATGACACTTTCAGGTAATGATCAGTACCCCAATCCCACTTGGCTCACCAAATTTCGTTCTTCTAGGTTAAACCGTTCGTTGGCAGTAACAGTTTTAATTTTTAGGTTTCACTCTGTTTTCTCCTATATGGATACATGTAGTTGGAACTCTAAATCAAACAAGGTTTGTGCTAGCTCTTTGAAACGACACAATAGAGTAGTTCCAAGTTCTATCTCTATGGTTTGTTTCCTATTTATGTAGCCCTAAGCAGAGACCGGTACAAATCACTTTCATGGAAAGGGGTTGCCAAGCTTCCAAAAAACTACGAGTTTCCTGAAATCTCAGCACACATTTTTTCACCCAATCTTGATGACACTTTCAGGTAATGATCAGTACCCCAATCCCACTTGGCTCACCAGATTTTGTACTTCCAGGTTAAACGGTTCGTTGGCAGTAACAGTTTTAATTTTTAGGTTTCACTCTGTTTTCGCCTATATGGATACAGGTAGTTGGAACTCTAAATCAAACACGGTTTGTGCTAGCTCATTGAAACTTGACACAATAAAGTAGTTCCAAGTTCTATCTCTATGGTTTGTATCCTATTGATGTAGCCCTAAGCAGAGACTGGCGCAATTCACTTTCATGGAAAGGGTTGCCAAGCTTCCAAAAATCTACGAGTTTTCTGAAATCTCAGCGCACTTTTTTTCACCCAATCTTGATGACACTTTTAGGTAATGATCAGTACACCATTCCCACTTCGCTCACCAAATTTCGTTCTTCTAGGTTAAACCGTTCGTTGGCAGTAACAGTTTTAATTATTAGGTTTCACTCTGTTTTCTCCTCTATGGATACATGTAGATGGAACTCTAAATCAAACACGGTTTGTGCTAGCTCTTTGAAACTTGACACAATAAAGTAGTTCCAAGTTGTATCTCTATGGTTTCTTTCCTATTGATGTAGCCCTAAGCAGAGACTGGCACAAATCACTTTCATGGAAAGGGTTGACAAGCTTCCAAAAAACTACGAGTTTCCTGAAATCTCAGCACACATTTTTTCACCCAAACTTGATGACACTTTCAGGTAATGATGAGTACCCCAATCCCACTTGGCTCACCAAATTTCGTTCTTCTAGGTTAAACCGTTCGTTGGCAGTAACAGTTTTAATTTTTAGGTTTCACTCTGTTTTCTCCTATATGGATACATGTAGTTGGAACTCTAAATCAAACACGGTTTGTGTTAGCTCTTTGAAACTTGACACAATAAAGTAGTTCCAAGTACTATCTCTATGGTTTGTTTCCTATTGATGTAGCCCTAAGCAGAGACCGGCGCAAATCACTTTCATGGAAAGGGGTTGCCAAGCTTCCAAAAAACTACGAGTTTCCTGAAATCTCAGCATACATTTTTTTCACCCAATCTTGATGACACTTTCAGGTAATGATCAGTACCGCAATCACACTTGGCTCACCAGATTTTGTACTTCCAGGTTAAACCGTTCGTTGGCAGTAACAGTTTTAATTTTTAGGTTTCACTCTGTTTTCTCTTATATGAATACATGTAGTTGGAACTCTAAATCAAACACGGTTTGTGCAAGCTCTTTGAAACTTGACACAATAAAGTAGTTCCAAGTTCTATCTCTATGGTTTGTTTCCTATTGATGTAGCCCTAAGCAGAGACTGGCGCAAATCACTTTCAAGGAAAGGGGTTGCCAAGCTTCCAAAAAACTACGAGTTTCCTGAAATCTGAGCACACATTTTTTCACCCAATCTTGATGACACTTTCAGGTAATGATCAGTACCCCAATCCCACTTGGCTCACCAAATTTCGTTCTTCTAAGTTAAACCATTCGTGGACTGTAACAGTTTTAATTTTTAGGTTTCACTCTGTTTTCTCCTATATGGATACATATATTTAGAACTCTAAATCAAACACGGTTTGTGCTAGCTCTTTGAAACTTGACACAATAAAGTAGTTCCAAGTTCTATCTCTCTGGTTTGTTTCCTATTGATGTAGCCCTAAGCAGAGACTGGCACAAATCACTTTCATGGAAATAGGTTGCCAAGATTCCAAAAAACTACGAGTTTCCTGAAATCTCAGCACACATTTTTTAACCCAATCTTGATGACACTTTCAGGTAATGATCAGTACCCCAATCCCACTTGGCTCACCAAATTTCGTTCTTCTAGGTTAAACCGTTCATTGGCAGTAACAGTTTTAATTTTTAGGTTTCACTCTGCTTTCTCCTATATGGATACATGTAGATGGAACTCTAAATCAAACACGGTTTGTGCTAGCTCTTTGAAACTTGACACAATAAAGTAGTTCCAAGTTCCATCTCTATGGGTTGTTTCCTATTGATGTAGCCCTAAGCAGAGACTGGCGCAAATCACTTTCATGGAAAGTTGTTGCCAAGCTTCCAAAAAACTACGAGTTTCCTGAAATCTGAGCACACATTTTTTCACCCAATCTTGATGACACTTTCATTAATGATCAGTACCCCAATCCCACTTGGCTCACCAAATTTCGTTCTTCTAGGTTAAACCGTTCGTTGATTGTAACAGTTTTAATTTTTAGGTTTCACTCTGTTTTCTCCTATATGGATACATGTATTTGGAACTCTAAATGAAACACGGTTTGTGCTAGCTCTTTGAAACTTGACACAATAAAGTATTTCCATGTTCTATCTCTCTGGTTTGTTTCCTATTGATGTAGCCCTAAGCAGAGACTGGCACAAATCACTTTCATGGAAATAGGTTGCCAAGCTTCCAAAAAACTACGATTTTCCTGAAATCTCAGCACACATTTTTTCACCCAATCTTGATGACACTTTCAGGTAATGATCAGTACCCCAATCCCACTTGTCTCACCAAATTTCGTTCTTCTAGGTTAAACCGTTCCTTGGCAGTAAGAGTTTTAATTATTAGGTTTCACTATGTTCTCTCCTATATGGATACATGTAGTTGGAACTCTAAGTCAAACACGGTTTGTGCTAGCTCTTTGGAACTTGACACAATAAAGTAGTTCCACGTTCTATCTCTATGGTTTGTTTCCTATTGATGTAGCCATAAGCAGAGGCCGGCACAAATCACTTTCATGGAAAGGGGTTGCAAAGCTTCAAAAAAAATATGAGTTTCCTGAAATCTCAGCACACATTTTTTCACCCAATCTTGATGACATTTTCAGGTAATGATCAGTACCGCAATCCCACTTGGCTTACCAAATTTCGTTCTTCTAGGTTAAACCATTCGTTGGCAGTAACAGTTTGAATTTGTAGGTTTCACTCTGTTTTCTCCTATATGGATACATGTATTTGGAACTCTAAATCAAACACGGTTTGTGCTAGCTCTTTGAAACTTGACACAATAAAGTAGTTCCAAGTTCTATCTCTCTGGTTTGTTTCCTATTGATGTAGCCCCAAGCAGCAACTGGCGCAAATCACTTTCATGGAAAGGGGTTGCCAAGCTTCCAAAAAACTACGAGTTTCCTGAAATCTCAGAACACATTTTTTCACCCAATGTTGATGACACTTTCAGGTAATGATCAGTACCCCAATTCCACTTGGCTCACCAAATTTCGTTCTTCTAGGTTAAACCGTTCCTTGGCAGTAACAGTTTTAATTTTAGGTTTCACTCTGTTTTCTCCTATATGGATACATGTAGTTGGAACTCTAAGTCAAACACGCTTTGGCTAGCTCTTTGAAACTTGACACAATAAAGTAGTTCCAAGTTCTATCTCTATGGTTTGTTTCCTATTTATGTACCCCTAAGCAGAGACCGGTACAAATCACTTTCATGGAAAGGGGTTGCCAAGCTTCCAAAAAACTACGAGTTTCCTGAAATCTCAGCGCACATTTTTTCACCCAATCTTGATGACACTTTCAGGTAATGATCAGTACACCATTCCCACTTCGCTCACCAAATTTCCTTCTTCTAGGTTAAACCGTTCGTTGGCAGTAACAGTTTTAATTATTAGGTTTCACTCTGTTTTCTCCTCTATGGATACATGTAGATGGAACTCTAAATCAAACATGGTTTGTGCTAGCTCTTTGAAACTTGACACAATAAAGTAGTTCCAAGTTCTATCTCTATGGTTTCTTTCCTATTGATGTAGCCCTAAGCAGAGACTGGCACAAATCACTTTCATGGAAAGGGGTTGCCAAGCTTCCAAAAAACTACGAGTTTCCTGAAATCTCAGCACACATTTTTTCACCCAATCTTGGTGACACTTTCAGGTAATGATCAGTACCCCAATCCCACTTGGCTCACCAAATTTCTTTCTTCTAGGTTAAACCGTTCGTTGGCAGTAACAGTTTTAATTTTTAGGTTTCACGCTGTTTTCTCCTATATGGATACATGTAGTTGGAACTATAAATCAAACACGGTTTGTGCTAGCTCTTTGAAACTTGACACAATAAAGTAGTTCCAAGTAGTATCTCTATGGTTTGTTTCCTATTGATGTAGCCCTAAGCAGAGACCGGCGCAAATCACTTTCATGGAAAGGGGTTGCCAAGCTTCCAAAAAAATACGAGTTTCCTGAAATCTCAGCACACATTTTTTTCACCCAATCTTGAAGACACTTTCAGGTAATGATCAGAACCCCAATCCCACTTGGCTCACCAAATTTCTTTCTTCTAGGTTAAACCGTTCGTTGGCAGTAACAGTTTTAATTATTAGGTTTCACTCTGTTTTCTCCTATATGGATACCTGTAGTTGGAACTCTAAGTCAAACACGGTTTGTGCTAGCTCTTTGAAACTTGACACAATAACGTAGTTCCACGTTCTATCTCTATGGTTTGTTTCCTATTGATGTAGCCATAAGCAGGGGCGGCACAAATCACTTTCATGGAAAGGGGTTGCCAAGCTTCAAAAAAAATATGAGTTTCCTGAAATCTCAGCACACATTTTTTCACCCAATCTTGATGACACTTTCAGGTAATGATCAGTACCGCAATACCACTTGGCTTACCAAATTTCGTTCTTCTAGGTTAAACCGTTCGTTGGCAGTAACAGTTTTAATTTTTAGGTTTCACTCTGTTTTCTCCTATATGGATACATGTAGTTAGAACTCTAAATCAAACACGGTTTGTGCTAGCTCTTTGAATCTTGACACAATAATGTATGTCCAAGTTCTATCTCTATGGTTTGTTTTCTATTGATGTAGCCCTAAGCAGAGGCCAGCGCAAATCACTTTCATGGAAAGGGGTTGACAAGCTTCCAAAAAACTACGAGATTCCTGAAATCTCAGCACATATTTTTTCTCCCAATCTTGATGACACTTTCAGGTAATGATCAGTAGGCAAATCCCACTTGGCTCACCAAATTTCGTTCTTCTAGGTTAAACCGTCCGTTGGCAGTAACAGTTTTAATTTTAGGTTTCACTCTGTTTTCTCCTATATGGATACATGTAGTTGGAACTCTAAATCAAACACGGTTTGTGGTAGCTCTTTGAAACTTGACACAATAAAGTAGTTCCAAGTTCTATCTCTACGGTTTGTTTCCTATTGATGTAGACCTAAGCAGCGACTGGCGCAATTCACTTTCATGGAAAGGGGTTGCTAAGCTTCCAAAAAACTACGAGTTTCCTGAAATCTCAGAACACATTTTTTCACCCAATGTTGATGACACTTTCAGGTATTGATCAGTACCCCAATCCCACTTGGCTCACCAAATTTCGTTCTTCTAGGTTAAACCGTTCCTTGGCAGTAACAGTTTTAATTTTAGGTTTCACTCTGTTTTCTCCTATATGGATACATGTAGTTGGAACTATAAATCAAACACGCTTTGGCTAGCTCTTTGAAACTTGACACAATAAAGTAGTTCCAAGTTCTATCTCTATGGTTTGTATCCTATTGATGTAGCCCTAAGCAGAGACTGGCGCAAATCACTTTCATTAAAAGGGGTTGCCAAGCTTCCAAAAAACTACTAGTTTCCTGAAATCCCAGCACACATTTTTTCACCCAATCTTGATGACACTTTCAGGTAATGATCAGTACCCCAATCCCACTTGGCTCACCAAATTTCGTTCTTCTATGTTAAACCGTTCGTTGGCAGTAACAGTTTTAATTTTTAGGTTTCACTCTGTTTTCTCCTATATGGATATATGTAGTTGGAACTCTAAATCAAACAAGGTTTGTGCTAGCTCTTTGAAACGACACAATAGAGTAGTTCCAAGTTCTATCTCTATGGTTTGTTTCCTATTTATGTAGCCCTAAGCAGAGACCGGTACAAATCACTTTCATGGAAAGGGGTTGCCAAGCTTCCAAAAAACTACGAGTTTCCTGAAATCTCAGCACACATTTTTTCACCCAATCTTGATGACACTTTCAGGTAATGATCAGTACCCCAATCCCACTTGGCTCACCAGATTTTGTACTTCCATGTTAAACAGTTCGTTGGCAGTAACATTTTAATTTTTAGGTTTCACTCTGTTTTCGCCTATATGGATACATGTAGTTGGAACTCTAAATCAAAGACGGTTTGTGCTAGCTCATTGAAACTTGACAAAATAAATTATTTCCAAATTCTATCTTTATGGTTTGTTTCCTATGGAGGTAGCCCTAAGCAGAGACTGGCCCAATTCACTTTCATGGAAAGGGTTGCCAAGCTTCCAAAAAACTACGAGTTTCCTGAAATCTCAGCACACATTTTTTCACCCAATCTTGATGACACTTTCAGGTAATGATCAGTACCCCAAAGCCACTTGGCTCTCCAAATTTCGTTCTTCTAGGTTAAATCGTCCGTTGGCAGTAAGAGTCTTGATTTTAGGTTTCACTCTGTTTTCTCCTATATGGATACATGTAGTTGGAACTCTAAATCAAACACGGTTTTTGCTAGCTCTTTGAATCTTGACACAATAAAGTAGTTCCAAGTTCTATCTCTATGGTTTGTTTCCTATTGATGTAGCCCTAAGCAGCGACTGGCTCAAATCACTTTCATGGAAAGGGGTTGCCAAGCTTCCAAAAAACTACGAGTTTCCTGAAATCTCTGCACACATTTTTTCACCCAAAGTTGATGAACATTCAGGTAATGATCAGTACCCCAATCCCACTTGGCTCACCAAATTTTATTCTTCTAAGTGAAACCATTCGTTGGCAATAACAGTTTTAATTTTAGGTTTCACTCTGTTTTCTCCTATATGGATACATATAGTTGGAACTCTAAATCAAACACGGTTTGTGCTAGCTCTTGGAAACTTGACACAATAAAGTAGTTCCAAGTTCTATCTCTGTGGTTTGTTTTCTATTGATGTAGCCCTAAGCAGCGACTGGCGCAAATCACTTTCATGGAAAGGGGTTGCCAAGCTTCCAAAAAACTACGAGTTTCCTGAAATCTCAGCGCACATTTTTTCACCCAATCTTGATGACACTTTCAGGTAATGATCAGTACGCCATTCCCACTTCGCTCAACAAATTTCGTTCTTCTAGGTTAAATCGTTCGTTGGCAGTAACAGTTTTAATTATTAGGTTTCACTCTGTTTTCTCCTCTGTGGATACATGTAGATGGAACTCTAAATCAAACACGGTTTGTGCTAGCTCTTTGAAACTTGACACAATAAAGTAGTTCCAAGTTCTATCTCTATGGTTTCTTTCCTATTGATGTAGCCCTAAGCAGAGACTGGCACAAATCACTTTAATGGAAAGGGGTTGCCAAGCTTTCAAAAAACTACGAGTTTCCTGAAATCTCAGCACATATGTTTTCACCCAATCTTTATAACACTTTCAGGTAATATCAGTACCCCGAAACCACTTGGCTCACCAAATTTCGTTTTTCTAGGTTAAACCGTCCGTTGGCAGTAACAGTTTTAATTTTAGGTTTCACTCTGTTTTCTCCTATATGGATACATGTAGTTAGAACTCTAAATCAACCACTGTTTGTGCTAACTCTTTGAATCTTGACACAATAAAGTATGTCCAAGTTCTATCTCTATGGTTTGTTTTCTATTGATGTAGCCCTAAGCAGAGGCCGGCGCAAATCACTTTCATGGAAAGGGGTTGCCAATCTTCCAAAAAACTACGAGATTCCTGAAATCTCAGCACATATTTTTACTCCCAATCTTGATGACACTTTCAGGTAATGATCAGTACCCCAATCCCACTTGGCTCACCAAATTTCGTTCTTCTAGGTTTAACCATTCGTTGACTGTAACAGTTTTAATTTTTAGGTTTCACTCTGTTTTCTCCTATATGGATACATGTATTTGGAACTCTCAATCAAACACGGTTTGTGCTAGCTCTTTGAAACTTGACACAATAAAGTAGTTCCAAGTTCTATCTCTCTGGTTTGTTTCCTATTGATGTAGCCTTAAGCAGAGACTGGCGCAAATCACTTTCATGGAAATAGGTTGCCAAGCTTCCAAAAAACTACGATTTTCCTGAAATCTCAGCACACATTTTTTCACCCAATCTTGATGACACTTTCAGGTAATGATCAGTACCCCAATCCCACTTGTCTCACCAAATTTCGTTCTTCTAAGTTAAACCGTTCATTGGCAGTAACAGTTTTAATTTTTAGGTTTCTCTCTGTTTTCTCCTATATGGATACATGTAGTTGGAACTCTAAATCGAACACGTTTGTGCTAGCTCTTTGAAATGACACAATAGAGTAGTTCCAAGTTCTATCTCTATGGTTTGTTTCCTATTGATGTAGCCCTAAGCAGAGACTGGCGCAAATCACTTTCATGGAAGGGGTTGCCAAGCTTCCAAAAAACTACGAGTTTCCTGAAATCTCAGCACATATTTTTTCACCCAATCTTTATAACACTTTCAGGTAATGATCAGTACCCCAAAACCACTTGGCTCACCAAATTTTGTTCTTCTAGGTTAAACCGTCCATTGGCAGTAACAGTTTTAATTTTAGGTTTCACTCTGTTTTCTCCTATATGGATACATGTAGTTGGAACTCTAAATCAAACACGGTTTGTGGTAGCTCTTTGAAACTTGACACAATAAAGTAGTTCCAAGTTCTATCTCTATGGTTTGTTTCCTATTGATGTAGCCGTAAGCAGCAACTGGCGCAAATCACTTTCATGGAAAGGGGTTGCCAAGCTTCCAAAAAACTACGAGTTTCCTGAATTCTCAGAACACATTTTTTCACCCAATGTTGATGACACTTTCATGTAACGATCAGTACCCCAATCCCACTTGGCTCACCAAATTTTGTTCTTCTAGGTTAAACCGTTCGTTGGCAGTATCAGTTTTAATTTTTAGGTTTCACTCTGTTTTCTCCTATATGGATACATGTAGTTGGAACTCTAAATCAAACAAGGTTTGTGCTAGCTCTTTGAAACGACACAATAGAGTAGTTCCAAGTTCTATCTCTATGGTTTGTTTCCTATTTATGTAGCCCTAAGCAGAGACCGGTACAAATCACTTTCATGGAAAGGGGTTGCCAAGCTTCCAAAAAACTATGAGTTTCCTGAAATCTCAGCACACATTTTTTCACCCAATCTTGATGACACTTTCAGGTAATGATCATTACCCCAATCCCACTTGGCTCACCAGATTTTGTACTTCCAGGTTAAACCGTTCGTTGGCAGTAACAGTTTTAATTTTTAGGTTTCACTCTGTTTTCTCTTATATGAATACATGTAGTTGGAACTCTAAATCAAACACGGTTTGTTCTAGCTCTTTGAAACTTGACACAATAAAGTAGTTCCAAGTTCTATCTCTATGGTTTGTTTCCTCTTGATGTAGCCCTAAGCAGAGACCAGTACAAATCACTTTCATGGAAAGGGGTTGCCAAGCTTCCAAAAACTATGAGTTTCCTGAAATCTCAGCACACATTTTTTCACCCAATCTTGATGACACTTTCAGGTAATGATCATTACCCCAATCCCACTTGGCTCACCAGATTTTGTACTTCCAGGTTAAACCGTTCGTTGGCAGTAACAGTTTTAATTTTTAGGTTTCACTCTGTTTTCTCCTATATGGATACATGTATTTAAAACTCTAAATCAAACACGGTTTATGCTAGCTCTTTGAAACTTGACACAATAAAGTAGTTCCAAGTTCTATCTCTCTGGTTTGTTTCCTATTGATGTAGCCCTAAGCAGCGACTGGCGCAAATCACTTTCATGGAAATAGGTTGCCAAGGTTCCAAAAAACTACGAGTTTCCTGAAATCTCAGCACACATTTTTTAACCCAATCTTGATGACACTTTCAGGTAATGATCAGTACCCCAATCCCACTTGGCTCACCAAATTTCGTTCTTCTAGGTTAAACAGTTCATTGGGAGTAACAGTTTTAATTTTTAGGTTTCACTCTGCTTTCTCCTATATGGATACATGTAGATGGAACTCTAAATCAAACACGGTTTGTGCTAGCTCTTTGAAACTTGACACAATAAAGTAGTTCCAAGTTCCATCTCTATGGGTTGTTTCCTATTGATGTAGCCCTAAGCAGAGACTGGCGCAAATCACTTTCATGGAAAGGGGTTGCCAAGCTTCCAAAATACTACGAGTTTCCTGAAATCTCAGCACACATTTTTTCACCCAATCTTGATGACACTTTCATGTAATGATCAGTACCCCAATCCCACTTGGCTCACCAAATTTCATTCTTCTAGGTTAAACCGTTCGTTGACTGTAACAGTTTTAATTTTTAGGTTTCACTCTGTTTTCTCCTATATGGATACATGTATTTGGAACTCTAAATCAAACACGGTTTGTGCTAGCTCTTTGAAACTTGACACAATAAAGTATTTCCATGTTCTATCTCTCTGGTTTGTTTCCTATTGATGTAGCCCTAAGCAGAGACTGGCACAAATCACTTTCATGGAAATAGGTTGCCAAGCTTCCAAAAAAATACGATTTTCCTGAAATCTCAGCACACATTTTTTCACCCAATCTTGATGCCACTTTCAGGTAATGATCAGTACCCCAATCCCACTTGTCTCACCAAATTTCGTTTTTCTAGGTTAAACCGTTCGTTGGCAGTAACAGTTTTAATTTTTAGGTTTCACTCTGTTTTCTCCTATATGGATACATGTAGTTGGAACTCTAAATCAAACAAGGTTTGTGCTAGCTATTTGAAATGACACAATAGAGTAGTTCCAAGTTCTATCTCTATGGTTTGTTTCCTATTTATGTAGCCCTAAGCAGAGACCGGTACAAATCACTTTCATGGAAAGGGGTTGCCAAGCTTCCAAAAAACTACGAGTTTCCTGAAATCTCAGCACTCATTTTTTCACCCAATCTTGATGACACTTTCAGGTAATGATCAGTACCCCAATCCCACTTGGCTCACCAGATTTTGTACTTCCAGGTTAAACGGTTCGTTGGCAGTAACAGTTTTAATTTTTAGGTTTCACTCTGTTTTCGCCTATATGGATACATGTAGTTGGAACTCTAAATCAAACACGGTTTGTGCTAGCTCATTGAAACTTGACAAAATAAAGTAGTTCCAAGTTCTATCTCTATGATTTGTTTCCTATTGATGTAGCCCTAAGCAGAGACTGGCGCAATTCACTTTCATGGAAAGGGTTGCCAAGCTTCCAAAAAACTACGAGTTTCCTGAAATCTCAGCACATATTTTTTCACCCAATCTTGATAACACTTTCAGGTAATGATCAGTACCCCAAAGCCACTTGGCTCACCAAATTTCGTTCTTCTAGGTTAAACCGTCCGTTGGCAGTAACAGTTTTAATTTTAGGTTTCACTCTGTTTTCTCCTATATGGATACATGTAGTTGGAACTCTAAATCAAACACGGTTTGTGCTAGCTCTTTGAAACTTGACAAAATAAAGTAGTTCCAAGTTCTATCTCTCTGGTTTGTTTACTATTGATGTAGCCCTAAGCAGAGACTGGCACAAATCACTTTCATGGAAATAGGTTGCCAAGCTTCCAAAAAACTACGATTTTCCTGAAATCTCAGCACACATTTTTTCACCCAATCTTGATGACAATTTCAGGTAATGATCAGTACCCCAATCCCACTTGTCTCACCAAATTTCGTTTTTTTTGTTAAACCGTTCGTTGGCAGTAACAGTTTTAATTTTTAGGTTTCTCTCTGTTTTCTCCTATATGGATACATGTAGTTGGAACTCTAAATCAAACACGGTTTGTGCTAGCTCTTTGAAATGACACAATAATGTAGTTCCAAGTTCTATCTCTATGGTTTGTTTCCTATTGATGTAGCCCTAAGCAGAGACTGGCGCAAATCACTTACATGGAAAGGGGTTGCCAAGCTTCCAAAAAACTACGAGTTTCCTGAAATCTCAGCACACATTTTTTTCACCCAATCTTGATGACACTTTCAGGTAATGATCAGTACCCCAATCCCACTTGGCTTACCAAATTTCGTTCTTCTAGTTTAAACCGTTCGTTGGCAGTAACAGTTTTAATTTTTAGGTTTCACTCTGTTTTCTCCTATATGGATACATGTAGTTAGAACTCTAAATCAAACACGGTTTGTGCTAGCTCTTTGAATCTTGACACAATAAAGTATTTCCAAGTTCTATCTCTATGGTTTGTTTTCTATTGATGTAGCCCTAAGCAGAGGCCAGCGCAAATCACTTTCATGGAAAGGGGTTGCCAAGCTTCCAAAAAACTACGAGATTCCTGAAATCTCAGCACATATTTTTACTCCCAATCTTGATGACACTTTCAGGTAATGATCAGTACCCCAATCCCACTTTGCTCACCAAATTTCGTTCTTCTAGGTTTAACCATTCGTTGACTGTAACAGTTTTAATTTTTAGGTTTCACTCTGTTTTCTCCTATATGGATACATGTATTTGGAACTCTAAATCAAACACGGTTTGTGCTAGCTCTTTGAAACTTGACACAATAAAGTAGTTCCAAGTTCTATCTCTCTGGTTTGTTTCCTATTGATGTAGCCCTAAGCAGAGACTGGCGCAAATCACTTTCATGGAAATAGGTTGCCAAGCTTCCAAAAAACTACGATTTTCCTGAAATCTCAGCACACATTTTTTCACCCAATCTTGATGACACTTTCAGGTAATGATCAGTACCCCAATCCCACTTGTCTCACCAAATTTCGTTCTTCTAGGTTAAACCGTTCATTGGCAGTAACAGTTTTAATTTTTAGGTTTCTCTCTGTTTTCTCCTATATGGATACATGTAGTTGGAACTCTAAATCGAACACGTTTGTGCTAGCTCTTTGAAATGACACAATAGAGTAGTTCCAAGTTCTATCTCTATGTTTTGTTTCCTATTGATGTAGCCCTAAGCAGAGACTGGCGCAAATCACTTTCATGGAAGGGGTTGCCAAGCTTCCAAAAAACTACGAGTTTCCTGAAATCTCAGCACATATTTTTTCACCCAATCTTTATAACACTTTCAGGTAATGATCAGTACCCCAAAACCACTTGGCTCACCAAATTTTGTTCTTCTAGGTTAAACCGTCCATTGGTAGTAACAGTTTTAATTTTAGGTTTCACTCTGTTTTCTCCTATATGGATACATGTAGTTGGAACTCTAAATCAAACTCGGTTTGTGGTAGCTCTTTGAAACTTGACACAATAAAGTAGTTCCAAGTTCTATCTCTATGGTTTGTTTCCTATTGATGTAGCCGTAAGCAGCAACTGGCGCAAATCACTTTCATGGAAAGGGGTTGCCAAGCTTCCAAAAAACTACGAGTTTCCTGAATTCTCAGAACACATTTTTTCACCCAATGTTGATGACACTTTCATGTAACGATCAGTACCCCAATCCCACTTGGCTCACCAAATTTTGTTCTTCTAGGTTAAACCGTTCGTTGGCAGTATCAGTTTTAATTTTTAGGTTTCACTCTGTTTTCTCCTATATGGATACATGTAGTTGGAACTCTAAATCAAACAAGGTTTGTGCTAGCTCTTTGAAACGACACAATAGAGTAGTTCCAAGTTCTATCTCTATGGTTTGTTTCCTATTTATGTAGCCCTAAGCAGAGACCGGTACAAATCACTTTCATGGAAAGGGGTTGCCAAGCTTCCAAAAAACTATGAGTTTCCTGAAATCTCAGCACACATTTTTTCACCCAATCTTGATGACACTTTCAGGTAATGATCATTACCCCAATCCCACTTGGCTCACCAGATTTTGTACTTCCAGGTTAAACCGTTCGTTGGCAGTAACAGTTTTAATTTTTAGGTTTCACTCTGTTTTCTCTTATATGAATACATGTAGTTGGAACTCTAAATCAAACACGGTTTGTTCTAGCTCTTTGAAACTTGACACAATAAAGTAGTTCCAAGTTCTATCTCTATGGTTTGTTTCCTCTTGATGTAGCCCTAAGCAGAGACTGGGGCAAATCACTTTCAAGGAAAGGGGTTGCCAAGCTTCCAAAAAACTACGAGTTTCCTGAAATCTCAGCACACATTTTTTCACCCAATCTTGATGACACTTTCAGGTAATGATCAGTACCCCAATCCCACTTGGCTCACCAAATTTCGTTCTTCTAAGTTAAACCGTTCGTTGACTGTAACAGTTTTAATTTTTAGGTTTCACTCTGTTTTCTCCTATATGGATACATGTATTTAAAACTCTAAATCAAACACGGTTTATGCTAGCTCTTTGAAACTTGACACAATAAAGTAGTTCCAAGTTCTATCTCTCTGGTTTGTTTCCTATTGATGTAGCCCTAAGCAGCGACTGGCGCAAATCACTTACATGGAAATAGGTTGCCAAGGTTCCAAAAAACTACGAGTTTCCTGAAATCTCAGCACACATTTTTTAACCCAATCTTGATGACACTTTCAGGTAATGATCAGTACCCCAATCCCACTTGGCTCACCAAATTTCGTTCTTCTAGGTTAAACAGTTCATTGGGAGTAACAGTTTTAATTTTTAGGTTTCACTCTGCTTTCTCCTATATGGATACATGTAGATGGAACTCTAAATCAAACACGGTTTGTGCTAGCTCTTTGAAACTTGACACAATAAAGTAGTTCCAAGTTCCATCTCTATGGGTTGTTTCCTATTGATGTAGCCCTAAGCAGAGACTGGCGCAAATCACTTTCATGGAAAGGGGTTGCCAAGCTTCCAAAATACTACGAGTTTCCTGAAATCTCAGCACACATTTTTTCACCCAATCTTGATGACACTTTCATGTAATGATCAGTACCCCAATCCCACTTGGCTCACCAAATTTCATTCTTCTAGGTTAAACCGTTCGTTGACTGTAACAGTTTTAATTTTTGGGTTTCACTCTGTTTTCTCCTATATGGATACATGTATTTGGAACTCTAAATCAAACACGGTTTGTGCTAGCTCTTTGAAACTTGACACAATAAAGTATTTCCATGTTCTATCTCTCTGGTTTGTTTCCTATTGATGTAGCCCTAAGCAGAGACTGGCACAAATCACTTTCATGGAAATAGGTTGCCAAGCTTCCAAAAAACTACGATTTTCCTGAAATCTCAGCACACATTTTTTCACCCAATCTTGATGCCACTTTCAGGTAATGATCAGTACCCCAATCCCACTTGTCTCACCAAATTTCGTTTTTCTAGGTTAAACCGTTCGTTGGCAGTAACAGTTTTAATTTTAAGGTTTCACTCTGTTTTCTCCTATATGGATACATGTAGTTGGAACTCTAAATCAAACAAGGTTTGTGCTAGCTATTTGAAACGACACAATAGAGTAGTTCCAAGTTCTATCTCTATGGTTTGTTTCCTATTTATGTAGCCCTAAGCAGAGACCGGTACAAATCACTTTCATGGAAAGGGGTTGCCAAGCTTCCAAAAAACTACGAGTTTCCTGAAATCTCAGCACTCATTTTTTCACCCAATCTTGATGACACTTTCAGGTAATGATCAGTACCCCAATCCCACTTGGCTCACCAGATTTTGTACTTCCAGGTTAAACGGTTCGTTGGCAGTAACAGTTTTAATTTTTAGGTTTCACTCTGTTTTCGCCTATATGGATACATGTAGTTGGAACTCTAAATCAAACACGGTTTGTGCTAGCTCATTGAAACTTGACAAAATAAAGTAGTTCCAAGTTCTATCTCTATGATTTGTTTCCTATTGATGTAGCCCTAAGCAGAGACTGGCGCAATTCACTTTCATGGAAAGGGTTGCCAAGCTTCCAAAAAACTACGAGTTTCCTGAAATCTCAGCACATATTTTTTCACCCAATCTTGATAACACTTTCAGGTAATGATCAGTACCCCAAAGCCACTTGGCTCACCAAATTTCGTTCTTCTAGGTTAAACCGTCCGTTGGCAGTAACAGTTTTAATTTTAGGTTTCACTCTGTTTTCTCCTATATGGATACATGTAGTTGGAACTCTAAATCAAACACGGTTTGTGCTAGCTCTTTGAAACTTGACAAAATAAAGTAGTTCCAAGTTCTATCTCTCTGGTTTGTTTACTATTGATGTAGCCCTAAGCAGAGACTGGCACAAATCACTTTCATGGAAATAGGTTGCCAAGCTTCCAAAAAACTACGATTTTCCTGAAATCTCAGCACACATTTTTTCACCCAATCTTGATGACAATTTCAGGTAATGATCAGTACCCCAATCCCACTTGTCTCACCAAATTTCGTTTTTCTATGTTAAACCGTTCGTTGGCAGTAACAGTTTTAATTTTTAGGTTTCTCTCTGTTTTCTCCTATATGGATACATGTAGTTGGAACTCTAAATCAAACACGGTTTGTGCTAGCTCTTTGAAATGACAAAATAATGTAGTTCCAAGTTCTATCTCTATGGTTTGTTTCCTATTGATGTAGCCCTAAGCAGAGACTGGCGCAAATCACTTACATGGAAAGGGGTTGCCAAGCTTCCAAAAAACTACGAGTTTCCTGAAATCTCAGCACACATTTTTTTCACCCAATCTTGATGACACTTTCAGGTAATGATCAGTACCCCAATCCCACTTGGCTTACCAAATTTCGTTCTTCTAGTTTAAACCGTTCGTTGGCAGTAACAGTTTTAATTTTTAGGTTTCACTCTGTTTTCTCCTATATGGATACATGTAGTTAGAGCTCTAAATCAAGCACGGTTTGTGCTAGCTCTTTGAAACTTGACGCAATAAAGTAGTTCCAAGTTCTATCTCTCTGGTTTGTTTCCTATTGATGTAGCCCTAAGCAGAGACTGGCGCAAATCACTTTCATGGAAATAGGTTGCCAAGCTTCCAAAAAACTACGATTTTCCTGAAATCTCAGCACACATTTTTTCACCCAATCTTGATGACACTTTCAGGTAATGATCAGTACCCCAATCCCACTTGTCTCACCAAATTTCGTTCTTCTAGGTTAAACCGTTCATTGGCAGTAACAGTTTTAATTTTTAGGTTTCTCTCTGTTTTCTCCTATATGGATACATGTAGTTGGAACTCTAAATCGAACACGTTTGTGCTAGCTCTTTGAAATGACACAATAGAGTAGTTCCAAGTTCTATCTCTATGGTTTGTTTCCTATTGATGTAGCCCTAAGCAGAGACTGGCGCAAATCACTTTCATGGAAGGGGTTGCCAAGCTTCCAAAAAACTACGAGTTTCCTGAAATCTCAGCACATATTTTTTCACCCAATCTTTATAACACTTTCAGGTAATGATCAGTACCCCAAAACCACTTGGCTCACCAAATTTTGTTCTTCTAGGTTAAACCGTCCATTGGCAGTAACAGTTTTAATTTTAGGTTTCACTCTGTTTTCTCCTATATGGATACATGTAGTTGGAACTCTAAATCAAACACGGTTTGTGGTAGCTCTTTGAAACTTGACACAATAAAGTAGTTCCAAGTTCTATCTCTATGGTTTGTTTCCTATTGATGTAGCCGTAAGCAGCAACTGGCGCAAATCACTTTCATGGAAAGGGGTTGCCAAGCTTCCAAAAAACTACGAGTTTCCTGAATTCTCAGAACACATTTTTTCACCCAATGTTGATGACACTTTCATGTAACGATCAGTACCCCAATCCCACTTGGCTCACCAAATTTTGTTCTTCTAGGTTAAACCGTTCGTTGGCAGTATCAGTTTTAATTTTTAGGTTTCACTCTGTTTTCTCCTATATGGATACATGTAGTTGGAACTCTAAATCAAACAAGGTTTGTGCTAGCTCTTTGAAACGACACAATAGAGTAGTTCCAAGTTCTATCTCTATGGTTTGTTTCCTATTTATGTAGCCCTAAGCAGAGACCGGTACAAATCACTTTCATGGAAAGGGGTTGCCAAGCTTCCAAAAAACTATGAGTTTCCTGAAATCTCAGCACACATTTTTTCACCCAATCTTGATGACACTTTCAGGTAATGATCATTACCCCAATCCCACTTGGCTCACCAGATTTTGTACTTCCAGGTTAAACCGTTCGTTGGCAGTAACAGTTTTAATTTTTAGGTTTCACTCTGTTTTCTCTTATATGAATACATGTAGTTGGAACTCTAAATCAAACATGGTTTGTTCTAGCTCTTTGAAACTTGACACAATAAAGTAGTTCCAAGTTCTATCTCTATGGTTTGTTTCCTCTTGATGTAGCCCTAAGCAGAGACTGGGGCAAATCACTTTCAAGGAAAGGGGTTGCCAAGCTTCCAAAAAACTACGAGTTTCCTGAAATCTCAGCACACATTTTTTCACCCAATCTTGATGACACTTTCAGGTAATGATCAGTACCCCAATCCCACTTGGCTCACCAAATTTCGTTCTTCTAAGTTAAACCGTTCGTTGATTGTAACAGTTTTAATTTTTAGGTTTCACTCTGTTTTCTCCTATATGGATACATGTATTTAAAACTCTAAATCAAACACGGTTTATGCTAGCTCTTTGAAACTTGACACAATAAAGTAGTTCCAAGTTCTATCTCTCTGGTTTGTTTCCTATTGATGTAGCCCTAAGCAGCGACTGGCGCAAATCACTTTCATGGAAAGGGGTTGCCAAGCTTCCAAAAAACCAAGAGTTTCCTGAAATCTCAGCACACATTTTTTAACCCAATCTTGATGACACTTTCAGGTAATGATCAGTACCCCAATCCCACTTGGCTCACCAAATTTCGTTCTTCTAGGTTAAACAGTTCATTGGGAGTAACAGTTTTAATTTTTAGGTTTCACTCTGCTTTCTCCTATATGGATACATGTAGATGGAACTCTAAATCAAACACGGTTTGTGCTAGCTCTTTGAAACTTGACACAATAAAGTAGTTCCAAGTTCCATCTCTATGGGTTGTTTCCTATTGATGTAGCCCTAAGCAGAGACTGGCGCAAATCACTTTCATGGAAAGGGGTTGCCAAGCTTCCAAAATACTACGAGTTTCCTGAAATCTCAGCACACATTTTTTCACCCAATCTTGATGACACTTTCATGTAATGATCAGTACCCCAATCCCACTTGGCTCACCAAATTTCATTCTTCTAGGTTAAACCGTTCGTTGACTGTAACAGTTTTAATTTTTAGGTTTCACTCTGTTTTCTCCTATATGGATACATGTATTTGGAACTCTAAATCAAACACGGTTTGTGCTAGCTCTTTGAAACTTGACACAATAAAGTATTTCCATGTTCTATCTCTCTGGTTTGTTTCCTATTGATGTAGCCCTAAGCAGAGACTGGCACAAATCACTTTCATGGAAATAGGTTGCCAAGCTTCCAAAAAACTACGATTTTCCTGAAATCTCAGCACACATTTTTTCACCCAATCTTGATGCCACTTTCAGGTAATGATCAGTACCCCAATCCCACTTGTCTCACCAAATTTCGTTTTTCTAGGTTAAACCGTTCGTTGGCAGTATCAGTTTTAATTTTTAGGTTTCACTCTGTTTTCTCCTATATGGATACATGTAGTTGGAACTCTAAATCAAACAAGGTTTGTGTTAGCTATTTGAAACGACACAATAGAGTAGTTCCAAGTTCTATCTCTATGGTTTGTTTCCTATTTATGTAGCCCTAAGCAGAGACCGGTACAAATCACTTTCATGGAAAGGGGTTGCCAAGCTTCCAAAAAACTACGAGTTTCCTGAAATCTCAGCACTCATTTTTTCACCCAATCTTGATGACACTTTCAGGTAATGATCAGTACCCCAATCCCACTTGGCTCACCAGATTTTGTACTTCCAGGTTAAACGGTTCGTTGGCAGTAACAGTTTTAATTTTTAGGTTTCACTCTGTTTTCGCCTATATGGATACATGTAGTTGGAACTCTAAATCAAACACGGTTTGTGCTAGCTCATTGAAACTTGACAAAATAAAGTAGTTCCAAGTTCTATCTCTATGATTTGTTTCCTATTGATGTAGCCCTAAGCAGAGACTGGCGCAATTCACTTTCATGGAAAGGGTTGCCAAGCTTCCAAAAAACTACGAGTTTCCTGAAATCTCAGCACATATTTTTTCACCCAATCTTGATAACACTTTCAGGTAATGATCAGTACCCCAAAGCCACTTGGCTCACCAAATTTCGTTCTTCTAGGTTAAACCGTCCGTTGGCAGTAACAGTTTTAATTTTAGGTTTCACTCTGTTTTCTCCTATATGGATACATGTAGTTGGAACTCTAAATCAAACACGGTTTGTGCTAGCTCTTTGAAACTTGACAAAATAAAGTAGTTCCAAGTTCTATCTCTCTGGTTTGTTTACTATTGATGTAGCCCTAAGCAGAGACTGGCACAAATCACTTTCATGGAAATAGGTTGCCAAGCTTCCAAAAAACTACGATTTTCCTGAAATCTCAGCACACATTTTTTCACCCAATCTTGATGACAATTTCAGGTAATGATCAGTACCCCAATCCCACTTGTCTCACCAAATTTCGTTTTTCTATGTTAAACCATTCGTTGGCAGTAACAGTTTTAATTTTTAGGTTTCTCTCTGTTTTCTCCTATATGGATACATGTAGTTGGAACTCTAAATCAAACACGGTTTGTGCTAGCTCTTTGAAATGACACAATAATGTAGTTCCAAGTTCTATCTCTATGGTTTGTTTCCTATTGATGTAGCCCTAAGCAGAGACTGGCGCAAATCACTTACATGGAAAGGGTTGCCAAGCTTCCAAAAAACTACGAGTTTCCTGAAATCTCAGCACACATTTTTTCAACCAATCTTGATGACACTTTCAGGTAATGATCAGTACCCCAATACGACTTGGCTCACGAAAATTCTTTCTTCTAGGTTAAACCGTTCTTTGGCAGTAACAGTTTTAATTATTAGGTTTCACTCTGTTTTCTCCTATATGGATACATGTAGTTGGAACTCTAAGTCAAACACGGTTTGTGCTAGCTCTTTGAAACTTGACACAATAAAGTAGTTCCACGTTCTATCTCTATGGTTTGTTTCCTATTGATGTAGCCATAAGCAGAGGCCGGCACAAATCACTTTCATGGAAAGGGGTTGCCAAGCTTCAAAAAAAATATGAGTTTCCTGAAATCTCAGCACACATTTTTTCAACCAATCTTGATGACACTTTCAGGTAATGATCAGTACCGCAATCCCACTTGGCTTACCAAATTTCGTTTTTCTAGGTTAAACCGTTCGTTGGCAGTAACAGTTTTAATTTTTAGGTTTCACTCTGTTTTCTCCTATATGGATACATGTAGTTAGAACTCTAAATCAAACACGGTTTGTGCTAGCTCTTTGAATCTTGACACAATAAAGTTTTTCCTAGTTCTATCTCTATGGTTTGTTTTCTATTGATGTAGCCCTAAGAAGAGGCCAGCACATATCACTTTCATGGAAAGGGGTTGCCAAGCTTCCAAAAAACTACGAGATTCCTGAAATCTCAGCACACATTTTTTCACCCAATCTTGATGACACTTTCAGGTAATGATCAGTACCCCAATCCCACTTGGCTCACCAAATTTCGTTCTTCTAGGTTTAACCGTTCGTTGACTGTAACAGTTTTAATTTTTAGGTTTCTCTCTGTTTTCTCCTATATGGATACATGTAGTTGGAACTCTAAATCAAACAAGGTTTGTGCTAGCTCTTTGAAATGACACAATAGAGTAGTTCCAAGTTCTATGTCTATGGTTTGTTTCCTATTGATGTAGCCCTAAGCAGAGACTGGCGCAAATCACTATCATGGAAAGGGGTTGCCAAGCTTCCAAAAAACTACGAGTTTCCTGAAATCTCAGCACATATTTTTTCACCCAATCTTTATAACACTTTCAGGTAATGATCAGTACCCCAAAGCCACTTGGCTCACCAAATTTCGTTCTTCTAGGTTAAACCGTCCGTTGGCAGTAACAGTTTTAATTTTAGGTTTCACTCTGTTTTCTCCTCTATGGATACATGTAGTTGGAACTCTAAATCAAACACGGTTTGTGCTAGCTCTTTGAAACTTGACACAATAAAGTAGTTCCAAGTTCAATCTCTCTGGTTTGTTTCCTATTGATGTAGCCCTAAGCAGAGACTGGCGCAAATCACTTTCATGGAAATAGGTTGCCAAGTTTCCAAAAAAATATGAGTTTCCTGAAATCTCAGCACACATTTTTTCACCCAATCTTGATGACACTTGCAGGTAATGATCAGTACCCCAATCTCACTTGTCTCACCAAATTTCGTTCTTGTAGTTTAAACCGTTCATTGGCAGTAACAGTTTTAATTTTTAGGTTTCTCTCTGTTTTCTCCTATATGGATACATGTATTTGGAACTCTAAATCAAAAACGGTTTGTGCTAGCTCTTTGAAACGACACAATAGAGTAGTTCCAAGTTCTATCTCTATGGTTTGTTTAGTATTGATGTAGCCCTAAGCAGAGACTGGCGCAAATCACTTTCATGGAAAGGGGTTGCCAAGCTTCCAAAAAACTACGTGTTTCCTGAAATCTCAGCATACATTTTTTCACCCAATCTTGATGACACTTTCAGGTAATGATCAGTACCCCAATCCCACTTGGCTCACCAAATTTCGTTCTTCTAGGTTAAACCGTTCGTTGGCAGTATCAGTTTTAATTTTTAGGTTTCACTCTGTTTTCTCCTATATGGATACATGTAGTTGGAACTCTAAATCACACACGGTTTGTGCTAGCTCTTTGAAACTTGACACAATAAAGTAGTTCCAAGTTCTATCTCTATGATTTGTTTCCTATTGATGTAGCCCTAAGCAGAGACTGGCGCAATTCACTTTCATGGAAAGGGTTGCCAAGCTTCCAAAAAACTACGAGTTTCCTGAAATCTCAGCACATATTTTTTCACCCAATCTTGATAACACTTTCAGGTAATGATCAGTACACCAAAGCAACTTGGCTCACCAAATTTCGTTCTTCTAGGTTAAACCGTCCGTTGGCAGTAACAGTTTTAATTTTAGGTTTCACTCTGTTTTCTCCTATATGGATACATGTAGTTGGAACTCTAAATCAAACACGGTTTGTGCTAGCTCTTTGAAACTTGACAAAATAAAGTAGTTCCAAGTTCTATCTCTCTGGTTTGTTTACTATTGATGTAGCCCTAAGCAGAGACTGGCACAAATCACTTTCATGGAAATAGGTTGCCAAGCTTCCAAAAAACTACGATTTTCCTGAAATCTCAGCACATATTTTTTCACCCAATCTTGATGACAATTTCAGGTAATGATCAGTACCCCAATCCCACTTGTCTCACCAAATTTCGTTTTTCTATGTTAAACCGTTCGTTGGCAGTAACAGTTTTAATTTTTAGGTTTCTCTCTGTTTTCTCCTATATGGATACATGTAGTTGGAACTCTAAATCAAACACGGTTTGTGCTAGCTCTTTGAAATGACACAATAATGTAGTTCCAAGTTCTATCTCTATGGTTTGTTTCCTATTGATGTAGCCCTAAGCAGAGACTGGCGCAAATCACTTACATGGAAAGGGGTTGCCAAGCTTCAAAAAAAATATGAGTTTCCTGAAATCTCAGCACACATTTTTTTCACCCAATCTTGATGACACTTTCAGGTAATGATCAGTACCCCAATCCCACTTGGCTTACCAAATTTCGTTCTTCTAGTTTAAACCGTTCGTTGGCAGTAACAGTTTTAATTTTTAGGTTTCACTCTGTTTTCTCCTATATGGATACATGTAGTTAGAACTCTAAATCAAACACGGTTTGTGCTAGCTCTTTGAATCTTGACACAATAAAGTATTTCCAAGTTCTATCTCTATGGTTTGTTTTCTATTGATGTAGCCCTAAGCAGAGGCCAGCGCAAATCACTTTCATGGAAAGGGGTTGCCAAGCTTCCAAGAAACTACGAGATTCCTGAAATCTCAGCACACATTTTTTCACCCAATCTTGATGACACTTTCAGGTAATGATCAGTACCCCAATCCCACTTGGCTCACCAAATTTCGTTCTTCTAGGTTTAACCGTTCGTTGACTGTAACAGTTTTAATTTTTAGGTTTCTCTCTGTTTTCTCCTATATGGATACATGTAGTTGGAACTCTAAATCAAACAAGGTTTGTGCTAGCTCTTTGAAATGACACAATAGAGTAGTTCCAAGTTCTATCTCTATGGTTTGTTTCCTATTGATGTAGCCCTAAGCAGAGACTGGCGCAAATCACTATCATGGAAAGGGGTTGCCAAGTTTCCAAAAAACTGCGAGTTTCCTGAAATCTCAGCACATATTTTTTCACCCAATCTTGATAACACTTTCAGGTAATGATCAGTACCCCAAAGCCACTTGGCTCACCAAATTTCGTTGTTCTAGGTTAAACCGTCCGTTGGCAGTAACAGTTTTAATTTTAGGTTTCACTCTGTTTTCTCCTATATGGATACATGTAGTTGGAACTCTAAATCAAACACGGTTTGTGCTAGCTCTTTGAAACTTGACAAAATAAGTAGTTCCAAGTTCTATCTCTCTGGTTTGTTTCCTATTGATGTAGCCCTAAGCAGAGACTGGCACAAATCACTTTCATGGAAATAGGTTGCCAAGCTTCCAAAAAACTACGATTTTCCTGAAATCTCAGCACACATTTTTTCACCCAATCTTGATGACACTTTCAGGTAATGATCAGTACCCCAATCCCACTTGTCTCACCAAATTTCGTTCTAGTAGGTTAAACCGTTCATTGGCAGTAACAGTTTTAATTTTTAGGTTTCTCTCTGTTTTCTCCTATATGGATACATGTAGTTGGAACTCTAAATCAAACACGGTTTGTGCTAGCTCTTTGAAATGACACAATAAAGTAGTTCCAAGTTCTATCTCTATGGTTTGTTTCCTATTGATGTAGCCCTAAGCAGAGACTGGCGCAAATCACTTTCATGGAAAGGGGTTGCCAAGCTTCCAAAAAACTACGAGTTTCCTGAAATCTCTGCACACATTTTTTCACCCAATGTTGATGACACTTTCAGGTAATGATCAGTACCCCAATCTCACATGGCTCACCAAATTTCATTCTTCTAATTTAAACCATTCGTTGGCAGTAACAGTTTTAATTTTAGGTTTCTCTCTGTTTTCTCCTATATGGATACATATAGTTGGAACTCTAAATCAAACACGGTTTGTGCTAGCTCTTGGAAACTTGACACAATAAAGTAGTTCCAAGTTCTATCACTATGGTTTGTTTTCTATTGATGTAGCCCTAAGTAGCGACTGGCGCAAATCACTTTCATGGAAAGGGGTTGCCAAGCTTCCAAAACACTACGAGTTTCCTGAAATCTCAGCGCACATTTTTTCACCCAATCTTGATGACACTTTCAGGTAATGATCAGTACCCCAATCGGACTTGGCTCACGAAATTTCGTTCTTCTAGGTTAAACCGTTCTTTGGCAGTAACAGTTTTAATTATTAGGTTTCACTCTGTTTTCACCTATATGGATACATGTAGATGGAACTCTAAATCAAACACGGTTTGTGCTAGCTCTTTGAAACTTGACACAATAAAGTAGTTCCAAGTTCTATCTCTATGGTTTTTTTCCTATTGATGCAGCCCTAAGCAGAGACTGGCACAAATCACTTTCATGGAAAGGGGTTGCCAAGCTTCCAAAAAACTACGAGTTTCCTGAAATCTCAGCACACATTTTTTCACCCAATCTTGATGACACTTTCAGGTAATGATCAGTACCCCAATACGACTTGGCTCACGAAATTTCTTTCTTCTAGGTTAAACCGTTCTTTGGCAGTAACAGTTTTAATTATTAGGTTTCACTCTGTTTTCTCCTATATGGATACATGTAGTTGGAACTCTAAGTCAAACACGGTTTGTGCTAGCTCTTTGAAACTTGACACAATAAAGTAGTTCCACGTTCTATCTCTATGGTTTGTTTCCTATTGATGTAGCCATAAGCAGAGGCCGGCACAAATCACTTTCATGGAAAGGGGTTGCCAAGCTTCAAAAAAAAATATGAGTTTCCTGAAATCTCAGCACACATTTTTTCAACCAATCTTGATGACACTTTCAGGTAATGATCAGTACCGCAATCCCACTTGGCTTACCAAATTTCGTTTTTCTAGGTTAAACCGTCCGTTGGCAGTAACAGTTTTAATTTTAGGTTTCACTCTGTTTTCTCCTCTATGGATACATGTAGTTGGAACTCTAAATCAAACAAGGTTTGTGCTAGCTCTTTGAAATGACACAATAGAGTAGTTCCCAGTTCTATCTCTATGGTTTGTTTCCTATTGATGTAGCCCTAAGCAGAGACTGGCGCAAATCACTATCATGGAAAGGGGTTGCCAAGCTTCCAAAAAACTACGAGTTTCCTGAAATCTCAGCACATATTTTTTCACCCAATCTTTATAACACTTTCAGGTAATGATCAGTACCCCAAAGCCACTTGGCTCACCAAATTTCGTTCTTCTAGGTTAAACCGTCCGTTGGCAGTAACAGTTTTAATTTTAGGTTTCACTCTGTTTTCTCCTCTATGGATACATGTAGTTGGAACTCTAAATCAAACACGGTTTGTGCTAGCTCTTTGAAATGACACAATAGAGTAGTTCCAAGTTCTATCTCTATGGTTTGTTTCCTATTGATGTAGCCCTAAGCAGAGACTGGCGCAAATCACTATCATGGAAAGGGGTTGCCAAGCTTCCAAAAAACTACGAGTTTCCTGAAATCTCAGCACATATTTTTTCACCCAATCTTTATAACACTTTCAGGTAATGATCAGTACCCCAAAGCCACTTGGCTCACCAAATTTCGTTCTTCTAGGTTAAACCGTCCGTTGGCAGTAACAGTTTTAATTTTAGGTTTCACTCTGTTTTCTCCTCTATGGATACATGTAGTTGGAACTCTAAATCAAACACGGTTTGTGCTAGCTCTTTGAAACTTGACACAATAAAGTAGTTCCAAGTTCAATCTCTCTGGTTTGTTTCCTATTGATGTAGCCCTAAGCAGAGACTGGCGCAAATCACTTTCATGGAAATAGGTTGCCAAGCTTCCAAAAAAATATGAGTTTCCTGAAATCTCAGCACACATTTTTTCACCCAATCTTGATGACACTTGCAGGTAATGATCAGTACCCCAATCTCACTTGTCTCACCAAATTTCGTTCTTGTAGTTTAAACCGTTCATTGGCAGTAACAGTTTTAATTTTTAGGTTTCTCTCTGTTTTCTCCTATATGGATACATGTATTTGGAACTCTAAATCAAAAACGGTTTGTGCTAGCTCTTTGAAACGACACAATAGAGTAGTTCCAAGTTCTATCTCTATGGTTTGTTTAGTATTGATGTAGCCCTAAGCAGAGACTGGCGCAAATCACTTTCATGGAAAGGGGTTGCCAAGCTTCCAAAAAACTACGTGTTTCCTGAAATCTCAGCATACATTTTTTCACCCAATCTTGATGACACTTTCAGGTAATGATCAGTACCCCAATCCCACTTGGCTCACCAAATTTCGTTCTTCTAGGTTAAACCGTTCGTTGGCAGTATCAGTTTTAATTTTTAGGTTTCACTCTGTTTTCTCCTATATGGATACATGTAGTTGGAACTCTAAATCACACACGGTTTGTGCTAGCTCTTTTAAACTTGACACAATAAAGTAGTTCCAAGTTCTATCTCTATGGTTTGTTTCCTATTGATGTAGCCCTAAGCAGAGACTGGCGAAAATCACTTTCATGGAAAGGGGTTGCCAAGCTTCCAAAAAACTATGAGTTTCCTGAAATCTCAGCACACATTTTTTCACCCAATCTTGATGACACTTTCAGGTAATGATCAGTACCCCTATCCCACTTGGCTAACCAAATTTCGTTCTTCTAGGTTAAACCATTCGTTGGCAAGAACAGTTTTAATTTTTAAGTTTCACTTTGTTTTCTCCTATATGGATACATGTAGTTGGAACTCTAAATCAAACACGGTTTTTGCTAGTCCTTGGAAACTTGACACAATAAAGTAGTTCCAAGTTCTATCTCTATGGTTTTTTCCTATTGATGTAGCCCTAAGCAGAGACTGGCGCAAATCACTTTCATGAAAAGGGGTTGCCAATCTTCCAAAAAACTACGAGTTTCCTGAAATCTCAGCACACATTTTTTCACCCAAATTTGATGACACTTTCAGGTAATGATCAGTACCCCAATCCCACTTGGCTCACCAAATTTCGTTCTTCTAGGTTAAACCGTTCGTTGGCTGTAACAGTTTTAATTTTTAGGTTTCACTCGGTTTTCTCCTATATGGAAACATGTAGTTGGAACTCTAAATCAAACACGGTTTGTGCTAGCACTTGGAAACTTGACACAATAAAGTAATTCAAAGTTCTATCTCCATGGTTTCTTTCCTATTGATGTAGCCCTAAACAGAGACTGGCGCAAATCACTTTCATGGAAAGGGGTTGCCAAGCTTCCAAAAAACTACGAGTTTCCTGAAATCTCAGCACACATTTTTTCACCCAATCTTGATGACACTTTCAGGTAATGATCAGTACCCCAATCCCACTTTGCTCACCAAACTTCGTTCTTCTAGGTTAAACTGTTCGTTGGCAGTAACAGTTTTAATTTTTAGGTTTCACTCTGTTTTCTCCAATATGGATACATGTAGTTGGAACTCTAAATCAAACACGGTTTGTGCTAGATCTGGGAAACTTGACACAATAAAGTAGCTCCAAGTTCTATCTCTATGGTTTGTTTCCTATTGATGTAGCCCTAAGCAGAGACTGGCGCAAATCACTTTCATGGAAAGGGGTTGCCAAGCTTCCAAAAAATACGAGTTTCCTGATATCTCAGCGCACATTTTTTCACCCAATCTTGATGACACTTTCATGTAATGATCAGCACCCCAATCCCACTTGGCTCACCAAATTTCATTCTTCTAGGTTTAACCGTTCGTTGGCAGTATCAGTTTTAATTTTTAGGTTTCACTCTGTTTTCTCCTATATGGATACATGTAGTTGGAACTCTAAATCCAACACGGTTTGTGCTAGCTCTCTGAAACTTGACACAATAAAGTAGTTCAAAGTTCTCTCTCTATGGTTTGTTTCCTATTGATGTAGCCCTAAGCAGAGACTGGCGCAAATCACTTTCATGGAAAGGGGTTGCCAAGCTTCCAAAAAATTACGAGTTTCCTGAAATCTCAGCACACATTTTTTCACCCAATCTTCATGACACTTTCATGTAATCATCAGTACACCAATCCCACTTGGCTCACCAAATTTCGTTCTCCTAAGTTAAACCGTTCGTTGCCATTATCAGTTTTAATTTTAAGATTTCACTCAGTTTTCTCCTATATGAATACATGTAGTTGGTACTCTAAATCAAACACGGTTTGTGCTAGCTCTTCGAAACTTGACAAAATAACGTAGTTCCAAGTTCTATCTCTATGGTTTGTTTCCTATTGATTTAGCCCTAAGCAGGATCGGCACAAATCATTTCAAGTAATGGGTTGCCAAGCTTCCAAAAAACTACGAGTTTCCTGAAATCTCAGCACACATTTTTTCCACCAATATTGATGGTACTTTCAGGTAATGATCAGTACCCCAATCCCACTTGGCTCACCAAATTTCGTTATTCTAGTTTATACTGTTCGTTGGCAGTAACAGTTTTAATTTTTAGGTTTCACTCTGTTTTCTCCTATACGGATATATGTAGTTGGAACTCTAAATCAAACATGGTTTGTGTTAGCTCTTTAAACTTGACACAATAAAGAAGTTCCAGGTTCTATCTCTATGGATTGTTTAGTATTGATGTAGCCCTAAGCAGAGACCGGCGCAAATCACTTTCATGGAAAGGGGTTGCCAAGCTTCCAAAAAACTACGTGTTTCCTGAAATCTCAGCATACATTTTTTCACCCAATCTTGATGACACTTTCAGGTAATGATCAGTACCCCAATCCCACTTGGCTCACCAAATTTCGTTCTTCTAAGTTAAACCGTTCGTTGGCAGTATCAGTTTTAATTTTTAGGTTTCACTCGGTTTTCTCCTATATGGAAACATGTAGTTGGAACTCTAAATCAAACACGGTTTGTGCTAGCACTTGGAAACTTGACACAATAAAGTAATTCAAAGTTCTATCTCCTTGGTTTCTTTCCTATTGATGTAGCCCTAAACAGAGACTGGCGCAAATCACTTTCATGGAAAGGGGTTGCCAAGCTTCCAAAAAACTACGAGTTTCCTGAAATCTCAGCACACATTTTTTCACCCAATCTTGATGACACTTTCAGGTAATGATCAGTACCCCAATCCCACTTTGCTCACCAAACTTCGTTCTTCTAGGTTAAACTGTTCGTTGGCAGTAACAGTTTTAATTTTTAGGTTTCACTCTGTTTTCTCCAATATGGATACATGTAGTTGGAACTCTAAATCAAACACGGTTTGTGCTAGATCTGGGAAACTTGACACAATAAAGTAGCTCCAAGTTCTATCTCTATGGTTTGTTTCCTATTGATGTAGCCCTAAGCAGAGACTGGCGCAAATCACTTTCATGGAAAGGGGTTGCCAAGCTTCCAAAAAATACGAGTTTCCTGATATCTCAGCGCACATTTTTTCACCCAATCTTGATGACACTTTCATGTAATGATCAGCACCCCAATCCCACTTGGCTCACCAAATTTCATTCTTCTAGGTTTACCCGTTCGTTGGCAGTATCAGTTTTAATTTTTAGGTTTCACTCTGTTTTCTCCTATATGGATACATGTAGTTGGAACTCTAAATCCAACACGGTTTGTGCTAGCTCTTTGAAACTTGACACAATAAAGTAGTTCAAAGTTCTATCTCTATGGTTTGTTTCCTATTGATGTAGCCCTAAGCAGAGACTGGCGCAAATCACTTTCATGGAAAGGGGTTGCCAAGCTTCCAAAAAACTACGAGTTTCCTGAAATCTCAGCACACATTTTTTCACCCAATCTTCATGACACTTTCATGTAATCATCAGTACCCCAATCCCACTTGGCTCACCAAATTTCGTTCTCCTAAGTTAAACCGTTCGTTGCCATTATCAGTTTTAATTTTAAGATTTCACTCAGTTTTCTCCTATATGAATACATGTAGTTGGTACTCTAAATCAAACACGGTTTGTGCTAGCTCTTCGAAACTTGACAAAATAACGTAGTTCCAAGTTCTATCTCTAAGGTTTGTTTCCTATTGATTTAGCCCTAAGCAGGTCCGGCACAAATCATTTCAAGTAATGGGTTGCCAAGCTTCCAAAAAACTACGAGTTTCCTGAAATCTCAGCACACATTTTTTCCACCAATATTGATGGTACTTTCAGGTAATGATCAGTACCCCAATCCCACTTGGCTCACCAAATTTCGTTATTCTAGTTTAAACTGTTCGTTGGCAGTAACAGTTTTAATTTTTAGGTTTCACTCTGTTTTCTCCTATATGGATATATGTAGTTGGAACTCTAAATCAAACATGGTTTGTGTTAGCTCTTTAAACTTGACACAATAAAGAAGTTCCATGTTCTATCTCTATGGTTTGTTTAGTATTGATGTAGCCCTAAGCAGAGACTGGCACAAATCACTTTCATGGAAATAGGTTGCCAAGCTTCCAAAAAACTACGATTTTCCTGAAATCTCAGCACACATTTTTTCACCCAATCTTGATGACACTTTCAGGTAATGATCAGTACCCCAATCCCACTTGTCTCACCAAATTTCGTTCTAGTAGGTTAAACCGTTCATTGGCAGTAACAGTTTTAATTTTTAGGTTTCTCTCTGTTTTCTCCTATATGGATACATGTAGTTGGAACGCTAAATCAAACACGGTTTGTGCTAGCTCTTTGAAATGACACAATAAAGTAGTTCCAAGTTCTATCTCTATGGTTTGTTTCCTATTGATGTAGCCCTAAGCAGAGACTGGCGCAAATCACTTTCATGGAAAGGGGTTGCCAAGCTTCCAAAAAACTACGAGTTTCCTGAAATCTCTGCACACATTTTTTCACCCAATGTTGATGACACTTTCAGGTAATGATCAGTACCCCAATCTCACATGGCTCACCAAATTTCATTCTTCTAATTTAAACCATTCGTTGGCAGTAACAGTTTTAATTTTAGGTTTCACTCTGTTTTCTCCTATATGGATACATATAGTTGGAACTCTAAATCAAACACGGTTTGTGCTAGCTCTTGGAAACTTGACACAATAAAGTAGTTCCAAGTTCTATCACTATGGTTTGTTTTCTATTGATGTAGCCCTAAGCAGAGACTGGCACAAATCACTTTCATGGAAAGGGGTTGCCAAGCTTCCAAAAAACTACGAGTTTCCTGAAATCTCAGCACACATTTTTTCACCCAATCTTGATGACACTTTCAGGTAATGATCAGTACCCCAATCCCACTTGGCTCACCAAATTTCGTTCTTCTGGGTTAAACCGTTCGTTGGCAGTAACAGTTTTAATTTTTAGGTTTCACTCTGTTTTTGCCTATATGGATACATGTAGTTGGAACTCTAAATCAATCACGGTTTGTGCTAGCTCTTTGAAACTTGACACAATAAAGTAGTTCCAAGTAGTATCTCTATGGTTTGTTTCCTAGTGATGTAGCCCTAAGCAGAGACCGGCGCAAATCACTTTCATGGAAAGGGGTTGCCAAGCTTCCAAAAAACTACGAGTTTCCTTAAATCTCAGCACACATTTTTTTCACCCAATCTTGATGACACTTTCAGGTAATGATCAGTACCCCAATACGACTTGGCTCACGAAATTTCTTTCTTCTAGGTTAAACCGTTCTTTGGCAGTAACAGTTTTAATTATTAGGTTTCACTCTGTTTTCTCCTATATGGATACATGTAGTTGGAACTCTAAATCAAACACGGTTTGTGCTAGCCCTTGGAAACTTGACACAATAAGGTTGTTCCAAGTTCTATCTCTATGGTTTGTTTCTATTGAGTAGCCCTAAGCAGAGACTGGCGCAAATCACTTTCATGGATATAGGTTGCCAAGCTTCCAAAAAAATATGAGTTTCCTGAAATCTCAGCACACATTTTTTCACCCAATCTTGATGACACTTGCAGGTAATGATCAGTACCCCAATCTCACTTGTCTCACCAAATTTCGTTCTTGTAGTTTAAACCGTTCATTGGCAGTAACAGTTTTAATTTTTAGGTTTCACTCTGTTTTCTCCTATATGGATACATGTAGTTGGAACTCTAAATCCAACACGGTTTGTGCTAGCTCTTTGAAACTTGACACAATAAAGTAGTTCCAAGTTCTATCTCTATGGTTTTTTTTCCTATTGATGTAGCCCTAAGCAGAGACCTGCGCAAATCACTTTCATGGAAAGTTGTTGCCAAGTCCAAAAAAATACGAGTTTCCTGAAATCTCAGCACACATTTTTTCACCCAATCTTGATGACACTTTCAGGTAAATATCAGTACCCCAATCCCACTTGGCTCACCAAATTTCGTTCTTCTAGGTTAAACCATTCGTTCGCAGGAACAGTTTTAATTTTTAAGTTTCACTCTGTTTTCTCCTATATGGATACATGTAGTTGGAACTCTAAATCAAACACGGTTTTTGCTAGCCCTTGGAAACTTGACACAATAAAGTAGTTCCAAGTTCTATCTCTATGGTTTTTTCCTATTGATGTAGCCCTAAGCAGAGACTGGCGCAAATCATTTTCATGAAAAGGGGTTGCCAATCTTCCAAAAAACTACGAGGTTCCTGAAATCTCAGCACACATTTTTTCACCCAAATTTGATGACACTTTCAGGTAATGATCAGTACCCCAATCCCACTTGGCTCACCAAATTTCGTTCTTCTAGGTTAAACCGTTCGTTGGCAGTAACAGTTTTAATTTTTAGGTTTCACTCTGTTTTCTCCTATACGGATATATGTAGTTGGAACTCTAAATCAAACATGGTTTGTGTTAGCTCTTTAAACTTGACACAATAAAGAAGTTCCAGGTTCTATCTCTATGGTTTGTTTAGTATTGATGTAGCCCTAAGCAGAGACCGGCGCAAATCACTTTCATGGAAAGGGGTTGCCAAGCTTCCAAAAAACTACGTGTTTCCTGAAATCTCAGCATACATTTTTTCACCCAATCTTGATGACACTTTCAGGTAATGATCAGTACATCAATCCTACTTGGCTCACCAAATGTCGTTCTTCTAGGTTAAACCGTTCGTTAGCAGTATCAGTTTTAATTTTTAGGTTTCACTCTGTTTTCTCCAATATGGATACATGTAGTTGGAACTCTAAATCAAACACGGTTTGTGCTAGATCTGGGAAACTTGACACAATAAAGTAGCTCCAAGTTCTATCTCTATGGTTTGTTTCCTATTGATGTAGCCCTAAGCAGAGACTGGCGCAAATCACTTTCATGGAAAGGGGTTGCCAAGCTTCCAAAAAATACGAGTTTCCTGATATCTCAGTGCTCATTTTTTCACCCAATCTTGATGACACTTTCATGTAATGATCAGCACCCCATTCCCACTTGGCTCACCAAATTTCGTTCTTCTAGGTTAAACCGTTCGTTGGCAGTATCAGTTTTAATTTTTAGGTTTCACTCTGTTTTCTCCTATATGGAAACATGTAGTTGGAACTCTAAATCAAACACGGTTTGTGCTAGCACTTGGAAACTTAACACAATAAAGTAATTCAAAGTTCTATCTCCATGGTTTCTTTCCTATTGATGTAGCCCTAAACAGAGACTGGCGCAAATCACTTTCATGGAAAGGGGTTGCCAAGCTTCCAAAAAACTACGAGTTTCCTGAAATCTCAGCACACATTTTTTCACCCAATCTTGATGACACTTTCAGGTAATGATCAGTACCCCAATCCCACTTTGCTCACCAAACTTCGTTCTTCTAGGTTAAACTGTTCGTTGGCAGTAACAGTTTTAATTTTTAGGTTTCACTCTGTTTTCTCCAATATGGATACATGTAGTTGGAACTCTAAATCAAACACGGTTTGTGCTAGATCTGGGAAACTTGACACAATAAAGTAGCTCCAAGTTCTATCTCTATGGTTTGTTTCCTATTGATGTAGCCCTAAGCAGAGACTGGCGCAAATCACTTTCATGGAAAGGGGTTGCCAAGCTTCCAAAAAATACGAGTTTCCTGATATCTCAGCGCACATTTTTTCACCCAATCTTGATGACACTTTCATGTAATGATCAGCACCCCAATCCCACTTGGCTCACCAAATTTCATTCTTCTAGGTTTAACCGTTCGTTGGCAGTATCAGTTTTAATTTTTAGGTTTCACTCTGTTTTCTCCTATATGGATACATGTAGTTGGAACTCTAAATCCAACACGGTTTGTGCTAGCTCTTTGAAACTTGACACAATAAAGTAGTTCAAAGTTCTATCTCTATGGTTTGTTTCCTATTGATGTAGCCCTAAGCAGAGACTGGCGCAAATCACTTTCATGGAAAGGGGTTGCCAAGCTTCCAAAAAACTACGAGTTTCCTGAAATCTCAGCACACATTTTTTCACCCAATCTTCATGACACTTTCATGTAATCATCAGTACCCCAATCCCACTTGGCTCACCAAATTTCGTTCTCCTAAGTTAAACCGTTCGTTGCCATTATCAGTTTTAATTTTAAGATTTCACTCACTTTTCTCCTATATGAATACATGTAGTTGGTACTCTAAATCAAACACGGTTTGTGCTAGCTCTTCGAAACTTGACAAAATAACGTAGTTCCAAGTTCTATCTCTATGGTTTGTTTCCTATTGATTTAGCCCTAAGCACGTCCGGCACAAATCATTTCAAGTAATGGGTTGCCAAGCTTCCAAAAAACTACGAGTTTCCTGAAATCTCAGCACACATTTTTTCCACCAATATTGATGGTACTTTCAGGTAATGATCAGTACCCCAATCCCACTTGGCTCACCAAATTTCGTTATTCTAGTTTAAACTGTTCGTTGGCAGTAACAGTTTTAATTTTTAGGTTTCACTCTGTTTTCTCCTATATGGATATATGTAGTTGGAACTCTAAATCAAACATGGTTTGTGTTAGCTCTTTAAACTTGACACAATAAAGAAGTTCCATGTTCTATCTCTATGGTTTGTTTAGTATTGATGTAGCCCTAAGCAGAGACTGGCACAAATCACTTTCATGGAAATAGGTTGCCAAGCTTCCAAAAAACTACGATTTTCCTGAAATCTCAGCACACATTTTTTCACGCAATCTTGATGACACTTTCAGGTAATGATCAGTACCCCAATCCCACTTGTCTCACCAAATTTCGTTCTAGTAGGTTAAACCGTTCATTGGCAGTAACAGTTTTAATTTTTAGGTTTCTCTCTGTTTTCTCCTATATGGATACATGTAGTTGGAACTCTAAATCAAACACGGTTTGTGCTAGCTCTTTGAAATGACACAATAAAGTAGTTCCAAGTTCTATCTCTATGGTTTGTTTCCTATTGATGTAGCCCTAAGCAGAGACTGGCGCAAATCACTTTCATGGAAAGGGGTTGCCAAGCTTCCAAAAAACTACGAGTTTCCTGAAATCTCTGCACACATTTTTTCACCCAATGTTGATGACACTTTCAGGTAATGATCAGTACCCCAATCTCACATGGCTCACCAAATTTCATTCTTCTAATTTAAACCATTCGTTGGCAGTAACAGTTTTAATTTTAGGTTTCACTCTGTTTTCTCCTATATGGATACATATAGTTGGAACTCTAAATCAAACACGGTTTGTGCTAGCTCTTGGAAACTTGACACAATAAAGTAGTTCCAAGTTCTATCACTATGGTTTGTTTTCTATTGATGTAGCCCTAAGTAGCGACTGGCGCAAATCACTTTAATGGAAAGGGGTTGCCAAGCTTCCAAAACACTACGAGTTTCCTGAAATCTCAGCGCACATTTTTTCACCCAATCTTGATGACACTTTCAGGTAATGATCAGTACCCCAATCCGACTTGGCTCACGAAATTTCGTTCTTTTAGGTTAAACCGTTCTTTGGCAGTAACAGTTTTAATTATTAGGTTTCACTCTGTTTTCTCCTATATGGATACATGTAGATGGAACTCTAAATCAAACACGGTTTGTGCTAGCTCTTTGAAACTTGACACAATAAAGTAGTTCCAAGTTCTATGTCTATGGTTTTTTTCCTATTGATGTAGCCCTAAGCAGAGACTGGCACAAATCACTTTCATGGAAAGGGGTTGCCAAGCTTCCAAAAAACTACGAGTTTCCTGAAATCTCAGCACACATTTTTTCACCCAATCTTGATGACACTTTCAGGTAATGATCAGTACCCCAATCCCACTTGGCTCACCAAATTTCGTTCTTCTGGGTTAAACCGTTCGTTGGCAGTAACAGTTTTAATTTTTAGGTTTCACTCTGTTTTTGCCTATATGGATACATGTAGTTGGAACTCTAAATCAAACACGGTTTGTGCTAGCTCTTTGAAACTTGACACAATAAAGTAGTTCCAAGTAGTATCTCTATGGTTTGTTTCCTAGTGATGTAGCCCTAAGCAGAGACCGGCGCAAATCACTTTCATGGAAAGGGGTTGCCAAGCTTCCAAAAAACTACGAGTTTCCTTAAATCTCAGCACACATTTTTTTCACCCAATCTTGATGACACTTTCAGGTAATGATCAGTACCCCAATACGACTTGGCTCACGAAATTTCTTTCTTCTAGGTTAAACCGTTCTTTGGCAGTAACAGTTTTAATTATTAGGTTTCACTCTGTTTTCTCCTACATGGATACATGTAGTTGGAACTCTAAATCAAACACGGTTTGTGCTAGCCCATTGATAACTTGACACAATAAGGTTGTTCCAAGTTCTATCTCTATGGTTTGTTTCTATTGAGTAGCCCTAAGCAGAGACTGGCGCAAATCACTTTCATGGAAATAGGTTGCCAAGCTTCCAAAAAAATATGATTTTCCTGAAATCTCAGCACACATTTTTTCACCCAATCTTGATGACACTTGCAGGTAATGATCAGTACCCCAATCTCACTTGTCTCACCAAATTTCGTTCTTGTAGTTTAAACCGTTCATTGGCAGTAACAGTTTTAATTTTTAGGTTTCTCTCTGTTTTCTCCTATATGGATACATGTATTTGGAACTCTAAATCAAAAACGGTTTGTGCTAGCTCTTTGAAACGACACAATAGAGTAGTTCCAAGTTCTATCTCTATGGTTTGTTTCCTATTTATGTAGCCCTAAGCAGAGACCAGCACAAATCACTTTCATGGAAATAGGTTGCCAAGCTTCCAAAAAACTAAGATTTTCCTGAAATCTCAGCACACATTTTTTCACCCAATCTTGATGACACTTTCAGGTAATGATCAGTACCCCAATCCCACTTGGCTCACCAGATTTCGTACTTCTAGGTTAAACCGTTCGTTGGCAGTAACAGTTTAAATTTTTAGGTTTCACTCTGTTTTCTCCTATATGGATTCATGTAGTTGGAACTCTAAATCAAACACGGTTTGTGCTAGCTCTTGAAAACTTGACACAATAAAGTAGTTCCAAGTTCTATCTCTATGTTTTTTTTCCTATTGATGTAGCCCTAAGCAGAGACTGGCGCAATTCACTTTCATGGAAAGGGGTTGCCAAGCTTCCAAAAAACTACGAGTTTCCTGAAATCTCAGCACATATTTTTTCACCCAATCTTGATGACACTTTCAGGTAATGATCAGTACCCCAAAGCCACTTGGCTCACCAAATTTCGTTCTTCTAGGTTAAACCGTCCGTTGGCAGTAACAGTTTTAATTTTAGGTTTCACTCTGTTTTCTCCTATATGGATACATGTATTTGGAACTCTAAATCAAACACGGTTTGTGCTAGCTCTTTGAAACTTGACACAATAAAGTAGTTCCAAGTTCTATCTCTATGGTTTGTTTCCTATTGATGTAGCCCTAAGCAGCGACTGGCGCAAATCACTTTCATGGAAAGGGGTTGCCAAGATTCCAAAAAACTACGAGTTTCCTGAAATCTCAGAAGACATTTTTTCACACAATGTTCATGACACTTTCAGGTAATGATCAGTACCCCAATCCCACTTGGCTCACCAAATTTTGTTCTTCTAGGTTAAACCATTCGTTGGCAGTAACAGTTTTAATTTTAGGTTTCACTCTGTTTTCTCCTCTATGGATACATGTAGTTGGAACTCTAAATCAAACACGGTTTGTGCTAGCTCTTTGAAACTTGACACAATAAAGTAGTTCCAAGTTCTATCGCTATGGTTTCTTTCTTATTGATGTAGCCCTAAGCAGAAACTGGCGCAAATCACTTTCATGAAAGGGGTTGCCAAGCTTCCAAAAAACTACGAGTTTCCTGAAATATCAGCACACTTTTTTTCACCCAATCTTGATGACACTTTCAGGTAATGATCAGTACCCCAATCCCACTTGGCTCACCAAATTTCGTTTTTCTAGGTTAAACCGTTCGTTGGCAGTAACAGTTTTAATTTTTAGGTTTCACTCTGTTTTCTCCTATATGGATACATATATTTGGAACGCTACATCAAACACGGTTTGGGCTAGCTCTTTGAAACATGACACAATAAATATTTCCAAGTTCTGTCTCTATGGTTTGTTTCCTATTGATGTAGCCCTAAGCAGAGACCGGCGTGAATCCCTTTCATGGAAAGTGTTTGCCAAACTTCCAAAAAACTACAAGTTTCCTGAAATCTCAGCACACATTTTTTTCACCCAATCTTGAAGACACTTTTAGGTAATGATCAGTTACCCAAATCCACTTGCTTCACCAAATTTCATTCTTCTAGGTTAATCCGTTCGTTGGCAGTAACAATTTTAATTTTTAGGTTTCACTCTGTTTTCTCCTATATGGATACATGTAATTGGAAATCTAAATCAAACACGGTTTGTGCTAGCACTTTGAATCTTGTCACAATAAAGTAGTTCCAAGTTCTATCTCTATGGATTGTTTCCTATTGATGTAGCCCTAAGCAGAGACTGGCGCAAATCACTTTCATGGAAATGGGATGCCAAGCTTCCAAAAAACTACGAGTTTCCTGAAATCTCAGCACACATTTGTTCACCCATTCCTGATGACACTTTCAGGTAATGATCAGTACTTGAATCCCTCTGGGATCACAAAATTTCCTTCTTCTAGTTTAATCCGTTCGTTGGCAGTAACAATTTTAATTTTTAGGTTTCACTCTCTTTTCTCCTATATGGATACATGTAGTTGGAAATCTAAATCAAACACGGTTTGTGCTAGTTCTTTGAAACTTAACACAATAAAAAATTTCCACGTTCTATCTCTATGGTTTGTTTCCTATTGATGTAGCCTTAAGCAGAGACTGGTGCAAATCTCTTTCATGGAAAGGGGTTGCCAAGCTTAAAAAAAACTATGAGTTTCCTAAAATCCAGCACACATTTTTTCACCCAATCTTGATGACTCTTGCAGGTAATAATCAGTACGTTAATCCCTCTTGGCTCGCCAAATTTTGTTCTTCTAGGTTAAACCGTTCCTTGGCAGTAACAATTTTAATTTTTAGGTTTCACTCTGTTTTCACCTATATGGATACAAGTAGTTGGATCTCTAAATCAAACACGGTTTGTGCTCGCTCTTTGAAACTTGACACAATAAAGTAGTTCCAAGTTCTATCTCTATGGATTCTTTCTTATTAATGTAGCCCTAAGCAGGGACTGGCGCAAATGACTTTCATGGAAAGGGGTTGACAATCTTCCAAAAAACTACGAGTTTCCTGAAATCTCGGCACACATTTTTTCACCCAATCTTGATGACACTTTCAGGTAATGATCAGTACCTGAATCCCTCTGGGATCACCAAATTTCGTTCTTCTAGGTTAAACCGTTCGTTGGCAGTAACAGTTTTAATTTTTTGGTTTCACTCTGTTTACTCCTATATGGATACATGTATTTGGAACTCTAAATCTAACATGCTTTGTGCTAGCTCTTTGAAACTTGACACAATATGTAGTGCAAAGTTCTATCCCTATGGTTTGTTTCCTATTGATGTCGCCCTAAGCAGAGACTGGTGCAAATAACTTTCATGGAATGCGGTTGCCAAGCTTCCAAAAAACTACGAGTTTCCTGAAATCTCAGCACACTTTATTTTACCCCATCTTGATGACACTTTCAGGTAATGATCAGTACCCCAATCCCACTTGTGTCACCAAATTTCTTGATGACACTTGCAAGTAATGATCAGTACACCAATCCCACTTGGCTCACCAAATTTCGTTCTTCTAGGTTAAACCGTTCGTTGGCAGTAACAGTTTTAATTTTTAGGTTTCACTCTGTTTTCTCCTATATGGATACATGTAGTTGGAACTCTAAATCAAACACGGTTTGTGCTAGCTCTTTGAAACTTGACACAATAAAGGAGTTCCAAGTTCTATCTCTATGGTTTGTTTCATATTGATATAGCCCTAAGCAGAGACTGGCGCAAATCACTTTCATGGAAATTTGTTGCCAAGCTTCCAAAAAACTACGAGTTCCTGACATCTCAGCACACATTTTTTCACCCAATCTTGATGACACTTTCAGGTAAATATCAGTACCCCAATCCAACTTGGCTCACCAAATTTCATTCTTCTAGGTTAAACCGTTCGTTGGCAGTATCAGTTTTAATTTTTAGGTTTCACTCTGTTTTCTCCTATATGGATACATGTAGTTGGAAATCTAAATCAAACACGGTTTGTGCTAGCTCTTGGAAACTTGACACAATAAAGTAGTTCCAAGTTCTATCTCTATGGTTTGTTTCCTATTGATGTAGCCCTAAGCAGAGACTGGCGCAAATCACTTTCATGGAAAGGGGTTGCCAAGCTTCCAAAAAACTACGAGTTTCCTGATATCTCAGCACACATTTTTTCACCCACACTTGATGACACTTTCAGGTAATGATCAGTACATCAATCCTACTTGGCTCACCAAATGTCGTTCTTCTAGGTTAAACTGTTCGTTAGCAGTATCAGTTTTAATTTTTTGGTTTCACTCTGTTTTCTCCAATATGGATACATGTAGTTGGAACTCTAAATCAAACACGGTTTGTGCTAGATCTGGGAAACTTGACACAATAAAGTAGCTCCAAGTTCTATCTCTATGGTTTGTTTCCTATTGATGTAGCCCTAAGCAGAGACTGGCGCAAATCACTTTCATGGAAAGGGGTTGCCAAGCTTCCAAAAAATACGAGTTTCCTGATGTCTCAGTGCACATTTTTTCACCCAATCTTGATGACACTTTCATGTAATGATCAGCACCCCAATCCCACTTGGCTCACCAAATGTCGTTCTTCTAGGTTAAACCGTTCGTTGGCAGTATCAGTTTTAATTTTTAGGTTTCACTCTGTTTTCTCCTATATGGATACATGTAGTTGGAACTCTAAATCAAACACGTTTTGTGGTAGCTCTTGGAAACTTGACCCAATAAAGTAGTTCAAAGTTCTATCTCTATGGTTTGTTTCCTATTGATGTAGCCCTAAGCAGAGACTGGCGCAAATCACTTTCATGGAAAGGGGTTGCGAAGCTTCCAAAAAACTACGAGTTTCCTGAAATCTCAGCACACATTTTTTCACCCAATCTTCATGACACTTTCAGGTAATCATCAGTACCCCAATCCCACTTGGCTCACCAAATTTCGATCTCCTAAGTTAAACCTTTCGTTGCCATTATCAGTTTTAATTTTAAGATTTCACTCAGTTTTCTCCTATATGAATACATGTAGTTGGTACTCTAAATAAAACACGGTTTGTGCTAGCTCTTCGAAACTTGACAAAATAATGTAGTTCCAAGTTCTATCTCTATGGTTTGTTTCCTATTGATTTAGCCCTAAACAGGACCGGCACAAATCATTTCAAGTAAATGGGTTGCCAAGCTTCCAAAAAACTACGAGTTTCCTGAAATCTCAGCACACATTTTTTCAACCAATCTTGATGGTACTTTCAGGTAATGATCAGTACCCCAATCCCACTTGGCTCACCAAATTTCGTTATTCTAGTTTAAACTGTTCGTTGGCAGTACAGTTTTAATTTTTAGGTTTCACTCTGTTTTCTCCTATATGGATATATGTAGTTGGAACTCTAAATCAAACATGGTTTGTGTTAGCTCTTTAAACTTGACACAATAAAGAAGTTCCATGTTCTATCTCTATGGTTTGTTTAGTATTGATGTAGCCCTAAGCAGAGACCAGCGCAAATCACTTTCATGGATAGGGGTTGCCAAGCTTCCAAAAAACTACGGGTTTCCTGAAATCTCAGCATACATTTTTTCACCCAATCTTGATGACACTTTCAGGAAAATATCAGTACCCCAATCCCACTTGGCTCACCAAATTTCGTTCTTCTAGGTTAAACCATTCGTTGGCAGGAACAGTTTTAATTTTTAAGTTTCACTCTGTTTTCTCCTATATGGATACATGTAGTTGGAACTCTAAATCAAACACGGTTTTTGCTAGCCCTTGGAAACTTGACACAATAAAGTAGTTCCAAGTTCTATCTCTATGGTTTTTTCCTATTGATGTAGCCCTAAGCAGAGACTGGCACAAATCACTTTCATGAAAAGGGGTTGCCAATCTTCCAAAAAACTACGAGTTTCCTGAAATCTCAGCACACATTTTTTCACCCAAATTTGATGACACTTTCAGGTAATGATCAGTACCCCAATCCCACTTGGCTCACCAAATTTCGTTCTTCTAGGTTAAACCGTTCGTTGGCTGTAACAGTTTTAATTTTTAGGTTTCACTCTGTTTTCTCCTATATGGAAACCTGTAGTTGGAACTCTAAATCAAACACGGTTTGTGCTAGCACTTGGAAACTTGACACAATAAAGTAATTCAAAGTTCTATCTCCATGGTTTCTTTCCTATTGATGTAGCCCTAAACAGAGACTGGCGCAAATCACTTTCATGGAAAGGGGTTGCCAATCTTCCAAAAAACTACGAGTTTCCTGAAATCTCAGCACATATTTTTTCACCCAATCTTGATGACACTTTCAGGTAATGATCAGTACCCCAATCCCACTTTGCTCACCAAACTTCGTTCTTCTAGGTTAAACTGTTCATTGGCAGTAACAGTTTTAATTTTTAGGTTTCACTCTGTTTTCTCCAATATGGATACATGTAGTTGGAACTCTAAATCAAACACGGTTTTTGCAAGATCTGGGAAACTTGACACAATAAAGTAGCTCCAAGTTATATCTCTATGGTTTGTTTCCTATTGATGTAGCCCTAAGCAGAGACTGGCGAAAATCACTTTCATGGAAAGGGGTTGCCAAGCTTCCAAAAAATACGAGTTTTCTGATATCTCAGCGCACATTTTTTCACCCAATCTTGATGACATTTCATGTAATGATCAGCACCCCAATCCCACTTGGCTCACCAAATTTCGTTCTTCTAGGTTAAACCGTTCGTTGGCAGTATCAGTTTTAATTTTTAGGTTTCACTCTGTTTTCTCCTATATGGATACATGTAGTTGGAACTCTAAATCAAACACGTTTTGTGGTAGCTCTTGGAAACTTGACACAATAAAGTAGTTCAAAGTTCTATCTCTATGGTTTGTTTCCTATTGATGTAGCCCTAAGCAGAGACTGGCGCAAATCACTTTCATGGAAAGGGGTTGCCAAGCTTCCAAAAAACTACGTGTTTCCTGAAATCTCAGCATACATTTTTTTTACCCAATCTTGATGACACTTTCAGGTAATGATCAGTACATGAATCCCACTTGGCTCACCAAATTTCGTTCTTCTAAGTTAAACCGTTCGTTGGCAGTAACAGTTTTAATTTTTAGGTTTCACTCTGTTTTCTCCTATATGGATACATGTAGTTGGAACTCTAAATCCAACACGGTTTGTGCTAGCTCTTTGAAACTTGACACAATAAAGTAGTTCCAAGTTCTATCTCTATGGTTTGTTTCCTATTGATGTAGCCCTAAGCAGAGACCTGCGCAAATCACTTTCATGGAAAGGGGTTGCCAAGCTTCCAAAAAATACGAGTTTCCTGATATCTCAGCGCACATTTTTTCACCCAATCTTGATGACACTTTCATGTAATGATCAGCACCCCAATCCCACTTGGCTCACCAAATTTCGTTCTTCTAGGTTAAACCGTTCGTTGGCAGTATCAGTTTTAATTTTTAGGTTTCAATCTGTTTTCTCCTATATGGATACATGTAGTTGGAACTCTAAATCAAACACGGTTTTTTCTAGCCCTTGGAAACTTGACACAATAAAGTAGTTCCAAGTTCTATCTCTATGGTTTTTTCCTATTGATGTAGCCCTAAGCAGAGACTGGCGCAAATCACTTTCATGAAAAGGGGTTGCCAATCTTCCAAAAAACTACGAGTTTCCTGAAATCTCAGCACACATTTTTTCACCCAAATTTGATGACACTTTCAGGTAATGATCAGTACCCCAATCCCACTTGGCTCACCAAATTTCGTTCTTCTAGGTTAAACAGTTCGTTGGCTGTAACAGTTTTAATTTTTAGGTTTCACTCTGTTTTCTCCTATATGGAAACATGTAGTTGGAACTCTAAATCCAACACGGTTTGTGCTAGCACTTGGAAACTTGACACAATAAAGTAATTCAAAGTTCTATCTCTATGGTTTCTTTCCTATTGATGTAGCCCTAAACAGAGACTGGCGCAAATCACTTTCATGGAAAGGGGTTGCCAAGCTTCCAAAAAACTACGAGTTTCCTGAAATCTCAGCACACATTTTTTCACCCAATGTTGATGACACTTTCAGGTAATGATCAATACCCCAATCCCACTTTGCTCACCAAACTTCATTCTTCTAGGTTAAACTGTTCGTTGGCAGTAACAGTTTTAATTTTTAGGTTTCACTCTGTTTTCTCCTATACGGATATATGTAGTTGGAACTCTAAATCAAACATGGTTTGTATTAGCTCTTTAAACTTGACACAATAAAGTAGTTCCAAGTTCTATCTCTATGGTTTGTTTCCTATTGATGTAGCCCTAAGCAGAGACCGGCGCAAATCACTTTCATGGAAAGGGGTTGCCAAGATTCCAAAAAACTACGAGTTTCCTGAAATCTCAGCACACATTTTTTCACCCAATCTGATGACACTATGAGGTAATGATCAGTACCCCAATCCCTCTTGGCTCACCAAATTTCGTTCTTGTAGGTTAAACGGTTCGTTGTCAGTATCAGTTTTAATTTTTAGGTTTCACTCTGTTTTCTCCTATATGGATACATGTATTTGGAACTCTAAATCAAACACGGTTTGTGCTAGCTCTTGGAAACTTGACACAATAAAGTAGTTCCAAGTTCTATCTCTATGGTTTGTTTCCTATTGATGTAGCCCTAAGCAGAGACTGGCGCAAATCACTTTCATGTAAAGGGGTGGCCAAACTTCCAAAAAACTATGTGTTTCCTGAAATCTCAGCATACATTTTTCCCCCAATCTTGGTAACACTTTCAGGTAATGATCAGTACCCCAATCCCACTTGGCTCACCAATTTCGTTATTCTAGGTTAAACCATTCGTTGGCAGTATCAGTTTTAATTTTTAGGTTTCACTCTGTTTTCTCCTATATGGAAACATGTAGTTGGAACTCTAAATCAAACACGGTTTGTGCTAGCACTTGGAAACTTGACACAATAAAGTAATTCAAAGTTCTATCTCTATGGTTTCTTTCCTATTGATGTAGCCCTAAACAGAGACTGGCGCAAATCACTTTCATGGAAAGGGGTTGCCAAGCTGCCAAAAAACCTACGAGTTTCCTGAAATCTCAGCACACATTTTTTCACCCAATCTTTATGACACTTTCAGGTAATGATCAGTACCCCAATCCCACTTTGCTCACCAAACTTCGTTCTTCTAGTTTAAACTGTTCGTTGGCAGTAACAGTTTTAATTTTTAGGTTTCACTCTGTTTTCTCTTATATGGATACATGTAGTTGGAACTCTAAATCAAACGCGATTCGTGCTAGCTCTTTGAAACTTGACACAATAAAGTAGTTCCAAATTCTATCTCTATGGTTTCTTTCCTATTGATGTAGCCCTAAACAGAGACTGGCGCAAATCACTTTCATGGAAAGGGGTTGCCAAGCTTCCAAAAAACTACGAGTTTCCTGAAATCTCAGCACACATTTTTTCACCCAATCTTCATGACACTTTCATGTAATCATCAGTACCCCAATCCCACTTGGCTCACCAAATTTCGTTCTCCTAAGTTAAACCGTTCGTTGCCATTATCAGTTTTAATTTTAAGATTTCACTCAGTTTTCTCCTATATGAATACATGTAGTTGGTACTCTAAATCAAACACGGTTTGTGCTAGCTCTTCGAAACTTGACAAAATAACGTAGTTCCAAGTTCTATCTCTATGGTTTGTTTCCTATTGATTTAGCCCTAAGCAGGACCGGCACAAATCATTTCAAGTAAATGGGTTGCCAAGCTTCCAAAAAACTACGAGTTTCCTGAAATCTAAGCACACATTTTTTCAACCAATATTGATGGTACTTTCAGGTAATGATCAGTACCCCAATCCCACTTGGCTCACCAAATTTCGTTATTCTAGTTTAAACTGTTCGTTGGCAGTAACAGTTTTAATTTTTAGGTTTCACTCTGTTTTCTCCTATATGGATATATGTATTTGGAACTCTAAATCAAACATGGTTTGTGTTAGCTCTTTAAACTTGACACAATAAAGAAGTTCCATGTTCTATCTCTATGGTTTGTTTAGTATTGATGTAGCCCTAAGCAGAGACTGGCGCAAATCACTTTCATGGAAAGGGGTTGCCAAGCTTCCAAAAAACTACATGTTTCCTGAAATCTCAGCATACATTTTTTCACCCAATCTTGATGACACTTTCAGGTAATGATCAGTACATCAATCCCACTTGGCTCACCAAATTTCGTTATTCTAAGTTAAACCGTTCGTTGGCAGTATCAGTTTTAATTTTTAGGTTTCACTCTGTTTTCTCCTATATGGATACATGTAGTTGGAACTCTAAATCCAACACGGTTTGTGCTAGCTCTTTGAAACTTGACACAATAAAGTAGTTCCAAGTTCTATCTCTATGTTTTTTTTCCTATTGATGTAGCCCTAAGCAGAGACCTGCGCAAATCACTTTCATGGAAGGGGTTGCCAAGCTTCCAAAAAATACGAGTTTCCTGATATCTCAGCGCACATTTTTTCACCCAATCTTGATGACACTTTCATGTAATGATCAGCACCCCAATCCCACTTGGCTCACCAAATTTCGTTCTTCTAGGTTAAACCGTTCGTTGGCACTATCAGTTTTAATTTTTAGGTTTCACTCTGTTTTCTCCTATATGGAAACAAGTAGTTGGAACTCTAAATCAAACACGGTTTGTGCTAGCACTTGGAAACTTGACACAATAAAGTAATTCAAAGTTCTATCTCTATGGTTTCTTTCCTATTGATGTAGCCCTAAAAAACAGAGACTGGCGCAAATCACTTTCATGGAAAGGGGTTGCCAAGCTTCCAAAAAATTACGAGTTTCCTGAAATCTCAGCACACATTTTTTCACCCAATGTTGATGACACTTTCAGGTAATGATCAGTACCCCAATCCCACTTGGCTCACCAAATTTCGTTCTTCTAGGTTAAACCGTTCGTTGGCACTATCAGTTTTAATTTTTAGGTTTCACTCTGTTTTCTCCTATATGGATATATGTAGTTGGAACTCTAAATCAAACATGGTTTGTATTAGCTCTTTAAACTTGACACAATAAAGTAGTTCCAAGTTCTATCTCTATGGTTTGTTTCCTATTGATGTAGCCCTAAGCAGAGACCGGCGCAAATCACTTTCATGGAAAGGGGTTGCCAAGATTCCAAAAAACTACGAGTTTCCTGAAATCTCAGCACACATTTTTTCACATTATCTGATGACACTATGAGGTAATGATCAGTACCCCAATCCCTCTTGGCTCACCAAATTTCGTTCTTGTAGGTTAAACGGTTCGTTGTCAGTATCAGTTTTAATTTTTAGGTTTCACTCTGTTTTCTCCTATATGGATACATGTATTTGGAACTAGAAATCAAACATGGTTTGTGCTAGCTCTTGGAAACTTGACACTATAAAATAGTTCCAAGTTCTATCTCTATGGTTTGTTTCCTATTCATGTAGCCCTAAGCAGAGACTGGCGCAAATCACTTTCATGGAAAGGGGTGGCCAAACTTCCAAAAAACTACGAGATTCCTGAAATCTCAGCATACATTTTTCCCCCAATCTTGGTAACACTTTCAGGTAATGATCAGTACCCCAATCCCACTTGGCTCACCAAATTTCGTTCTTCTAGGTTAAACCGTTCGTTGGCAGTATCAGTTTTAATTTTTAGGTTTCACTCTGTTTTCTCCTATATGGATACATGTAGTTGGAACTCTAAATCACACACGGTTTGTGCTAGCTCTTTGAAACTTGACACAATAAAGTAGTTCCAAGTTCTATCTCTATGGTTTGTTTCCTATTGATGTAGCCCTAAGCAGAGACTGGCGGAAATCACTTTCATGGAAAGGGGTTGCCAAGGTTCCAAAAAACTATGAGTTTCCTGAAATCTCAGCACACATTTTTTCACCCAATCTTGATGACACTTTCAGGTAATGATCAGTACCCCTATCCCACTTGGCTAACCAATTTCGTTATTCTAGGTTAAACCGTTCGTTGGCAGTATCAGTTTTAATTTTTAGGTTTCACTCTGTTTTCTCCTATATGGAAACATGTAGTTGGAACTCTAAATCAAACACGGTTTGTGCTAGCACTTGGAAACTTGACACAATAAAGTAATTCAAAGTTCTATCTCTATGGTTTCTTTCCTATTGATGTAGCCCTAAACAGAGACTGGCGCAAATCACTTTCATGGAAAGGGGTTGCCAAGCTGCCAAAAAAGTACGAGTTTCCTGAAAACTCAGCACACATTTTTTCACGCAATCTTTATGACACTTTCAGGTAATGATCAGTACCCCAATCCCACTTTGCTCACCAAACTTCGTTCTTCTAGGTTAAACTGTTCGTTGGCAGTAACAGTTTTAATTTTTAGGTTTCACTCTGTTTTCTCCTATATGGAAACATGTAGTTGGAACTCTAAATCAAACCCGATTCGTGCTAGCTCTTTGAAACTTGACACAATAAAGTAGTTCCAAATTCTATCTCTATGGTTTCTTTCCTATTGATGTAGCCCTAAACAGAGACTGGCGCAAATCACTTTCATGGAAAGGGGTTGCCAAGCTTCCAAAAAACTACGAGTTTCCTGAAATCTCAGCACACATTTTTTCACCCAATCTTCATGACACTTTCATGTAATCATCAGTACCCCAATCCCACTTGGCTCACCAAATTTCGTTCTCCTAAGTTAAACCGTTCGTTGCCATTATCAGTTTTAATTTTAAGATTTCACTCAGTTTTCTCCTATATGAATACATGTAGTTGGTACTCTAAATCAAACATGGTTTGTGCTAGCTCTTCGAAACTTGACAAAATAACGTAGTTCCAAGTTCTATCTCTATGGTTTGTTTCCTATTGATTTAGCCCTAAGCAGGACCGGCACAAATCATTTCAAGTAAATGGGTTGCCAAGCTTCCAAAAAACTACGCGTTTCCTGAAATCTCAGCACACACTTTTTCAACCAATATTGATGGTACTTTCAGGTAATGATCAGTACCCCAATCCCACTTGGCTCACCAAATTTCGTTATTCTAGTTTAAACTGTTCGTTGGCAGTAACAGTTTTAATTTTTAGGTTTCACTCTGTTTTCTCCTATATGGATATATGTAGTTGGAACTCTAAATCAAACATGGTTTGTGTTAGCTCTTTAAACTTGACAAAATAAAGAAGTTCCATGTTCTATCTCTATGGTTTGTTTAGTATTGATGTAGCCCTAAGCAGAGACTGGCGCAAATCACTTTCATGGAAAGGGGTTGCCAAGCTTCCAAAAAACTACGTGTTTCCTGAAATCTCAGCATACATTTTTTCACCCAATCTTGATGACACTTTCAGGTAATGATCAGTACATCAATCCCACTTGGCTCACCAAATTTCGTTCTTCTAGTTTAAACCGTTCGTTGGCAGTATCAGTTTTAATTTTTAGGTTTCACTCTGTTTTCTCCTATGTGGATACATGTAGTTGGAACTCTAAATCCAACACGGTTTGTGCTAGCTCTTTGAAACTTGACACAATAAAGTAGTTCCAAGTTCTATCTCTATGGTTTTTTTCCTATTGATGTAGCCCTAAGCAGAGACCTGCGCAAATCACTTTCATGGAAAGGGGTTGCCAAGCTTCCAAAAAATACGAGTTTCCTGATATCTCAGCGCACATTTTTTCACCCAATCTTGATGACACTTTCATGTAATGATCAGCACCCCAATCCCACTTGGCTCACCAAATTTCGTTCTTCTAGGTTAAACCGTTCGTTGGCAGTATCAGTTTTAATTTTTAGGTTTCACTCTGTTTTCTCCTATATGGATACATGTAGTTGGAACTCTAAATCAAACACGTTTTGTGGTAGCTCTTGGAAACTTGACACAATAAAGTAGTTCAATGTTCTATCTCTATGGTTTGTTTCCTATTGATGTAGCCCTAAGCAGAGACTGGCGCAAATCACTTTCATGGAAAAGGGTTGCCAAGCTTCCAAAAAACTACGAGTTTCCTGAAATCTCAGCACACATTTTTTCACCCGATATTCATGACACTTTCAGGTAATCATCAGTACCCCAATCCCACTTGGCTCACCAAATTTCGTTCTCCTAAGTTAAACCGTTCGTTGCCATTATCAGTTTTAATTTTAAGATTTCACTCAGTTTTCTCCTATATGAATACATGTAGTTGGTACTCTAAATCAAACACGGCTTGTGCTAGCTCTTCGAAACTTGACAAAATAATGTAGTTCCAAGTTCTATCTCTATGGTTTGTTTCCTATTGATTTAGCCCTAAGCAGGACCGGCACAAATCATTTCAAGTAAATGGGTTGCCAAGCTTCCAAAAAACTACGAGTTTCCTGAAATCTCAGCACACATTTTTTCAACCAATCTTGATGGTACTTTCAGGTAATGATCAGTACCCCAATCCCACTTGGCTCACCAAATTTCGTTATTCTAGTTTAAACTGTTCGTTGGCAGTAACAGTTTTAATTTTTAGGTTTCACTCTGTTTTCTCCTATATGGATATATGTAGTTGGAACTCTAAATCAAACATGGTTTGTGTTAGCTCTTTAAACATGACACAATAAAGAAGTTCCATGTTCTATCTCTATGGTTTGTTTAGTATTGATGTAGCCCTAAGCAGAGACTGGCGCAAATCACTTTCATGGAAAGGGGTTGCCAAGCTTCCAAAAAACTACGTGTTTCCTGAAATCTCAGCATACATTTTTTCATCCAATCTTGATGACACTTTCAGGTAATGATCAGTACCCCAATCCCACTTGGCTCACCAAATTTCGTTCTTCTAGGTTAAACCGTTCGTTGGCAGTATCAGTTTTAATTTTTAGGTTTCACTCTGTTTTCTCCTATATGGATACATGTAGTTGGAACTCTAAATCACACACGGTTTGTGCTAGCTCTTTGAAACTTGACACAATAAAGTAGTTCCAAGTTCTATCTCTATGGTTTGTTTCCTATTGATGTAGCCCTAAGCAGAGACTGGCGCAAATCACTTCCATGGAAAGGGGTTGCCAAGGTTCCAAAAAACTATGAGTTTCCTGAAATCTCAGCACACATTTTTTCACCCAATCTTGATGACACTTTCAGGTAATGATCAGTACCCCTATCCCACTTGGCTAACCAATTTCGTTATTCTAGGTTAAACCGTTCGTTGGCAGTATCAGTTTTAATTTTTAGGTTTCACTCTGTTTTCTCCTATATGGAAACATGTAGTTGGAACTCTAAATCAAACACGGTTTGTGCTAGCACTTGGAAACTTGACACAATAAAGTAATTCAAAGTTCTATCTCTATGGTTTCTTTCCTATTGATGTAGCCCTAAACAGAGACTGGCGCAAATCACTTTCATGGAAAGGGGTTGCCAAGCTGCCAAAAAAGTACGAGTTTCCTGAAATCTCAGCACACATTTTTTCACCCAATCTTTATGACACTTTCAGGTAATGATGAGTACCCCAATCCCACTTTGCTCACCAAACTTCGTTCTTCTAGGTTAAACTGTTCGTTGGCAGTAACAGTTTTAATTTTTAGGTTTCACTCTGTTTTCTCCTATATGGATACATGTAGTTGGAACTCTAAATCAAACCCGATTTGTGCTAGCTCTTTGTAACTTGACACAATAAAGTAGTTCCAAATTCTATCTCTATGGTTTCTTTCCTATTGATGTAGCCCTAAACAGAGACTGGCGCAAATCACTTTCATGGAAAGGGGTTGCCAAGCTTCCAATAAACTACGAGTTTCCTGAAATCTCAGCACACATTTTTTCACCCTATCTTCATGACACTTTCATGTAATCATCAGTACCCCAATCCCACTTGGCTCACCAAATTTCGTTCTCCTAAGTTAAACCGTTCGTTGCCATTATCAGTTTTAATTTTAAGATTTCACTCAGTTTTCTCCTATATGAATACATGTAGTTGGTACTCTAAATCAAACACGGTTTGTGCTAGCTCTTCGAAACTTGACAAAATAACGTAGTTCCAAGTTCTATCTCTATGGTTTGTTTCCTATTGATTTAGCCCTAAGCAGGACCGGCACAAATCATTTCAAGTAAATGGGTTGCCAAGCTTCCAAAAAACTACGAGTTTCCTGAAATCTAAGCACACATTTTTTCAACCAATATTGATGGTACTTTCAGGTAATGATCAGTACCCCAATCCCTCTTGGCTCACCAAATTTCGTTATTCTAGTTTAAACTGTTCGTTGGCAGTAACAGTTTTAATTTTTAGGTTTCACTCTGTTTTCTCCTATATGGATATATGTAGTTGGAACTCTAAATCAAACATGGTTTGTGTTAGCTCTTTAAACTTGACACAATAAAGAAGTTCCATGTTCTATCTCTATGGTTTGTTTAGTATTGATGTAGCCCTAAGCAGAGACTGGCGCAAATCACTTTCATGGAAAGGGGTTGCCAAGCTTCCAAAAAACTACATGTTTCCTGAAATCTCAGCATACATTTTTTCACCCAATCTTGATGACACTTTCAGGTAATGATCAGTACCCCAATCCCACTTGGCTCACCAAATTTCGTTCTTCTAGGTTAAACCGTTCGTTGGCAGTATCAGTTTTAATTTTTAGGTTTCACTCTGTTTTCTCCTATATGGATACATGTAGTTGGAACTCTAAATCACACACGGTTTGTGCTAGCTCTTTGAAACTTGACACAATAAAGTAGTTCCAAGTTCTATCTTTATGGTTTGTTTCCTATTGATGTAGCCCTAAGCAGAGACTGGCGCAAGTCCCTTTCATGGAAAGGGGTTGCCAAGGTTCCAAAAAACTATGAGTTTCCTGAAATCTCAGCACACATTTTTTCACCCAATCTTGATGACACTTTCAGGTAATGATCAGTACCCCTATCCCACTTGGCTAACCAATTTCGTTATTCTAGGTTAAACCGTTCGTTGGCAGTATCAGTTTTAATTTTTAGGTTTCACTCTGTTTTCTCCTATATGGAAACATGTAGTTGGAACTCTAAATCAAACACGGTTTGTGCTAGCACTTGGAAACTTGACACAATAAAGTAATTCAAAGTTCTATCTCTATGGTTTCTTTCCTATTGAGGTAGCCCTAAACAGAGACTGGCGCAAATCACTTTCATGGAAAGGGGTTGCCAAGCTGCCAAAAAAGTACGAGTTTCCTGAAATCTCAGCACACATTTTTTCACCCAATCTTTATGACACTTTCAGGTAATGATGAGTACCCCAATCCCACTTTGCTCACCAAACTTCGTTCTTCTAGGTTAAACTGTTCGTTGGCAGTAACAGTTTTAATTTTTAGGTTTCACTCTGTTTTCTCCTATATGGATACATGTAGTTGGAACTCTAAATCAAACCCGATTTGTGCTAGCTCTTTGTAACTTGACACAATAAAGTAGTTCCAAATTCTATCTCTATGGTTTCTTTCCTATTGATGTAGCCCTAAACAGAGACTGGCGCAAATCACTTTCATGGAAAGGGGTTGCCAAGCTTCCAATAAACTACGAGTTTCCTGAAATCTCAGCACACATTTTTTCACCCTATCTTCATGACACTTTCATGTAATCATCAGTACCCCAATCCCACTTGGCTCACCAAATTTCGTTCTCCTAAGTTAAACCGTTCGTTGCCATTATCAGTTTTAATTTTAAGATTTCACTCAGTTTTCTCCTATATGAATACATGTAGTTGGTACTCTAAATCAAACACAGTTTGTGCTAGCTCTTCGAAACTTGACAAAATAACGTAGTTCCAAGTTCTATCTCTATGGTTTGTTTCCTATTGATTTAGCCCTAAGCAGGACCGGCACAAATCATTTCAAGTAAATGGGTTGCCAAGCTTCCAAAAAACTACGAGTTTCCTGAAATCTAAGCACACATTTTTTCAACCAATATTGATGGTACTTTCAGGTAATGATCAGTACCCCAGTCCCACTTGGCTCACCAAATTTCGTTATTCTAGTTTAAACTGTTCGTTGGCAGTAACAGTTTTAATTTTTAGGTTTCACTCTGTTTTCTCCTATATGGATATATGTAGTTGGAACTCTAAATCAAACATGGTTTGTGTTAGCTCTTTAAACTTGACACAATAAAGAAGTTCCATGTTCTATCTCTATGGTTTGTTTAGTATTGATGTAGCCCTAAGCAGAGACTGGCGCAAATCACTTTCATGGAAAGGGGTTGCCAAGCTTCCAAAAAACTACATGTTTCCTGAAATCTCAGCATACATTTTTTCACCCAATCTTGATGACACTTTCAGGTAATGATCAGTACATCAATCCCACTTGGCTCACCAAATTTCGTTCTTCTAAGTTAAACCGTTCGTTGGCAGTATCAGTTTTAATTTTTAGGTTTCACTCTTTTTTCTCCTATATGGATACATGTAGTTGGAACTCTAAATCCAACACGGTTTGTGCTAGCTCTTTGAAACTTGACACAATAAACTAGTTCCAAGTTCTATCTCTATGGTTTTTTTCCTATTGATGTAGCCCTAAGCATAGACCTGCGCAAATCACTTTCATGGAAAGGGGTTGCCAAGCTTCCAAAAAATACGAGTTTCCTGATATCTCAGCGCACATTTTTTCACCCAATCTTGATGACACTTTCATGTAATGATCAGCACCCCAATCCCACTTGGCTCACCAAATTTCGTTCTTATAGGTTAAACCGTTCGTTGGCAGTATCAGTTTTAATTTTTAGGTTTCACTCTGTTTTCTCCTATATGGATACATGTAGTTGGAACTCTAAATCAAACACGTTTTGTGGTAGCTCTTGGAAACTTGACACAATAAAGTAGTTCAAAGTTCTATCTCTATGGTTTGTTTCCTATTGATGTAGCCCTAAGCAGAGACTGGCGCAAATCACTTTCATGGAAAAGGGTTGCCAAGCTTCCAAAAAACTACGAGTTTCCTGAAATCTCAGCACACATTTTTTCACCCAACCTTCATGACACTTTCAGCTAATCATCAGTACCCCAATCCCACTTGGCTCACCAAATTTCGTTCTCCTAAGTTAAACCGTTCGTTGCCATTATCAGTTTTAATTTTAAGATTTCACTCAGTTTTCTCCTATATGAATACATGTAGTTGGTACTCTAAATCAAACACGGCTTGTGCTAGCTCTTCGAAACTTGACAAAATAATGTAGTTCCAAGTTCTATCTCTATGGTTTGTTTCCTATTGATGTAGCCCTAAGCAGGACCGGCACAAATCATTTCAAGTAAATGGGTTGCCAAGCTTCCAAAAAACTACGAGTTTCCTGAAATCTCAGCACACATTTTTTCAACCAATCTTGATGGTACTTTCAGGTAATGATCAGTAACCCAATCCCACTTGGCTCACCAAATTTCGTTATTCTAGTTTAAACTGTTCGTTGGCAGTAACAGTTTTAATTTTTAGGTTTCACTCTGTTTTCTCCTATATGGATATATGTAGTTGGAACTCTAAATCAAACATGGTTTGTGTTAGCTCTTTAAACTTGACACAATAAAGAAGTTCCATGTTCTATCTCTATGGTTTGTTTAGTATTGATGTAGCCCTAAGCAGAGACTGGCGCAAATCACTTTCATGGAAAGGTGTTGCCAAGCTTCCAAAAAACTACGTGTTTCCTGAAATCTCAGCATACATTTTTTCACCCAATCTTGATGACACTTTCAGGTAATGATCAGTACCCCAATCCCACTTGGCTCACCAAATTTCATTCTTCTAGGTTAAACCGTTCGTTGGCAGTATCAGTTTTAATTTTTAGGTTTCACTCTGTTTTCTCCTATATGGATACATGTAGTTGGAACTCTAAATCACACACGGTTTGTGCTAGCTCTTTGAAACTTGACACAATAAAGTAGTTCCAAGTTCTATCTCTATGGTTTGTTTCCTATTGATGTAGCCCTAAGCAGAGACTGGCGCAAATCACTTTCATGGAAAGGGGTTGCCAAGGTTCCAAAAAACTATGAGTTTCCTGAAATCTCAGCACACATTTTTTCACCCAATCTTGATGACACTTTCAGGTAATGATCAGTACCCCTATCCCACTTGGCTAACCAAATTTCGTTCTTCTAGGTTAAACCATTCGTTGGCAAGAACAGTTTTAATTTTTAAGTTTCACTTTGTTTTCTCCTATATGGATACATGTAGTTGGAACTCTAAATCAAACACGGTTTTTGCTAGCCCTTGGAAACCTGACACAATAAAGTAGTTCCAAGTTCTATCTCTATGGTTTTTTCCTATTGATGTAGCCCTAAGCAGAGACTGGCGCAAATCACTTTCATGAAAAGGGGTTGCCAATCTTCCAAAAAACTACGAGTTTCCTGAAATCTCAGCACACATTTTTTCACCCAAATTTGATGACACTTTCAGGTAATGATCAGTACCCCAATCCCACTTGGCTCACCAAATTTCGTTCTTCTAGGTTAAACCGTTCGTTGGCTGTAACAGTTTTAATTTTTAGGTTTCACTCTGTTTTCTCCTATATGGAAACATGTAGTTGGAACTCTAAATCAAACACGGTTTGTGCTAGCACTTGGAAACTTGACACAATAAAGTAATTCAAAGTTCTATCTCCATGGTTTCTTTCCTATTGATGTAGCCCTAAACAGAGACTGGCGCAAATCACTTTCATGGAAAGGGGTTGCCAAGCTTCCAAAAAACTACGAGTTTCCTGAAATCTCAGCACACATTTTTTCACCCAATCTTGATGACACTTTCAGGTAATGATCAGTACCCCAATCCCACTTGGCTCACCAAATTTCGTTCCTCTAGGTTAAACCGTTCGTTGGCTGTAACAGTTTTAATTTTTAGGTTTCACTCTGTTTTCTCCAATATGGATACATGTAGTTGGAACTCTAAATCAAACACGGTTTGTGCTAGATCTGGGAAACTTGACACAATAAAGTAGCTCCAAGTTCTATCTCTATGGTTTGTTTCCTATTGATGTAGCCCTAAGCAGAGACTGGCGCAAATCACTTTCATGGAAAGGGGTTGCCAAGCTTCCAAAAAATACGAGTTTCCTGATATCTCAGCGCATATTTTTTCACCCAATCTTGATGACACTTTCATGTAATGATCAGCACCCCAATCCCACTTGGCTCACCAAATTTCGTTCTTCTAGGTTTAACCGTTCGTTGGCAGTATCAGTTTTAATTTTTAGGTTTCACTCTGTTTTCTCCTATATGGATACATGTAGTTGGAACTCTAAATCAAACACGTTTTGTGGTAGCTCTTGGAAACTTGACACAATAAAGTAGTTCAAAGTTCTATCTCTATGGTTTGTTTCCTATTGATGTAGCCCTAAGCAGAGACTGGCGCAAATCACTTTCATGGAAAGGGGTTGCCAAGCTTCCAAAAAACTACGAGTTTCCTGAAATCTCAGCACACATTTTTTCAACCAATCTTCATGACACTTTCATGTAATCATCAGTACCCCAATCCCACTTGGCTCACCAAATTTCGTTCTCCTAAGTTAAACCGTTCGTTGCCATTATGAGTTTTAATTTTAAGATTTCACTCAGTTTTCTCCTATATGAATACATGTAGTTGGTACTCTAAATCAAACACGGCTTGTGCTAGCTCTTCGAAACTTGACAAAATAATGTAGTTCCAAGTTCTATCTCTATGGTTTGTTTCCTATTGATTTAGCCCTAAGCAGGACCGGCACAAATCATTTCAAGTAAATGGGTTGCCAAGCTTCCAAAAAACTACAAGTTTCCTGAAATCTCAGCACACATTTTTTCAACCAATCTTGATGGTACTTTCAGGTAATGATCAGTACCCCAATCCCACTTGGCTCACCAAATTTCGTTATTCTAGTTTAAACTGTTCGTTGGCAGTAACAGTTTTAATTTTTAGGTTTCACTCTGTTTTCTCCTATATGGATATATGTAGTTGGAACTCTAAATCAAACGCGGTTTGTGCTAGATCTGGGAAACTTGACACAATAAAGTAGCTCCAAGTTCTATCTCTATGGTTTGTTTCCTATTGATGTAGCCCTAAGCAGAGACTGGCGCAAATCACTTTCATGGAAAGGGGTTGCCAAGCTTCCAAAAAATACGAGTTTCCTGAAATCTCAGCACACATTTTTTCACCCAATCTTGATGACACTTTCAGGTAATGATCAGTAACCCAATCCCACTTGGCTCACCAAATTTCATTCTTCTAGGTTAAACCATTCGTTGGCAGGAACAGTTTTAATTTTTAAGTTTCACTCTGTTTTCTCCTATATGGATACATGTGGTTAGAACTCTAAAACAAACACGGTTTGTACTAGATCTTGGAAACTTGACACAATAAAGTAGTTCCAAGTTCTATCTCTATGGTTTGTTTCCTATTGATGTAGCCCTAAGCAGAGGCCAGCGCAAATCACTTTCATGGAAAGGGGTTGCCAAGCTTCCAAAAAACTATGAGTTTCCTGAAATCTCAGTACACATTTTTTCACCCAATCTTGATGACACTTTCAGGTAATGATCAGTACCCCAATACCACTGGGCTCACCAAATTTCGTTATTCTAGGTTAAACCGATCGTTGGCAGTAACAGTTTTAATTTTTAGGTTTCACTCTGTTTTCTCCTATATTTATACATGTATTTGGAACTATAAATCAAACACGGTTTGTGCTAGCTCTTGGAAACTTGACACAATAAAGAAGTTCCAAGTTCTATCTCTATGGTTTGTTTCCTATTGATGTAGCCCTAAGCAGAGACCGGTGCAAATCACTTTCATCGAAAGTTGTTTCCAAGCTTCCAAAAAACTATGAGTTTCCTGAAATCTCAGCACACATTTTTTCACCCAATTTGGATGACACTTTTAGGTAATGATCAATACCCCAATCCCACTTGGCTCACCAAATTTCGTTCTTCTAGGTTAAACCGTTCGTTGGCAGTAACAGTTTTAATTTTTAGGTTTCACTCTGTTTTCTCCTATATGGATACATGTAGTTGGAACTCTAAATCAAACATGGTTTGTGCTAGCTCTTGGAAACTTGACACAATAAGGTAGTTCCAAGTTCTATCTCTATGGTTTGTTTCCTATTAATGTAGCCCTAAGCAGAGACTGGCACAAATCACTTTCATGGAAAGGGGTTGCCAAGCTTCCAAAATACTACGAGTTTCCTGAAATCTCAGTACACATTTTTTCACCCAATCTTGATGACACTTTCAGGTAATGATCAGTACCCCAATCCCACTTGGCTCACCAAATTTCGTTCTTCTAGGTTAAACCGTTCGTTGGCAATATCAGTTTTAATTTTTAGGTTTCACTCTGTTTTCTCCTATATGGATACATGTAGTTGGAACTCTAAATCCAACACGGTTTGTGCTAGCTCTTTGAAACTTGACACAATAAAGTAGTTCCAAGTTCTATCTCTATGGTTTTTTTCCTATTGATGTAGCCCTAAGCAGAGACCTGCGCAAATCACTTTCATGGAAAGGGGTTGCCAAGCTTCCAAAAAATACGAGTTTCCTGATATCTCAGCGCACATTTTTTCACCCAATCTTGATGACACTTTCATGTAATGATCAGCACCCCAATCCCACTTGGCTCACCAAATTTCGTTCTTCTAGGTTAAACCGTTCGTTGGCACTATCAGTTTTAATTTTTAGGTTTCACTCTGTTTTCTCCTATATGGATACATGAAGTTGGAACTCTAAATCAAACACGGTTTTTGCTAGCCCTTGGAAACTTGACACAATAAAGTAGTTCCAAGTTCTATCTCTATGGTTTTTTCCTATTGATGTAGCCCTAAGCAGAGACTGGCGCAAATCACTTTCATGAAAAGGGGTTGCCAATCTTCCAAAAAAACTACGAGTTTCCTGAAATCTCAGCACACATTTTTTCACCCAAATTTGATGACACTTTCAGGTAATGATCAGTAACCCAAGCCCACTTGGCTCACCAAATTTCGTTCTTCTAGGTTAAACCGTTCGTTGGCTGTAACAGTTTTAATTTTTAGGTTTCACTCTGTTTTCTCCTATATGGAAACATGTAGTTGGAACTCTAAATCAAACACGGTTTGTGCTAGCACTTGGAAACGTGACACAATAAAGTAATTCAAAGTTCTATCTCTATTGTTTCTTTCCTATTGATGTAGCCCTAAACAGAGACTGGCGCAAATCACTTTCATGGAAAGGGGTTGCCAAGCTTCCAAAAAACTACGAGTTTCCAGAAATCTCAGCACACATTTTTTCACCCAATGTTGATGACACTTTCAGGTAATGATCAGTACCCCAATCCCACTTTGCTCACCAAACTTCGTTCTTCTAGGTTAAACTGTTCGTTGGCAATAACAGTTTTAATTTTTAGGTTCACTCTGTTTTCTCCTATATGGATATATGTAGTTGGAACTCTAAATCAAACATGGTTTGTATTAGCTCTTTAAACTTGACACAATAAAGTAGTTCCAAGTTCTATCTCTATGGTTTGTTTCCTATTGATGTAGCCCTAAGCAGAGACCGGCGCAAATCACTTTCATGGAAAGGGGTTGCCAAGATTCCAAAAAACTACGAGTTTCCTGAAATCTCAGCACACATTTTTTCACCCAATCTGATGACACTATGAGGTAATGATTAGTACCCCAATCCCTCTTGGCTCACCAAATTTCGTTCTTGTAGGTTAAACGGTTCCTTGTCAGTATCAGTTTTAGTTTTTAGGTTTCACTCTGTTTTCTCCTATATGGATACATGTATTTGGAACTCTAAATCAAACATGGTTTGTGCTAGCTCTTGGAAACTTGACACAATAAAGTAGTTCCAAGTTCTATCTCTATGGTTTGTTTCCTATTGATGTAGCCCTAAGCAGAGACTGGCGCAAATCACTTTCATGGAAAGGGGTGGCCAAACTTCCAAAAAACTACGAGTTTCCTGAAATCTCAGCATATATTTTTCCCCCAATCTTGGTAACACTTTCAGGTAATGATCAGTACCCCAATCCCACTTGGCTCACCAAATTTCGTTCTTCTAGGTTAAACCGTTCGTTGGCAGTATCAGTTTTAATTTTTAGGTTTCACTCTGTTTTCTCCTATATGGATACATGTAGTTGGAACTCTAAATCACACACGGTTTGTGCTAGCTCTTTGAAACTTGACACAATAAAGTAGTTCCAAGTTCTATCTCTATGGTTTGTTTCCTATTGATGTAGCCCTAAGCAGAGACTGGCGCAAATCACTTTCATGGAAAGGGGTTGCCAAGGTTCCAAAAAACTATGAGTTGCCTGAAATCTCAGCACACATTTTTTCACCCAATCTTGATGACACTTTCAGGTAATGATCAGTACCCCTATCCCACTTGGCTAACCAATTTCGTTATTCTAGGTTAAACCGTTGGTTGGCAGTAACAGTTTTAATTTTTAGGTTTCACTCTGTTTTCTCCTATATGGATACATGTAGTTGGAACTCTAAATCAAACCCGATTCGTGCTAGCTCTTTGAAACTTGACACAATAAAGTAGTTCCAAATTCTATCTCTATGGTTTCTTTCCTATTGATGTAGCCCTAAACAGAGACTGGCGCAAATCACTTTCATGGAAAGGGGTTGCCAAGCTTCCAAAAAACTACGCGTTTCCTGAAATCTCAGCACACATTTTTTCAACCAATATTCATGACACTTTCATGTAATCATCAGTACCCCAATCCCACTTGGCTCACCAAATTTCGTTCTCCTAAGTTAAACCGTTCGTTGCCATTATCAGTTTTAATTTTAAGATTTCACTCAGTTTTCTCCTATATGAATACATGTAGTTGGTACTCTAAATCAAACACGGTTTGTGCTAGCTCTTCGAAACTTGACAAAATAACGTAGTTCCAAGTTCTATCTCTATGGTTTGTTTCCTATTGATTTAGCCCTAAGCAGGACCGGCACAAATCATTTCAAGTAAATGGGTTGCCAAGCTTCCAAAAAACTACGAGTTTCCTGAAATCTCAGCACACATTTTTTCACCCAATCTTCATGACACTTTCAGGTAATCATCAGTACCCCAATCCCACTTGGCTCACCAAATTTCGTTCTCCTAAGTTAAACCGTTCGTTGCCATTATCAGTTTTAATTTTAAGATTTCACTCAGTTTTCTCCTATATGAATACATGTAGTTGGTACTCTAAATCAAACACGGCTTGTGCTAGCTCTTCGAAACTTGACAAAATAATGTAGTTCCAAGTTCTATCTCTATGGTTTGTTTCCTATTGATTTAGCCCTAAGCAGGACCGGCACAAATCATTTCAAGTAAATGGGTTGCCAAGCTTCCAAAAAACTACGAGTTTCCTGAAATCTCAGCACACATTTTTTCAACCAATCTTGATGGTACTTTCAGGTAATGATCAGTACCCCAATCCCACTTGGCTCACCAAATTTCGTTATTCTAGTTTAAACTGTTCGTTGGCAGTAACAGTTTTAATTTTTAGGTTTCACTCTGTTTTCTCCTATATGGATATATGTAGTTGGAACTCTAAATCAAACATGGTTTGTGTTAGCTCTTTAAACTTGACACAATAAAGAAGTTCCATGTTCTATCTCTATGGTTTGTTTAGTATTGATGTAGCCCTAAGCAGAGACTGGCGCAATTCACTTTCATGGAAAGGGGTTGCCAAGCTTCCAAAAAACTACGTGTTTCCTGAAATCTCAGCATACATTTTTTCACCCAATCTTGATGACACTTTCAGGTAATGATCAGTACCCCAATCCCACTTGGCTCACCAAATTTCGTTCTTCTAGGTTAAACCGTTCGTTGGCAGTATCAGTTTTAATTTTTAGGTTTCACTCTGTTTTCTCCTATATGGATACATGTAGTTGGAACTCTAAATCACACACGGTTTGTGCTAGCTCTTTGAAACTTGACACAATAAAGTAGTTCCAAGTTCTATCTCTATGGTTTGTTTCCTATTGATGTAGCCCTAAGCAGAGACTGGCGCAAATCACTTTCATGGAAAGGGGTTGCCAAGGTTCCAAAAAACTATGAGTTTCCTGAAATCTCAGCACACATTTTTTCACCCAATCTTGATGACACTTTCAGGTAATGATCAGTACCCCTATCCCACTTGGCTAACCAATTTCGTTATTCTAGGTTAAACCGTTCGTTGGCAGTATCAGTTTTAATTTTTAGGTTTCACTCTGTTTTCTCCTATATGGAAACATGTAGTTGGAACTCTAAATCAAACACGTTTTGTGCTAGCACTTGGAAACTTGACACAATAAAGTAATTCAAAGTTCTATCTCTATGGTTTGTTTCCTATTGATGTAGCCCTAAGCAGAGACCGGTGCAAATCACTTTCATCGAAAGTTGTTTCCAAGCTTCCAAAAAACTATGAGTTTCCTGAAATCTCAGCACACATTTTTTCACCCAATTTGGATGACACTTTTAGGTAATGATCAATACCCCAATCCCACTTGGCTCACCAAATTTCGTTCTTCTAGGTTAAACCGTTCGTTGGCAGTAACAGTTTTAATTTTTAGGTTTCACTCTGTTTTCTCCTATATGGATACATGTAGTTGGAACTCTAAATCAAACATGGTTTGTGCTAGCTCTTGGAAACTTGACACAATAAGGTAGTTCCAAGTTCTATCTCTATGGTTTGTTTCCTATTAATGTAGCCCTAAGCAGAGACTGGCACAAATCACTTTCATGGAAAGGGGTTGCCAAGCTTCCAAAATACTACGAGTTTCCTGAAATCTCAGTACACATTTTTTCACCCAATCTTGATGACACTTTCAGGTAATGATCAGTACCCCAATCCCACTTGGCTCACCAAATTTCGTTCTTCTAGGTTAAACCGTTCGTTGGCAATATCAGTTTTAATTTTTAGGTTTCACTCTGTTTTCTCCTATATGGATACATGTAGTTGGAACTCTAAATCCAACACGGTTTGTGCTAGCTCTTTGAAACTTGACACAATAAAGTAGTTCCAAGTTCTATCTCTATGGTTTTTTTCCTATTGATGTAGCCCTAAGCAGAGACCTGCGCAAATCACTTTCATGGAAAGGGGTTGCCAAGCTTCCAAAAAATACGAGTTTCCTGATATCTCAGCGCACATTTTTTCACCCAATCTTGATGACACTTTCATGTAATGATCAGCACCCCAATCCCACTTGGCTCACCAAATTTCGTTCTTCTAGGTTAAACCGTTCGTTGGCACTATCAGTTTTAATTTTTAGGTTTCACTCTGTTTTCTCCTATATGGATACATGAAGTTGGAACTCTAAATCAAACACGGTTTTTGCTAGCCCTTGGAAACTTGACACAATAAAGTAGTTCCAAGTTCTATCTCTATGGTTTTTTCCTATTGATGTAGCCCTAAGCAGAGACTGGCGCAAATCACTTTCATGAAAAGGGGTTGCCAATCTTCCAAAAAAACTACGAGTTTCCTGAAATCTCAGCACACATTTTTTCACCCAAATTTGATGACACTTTCAGGTAATGATCAGTAACCCAAGCCCACTTGGCTCACCAAATTTCGTTCTTCTAGGTTAAACCGTTCGTTGGCTGTAACAGTTTTAATTTTTAGGTTTCACTCTGTTTTCTCCTATATGGAAACATGTAGTTGGAACTCTAAATCAAACACGGTTTGTGCTAGCACTTGGAAACTTGACACAATAAAGTAATTCAAAGTTCTATCTCTATTGTTTCTTTCCTATTGATGTAGCCCTAAACAGAGACTGGCGCAAATCACTTTCATGGAAAGGGGTTGCCAAGCTTCCAAAAAACTACGAGTTTCCAGAAATCTCAGCACACATTTTTTCACCCAATGTTGATGACACTTTCAGGTAATGATCAGTACCCCAATCCCACTTTGCTCACCAAACTTCGTTCTTCTAGGTTAAACTGTTCATTGGCAATAACAGTTTTAATTTTTAGGTTCACTCTGTTTTCTCCTATATGGATATATGTAGTTGGAACTCTAAATCAAACATGGTTTGTATTAGCTCTTTAAACTTGACACAATAAAGTAGTTCCAAGTTCTATCTCTATGGTTTGTTTCCTATTGATGTAGCCCTAAGCAGAGACCGGCGCAAATCACTTTCATGGAAAGGGGTTGCCAAGATTCCAAAAAACTACGAGTTTCCTGAAATCTCAGCACACATTTTTTCACCCAATCTGATGACACTATGAGGTAATGATCAGTACCCCAATCCCTCTTGGCTCACCAAATTTCGTTCTTGTAGGTTAAACGGTTCGTTGTCAGTATCAGTTTTAGTTTTTAGGTTTCACTCTGTTTTCTCCTATATGGATACATGTATTTGGAACTCTAAATCAAACATGGTTTGTGCTAGCTCTTGGAAACTTGACACAATAAAGTAGTTCCAAGTTCTATCTCTATGGTTTGTTTCCTATTGATGTAGCCCTAAGCAGAGACTGGCGCAAATCACTTTCATGGAAAGGGGTGGCCAAACTTCCAAAAAACTACGAGTTTCCTGAAATCTCAGCATATATTTTTCCCCCAATCTTGGTAACACTTTCAGGTAATGATCAGTACCCCAATCCCACTTGGCTCACCAAATTTCGTTCTTCTAGGTTAAACCGTTCGTTGGCAGTATCAGTTTTAATTTTTAGGTTTCACTCTGTTTTCTCCTATATGGATACATGTAGTTGGAACTCTAAATCACACACGGTTTGTGCTAGCTCTTTGAAACTTGACACAATAAAGTAGTTCCAAGTTCTATCTCTATGGTTTGTTTCCTATTGATGTAGCCCTAAGCAGAGACTGGCGCAAATCACTTTCATGGAAAGGGGTTGCCAAGGTTCCAAAAAACTATGAGTTGCCTGAAATCTCAGCACACATTTTTTCACCCAATCTTGATGACACTTTCAGGTAATGATCAGTACCCCTATCCCACTTGGCTAACCAATTTCGTTATTCTAGGTTAAACCGTTGGTTGGCAGTAACAGTTTTAATTTTTAGGTTTCACTCTGTTTTCTCCTATATGGATACATGTAGTTGGAACTCTAAATCAAACCCGATTCGTGCTAGCTCTTTGAAACTTGACACAATAAAGTAGTTCCAAATTCTATCTCTATGGTTTCTTTCCTATTGATGTAGCCCTAAACAGAGACTGGCGCAAATCACTTTCATGGAAAGGGGTTGCCAAGCTTCCAAAAAACTACGCGTTTCCTGAAATCTCAGCACACATTTTTTCAACCAATATTCATGACACTTTCATGTAATCATCAGTACCCCAATCCCACTTGGCTCACCAAATTTCGTTCTCCTAAGTTAAACCGTTCGTTGCCATTATCAGTTTTAATTTTAAGATTTCACTCAGTTTTCTCCTATATGAATACATGTAGTTGGTACTCTAAATCAAACACGGTTTGTGCTAGCTCTTCGAAACTTGACAAAATAACGTAGTTCCAAGTTCTATCTCTATGGTTTGTTTCCTATTGATTTAGCCCTAAGCAGGACCGGCACAAATCATTTCAAGTAAATGGGTTGCCAAGCTTCCAAAAAACTGCGAGTTTCCTGAAATCTCAGCACACATTTTTTCACCCAATCTTGATGGTACTTTCAGGTAATGATCAGTACCCCAATCCCACTTGGCTCACCAAATTTCGTTATTCTAGTTTAAACTGTTCGTTGGCAGTAACAGTTTTAATTTTTAGGTTTCACTCTGTTTTCTCCTATATGGATATATGTAGTTGGAACTCTAAATCAAACATGGTTTGTGTTAGCTCTTTAAACTTGACACAATAAAGAAGTTCCATGTTCTATCTATATGGTTTGTTTAGTATTGATGTAGCCCTAAGCAGAGACTGGCGCAATTCACTTTCATGGAAAGGGGTTGCCAAGCTTCCAAAAAACTACGTGTTTCCTGAAATCTCAGCATACATTTTTTCACCCAATCTTGATGACACTTTCAGGTAATGATCAGTACCCCAATCCCACTTGGCTCACCAAATTTCGTTCTTCTAGGTTAAACCGTTCGTTGGCAGTATCAGTTTTAATTTTTAGGTTTCACTCTGTTTTCTCCTATATGGATACATGTAGTTGGAACTCTAAATCACACACGGTTTGTGCTAGCTCTTTGAAACTTGACACAATAAAGTAGTTCCAAGTTCTATCTCTATGGTTTGTTTCCTATTGATGTAGCCCTAAGCAGAGACTGGCGCAAATCACTTTCATGGAAAGGGGTTGCCAAGGTTCCAAAAAACTATGAGTTTCCTGAAATCTCAGCACACATTTTTTCACCCAATCTTGATGACACTTTCAGGTAATGATCAGTACCCCTATCCCACTTGGCTAACCAATTTCGTTATTCTAGGTTAAACCGTTCGTTGGCAGTATCAGTTTTAATTTTTAGGTTTCACTCTGTTTTCTCCTATATGGAAACATGTAGTTGGAACTCTAAATCAAACACGTTTTGTGCTAGCACTTGGAAACTTGACACAATAAAGTAATTCAAAGTTCTATCTCTATGGTTTCTTTCCTATTGATGTAGCCCTAAACAGAGACTGGCGCAAATCACTTTCATGGAAAGGGGTTGCCAAGCTGCCAAAAAAGTACGAGTTTCCTGAAATCTCAGCACACATTTTTTCTCCCAATCTTTATGACACTTTCAGGTAATGATCAGTACCCCAATCCCACTTTGCTCACCAAACTTCGTTCTTCTAGGTTAAACTGTTCGTTGGCAGTAACAGTTTTAATTTTTAGGTTTCACTCTGTTTTCTCCTATATGGATACATGTAGTTGGAACTCTAAATCAAACCCGATTTGTGCTAGCTCTTTGAAACTTGACACAATAAAGTAGTTCCAAATTCTATCTCTATGGTTTCTTTCCTATTGATGTAGCCCTAAACAGAGACTGGCGCAAATCACTTTCATGGAAAGGGGTTGCCAAGCTTCCAAAAAACTACGAGTTTCCTGAAATCTCAGCACACATTTTTTCACCCAATCTTCATGACACTTTCATGTAATCATCAGTACCCCAATCCCACTTGGCTCACCAAATTTCGTTCTCCTAAGTTAAACCGTTCGTTGCCATTATCAGTTTTAATTTTAAGATTTCACTCAGTTTTCTCCTATATGAATACATGTAGTTGGTACTCTAAATCAAACACGGTTTGTGCTAGCTCTTCGAAACTTGACAAAATAACGTAGTTCCAAGTTCTATCTCTATGGTTTGTTTCCTATTGATTTAGCCCTAAGCAGGACCGGCACAAATCATTTCAAGTAAATGGGTTGCCAAGCTTCCAAAAAACTACGAGTTTCCTGAAATCTAAGCACACATTTTTTCAACCAATATTGATGGTACTTTCAGGTAATGATCAGTACCCCAATCCCACTTGGCTCACCAAATTTCGTTATTCTAGTTTAAACTGTTCGTTGGCAGTAACAGTTTTAATTTTTAGGTTTCACTCTGTTTTCTCCTATATGGATATATGTATTTGGAACTCTAAATCAAACATGGTTTGTGTTAGCTCTTTAAACTTGACACAATAAAGAAGTTCCATGTTCTATCTCTATGGTTTGTTTAGTATTGATGTAGCCCTAAGCAGAGACTGGCGCAAATCACTTTCATGGAAAGGGGTTGCCAATCTTCCAAAAAACTACATGTTTCCTGAAATCTCAGCATACATTTTTTCACCCAATCTTGATGACACTTTCAGGTAATGATCAGTACATCAATCCCACTTGGCTCACCAAATTTCGTTCTTCTAAGTTAAACCGTTCGTTGGCAGTATCAGTTTTAATTTTTAGGTTTCACTCTTTTTTCTCCTATATGGATACATGTAGTTGGAACTCTAAATCCAACACGGTTTGTGCTAGCTCTTTCAAACTTGACACAATAAAGTAGTTCCAAGTTCTATCTCTATGGTTTTTTTCCTATTGATGTAGCCCTATGCAGGACCTGCGCAAATCACTTTCATGGAAAGGGGTTGCCAAGCTTCCAAAAAATACGAGTTTCCTGATATCTCAGCGCACATTTTTTCACCCAATCTTGATGACACTTTCATGTAATGATCAGCACCCCAATCCCACTTGGCTCACCAAATTTCGTTCTTCTAGGTTAAACCGTTCGTTGGCAGTATCAGTTTTAATTTTTAGGTTTCACTCTGTTTTCTCCTATATGGATACATGTAGTTGGAACTCTAAATCAAACACGTTTTGTGGTAGCTCTTGGAAACTTGACACAATAAAGTAGTTCAATGTTCTATCTCTATGGTTTTTTCCTATTGATGTAGCCCTAAGCAGAGACTGGCGCAAATCACTTTCAAGGAAAGGGGTTGCCAAGCTTCCAAAAAACTACTAGTTTCCTGAAATCTCAGAATACATTTTTTCACCCAATCTTGAAGACACTTTCAGGTAATGATCATTACCCCAATCCCACTTGGCTCACCAAAATCGTTCTTCTAGGTTAAACCATTCATTGGCAGTAACAGTTTTAATTTTTAGGTTTCACTCTGTTTTCTCCTATATGGATACATGTAGTTGGAACTCTAAATCAAACACGGTTTGTGTTAGCTCTTTGAAACTTGACACAATAAAGCAGTTCCAAGTTCTATCTCTATGGTTTGTTTCATATTGATATAGCCCTAAGCAGAGACTGGCGCAAATCACTTTCATGTAAGGGGTTGCCAAGCTTCCCAAAAACTATGAGTTTCCTGAAATCTCAGCACATATTTTTTCACCCAATCTTGATGACACTTTCAGGTAATGATCAGTACCCCAATCCCACTTGGCTCACCAAATTTCCTTCTTCCAAGTTAAACGGTTCGTTGGCAGTATCAGTTTTAATTTTTAGGTTTCACTCTGTTTTCTCCTATATGGATATATGTAGTTGGAACTCTAAATCAAACATGGTTTGTGTTAGCTCTATAAACTTGACACAATAAAGTAGTTCCATGTTCTATCTCTATGGTTTGTTTAGTATTGATGTAGCCCTAAGCAGAGACCGGCGCAAATCACTTTCATGGAAAGGGGTTGCCAAGCTTCCAAAAAACTACGTGTTTCCTGAAATCTCGGAATACATTTTTTCACCCAATCTTGATGACACTTTCAGGTAATGATCAGTACCCCAATCCCACTTGGCTCACCAAATTTCGTTCTTCTAAGTTAAACCGTTCGTTGGCAGTATCAGTTTTAATTTTTAGGTTTCACTCTGTTTTCTCCTATATGGATACATGGAGTTGGAACTCTAAATCCAACACGGTTTGTGCTAGCTCTTTGAAACTTGACACAATAAAGTAGTTCCAAGTTCTATCTCTATGGTTTGTTTCCTATTGATGTAGCCCTAAGCAGAGACTGGCGCAAATCACTTTCAATGAAAGGGGTTGCCAAGGTTCCAAAAAACTATGAGTTTCCTGAAATCTCAGCACACATTTTTTCACCCAATCTTGATGAAAATTTCAGGTAATGATCAGTACCCCTATCCCACTTGGCTCACCAATTTCGTTATTCTAGGATAAACCGTTCGTTGGCAGTATCAGTTTTAATTTTTAGGTTTCACTCTGTTTTCTCCTATATGGATACATATTGTTGGAACTCTAAATCAAACACATTTTGTGCTAGCTCTTAGAAACTTGACACAATAAAGTAGTTCCAAGTTCCATCTCTATGGTTTTTTTCCTATTGATGTATCCCTAAGCAGAGACCTGCGCAAATCACTTTCATGGAAAGATGTTGCCAAGCTTCCAAAAAACTACGAGTTTCCTGAAATCTCAGCACACATTTTTTCACCCAAACTTGATGACACTTTCAGGTAAATATCAGTACCCCAATCCCACTTGGCTCACCAAATTTCGTTCTTCTAGGTTAAACCGTTCGTTGGCAGGAACAGTTTTAATTTTTAGGTTTCACTCTGTTTTCTCCTATATGGAAACATGTAGTTGGAACTCTAAATCAAACACGGTTTGTGCTAGCTCTTTGAAACTTGACAAAATAAAGTAGTTCAAAGTTCTACCTCTATGGTTTGTTTCCTATTGATGTAGCCCTAAGCAGAGACTGACGCAAATCACTTTCATGGAAAGGGGTTGCCAAGGTTCCAAAAAACTATGAGTTTCCTGAAATCTCAGCACACATTTTTTCACCCAATCTTGATGACACTTTCAGGTAAATATCAGTACCCCAATCCCACTTGGCTCACCAAATTTCGTTCTTCTAGGTTAAACCGTTCGTTGGCAGGAACAGTTTTAATTTTTAAGTTTCACTCTGTTTTCTCCTATATGGATACATGTAGTTGGAACTCTAAATCAAACACGGTTTGTGATAGCCCTTGGAAACTTGATACAATAAAGTAGTTCCAAGTTCTATCTCTATGGTTTGTTTCATATTGATATAGCCCTAAGCAGAGACTGGCGCAAATCACTTTCATGTAAAGGGGTTGCCAAGCTTCCAAAAAAGTATGAGTTTCCTGAAATCTCAGCACATATTTTTTCACCCAATCTTGATGACACTTTCAGGTAATGATCAGTACCCCAATCCCACTTGGCTCACCAAATTTCGTTCTTCTAGGTTAAACCGTTCCTTGGCAGTATCAGTTTTAATTTTTAGGTTTCACTCTGTTTTCTCCTATATGGACACATGTATTTGGAACTCTAAATCAAACACATTTTGTGCTAGCTCATGGAAACTTGACACAATAAAGTAGTTTCAAGTTCTATCTCTATGGTTTGTTTCCTATTGATGTAGCCCTAAGCAGAGACCTGCGCAAATCACTTTCATGGAAAATTGTTGCCAAGCTCCAAAAAACTACGAGTTTCCTGAAATCTCAGCACACATTTTTTCTCCCAATCTTCATGACACTTTCAGGTAATGATCAGTACCCCAATCCCACTTGGCTCACCAAATTTCGTTCTTCTAGGTTAAACCGTTCGTTGGCTGTAACAGTTTTAATTTTTAGGTTTCATTCTGTTTTCCCCTATAAGGATACATGTAGTTGGAAATCTAAATCAAACACGGTTTGTGCTAGCTCTTGGAAACTTGACACAATAAAGTAGTTCCAAGTTGTATCTCTATGGTTTCTTTCCTATTGATGTAGCCCTAAGCAGAGACTGGCGCAAATCACTTTCATGGAAAAGGGTTGCCAAGCTTCCAAAAAACTACGAGTTTCCTAAAATCTCAGCACACATTTTTTCACCCAATCTTGATGACACTTTCAAGTAATGATCAGTACATCAATCCCACTTGGCTCACCAAATTTCGTTCTTCTAAGTTAAACCGTTCATTGGCAGTATCAGTTTTAATTTTTAGGTTTCACTCTGTTTTCTCCTATATGGATACATGTAGTTGGAACTCTAAAACAAACACGGTTTGTGCTAGCTCTTTCAAACTTGACACAATAAAGTAGTTCCAAGTTCTATCTCTATGGTTTGTTTCCTATTGAGGTAGCCCTCAGCAGAGACCTGCGCAAATCACTTTCATGGAAAGTTGTTGCCAAACTTCCAAAAAACTACGAGTTTCCTGAAATCTCAGCACACATTTTTTCACCTAATATTGATGACACTTTCAGGTAATCATCAGTACCCCAATCCCACTTGGCTCACCAAATTTCGTTCTTCTAGGTTAAACCGTTCGTTGTCATTATCAGTTTTAATTTTTAGATTTCACTCAGTTTTCTCCTATATGGATACATGTAGTTGGAACTCTAAATCAAACACGGTTTGTGCTAGCTCTTCGAAACTTGACAAAATAACGTAGATCCAAGTTCTATCTCTATGGTTTGTTTCCTATTGATGTAGCTCTAAGCAGGACCGGCACAAATCATTTCAAGTAAATGGGTTGCCAAGCTTCCAAAATACTATTAGTTTCCTGAAATCTCAGAATACATTTTTTCACCCAATCTTGAAGACACTTTCAGGTAATGATCATTACCCCAATCCCACTTGGCTCACCAAAATCGTTCTTCTAGGTTAAACCATTCATTGGCAGTAACAGTTTTATTTTTTAGGTTTCACTCTGTTTTCTCCTATATGGATACATGTAGTTGGAACTCTAAATCAAACACGGTTTGTGTTAGCTCTTTGAAACTTGACACAATAAAGCAGTTCCAAGTTCTATCTCTATGGTTTGTTTCATATTGATATAGCCCTAAGCAGAGACTGGCGCAAATCACTTTCATGTAAGGGGTTGCCAAGCTTCCCAAAAACTATGAGTTTCCTGAAATCTCAGCACATATTTTTTCACCCAATCTTGATGACACTTTCAGGTAATGATCAGTACCCCAATCCCACTTGGCTCACCAAATTTCCTTCTTCCAAGTTAAACGGTTCGTTGGCAGTATCAGTTTTAATTTTTAGGTTTCACTCTGTTTTCTCCTATATGGATATATGTAGTTGGAACTCTAAATCAAACATGGTTTGTGTTAGCTCTATAAACTTGACACAATAAAGTAGTTCCAATTTCTATCTCTATGGTTTGTTTAGTATTGATGTAGCCCTAAGCAGAGACCGGCGCAAATCACTTTCATGGAAAGGGGTTGCCAAGCTTCCAAAAAACTACGTGTTTCCTGAAATCTCAGAATACATTTTTTCACCCAATCTTGATGACACTTTCAGGTAATGATCAGTACCCCAATCCCACTTGGCTCACCAAATTTCGTTCTTCTAAGTTAAACCGTTCGTTGGCAGTATCAGTTTTAATTTTTAGGTTTCACTCTGTTTTCTCCTATATGGATACATGGAGTTGGAACTCTAAATCAAACACGGTTTGTGCTAGCTCTTTGAAACTTGACACAATAAAGTAGTTCAAAGTTCTATCTCTATGGTTTGTTTCCAATTGATGTAGCCCTAAGCAGAGACTGGCGCAAATCACTTTCATGGAAAGGGGTTGCCAAGGTTCCAAAAAACTACGAGTTTCCTGAAATCTCAGCACACATTTTTTCACCCAATCTTGATGACACTTTCAGGTAATGATCAGTACCCCAATCCAACTTGGCTCACCAAATTTCGTTCTTCTAGGTTAATCTGTTCGTTGGCATTATCAGTTTTAATTTTTAGGTTTCACTCTGTTTTCTCCTATATGGATACATGTAGTTGGAACTCTAAATCAAACACGGTTTGTGCTAGCTCTTTGAAACTTGACACAATAAAGTAGTTCAAAGTTCTATCTCTATGGTTTGTTTCCTATTGATGTAGCCCTAAGCAGAGACTGGCGCAAATCACTTTCATGGAAAGGGGTTGCCAAGGTTCCAAAAAACTATGAGTTTCCTGAAATCTCAGCACACATTTTTTCACCCAATCTTGATGACACTTTCAGGTAATGATCAGTACCCCTATCCCACTTGGCTCACCGATTTTCGTTCTTCTAGGTTAAACCGTTCGTCGGCAGTATCAGTTTTAATTTTTAGGTTTCACTCTGTTTTCTCCTATATGTATACATGTAGTTGGAACTCTAAATCAAACACATTTTGTGCTAGCTCTTAGAAACTTGACACAATAAAGTAGTTCCAAGTTCTATCTCTATGGTTTTTTTCCTATTGATGTATCCCTAAGCAGAGACCTGCACAAATCACTTTCATGGAAAGGGGTTGCCAAGCTTCCAAAAAACTACGAGTTTCCTGAAATCTCAGCACACAGTTTTTCACCCAAATTTGATGACACTTTCAGGTAATGATCAGTACCCCAATCCCACTTGGCTCACCAAATTTCGTTCTTCTAGGTTAAACTGTCCGTTGGCTGTAACAGTTTTAATTTTTAGGTTTCACTCTGCTTTCTCGTATATGGATACATGTAGATGGAAATCTAAATCAAACACGGTTTGTGCTAGCTCTTTGAAACTTGACACAATAAAGTAGTTCCAAGTTCTATCTCTATGGTTTGTTTCCTATTGATGTAGCCCTAAGCAGAGACTGGCGCAAATCACTTAAATGGAAAGGGGTTTCCATGCTTCCAAAAAACTACGAGTTTCCTGAAATCGCAGCATACATTTTTTCACCCAATCTTGATGACACTTTCAGGTAATGATCAGTACCCCAATCCCACTTGGCTCACCAAATTTCGTTCTTCTAGGTTAAAATGTTCGTTGGCAGTATCAGTTTTAATTTTTAGGTTTCACTCTGTTTTCTCCTATATTGATACATGTAGTTGGAACTCTAAATCAAACACGGTTTGTGCTAGTTCTTGGAAACTTGACACAATAAAGTAGTTCCAAGTTCGATCTCTATGGTTTGTTTCCTAGAGATGTAGCCCTAAGCAGAGACTGGCACAAATCTCTTTCATGGAAAGGGGTTGCCAAGCTTCCAAAAAACTACGAGTTTCCTGAAATCTCAGCATACATTTATTCAACCAAACTTGAAGACACTTTCAGGTAATGATCAGTACCCCAATCCGAATTGGCTCACCAAATTTCCTTCTTCTAGGTTAAACTGTTCGTTGGCAGTATCAGTTTTAATTTTTAGGTTTCACTCTGTTTTCTCCTATATGGATATATGTAGTTGGAACTCTAAATCAAACATGGTTTGTGTTAGCTCTATAAACTTGACACAATAAAGTAGTTCCATGTTCTATCTCTATGGTTTGTTTAGTATTGATGTAGCCCTAAGCAGAGACCGGCGCAAATCACTTTCATGGAAAGGGGTTGCCAAGCTTCCAAAAAACTACGTGTTTCCTGAAATCGCAGAATACATTTTTTCACCCAATCTTGATGACACTTTCAGGTAATGATCAGTACCCCAATCCCACTTGGCTCACCAAATTTCGTTCTTCTAAGTTAAACCGTTCGTTGGCAGTATCAGTTTTAATTTTTAGGTTTCACTCTGTTTTCTCCTATATGGATACATGGAGTTGGAACTCTAAATCCAACACGGTTTGTGCTAGCTCTTTGAAACTTGACACAATAAAGTAGTTCCAAGTTCTATCTCTATGGTTTGTTTCCTATTGATGTAGCCCTAAGCAGAGACTGGCACAAATCAATTTCATGGAAAGGGGTTTCCAAGCTTCCAAAAACTATGAGTTTCCTGAAATCTCAGCACACATTTTTTCACCCAATCTTGATGACACTTTCAGGTAATGATCAGTACCCCAATCCCACTTGGCTCACCAAATTTTGTTCTTCTAGGTTAAACCGTTCGTTGGCAGTATCAGTTTTAATTTTTAGGTTTCACTCTGTTTTCTCCTATATGGATACATGTAGTTGGAACTCTAAATCAAACACGGTTTGTGCTAGCTCTTTGAAACTTGACACAATAAAGTAGTTCCAAGTTCTATCTCTATGGTTTGTTTTCTATTGATGTAGCTCTAAGCAGGACCGGCACAAATCATTTCAAGTAAATGGGTTGCCAAGCTTCCAAAATACTATTAGTTTCCTGAAATCTCAGAATACATTTTTTCACCCAATCTTGAAGACACTTTCAGGTAATGATCATTACCCCAATCCCACTTGGCTCACCAAAATCGTTCTTCTAGGTTAAACCATTCATTGGCAGTAACAGTTTTAATTTTTAGGTTTCACTCTGTTTTCTCCTATATGGATACATGTAGTTGGAACTCTAAATCAAACACGGTTTGTGTTAGCTCTTTGAAACTTGACACAATAAAGCAGTTCCAAGTTCTATCTCTATGGTTTGTTTCATATTGATATAGCCCTAAGCAGAGACTGGCGCAAATCACTTTCATGTAAGGGGTTGCCAAGCTTCCCAAAAACTATGAGTTTCCTGAAATCTCAGCACATATTTTTTCACCCAATCTTGATGACACTTTCAGGTAATGATCAGTACCCCAATCCCACTTGGCTCACCAAATTTCCTTCTTCCAAGTTAAACGGTTCGTTGGCAGTATCAGTTTTAATTTTTAGGTTTCACTCTGTTTTCTCCTATATGGATATATGTAGTTGGAACTCTAAATCAAACATGGTTTGTGTTAGCTCTATAAACTTGACACAATAAAGTAGTTCCATGTTCTATCTCTATGGTTTGTTTAGTATTGATGTAGCCCTAAGCAGAGACCGGCGCAAATCACTTTCATGGAAAGGGGTTGCCAAGCTTCCAAAAAACTACGTGTTTCCTGAAATCTCGGAATACATTTTTTCACCCAATCTTGATGACACTTTCAGGTAATGATCAGTACCCCAATCCCACTTGGCTCACCAAATTTCGTTCTTCTAAGTTAAACCGTTCGTTGGCAGTATCAGTTTTAATTTTTAGGTTTCACTCTGTTTTCTCCTATATGGATACATGGAGTTGGAACTCTAAATCCAACACGGTTTGTGCTAGCTCTTTGAAACTTGACACAATAAAGTAGTTCCAAGTTCTATCTCTATGGTTTGTTTCCTATTGATGTAGCCCTAAGCAGAGACTGGCGCAAATCACTTTCAATGAAAGGGGTTGCCAAGGTTCCAAAAAACTATGAGTTTCCTGAAATCTCAGCACACATTTTTTCACCCAATCTTGATGAAAATTTCAGGTAATGATCAGTACCCCTATCCCACTTGGCTCACCAATTTCGTTATTCTAGGATAAACCGTTCGTTGGCAGTATCAGTTTTAATTTTTAGGTTTCACTCTGTTTTCTCCTATATGGATACATGTAGTTGGAACTCTAAATCAAACACATTTTGTGCTAGCTCTTAGAAACTTGACACAATAAAGTAGTTCCAAGTTCCATCTCTATGGTTTTTTTCCTATTGATGTATCCCTAAGCAGAGACCTGCGCAAATCACTTTCATGGAAAGATGTTGCCAAGCTTCCAAAAAACTACGAGTTTCCTGAAATCTCAGCACACATTTTTTCACCCAAACTTGATGACACTTTCAGGTAAATATCAGTACCCCAATCCCACTTGGCTCACCAAATTTCGTTCTTCTAGGTTAAACCGTTCGTTGGCAGGAACAGTTTTAATTTTTAGGTTTCACTCTGTTTTCTCCTATATGGAAACATGTAGTTGGAACTCTAAATCAAACACGGTTTGTGCTAGCTCTTTGAAACTTGACAAAATAAAGTAGTTCAAAGTTCTACCTCTATGGTTTGTTTCCTATTGATGTAGCCCTAAGCAGAGACTGACGCAAATCACTTTCATGGAAAGGGGTTGCCAAGGTTCCAAAAAACTATGAGTTTCCTGAAATCTCAGCACACATTTTTTCACCCAATCTTGATGACACTTTCAGGTAAATATCAGTACCCCAATCCCACTTGGCTCACCAAATTTCGTTCTTCTAGGTTAAACCGTTCGTTGGCAGGAACAGTTTTAATTTTTAAGTTTCACTCTGTTTTCTCCTATATGGATACATGTAGTTGGAACTCTAAATCAAACACGGTTTGTGATAGCCCTTGGAAACTTGATACAATAAAGTAGTTCCAAGTTCTATCTCTATGGTTTGTTTCATATTGATATAGCCCTAAGCAGAGACTGGCGCAAATCACTTTCATGTAAAGGGGTTGCCAAGCTTCCAAAAAAGTATGAGTTTCCTGAAATCTCAGCACATATTTTTTCACCCAATCTTGATGACACTTTCAGGTAATGATCAGTACCCCAATCCCACTTGGCTCACCAAATTTCGTTCTTCTAGGTTAAACCGTTCCTTGGCAGTATCAGTTTTAATTTTTAGGTTTCACTCTGTTTTCTCCTATATGGACACATGTATTTGGAACTCTAAATCAAACACATTTTGTGCTAGCTCATGGAAACTTGACACAATAAAGTAGTTTCAAGTTCTATCTCTATGGTTTGTTTCCTATTGATGTAGCCCTAAGCAGAGACCTGCGCAAATCACTTTCATGGAAAATTGTTGCCAAGCTCCAAAAAACTACGAGTTTCCTGAAATCTCAGCACACATTTTTTCTCCCAATCTTCATGACACTTTCAGGTAATGATCAGTACCCCAATCCCACTTGGCTCACCAAATTTCGTTCTTCTAGGTTAAACCGTTCGTTGGCAGTAACAGTTTTAATTTTTAGGTTTCATTCTGTTTTCCCCTATAAGGATACATGTAGTTGGAACTCTAAATCAAACACGGTTTGTGCTAGCTCTTGGAAACTTGACACAATAAAGTAGTTCCAAGTTCTATCTCTATGGTTTCTTTCCTATTGATGTAGCCCTAAGCAGAGACTGGCGCAAATCACTTTCATGGAAAAGGGTTGCCAAGCTTCCAAAAAACTACGAGTTTCCTAAAATCTCAGCACACATTTTTTCACCCAATCTTGATGACACTTTCAAGTAATGATCAGTACATCAATCCCACTTGGCTCACCAAATTTCGTTCTTCTAAGTTAAACCGTTCGTTGGCAGTATCAGTTTTAATTTTTAGGTTTCACTCTGTTTTCTCCTATATGGATACATGTAGTTGGAACTCTAAAACAAACACGGTTTGTGCTAGCTCTTTCAAACTTGACACAATAAAGTAGTTCCAAGTTCTATCTCTATGGTTTGTTTCCTATTGAGGTAGCCCTCAGCAGAGACCTGCGCAAATCACTTTCATGGAAAGTTGTTGCCAAACTTCCAAAAAACTACGAGTTTCCTGAAATCTCAGCACACATTTTTTCACCTAATATTGATGACACTTTCAGGTAATCATCAGTACCCCAATCCCACTTGGCTCACCAAATTTCGTTCTTCTAGGTTAAACCGTTCGTTGTCATTATCAGTTTTAATTTTTAGATTTCACTCAGTTTTCTCCTATATGGATACATGTAGTTGGAACTCTAAATCAAACACGGTTTGTGCTAGCTCTTCGAAACTTGACAAAATAACGTAGATCCAAGTTCTATCTCTATGGTTTGTTTCCTATTGATGTAGCTCTAAGCAGGACCGGCACAAATCATTTCAAGTAAATGGGTTGCCAAGCTTCCAAAATACTATTAGTTTCCTGAAATCTCAGAATACATTTTTTCACCCAATCTTGAAGACACTTTCAGGTAATGATCATTACCCCAATCCCACTTGGCTCACCAAAATCGTTCTTCTAGGTTAAACCATTCATTGGCAGTAACAGTTTTATTTTTTAGGTTTCACTCTGTTTTCTCCTATATGGATACATGTAGTTGGAACTCTAAATCAAACACGGTTTGTGTTAGCTCTTTGAAACTTGACACAATAAAGCAGTTCCAAGTTCTATCTCTATGGTTTGTTTCATATTGATATAGCCCTAAGCAGAGACTGGCGCAAATCACTTTCATGTAAGGGGTTGCCAAGCTTCCCAAAAACTATGAGTTTCCTGAAATCTCAGCACATATTTTTTCACCCAATCTTGATGACACTTTCAGGTAATGATCAGTACCCCAATCCCACTTGGCTCACCAAATTTCCTTCTTCCAAGTTAAACGGTTCGTTGGCAGTATCAGTTTTAATTTTTAGGTTTCACTCTGTTTTCTCCTATATGGATATATGTAGTTGGAACTCTAAATCAAACATGGTTTGTGTTAGCTCTATAAACTTGACACAATAAAGTAGTTCCAATTTCTATCTCTATGGTTTGTTTAGTATTGATGTAGCCCTAAGCAGAGACCGGCGCAAATCACTTTCATGGAAAGGGGTTGCCAAGCTTCCAAAAAACTACGTGTTTCCTGAAATCTCAGAATACATTTTTTCACCCAATCTTGATGACACTTTCAGGTAATGATCAGTACCCCAATCCCACTTGGCTCACCAAATTTCGTTCTTCTAAGTTAAACCGTTCGTTGGCAGTATCAGTTTTAATTTTTAGGTTTCACTCTGTTTTCTCCTATATGGATACATGGAGTTGGAACTCTAAATCAAACACGGTTTGTGCTAGCTCTTTGAAACTTGACACAATAAAGTAGTTCAAAGTTCTATCTCTATGGTTTGTTTCCAATTGATGTAGCCCTAAGCAGAGACTGGCGCAAATCACTTTCATGGAAAGGGGTTGCCAAGGTTCCAAAAAACTACGAGTTTCCTGAAATCTCAGCACACATTTTTTCACCCAATCTTGATGACACTTTCAGGTAATGATCAGTACCCCAATCCCACTTGGCTCACCAAATTTCGTTCTTCGAGGTTAATCCGTTCGTTGGCATTATCAGTTTTAATTTTTAGGTTTCACTCTGTTTTCTCCTATATGTATACATGTAGTTGGAACTCTAAATCAAACACATTTTGTGCTAGCTCTTAGAAACTTGACACAATAAAGTAGTTCCAAGTTCTATCTCTATGGTTTTTTTCCTATTGATGTATCCCTAAGCAGAGACCTGCACAAATCACTTTCATGGAAAGGGGTTGCCAAGCTTCCAAAAAACTACGAGTTTCCTGAAATCTCAGCACACAGTTTTTCACCCAAATTTGATGACACTTTCAGGTAATGATCAGTACCCCAATCCCACTTGGCTCACCAAATTTCGTTCTTCTAGGTTAAACTGTCCGTTGGCTGTAACAGTTTTAATTTTTAGGTTTCACTCTGCTTTCTCGTATATGGATACATGTAGATGGAAATCTAAATCAAACACGGTTTGTGCTAGCTCTTTGAAACTTGACACAATAAAGTAGTTCCAAGTTCTATCTCTATGGTTTGTTTCCTATTGATGTAGCCCTAAGCAGAGACTGGCGCAAATCACTTAAATGGAAAGGGGTTTCCATGCTTCCAAAAACTACGAGTTTCCTGAAATCTCAGCATACATTTTTTCACCCAATCTTGATGACACTTTCAGGTAATGATCAGTACCCCAATCCCACTTGGCTCACCAAATTTCGTTCTTCTAGGTTAAAATGTTCGTTGGCAGTATCAGTTTTAATTTTTAGGTTTCACTCTGTTTTCTCCTATATTGATACATGTAGTTGGAACTCTAAATCAAACACGGTTTGTGCTAGCTCTTTGAAACTTGACACTATAAAGTAGTTCCAAGTTCTATCTCTATGGTTTGTTTCCTATAGATGTAGCCCTAAGCAGAGACCAACGCAAATCACTTTCATTGAAAGTTGTTGCCACGCTTCCAAAAAACTACAAGTTTCCTGAAATCTCAGCACACATTTTTTCACCCAATCTGGATGACACTTTCAGGTAATGATCAGTACCCCAATCCCACTTGGCTCACCAAATTTCGTTCTTCTAGGTTAAACCGTTTGTTGGCAGTAACAGTTTTAATTTATATGTTTCACTCTGTTTTCTCCTATATGGATAAATGTAGTTGGAACTCTAAATCAAACACGGTTTTTGCTAGTTCTTGGAAACTTGACACAATAAAGTAGTTCCAAGTTCGATCTCTATGGTTTGTTTCCTAGAGATGTAGCCCTAAGCAGAGACTGGCACAAATCTCTTTCATGGAAAGGGGTTACCAAGCTTCCAAAAAACTACGAGTTTCCTGAAATCTCAGCATACATTTATTCAACCAAACTTGAAGACACTTTCAGGTAATGATCAGTACCCCAATCCGACTTGGCTCACCAAATTTCCTTCTTCTAGGTTAAACTGTTCGTTGGCAGTATCAGTTTTAATTTTTAGGTTTCACTCTGTTTTCTCCTATATGGATATATGTAGTTGGAACTCTAAATCAAACATGGTTTGTATTAGCTCTTTAAACATGACACAATAAAGTAGTTCCATGTTCTATCTCTATGGTTTGTTTAGTATTGATGTAGCCCCAAGCAGAGACCGGCGCAAATCACTTTCATGGAAAGGGGTTGCCAAGCTTCCAAAAAACTACGTGTTTCCTGAAATCTCAGAATACATTTTTTCACCCAATCTTGATGACACTTTCAGGTAATGATCAGTACCCCAATCCCACTTGGCTCACCAAATTTCGTTCTTCTAAGTTAAACCGTTCGTTGGCAGTATCAGTTTTAATTTTTAGGTTTCACTCTGTTTTCTCCTATATGGATACATGTAGTTGGAACTCTAAATCCAACACGGTTTGTGCTAGCCCTTGAAAACTTGACACAATAAAGTAGTTCCAAGTTCTATCTCTATGGTTTGTTTCCTATTGATGTAGCCCTAATCAGAGACTGGCGCAAATCACTTTCAATGAAAGGGGTTGCCAAGGTTCCAAAAAACTATGAGTTTCCTGAAATCTCAGCACACATTTTTTCACCCAATCTTGATGACACTTTCAGGTAATGATCAGTACCCCTATCCCACTTGGCTCACCAATTTCGTTATTCTAGGTTAAACCGTTTTTTGGCATTATCAGTTTTAATTTTTAGGTTTCACTCTGTTTTCTCCTATATGGATACATGTAGTTGGAACTCTAAATCAAACACATTTTGTGCTAGCTCTTAGAAACTTGACACAATAAAGTAGTTCCAAGTTCTATCTCTATGGTTTTTTTCCTATTGATGTATCCCTAAGCAGAGACCTGCACAAATCACTTTCATGGAAAGTTGTTGCCAAGCTTCCAAAAAACTACGAGTTTCCTGAAATCTCAGCACACATTTTTTCTCCCAATCTTGATGACACTTTCAGGTAAATATCAGTACCCCAATCCCACTTGGCTCACCAAATTTCGTTCTTCTAGGTTAAACCGTTCGTTGGCAGGAACAGTTTTAATTTTTAAGTTTCACTCTGTTTTCTCCTATATGGATACATGTAGTTGGAACTCTAAATCAAACACGGTTTGTGCTAGCCCTTGGAAACTTGACACAATAAAGTAGTTCCAAGTTCTATCTCTATGGTTTTTTCCTATTGATGTAGCCCTAAGCAGAGACTGGCGCAAATCACTTTCATGGAAAGGGGTTGCCAAGCTTCCAAAAAACTACGAGTTTCCTGAAATCTCAGCACACATTTTTTCACCCAAATTTGATGACACTTTCAGGTAATGATCAGTACCCCAATCCCACTTGACTCACCAAATTTCGTTCTTCTAGGTTAAACAGTTCGTTGGCTGTAACAGTTTTAATTTTAAGGTTTCACTCTGTTTTCTCCTATATGGAAACATGTAGTTGGAACTCTAAATCAAACACGGTTTGTGCTAGCACTTGGAAACTCGACACAATAAAGTAATTCAAAGTTCTGTCTCTATGGTTTCTTTCCTATTGATGTAGCCCTAAACAGAGACTGGCGCAAATCACTTTCATGGAACGGGGTTGCCAAGCTTCCAAAAAACTACGAGTTTCCTGAAATCTCAGCACACATTTTTTCACCCAATCTTGATGACACTTTCAGGTATTGATCAGTACCCCAATCCCACTTGGCTCACCAAATTTCGTTCTTCTAGGTTAAACTGTTCGTTGGCAGTAACAGTTTTAATTTTTAGGTTTCACTCTGTTTTCTCCTATATGGATATATGTAGTTGGAACTCTAAATCAAACATGGATTGTGTTAGCTCTTTAAACTTGACACAATAAAGTAGTTCCAATTTCTATCTCTATGGTTTGTTTCCTATTGATGTAGCCCTAAGCAGAGACCGGCGCAAATCACTTTCATGGAAAGGGGTTGCCAAGATTCCAAAAAACTACGAGTTTCCTGAATTCTCAGCACACATTTTTTCACCCAATCTGATGACACTATCAGGTAATGATCAGTACCCCAATCCCTCTTGGCTAACAAAATTTCGTTCTTGTAGGTTAAACCGTTCGTTGTCAGTATCAGTTTTAATTTTTAGGTTTCACTCTGTTTTCTCCTATATGGATACATGTATTTGGAACTCTAAATCAAACACGGTTTGTGCTAGGTCTATGAAACTTGACACAATAAAGTAATCCCAAGTTCTATCTCTATGGTTTCTTTCCTATTGATGTAGCCCTAAGCAGAGACTGGCGCAAATCACTTTCATGGAAAGGGGTTGCCAAACTTCCAAAAAACTATGAGTTTCCTGAAATCTCAGCATACATTTTTCCCCCAATCTTGATAACACTTTCAGGTAATGATCAGTACCCCAATCCCACTTGGCTCACCAAATTTCGTTCTTCTAGATTAAACCGTTCGTTGGCTGTAACAGTTTTAATTTTTAGGTTTCACTCTGTTTTCTCCTATATGGATACATGTAGTTGGAACTCTAAATCAAACGCGATTCGTGCTAGCTCTTTGAAACTTGACACAATAAAGTAGTTCCAAATTCTATCTCTATGGTTTCTTTTTTATTGATGTAGCCCTAAGCAGAGACTGGCACAAATCACTTTCATGGAAATGGTTTGCCAAGCTTCCAAAATACTACGAGTTTCCTGAAATCTCAGCACACATTTTTTCACCCAATCTTGATGACACTTTCCGGTAATGATCAGCACCTCATTCCCACTTGGCTCACCAAATTTCGTTCTTCTAGGTTAAACCGTTCGTTGGCAGTATCAGTTTTAATTTTTAGGTTTCACTCTTCTTTCTCCTATATGGATACACGTAGTTGGAACTCTAAATCCATCACGGTTTGTGCTAGCTCTTTGAAACTTGACACAATAAAGTAGTTCCAAGTTCTATCTCTATGGTTTGTTTCCTATTGATGTAGCCCTAAGCAGAGACTGGCGCAAATCAATTTCATGGAAAGGGGTTGCCAAGCTTCCAAAAACTATGAGTTTCCTGAAATCTCAGCACACATTTTTTCACTCAATCTTGATGACACTTTCAGGTAATTATCAGTAACCCAATCCCACTTGGTTCACCAAATTACGTTCTTCTAGGTTAAACCGTTCGTTGGCAGTATCAGTTTTAATTTTTAGGTTTCACTCTGTTTTCTCCTATATGGATACATGTTGTTGGAACTCTAAATCAAACACGGTTTGTGCTAGCTCTTTGAAACTTGACACAATAAAGTAGTTCTAAGTTCTATCTCTATGGTTTGTTTTCTATTGATGTAGCCCTAAGCAGAGACTGGCGCAAATCACTTTCATGGAAAGTGGATGCCAAGGTTCCAAAAAACTATGAGATTCCTGAAATCACAGCACACATTTTTTCACCCAATCTTGATGACACGTTCAGGTAATGATCAGTACCCCTATCCCAATTGGCTCACCAATTTCGTTATTCTAGGTTAAACCGTTCGTTGGCAGTATCAGTTTTAATTTTTAGGTTTCACTCTGTTTTCTCCTATACGGATACATGTAGTTGGAACTCTAAATCAAACACATTTTGTGCTAGCTCTTAGAAACATGACACAATAAAGTAGTTCCAAGTTCTATCTCTATGGTTTTTTTCCTATTGATGTAGCCCTAAACAGAGACCTGCGCAAATCTCTTTCAAGGAAAGTTGTTGCCAAGCTTCCAAAAAACTACGAGTTTCCTGAAATCTCAGCACACATTTTTTCACCCAATCTTGATGACACTTTCAGGTAAATATCAGTACCCCAATCCCACTTGGCTCACCAAATTTCGTTCTTCTAGGTTAAACCGTTCGTTGGCAGGAACAGTTTTAATTTTTAAGTTTCACTCTGTTTTCTCCTATATGGATACATGTAGTTGGAACTCTAAATCAAACACGGTTTGTGCTAGCTCTTGGAAACTTGACACAATAAAGTAGTTCCAAGTTCTATCTCTATGGTTTTTTCCTATTGATGTAGCCCTAAGCAGAGACTGGCGCAAATCACTTTCATGGAAAGGGGTTGCCAAGCTTCCAAAAATTAGGAGTTTTCTGAAATCTCAGCACACATTTTTTCACCCAAATTTGATGACACTTTCAAGTAATGATCAGTACCCCAATCCCACTTGGCTCACCAAATTTCGTTCTTCTAGGTTAAACCGTTCGTTGGCTGTAACAGTTTTAATTTTTAGGTTTCACTCTGTTTTCTCCTATATGGAAACATGTAGTTGGAACTCTAAATCAAACACGGTTTGTGCTAGCACTTGGAAACTTGACAGAATAAAGTAGTTCAAAGTTCTATCTCTATGGTTTCTTTCCTATTGATGTAGCCCTAAACAGAGACTGGGGCAAATCACTTTAATGGAAAGGGGTTACCAAGGTTCCAAAAAACTACGAGTTTCCTGAAATCTCAGCACACATTTTTTCACCAATCTTGATGACACTTTCAGGAAATGATCAGTACCCCAATCCCACTTTGCTCACCAAACTTCGTTCTTCTAGGTTAAACTGTTGGTTGGCAGTAACAGTTTTAATTTTTAGGTTTCACTCTGTTTTCTTCTATATGGATATATGTAGTTGGAACTCTAAATCAAACATGGTTTGTGTTAGCTCTTTAAACTTGACACAATAAAGTAGTTCCAAGTTCTATCTCTATGGTTTTTTTCCTATTGATGTAGCCCTAAGCAGAGACCGGCGCAAATCACTTTCATTGAAAGGGGTTGCCAAGATTCCAAAAAACTACGAGTTTCCTGAAATCTCAGCACACATTTTTTCACCCAATCTGATGACACTATCAGGTAATGATCAGTACCCGAATCACTCTTGGCTCACCAAATTTCGTTCTTGTAGGTTAAACCGTTCGTTGTCAGTATCAGTTTTAATTTTTAGGTTTCACTCTCTTTTCTCCTATATGGATACATGTATTTGGAACTCTAAATCAAACACGGTTTGTGCTAGCCCTTGGAAACTTGACACAATAAAGTAGTTCCAAGTTCTATCTCTATGGTTTGTTTCCTATTGATGTAGCCCTAAGCAGAGACTGGCGCAAATCACTTTCATGGAAAGGGGTTGCCAAACTTCCAAAAAACTACGAGTTTCCTGAAATCTCAGCATACATTTTTCCCCCAATCTTGATAACACTTTCAGTTAATGATCAGTACCCCAATCCCACTTGGCTCACCAAATTTCGTTCTTCTAGGTTAAACCCTTTTTTGGCTGTAACAGTTTTAATTTTTAGGTTTCACTCTGTTTTCTCCTATATGGATACATATAGTTGGAACTCTAAATCAAACGCTATTCGTGCTAGCTCTTTGAAACTTGACACAATAAAGTAGTTCCAAATTCTATCTCTATGGTTTCTTTCCTATTGATGTAGCCCTAAACAGAGACTGGCGCAAATCACTTTCATGGAAAGGGGTTGCCAAGCTTCCGAAAAACTACGAGTTTCCTGAAATCTCAGCACACATTTTTTCAACCAATCTTGATGGTATTTTCAGGTAATGATCAGTACCCCAATCCCACTTGGCTCACCAAATTTCGTTCTTCTAGGTTAAACTGTTTGTTGGCAGTAACAGTTTTAATTTTTAGGTTTCACTCTGTTTTCTCCTATATGGATATATGTAGTTGGAACTCTAAATCAAACATGGTTTGTGTTAGCTCTTTAAACTTGACACAATAAAGTAATTCCATGTTCTATCTCTATGGTTTGTTCAGTATTGATGTAGCCCTAAGCAGAGACCGGCGCAAATCACTTTCATGGAAAGGGGTTGCCAAGCTTCCAAAAAACTACGTGTTTTCTGAAATCTCAGCATACATTTTTTCACCCAATCTTGGTGACACTTTCAGGTAATGATCAGTACCCCAATCCCACTTGGCTCACCAAATTTCGTTCTTCTAAGTTAAACCGTTCGTTGGCAGTATCAGTTTTAATTTTTAGATTTCACTCAGTTTTCTCCTATATGGATACATGTAGTTGGAACTCTAAATCAAACACGGTTTGTTCTAGCCCTTGGACACTTGACACAAAAAAGTAGTTCCAAGTTCTATCTCTGTGGTTTGTTTCCTATTGACGTAGCCCTAAGAAGAGACTGGCACAAATCACTTTCATGGAAATGGGTTGCCAAGCTTCCAAAATACTACGAGTTTCCTGAAATCTCAGCACACATTTTTTCACCCAATCTTGATGACACTTTCAGGTAAAGATCAGCACCCCATTCCCACTTGGCTCACCAAATTTCGTTCTTCTAGGTTAAACCGTTCGTTTTCAGTATCAGTTTAAATTTTTAGGTTTCACTCTGTTTTCTCCTATATGGATAAATGTAGTTGGAACTCTAAATCCAACACGGTTTGTGCTAGCTCTTTGAAACTTGACACAATAAAGTAGTTCCAAGTTCTATTTCTATGGTTTGTTTCCTATTGATGTAGCCCTAAGCAGAGACTGGCGCAAATCAATTTCATGGAAAGGGGTTGCCAAGCTTCCAAAAACTATGAGTTTCCTGAAATCTCAGGACACATTTTTTCACCCAATCTTGATGACACTTTCAGGTAATGATCAGTACCCCAATCCCACTTGACTCACCAAATTTCGTTCTTCTAGGTTAAACCGTTCGTTGGCAGTATCAGTTTTAATTTTTAGGTTTCACTCTGTTTTCTCCTATATGGATACATGTAGTTGGAACTCCAAACACGGTTTGTGCTAGATCTTGGCAACTTGACACAATAAAGTAGTTCCAAGTTCTATCTCTATGGTTTTTTTCCTATTGATGTAGCCCTAATCAGAGACTGGCGCAAATCACTTTCATGGAAAGGGGTTGCCAAGGTTCCAAAAAACCACGAGATTCCTCAAATCTTAGCACACACTTTTTTCACTCAATCTTGATGACACTTTCAGGTAATGCTCAGTACCCCAATCCCACTTGGCTCACCAAATTTCGTTCTCCTAGGTTAAACAGATCGTTGGCAGTAACATTTTTAATTTTTAGGTTTCACTCTGTTTTCTCCTATATGGATAAATGTAGTTGGAACTCTAAATCAAACACGGTTTGTGCTAGCTCTTGGAAATTGACACAATAAAGTAGTTCCAAGTTCTATCTCTATGGTTTGTTTCCTATTGATGTAGCCCCAAGCAGAGACTGGCGCAAATCACTTTCATGGAAATGGGTTGCCAAGCTTCCAAAATACTACGAGTTTCCTGAAAACTCAGTACAAATTTTTTCACCCAATCTTGATGACACTTTCAGGTAATGATCAGTACCCCTATCCCACTTGGCTCACCAATTTCGTTCTTCTAAGTTAAACCGTTCGTTGGCAGTATCAGTTTTAATTTTTAGGTTTCACTCTGTTTTCTCCTATATGGATACATGTAGTTGGAACTCTAAATCAAACACGGTTTGTGCTAGCCCTTGGACACTTGACACAATAAAGTAGTTCCAAGTTCTATCTCTGTGGTTTGTTTCCTATTGATGTAGCCCTAAGCAGAGACTGCCGCAAATCACTTTCATGGAAAGGGGTTGCCAAGCTTCCAAAAACTATGAGTTTCCTGAAATCTCAGCACACATTTTTTCACCCAATCTTGATGACACTTACAGGAAATGATCAGGACCCCAATCCCACTTGGCTCACCAAATTTCGTTCTTCTACGTTAAACCGTTTGTTGGCAGTATCAGTTTTAATTTTTAGGTTTCACTCTGTTTTCTCCTATATGGATACATGTATTTGGAACTCTAAATCAAACACGGTTTGTGCTAGCCCTTGGAATCTTGACACAATACAGTAGTTCCAAGTTCTATCTCTATGTTTTGTTTCCTATTGATGTAGCCCTAGGCAGAGACCGGCGCAAATCACTTTCATTGAAAGTTGTTGCCAAGCTTACAAAAAACTACGAGTTTTCTGAAATCTCATCACACATTTTATCACCCAATCTGGATGACACTTTCAGGTAATGATCAGTACCCCAATCCCACTTGGCTCACCAAATTTCGTTCTTCTAGGTTAAATCGTTCGTTGGCAATAACAGTTTTAATTTTTAGGTTTCACTCTGTTTTCTACTATATGGATACATGTATTTGAAACTCTAAATCAAACACGGTTTGTACTAGCCCTTGGAATCTTGACACAATAAGGTATTTCCAAGTTCTTTCTCTATGGTTTGTTTCCTATTGATGTAGCCCTAAGCAGAGACCGGCGCAAATCACTTTTATGGAAAGTTGTTGCCAAGCTTCCAAAAAACTACGAGTTTCCTGAAATCTCAGCACACATTTTTTCACCCAATCTTGATGACACTTTCAGGTAATGATGAGTACCCCAATCCCACTTGGCTCACCAAATTTCGTTCTTCTAGGTTAAACCGTTCGTTGGCAGTAACAGTTTTAATTTTTAGGTTTCACTCTGTTTTCTCCTATATGGATACATGTATTTGGAACTCTAAATCAAACACGGTTTGTTCTAGCTCTTTGAAACTTGACACAATAAAGTAGTTCCAAGTTCTATCTCTATGGTTTGTTTCCTATTGATGTAGCCCTAAGCAGAGACCGGCGCAAATCACTTTTATGGAAAGTTGTTGCCAAGCTTCCAAAAAACTACGAGTTTCCTGAAATCTCAGCACACATTTTTTCACCCAATCTTGATGACACTTTCAGGTAATGATCAGTACCCCAATCCCACTTGGCTCACCAAATTTCGTTCTTCTAGGTTAAACCGTTCGTTGGCAGTAACAGTTTTAATTTTTAGGTTTCACTCTGTTTTCTCCTATATTTATACATGTATTTGGAACTATAAATCAAACACGGTTTGTGCTAGCTCTTGGAAACTTGACCCAATAAAGTAGTTCCAAGTTCTATCTCTATGGTTTGTTTCCAATTGATGTAGCCCTAAGCAGAGACTGGCGCAAATCACTTAAAAGGAAAGGGGTTGCCAAGCTTCCAAAAAACTACGAGTTTCCTGAAATCTCAGCATACATTTTTTCACTCAATCTTGATGACACTTTCAGGAAATGATCAGTACCCCAATCCCACTTGGCTCACCAAGTTTCATTCTTCTAGGTTAAATTGTTCGTTGGCAGTATCAGTTTTAATTTTTAGGTTTCACTCTGTTTTCACCTATATGGATACATGTAGTTGGAACTCTAAATCAAACACAGTTTGTTTTAGCTCTTTGAAACTTGACACTATAAAGTAGTTCCAAGTTCTATCTCTATGGTTTTTTTCCTATTGATGTAGCCCTAATCAGAGACTGGCGCAAATCACTTTCATGGAAAGGGGTTGCCAAGCTTCCAAAAAACTACGAGTTTCCCGAAATCTCAGCACACATTTTTTCACCCAATCTTGATGACACTTTCAGGTAATGATCAGTACCCCAATCCCACTTGGCTCACCAAATTTCGTTCTTCTAGGTTAAACCGTTTGTTTTCAGGAACAGTTTTAATTTTTAGGTTTCACTCTCTTTTCTCCTATATGGATACATGTAGTTGGAATTCTAAATCAAACACGGTTTGTGCTAGCCCTTGGAATCTTGACACAATAGAGTAGTTCCAAGTTCTATCTCTATGGTTTGTTTCCTATTGATGTAGCCCTAAGCAGAGACTGGCACAAATCACGTTCATGGAAAGGGGTTGCCAAGCTTCCAAAAAACTACAAGTCTCCTGAAATCTCAGCATACATTTTTTCACCCAATCTTGATGACACTTTCAGGTAATGATCAGTACGGAATCCCACTTGGCTCACCAAATTTCGTTCTTTAGGTTAAACCGTTCCTTGGCAGTATCAGTTTTAAGTTTTAGGTTTCACTCTGATTTCTCCTATATGGATACATGTAGTTGGAACTCTAAATCAAACACGGTTTGTGCTAGTTCTTGGAAACTTGACTCAATAAAGTAGTTCCAAGTTCTATCTCTATGGTTTGTTTCCTATTGATGTAGCCCTAAGCAGAGACCAGCGCAAATCATTTCATGGAAAGGGGTTGCCAGGCTTCCAAAAAACTACGAGTTTCCTGAAATCTCAGCATACATTTTTTCACCCAATCTTGAAGACACTTTCAGGTAATGATCAGTAACCCAATCCCACTTTGCTCACCAAATTTCGTTCTTCTAGGTTAAACCGTTCGTTGGCAGTAACAGTTTTAATTTTTAGGTTTCACTCTGTATTCTCCTATATGGATAAATGTAGTTGGAACTCTAAATCAAACACGGTTTGTGCTGGCTCTTTGAAACTTGACACAATAAAGTAGTTCCAAGTTCTATCTCAATGGTTTGTTTCCTATTGATGTAGCCCTAAGCAGAGACTGGCGCAAATCACTTTCATGGAAAGGGGTTGCCACGCTTCAAAAAAACTACGAGTTTCCTGAAATCTCAGCATACATTTTTTCACCCAATCTTGATGACACTTTCAGGTAATGATCAGTACCCCAATCCTACTTGGCTCACCAAATTTCGTTCTTCTATGTGAAACCGTTCGTTGGCAGTATCAGTTTTAATTTTTAGATTTCACTCTGTTTTCTCCTATATGGATACATGTAGTTGGAACTCTAAATGAAACACGGCTTATGGTAGCTCTTGGAAACTTGACACAATAAAGTAGTTCCAAGTTCTATCTCTATGGTTTGTTTCCTATTTATGTATCCCTAAGCAGAGACCGGCGCGAATCACTTTCATGGAAAGGGGTTGCCAAGCTTCCAAAAAACTACAAGTTTCTTGAAATCTCAGCACACATTTTTTCACCCAATCTTGATGACACTTTCAGGTAATGATCAGTACCCAAATACCACTTTGCTCACCAAATTTCGTTTTTCTAGGTTAAACCGTTCGTTGGCAGTAACAGTTTTAATTTTTAGGTTTCACTCTGTTTTCTCATATATGGATACATGTAGTTGGAACTCTAAATCAAACACGGTTTGCGCTAGCTCTTTGAAACTTGACACAATAAAGTAGTTCCAAGTTCTATCTCAATGGTTTGTTTCCTATTGATGTAGCCCTAAGCAGAGACTGGCGCAAATCACTTTAATGGAAAGGGGTTGCCAAGCTTCCAAAAAACTACCAGTTTCCAGAAGTATCAGCACAAATTTTTTCACCCAATCTTGATGACAGTTTCAGGTAATGATCAGTACCCTAATCCCACATGGCTCACCAAATTTCATTCTTCTAGGTTAAACCGTTCGTTGGCAGTAACAGTTTTAATTTTTAGGTTTCACTCTGTTTTCTCCTATATGGATACATGTAGTTGGAACTCTAAATCAAACACGGCTTATGGTAGCTCTTGGAAACTTGACACAATAAAGTAGTTCCAAGTTCTATCTCTATGGTTTGTTTCCTATTGATGTAGCCCTAAGCAGAGACCGGCGCGAATCACTTTCATGGAAAGGGGTTGCCAAACTTCCAAAAACCTACGAGTTTCCTGAAATCTCAGCACACATTTTTTCACCCAATCTTGATGACACTTTCAAGTAATGATCAGTACCCCAATCCCACTTGGCTAACCAAATTTCATTCTTCTGGGTTAAACCGTTCGTTGGCAGTATCAGTTTTAATTTTTACGTTTCACTCTGTTTTCTCCTATATGGATACATGTAGTTGGAACTCTAAATCAAACACGGTTTGTGCTAGCTCTTGGAAACTTGACACAATAAAGTAGTTCCAAGTTCTATCTCTATGGTTTGTTTCCTATTGATGTAGCCCTAAGCAGAGACTGGCGCAAATCACTTTCATGGAAAGGGGTTGCCAAGCTTCCAAAAACCTACGAGTTTCCTGAAATCTCAGCACACATTTTTTCACCCAATCTTGATGACACTTTCAGGTAATGATCAGTACCCGAATCCCACTTGGCTCACCAAATTTCGTTTTTCCAGGTTAAACCGTTCGTTGGCAGTATAAGTTTAAATTTTTAGGTTTCACTCAGTTTTCTCCTATGTGGATACTTGTAGTTGGAACTCTAAATCAAACACGGTATGTGCTAGCTCTTGGAAACTTGACACAATAAAGTAGTTCCAACTTCTATCACTATAGTTTGTTTGCTATGGATGTAGCCCTAAGCAGAGACCTGCGCAAATCACTTTCATGGAAAGTTGTTGCCAAGCTTCCAAAAAACTACGAGTTTCCTGAAATCTCAGCATGCATTTTTTCACCCAATGTTGATGACACTTTCAGGTAATGATCAGTACCCCAATCCCACTTGGCTCACCAAATTTCGTTCTTCAAGGTTAAACCGTTCGTTGGCAGTATCAGTTTTAATTTTTAGGTTTCACTCTGTTTTCTCCTATATGGATACTTGTAGTTGGAACTCTAAATCAAACACGGTTTGTGCTAGCTCTTTGAAGCTTGACACAATAAAGTAGTTCCAAGTCCTATCTCAATGGTTTCTTTCCTATTGATGTAGCCCTAAGCAGAGACCGTCGCAAATCACTTTCATGGAATGTTGTTGCCAAGCTTCCAAAAAACTACGAGTTTCCTGAAATCTCAGCACACATTTTTTCACCCAATCTTGATGACACTTTCAGGTAAATATCAGTACCCCAATCCCACATGGTTCACCAAATTTCGTTCTTCTAGGTTAAACCGTTCGTTGGCAGGAACAGTTTTAATTTTTAAGTTTCACTCTGTTTTCTCCTATATGGATACATGTAGTTGGAACTCTAAATCAAACACGGTTTTTGCTAGCCCTTGGAAACTAGACACAATAAAGTAGTTCCATGTTTTATTTCTATGGTTTGTTTCCTATTGATGTAGCCCTAAGCAGAGACTGGCACAAATCCCTTTCATGGAAAGGGGTTGCCAAGCTTCCAAAAAACTATGAGTTTCCTGAAATCTCAGCATGCATTTTTTCACCCAATCTTGATGACACTTTCAGGTAATGATCAGTACCCCAATCCCACTTGGCTCACCAAATTTCGTTCTTCTCGGTTAAACCGTTCGTTGGCAGTAACAATTTTAATTTTTAGGTTTCACTCTGTTTTCTCCTATATGGATAAATGTAGTTAGAAATCTAAATCAAACACGGTTTGTGCTAGCCCTTTCAAATTGACACAATAAAGTAGTTCCAAGTTCTATCTCTATGGTTTGTTTCGTATTGATGTAGCCCTAAGCAGAGATGGGCGCAAATCACTTTCATGGAAATTTGTTGCCAAGCTTCCAAAAAACTACGAGTTTCCTGAAATCTCAGCACACATTTTTTCACCCAATGTTGATGACACTTTCAGGTAATGATCAGTACCCCAATCACACTTGGCTCACCAAATTTCATTCTTCTAGGTTAAACCGTTCGTTGGCAGTATCAGTTTTAATTTTTAGGTTTCACTCTGTTTTCTCCTATATGGATACATGTAGTTGGAACTCTAAATCAAACACGGTTTGTGCTAGCTCTTGGAAATTGACACAATAAAGTAGTTCCAAGTTCTATCTCTATGGTTGTTTCCTTTTGATGTAGCCCTAAGCACAGAGCGGCGCAAATCACTTTCATGGAAAGGGGTTTCCAAACTTCCAAAAAGTACGAGTTTCCTGAAATCTCATCATACATTTTTTCACCCAATCTTGATGACACTTTCAGGTAATGATCCGTACCCCAATCCCACTTGGCTCACCAAATTTCGTTCTTCTAGGTTAAACCATTCGTTGGCAGTAACAGTTTTAATTTTTAGGTAATGATCAGTACCCCAATCCCACTTGGCTCAACAAAATTCGTTCTTCTAGGTTAAACCGTTCGTTGGCAGTAACAGTTTTAATTTTTAGATTTCACTCTGTTTTCTCCTATATGGATACATGTAGTTGGAACTCTAAATCAAACACGGTTTGTGCTAGTTCTTTGAAACCTGACACAATAAAGTAGTTCCAAGTTCTATCTCTATGGTTTGTTTCCTATTGATGTAGCCCTAAGCAGAGACCGGCGCAAATCATTTCATGGAAAGGGGTTGCCACGCTTCCAAAAAACTAAGAGTCTCCTGAAATCTCAGCATACATTTTTTCACCCAATCTTGATGACACTTTCAGGTAATGATCAGTACGGAATCCCACTTGGCTCACCAAATTTCGTTCTTTAGGTTATACCGTTCCTTGGCAGTATCAGTTTTAAGTTTTAGGTTTCACTCTGATTTCTCCTATATGGATACATGTAGTTGGAACTCTAAATCAAACACGGTTTGTGCTAGTTCTTGGAAACTTGACTCAATAAAGTAGTTCCACGTTCTATCTCTATGGTTTGTTTCCTATTTATGTAGCCCTAAGCAGAGACCGGCGCAAATCATTTCATGGAAAGGTGTTGCCAGGCTTCCAAAAAACTACGAGTTTCCTGAAATCTCAGCATACATTTTTTCACCCAATCTTGAAGACACTTTCAGGTAATGATCAGTAACCCAATCCCACTTTGCTCACCAAATTTCGTTCTTCTAGGTTAAACCGTTCGTTGGCAGTAACAGTTTTAATTTTTAGGTTTCACTCTGTTTTCTCCTATATGGATAAATGTAGTTGGAACTCTAAATCAAACACGGTTTATGCTGGCTCTTTGAAACTTGACACAATAAAGTAGTTCCAAGTTCTATCTCAATGGTTTGTTTCCTATTGATGTAGCCCTAAGCAGAGACTGGCGCAAATCACTTTCATGGAAAGGGGTTGCCACGCTTCAAAAAAACTACGAGTTTCCTGAAATCTCAGCATACATTTTTTCACCCAATCTTGATGACACTTTCAGGTAATGATCAGTACCCCAATCCTACTTGGCTCACCAAATTTCGTTCTTCTATGTGAAACCGTTCGTTGGCAGTATCAGTTTTAATTTTTAGATTTCACTCTGTTTTCTCCTATATGGATACATGTAGTTGGAACTCTAAATGAAACACGGCTTATGGTAGCTCTTGGAAACTTGACACAATAAAGTAGTTCCAAGTTCTATCTCTATGGTTTGTTTCCTATTTATGTATCCCTAAGCAGAGACCAGCGCGAATCACTTTCATGGAACGGGGTTGCCAAGCTTCCAAAAAACTACGAGTTTCTTGAAATCTCAGCACACATTTTTTCACCCAATCTTGATGACACTTTCAGGTAATGATCAGTACCCCAATACCACTTTGCTCACCAAATTTCGTTTTTCTAGGTTAAACCGTTCGTTGGCAGTAACAGTTTTAATTTTTAGGTTTCACTCTGTTTTCTCATATATGGATACATGTAGTTGGAACTCTAAATCAAACACGGTTTGCGCTAGCTCTTTGAAACTTGACACAATAAAGTAGTTCCAAGTTCTATCTCAATGGTTTGTTTCCTATTGATGTAGCTCTAAGCAGAGACTGGCGCAAATCACTTTCATGGAAAGGGGTTGCCAAGCTTCCAAAAAACTACCAGTTTCCAGAAGTATCAGCACAAATTTTTTCACCCAATCTTGATGACAGTTTCAGGTAATGATCAGTACCCTAATCCCACATGGCTCACCAAATTTCATTCTTCTAGGTTAAACCGTTCGTTGGCAGTAACAGTTTTAATTTTTAGGTTTCACTCTGTTTTCTCCTATATGGATACATGTAGTTGGAACTCTAAATCAAACACGGTTTGTGCTAGCTCTTGGAAACTTGACACAATAAAGTAGTTCCAAGTTCTGTCTCTATGGTTTGTTTCCTATTGATGTAGCCCTAAGCAGAGACTGGCGCAAATCACTTTCATGGAAAGGGGTTGCCAAGCTTCCAAAAACCTACGAGTTTCCTGAAATCTCAGCACACATTTTTTCACCCAATCTTGATGACACTTTCAGGTAATGATCAGTACCCGAATCCCACTTGGCTCACCAAATTTCGTTTTTCCAGGTTAAACCGTTCGTTGGCAGTATAAGTTTTAATTTTTAGGTTTCACTCAGTTTTCTCCTATGTGGATACTTGTAGTTGGAACTCTAAATCAAACACGGTATGTGCTAGCTCTTGGAAACTTGACACAATAAAGTAGTTCCAACTTCTATCACTATACTTTGTTTGCTATGGATGTAGCCCTAAGCAGAGACCTGCGCAAATCACTTTCATGGAAAGTTGTTGCCAAGCTTCCAAAAAACTACGAGTTTCCTGAAATCTCAGCATGCATTTTTTCACCCAATCTTGATGACACTTTCAGGTAATGATCAGTACCCCAATCCCACTTGGCTCACCAAATTTCGTTCTTCAAGGTTAAACCGTTCGTTGGCAGTATCAGTTTTAATTTTTAGGTTTCACTCTGTTTTCTCCTATATGGATACTTGTAGTTGGAACTCTAAATCAAACACGGTTTGTGCTAGCTCTTTGAAACTTGACACAATAAAGTAGTTCCAAGTTCTATCTCAATGGTTTCTTTCCTATTGATGTAGCCCTAAGCAGAGACCGTCACAAATCACTTTCATGGAATGTTGTTGCCAAGCTTCCAAAAAACTACGAGTTTCCTGAAATCTCAGCACACATTTTTTCACCCAATCTTGATGACACTTTCAGGTAATGATCAGTACCCCAATCCCACATGGTTCACCAAATTTCGTTCTTCTAGGTTAAACCGTTCGTTGGCAGAAACAGTTTTAATTTTTAGATTTCACTCTGTTTTCTCCTATATGGATACATGTAGTTGGAACTCTAAATCAAACACGGTTTGTGCTAGCCCTTGGAAACTTGACACAATAAAGTAGTTCCAAGTTCTGTCTCTATGTTTTGTTTCCTATTGATGTAGCCCTAAGCAGAGACTGGCACAAATCACTTTAATGGAAACGGGTTGCCAAGCTTCCAAAAAACTACATTTTTCCTGAAATCTCAGCATATATTTTTTCACCCAATCTTGATGACACTTTCAGGTAATGATCAGTACCCCAATCCCACTTGGCTCACCATATTTCGTTCTTCTAGGTTAAACCGTTCGTTGGCAGTAACAGTTTTAATTTTTAGGTTTCACTCTGTTTTCTCCTATATGGATACATGTAGTTGGAACTCTAAATGAAACACGGTTTGTGCTAGCCCTTGGAAACTTGTCACAATAAAGTAGTTCCAAGTTCTCTCTCTATGGTTTGTTTCCTATTGATGTAGCCCTAAGCAGAGACTGGCACAAATCACTTTCATGGAAAGGGGTTGCCAAGCTCCAAAAAACTACGAGTTTCCTGAAATCTCAGCATACATTTTTTCTCCCAATCGTGATGACACTTTCAGGTAATGATCAGTACCCCAATCCCACTTGGCTCACCAAATTTCATTCTTCTAGGTTAAACCGTTCGTTGGCAGTATCAGTTTTAATTTTTAGGTTTCACTCTGTTTTCTCCTATATGGATACATGTAGTAGGAACTCTAAATCAAACACGGTTTGTGCTAGCTCTTTGAAACTTGACACAATAAAGTAGTTCCAAGTTCTATCTCCATGGTTTCTTTCCTATTGATGTAGCCTTAAGCAGGGACCGTCGCAAATCACTTTCATGGAAAGTCGTTGCCAAGCTTCCAAAAAACTACGAGTTTCCTGAAATATCAGCACACATTTTTTCACCCAATCTTGATTACACTTTCAGGTAATGATCAGTACCCCAATCCCACTTGGCTCACTAAATTTCGTTCTTCTAGGTTAAACCGTTCGTTGGCAGTAACAGTTTTAATTTTTAGGTTTCACTCTGTTTTCTCCTATATGGATACATGTTGTTGGAACTCTAAATCAAACACGGTTTGTGCTAGCCCATGGAAACTAGACACAATAAAGTAGTTCCATGTTTTATTTCTATGGTTTTTTTCCTATTGATGTAGCCCTAAGCAGAGACTGGCACAAATCTCTTTCATGGAAAGGGGTTGCCAAGCTTCCAAAAAACTACGAGTTTCCTGAAATCTCAGCATGCATTTTTTCACCCAATCTTGATGACACTTTCAGGTAATGATCAGTACCCCAATCCCACTTTGCTCACCAAATTTCGTTCTTCTCGGTTAAACCGTTCGTTGGCAGTAACAATTTTAATTTTTAGGTTTCACTCTGTTTTCTCCTATATGGATAAATGTAGTTAGAACTCTAAATCAAACACGGTTTGTTCTAGCCCTTTCAAATTGACACAATAAAGTAGTTCCAAGTTCTATCTCTATGGTTTGTTTCGTATTGATGTAGCCCTAAGCAGAGATGGGCGCAAATCACTTTCATGGAAATTTGTTGCCAAGCTTCCAAAAAACTACGAGTTTCCTGAAATCTCAGCACACATTTTTTCACCCAATGTTGATGACACTTTCAGGTAATGATCAGTACCCCAATCACACTTGGCTCACCAAATTTCATTCTTCTAGGTTAAACCGTTCGTTGGCAGTATCACTTTTAATTTTTAGGTTTCACTCTGTTTTCTCCTATATGGATACATGTAGTTGGAACTCTAAATCAAACACGGTTTGTGCTAGCTCTTGGAAATTGACACAATAAAGTAGTTCCAAGTTCTATCTCTATGGTTGTTTCCTTTTGATGTAGCCCTAAGCACAGAGCGGCGCAAATCACTTTCATGGAAAGGGGTTTCCAAACTTCCAAAAAGTACGAGTTTCCTGAAATCTCATCATACATTTTTTCACCCAATCTTGATGACACTTTCAGGTAATGATCCGTACCCCAATGCCACTTGGCTCACCAAATTTCGTTCTTCTAGGTTAAACCATTCGTTGGCAGTAACAGTTTTAATTTTTAGGTAATGATCAGTACCCCAATCCCACTTGGCTCAACAAAATTCGTTCTTCTAGGTTAAACCGTTCGTTGGCAGTAACAGTTTTAATTTTTAGATTTCACTCTGTTTTCTCCTATATGGATACATGTAGTTGGAACTCTAAATCAAACACGGTTTGTGCTAGCTCTTTGAAACTTGACACAATAAAGTAGTTCCAAGGTCTATCTCTATGGTTTGTTTCCTATTGATGTAGTCCTAAGCAGAGACTGGCGCAAAGCACTTTCATGGAAAGGGGTTGCCAAGCTTCCAAAAAACTACGAGTTTCCTGAAATCTCAGCACACATTTTTTCACCCAATCTTTATGACACTTTCAGGTAATGATCAGTACCCCAATCCCACTTGGCTCACCAAATTTCGTTCTTCTAGGTTAAACCGTTCGTTGGCAGTATCAGTTTTAATTTTTATGTTTCACTCTGTTTTCTCCTATATGGATACATGTAGTTGGAACTCTAAATCAAACACGGTTTGTGCTAGCCCTTTGGAAACTTGACACAATAAAGTAGTTCCAAGTTCTATTTCTGTGGTTTGTTTTCTATTGATGTAGCCCTAAGCAGAGACTGGCGCAAATCACTTTCATGGAAAGGGGTTGCCAAGCTTCCAAAAAACTACGAGTTTCCTGAAATCTCAGCATACATTTTTTCACCCAATCGTGATGACACTTTCAGGTATTGATCAGTACCCCAATCCCACTTGGCTCACCAAATTTCGTTCTTCTAGGTTAAACCGTTCGTTGGCAGTAACAGTTTTAATTTTTAGGTTTCACTCTGTTTTCTCCTATATGAATACATGTAGTTGGAACTCTAAATCAAACACGGTTTGTGCTAGCTCTTGGAAACGTGACACAATAAAGTAGTTCCAAGTTCTAACTCTATGGTTTGTTTCCTATTGATGTAGCCCTAAGCAGAGACTGGCGCAAATCACTTTCATGGAAATTTGTTGCCAAGCTTCCAAAAACTACGAGTTTCCTGAAATCTCAGCACAGATTTTTTCACCCAATCTTGATAACACTTTCAGGTAATGATCAGTACCCCAATCCCACTTGGCTCACCAAATTTCATTCTTCTAGGTTAAACCGTTCGTTGGCAGTATCAGTATTAATTTTTAGGTTTCACTCTGTTTTCTCCTATATGGATACATGTAGTTGGAACTCTAAATCAAACACGGTTTGTGCTAGCTCTATGAAAGTTGACACAATAAAGTAGTTCCAAGTTCTATCTCTATGGTTTGTTTCCTATTGATGTATCCCTAAGCAGAGACTGGCGCAAATCACTTTCATGGAAAGTTGTTGCCAAGCTTCCAAAAAACTACGAGTTTCCTGAAATATCAGCACACATTTTTTCACCCAATCTTGATTACACTTTCAGGTAATGATCAGTACCCCAATCCCACTTGGCTCACCAAATTTCGTTCTTCTAGGTTAAACCGTTCGTTGGCAGTAACAGTTTTAATTTTTAGGTTTCACTCTGTTTTCTCCTATATGGATACATGTAGTTGGAACTCTAAATCAAACACGGTTTGTGCTAGCCCTTGGAAACTAGACACAATAAAGTAGTTCCAAATTTTATTTCTATGGTTTGTTTCCTATTCATGTAGCCCTAAGCAGAGACTGGCACAAATCCCTTTCATGGAAAGGGGTTGCCAAGCTTCCAAAAAACTACGAGTTTCCTGAAATCTCAGCATGCGTTTTTTCACCCAATCGTGATGACACTTTCAGGTAATGATCAGTACCCCATTCCCACTTGGCTCATCAAATTTCGTTCTTCTTGGTTAAACCGTTCGTTGGCAGTAACAGTTTAAATTTTTAGGTTTCACTCTGTTTTCTCCTATATGGATACTTGTAGTTGGAACTCTAAATCAAACACGGTTTGTGCTAGCTCTTTGAATCTTGACACAATAAAGTAGTTCCAAGTTCTCTCTCTATGGTTTGTTTCCTATTGACGTAGCCCTAAGCAGAGATGGGCGCAAATCCCTTTCATGGAAATTTGTTGCCAAGCTTCCAAAAAACTACGAGTTTCCTGAAATCTCAGCACACATTTTTTCACCCAGTGTTGATGACACTTTCAGGTAATGATCAGTACCCCAATCCCACTTGGCTCACCAAATTTCATTCTTCTAGGTTAAACCGTTCGTTGGCAGTATCAGTTTTAATTTTTAGGTTTCACTCTGTTTTCTCCTATAAGAATACATGTAGTTGGAACTCTAAATCAAACACGGTTTGTGCTAGATCTTGGAAACTTGACACAATAAAGTAGTTCCAAGTTCTATCTCTATGGTTTGTTTCCTATTGATGTAGCCCTAAGCACAGACCGGCGCAAATCACTTTCATGGAAAGGGGTTTCCAAACTTCCAAAAAATTACGAGTTTCCTGAAATCTCATCATACATTTTTTCACCCAATCTTGATGACACTTTCAGGTAATGATCCGTACCCCAATCCCACTTGGCTCACCAAATTTCGTTCTTCTATGTTAAACCGTTCGTTGGCAGTAACAGTTTTAATTTTTAGGTTTCACTCTGTTTTCTCCTATATGGATACATGTAGTTGGAACTCTAAATCAAACACTGTTTGTGCTAGCTCTATGAAAGTTGACACAATAAAGTAGTTCCAAGTTCTATCTCTATGGTTTGTTTCCTATTGATGTAGCCCTAAGCAGAAACTGGCGCAAATCACTTTCATGGAAAGTTGTTGCCAAGCTTCCAAAAAACTACGAGTTTCCTGAAATCTCAGCACACATTTTTTCACCCAATCTTGATGACACTTTCAGGTAATTATCAGTACCCCAATCCCACATGGTTCACCAAATTTCGTTCTTCTAGGTTAAACCGTTCGTTGGCAGAAACAGTTTTAATTTTTAGATTTCACTCTGTTTTCTCCTATATGGATACGTGTAGTTGGAACTCTAAATCAAACACGGTTTGTGCTAGCCCTTGGAAACTTGACACAATAAAGTAGTTCCAAGTTCTGTCTCTATGGTTTGTTTCCTATTGATGTAGCCCTAAGCAGAGACTGGCACAAATCACTTTAATGGAAACGGGTTGCCAAGCTTTCAAAAAACTACAAGTTTCCTGAAATCTCAGCATATATTTTTTCACCTAATCTTGATGACACTTTCAGGTAATGATCAGTACCCCAATCCCACTTGGCTCACCATATTTCGTTCTTCTAGGTTAAACCGTTCGTTGGCAGTAACAGTTTAAATTTTTAGGTTTCACTCTGTTTTCTCCTATATGGATACATGTAGTTGGAACTCTAAATCAAACACGGTTTGTGCTAGCCCTTGGAAACTTGTCACAATAAAGTAGTTCCAAGTTCTCTCTCTATGGTTTGTTTCCTATTGATGTAGCCCTAAGCAGAGACTGGCACAAATCACTTTCATGGAAAGGGGTTGCCAAGCTCCAAAAAACTACGAGTTTCCTGAAATCTCAGCATACGTTTTTTCTCCCAATCGTGATGACACTTTCAGGTAATGATCAGTACCCCAATCCCAATTGGCTCCCCAAATTTCATTCTTCTAGGTTAAACCGTTCGTTGGCAGTATCAGTTTTAATTTTTAGGTTTCACTCTGTTTTCTCCTATATGGATACATGTAGTTGGAACTCTAAATCAAACACGGTTTGTGCTAGTTCTTTGAAACCTGACACAATAAAGTAATTCCAAGTTCTATCTCTTTGGTTTGTTTCCTATTTATGTAGCCCTAAGCAGAGACCAGCCCAAATCATTTCATGGAAAGGGGTTGCCAAACTTCCAAAAAACTACGAGTTTCCTGAAATCTCAGCATACATTTTTTCTCCCAATCGTGATGACACTTTCAGGTAATGATCAGTACCCCAATCCCACTTGGCTCACCAAATTTCGTTCTTCTAGGTTAAACCGTTCTTTGGCAGTAACAGTTTTAATTTTTAGGTTTCACTCTGTTTTCTCCTATATGGATACATGTAGTTGGAAATATAAATCAAACACGGTTTGTGCTAGCTCTTTGAAACTTGACACAATAAAGTAGTTCCAAGTTCTATCTCTATGGTTTGTTTCCTATTGATGTAGCCCTAAGCAGAGATGGGCGCAAATCACTTTCATGGAAAGTTGTTCCCAAGCTTCCAAAAAACTACGAGTTTCCTGAAATCTCAGCACACATTTTTTTCACCCAAACTTGATGACACTTTCAGGTAAATATCAGTACCCCAATCCCAATTGGCTCACCAAATTTCATTCTTCTAGGTTAAACCGTTCGTTGGCAGTATCAGTTTTAATTTTTAGGTTTCACTCTGTTTTCTCCTATATGGATACATGTAGTTGGAACTCTAAATCAAACACGGTTTGTACTAGATCTTGGAAACTTGACACAATAAAGTAGTTCCAAGTTCTATCTCTATGGTTTGTTTCTTATTGATGTAGCCCTAAGCAGAGACTGGCGCAAATCACTTTCATGGAAATTTGTTGCCAAGCTTCCAAAAAACTACGAGTTTCCCGAAATCTCAGCACACATTTTTTCACCCAATCTTGATGACACTTTCAGGTAATGATCAGTACCCCAATCCCACTTGGCTCACCAAATTTCATTCTTCTAGGTTAAACAGTTCGTTGGAGTAACACTTTTAATTTTTAGGTTTCACTCTGTTTTCTTTTATATGGATACATGTAGTTGGAAGTCTAAATCAAACACGGTTTGTGCTAGCCCTTGGAATCTTGACACAATAGAGTAGTTCCAAGTTCTATCTCTATGGTTTGTTTCCTATTGATGTAGCCCTAAGCAGAGACTGGCGCAAATCACTTTCATGGAAAGGGGTTGCCACGCTTCCAAAAAACTAAGAGTCTCCTGAAATATCAGCATACATTTTTTCACCCAATCTTGATGACACTTTCAGGTAATGATCAGTACGGAATCCCACTTGGCTCACCAAATTTCGTTCTTCTAGGTTAAACCGTTCCTTGGCAGTATCAGTTTTAATTTTTAGGTTTCACTCTGATTTCTCCTATATGGATACATGTAGTTGGAACTCTAAATCAAACACGGTTTGTGCTAGTTCTTGGAAACTTGACTCAATAAAGTAGTTCCAAGTTCTATCTCTATGGTTTGTTTCCTATTGATGTAGCCCTAAGCAGAGACCGGCGCAAATCATTTCATGGAAAGGGGTTGCCAGGCTTCCAAAAAACTACGAGTTTCCTGAAATCTCAGCATACATTTTTTCACCCAATCTTGAAGACACTTTCAGGTAATGATCAGTAACCCAATCCCACTTTGCTCACCAAATTTCGTTCTTCTAGGTTAAACCGTTCGTTGGCAGTATCAGTTTTAATTTTTAGGTTTCACTCTGTTTTCTCCTATATGGATACATGTAGTTGGAACTCTAAATCAAACACGGTTTGTGCTAGCCCTTTGGAAACTTGACACAATAAAGTAGTTCCAAGTTCTATTTCTGTGGTTTGTTTTCTATTGATGTAGCCCTAAGCAGAGACTGGCGCAAATCACTTTCATGGAAAGGGGTTGCCAAGCTTCCAAAAAACTACGAGTTTCCTGAAATCTCAGCATACATTTTTTCACCAATCGTGATGACACTTTCAGGTATTGATCAGTACCCCAATCCCACTTGGCTCACCAAATTTCGTTCTTCTAGGTTAAACCGTTCGTTGGCAGTAACAGTTTTAATTTTTAGGTTTCACTCTGTTTTCTCCTATATGAATACATGTAGTTGGAACTCTAAATCAAACACGGTTTGTGCTAGCTCTTGGAAACGTGACACAATAAAGTAGTTCCAAGTTCTAACTCTATGGTTTGTTTCCTATTGATATAGCCCTAAGCAGAGACTGGCGCAAATCACTTTCATGGAAATTTGTTGCCAAGCTTCCAAAAACTACGAGTTTCCTGAAATCTCAGCACACATTTTTTCACCCAATCTTGATAACACTTTCAGGTAATGATCAGTACCCCAATCCCACTTGGCTCACCAAATTTCATTCTTCTAGGTTAAACCGTTCGTTGGCAGTATCAGTATTAATTTTTAGGTTTCACTCTGTTTTCTCCTGTATGCATACATGTAGTTGGAAGTCTAAATCAAACACGGTTTGTGCTAGATCTTGGAAACTTGACACAATAAAGTAGTTCCTAGTTCTATCTCTATGGTTTTTTTCCTATTGATGTAGCCCTAATCAGAGACCGGCGCAAATCACTTTCATGGAAAGGGGTTGCCAAACTTCCAAAAAACTACGAGTTTCCTGAAATCTCACCATACATTTTTTCACCCAATCTTGATGACACTTTCAGGTAATGATCAGTACCCCAATCCTACTTGGCTCACCATATTTCGTTCTTCTAGGTTAAACCGTTCGTTGGCAGTAACAGTTTTAATTTTTAGGTTTCACTCTGTTTTCTCCTATATGGATACATGTAGTTGGAACTCTAAATCAAACACGGTTTGTGCTAGCTCTATGAAAGTTGACACAATAAAGTAGTTCCAAGTTCTATCTCTATGGTTTGTTTCCTATTGATGTATCCCTAAGCAGAGACTGGCGCAAATCACTTTCATGGAAAGTTGTTGCCAAGCTTCCAAAAAACTACGAGTTTCCTGAAATATCAGCACACATTTTTTCACCCAATCTTGATTACACTTTCAGGTAATGATCAGTACCCCAATCCCACTTGGCTCACCAAATTTCGTTCTTCTAGGTTAAACTGTTCGTTGGCAGTAACAGTTTTAATTTTTAGGTTTCACTCTGTTTTCTCCTATATGGATACATGTAGTTGGAACTCTAAATCAAACACGGTTTGTGCTAGCCCTGGAAACTAGACACAATAAAGTAGTTCCAAATTTTATTTCTATGGTTTGTTTCCTATTGATGTAGCCCTAAGCAGAGACTGGCACAAATCCCTTTCATGGAAAGGGGTTGCCAAGCTTCCAAAAAACTACGAGTTTCCTGAAATCTCAGCATGCGTTTTTTCACCCAATCGTGATGACACTTTCAGGTAATGATCAGTACCCCATTCCCACTTGGCTCATCAAATTTCGTTCTTCTTGGTTAAACCGTTCGTTGGCAGTAACAGTTTAAATTTTTAGGTTTCACTCTGTTTTCTCCTATATGGATACTTGTATTTGGAACTCTAAATCAAACACGGTTTGTGCTAGCTCTTGGAAACTTGACACAATAAAGTAGTTCCAAGTTCTATCTCTATGGTTTGTTTTTTATTGATGTAGCCCTAAGCAGAGACCGGTGCAAAGCACTTTCATGGAAAGGAGTTGCCAAACTTCCAAAAAACTACGAGTTTCCTGAAATCTCAGCATACATTTTTTCACCCAATCTTGATGACACTTTCAGGTAATGATCAGTACCCCAATCCCACTTGGTCACCAAATTTCATTCTTCTAGGTTAAACCGTTCGTTGGCAGTATCAGTTTTAAGTTTTAGGTTTCACTCTCTTTTCTCCTGTATGGATACATGTAGTTGGAACTCTAAATCAAACACAGTTTGTGCTAGATCTTGGAAACTTGACACAATAAAGTAGTTCTAAGTTCTATCTCTATGGTTTGTTTCCTATTGATGTAGCCCTAAGCACAGACCGGCGCAAATCACTTTCATGGAAAGGGGTTTCCAAACTTCCAAAAAATTACGAGTTTCCTGAAATCTCATCATACATTTTTCACCCAATCTTGATGACACTTTCAGGTAATGATCCGTACCCCAATCCCACTTGGCTCACCAAATTTCGTTCTTCTATGTTAAACCGTTCGTTGGCAGTAACAGTTTTAATTTTTAGGTTTCACTCTGTTTTCTCCTATATGGATACATGTAGTTGGAACTCTAAATCAAACACGGTTTGTGCTAGCTCTATGAAAGTTGACACAATAAAGTAGTTCCAAGTTCTATCTCTATGGTTTGTTTCCTATTGATGTAGCCCTAAGCAGAAACTGGCGCAAATCACTTTCATGGAAAGTTGTTGCCAAGCTTCCAAAAAACTACGAGTTTCCTGAAATCTCAGCACACATTTTTTCACCCAATCTTGATGACACTTTCAGGTAATTATCAGTACCCCAATCCCACATGGTTCACCAAATTTCGTTCTTCTAGGTTAAACCGTTCGTTGGCAGAAACAGTTTTAATTTTTAGATTTCACTCTGTTTTCTCCTATATGGATACGTGTAGTTGGAACTCTAAATCAAACACGGTTTGTGCTAGCCCTTGGAAACTTGACACAATAAAGTAGTTCCAAGTTCTGTCTCTATGGTTTGTTTCCTATTGATGTAGCCCTAAGCAGAGACTGGCACAAATCACTTTAATGGAAACGGGTTGCCAAGCTTCCAAAAAACTACAAGTTTCCTGAAATCTCAGCATATATTTTTTCACCCAATCTTGATGACACTTTCAGGTAATGATCAGTACCCCAATCCCACTTGGCTCACCATATTTCGTTCTTCTAGGTTAAACCGTTCGTTGGCAGTAACAGTTTTAATTTTTAGGTTTCACTCTGTTTTCTCCTATATGGATACATGGAGTTGGAACTCTAAATCAAACACGGTTTGTGCTAGCCCTTGGAAACTTGTCACAATAAAGTAGTTCCAAGTTCTCTCTCTATGGTTTGTTTCCTATTGATGTAGCCCTAAGCAGAGACTGGCACAAATCACTTTCATGGAAAGGGGTTGCCAAGCTCCAAAAAACTACGAGTTTCCTGAAATCTCAGCATACGTTTTTTTCTCCCAATCGTGATGACACTTTCAGGTAATGATCAGTACCCCAATCCCAATTGGCTCCCCAAATTTCATTCTTCTAGGTTAAACCGTTCGTTGGCAGTATCAGTTTTAATTTTTAGGTTTCACTCTGTTTTCTCCTATATGGATACATGTAGTTGGAACTCTAAATCAAACACGGTTTGTGCTAGTTCTTTGAAACCTGACACAATAAAGTAATTCCAAGTTCTATCTCTTTGGTTTGTTTCCTATTTATGTAGCCCTAAGCAGAGACCAGCCCAAATCATTTCATGGAAAGGGGTTGCCAAACTTCCAAAAAACTACGAGTTTCCTGAAATCTCAGCATACATTTTTTCTCCCAATCGTGATGACACTTTCAGGTAATGATCAGTACCCCAATCCCACTTGGCTCACCAAAATTCGTTCTTCTAGGTTAAACCGTTCGTTGGCAGTAACAGTTTTAATTTTTAGATTTCACTCTGTTTTCTCCTATATGGATACATGTAGTTGGAACTCTAAATCAAACACGGTTTGTGCTAGCTCTTTGAAACTTGACACAATAAAGTAGTTCCAAGGTCTATCTCTATGGTTTGTTTCCTATTGATGTAGTCCTAAGCAGAGACTGGCGCAAAGCACTTTCATGGAAAGGGGTTGCCAAGCTTCCAAAAAACTACGAGTTTCCTGAAATCTCAGCACACATTTTTTCACCCAATCTTTATGACACTTTCAGATAAATATCAGTACCCCAATCCCACTTGGCTCACCAAATTTCGTTCTTCTAGGTTAAACCGATCGTTGGCAGTATCAGTTTTAATTTTTAGGTTTCACTCTGTTTTCTCCTATATGGATACATGTAGTTGGAACTCTAAATCAAACACGGTTTGTGCTAGCCCTTTGGAAACTTGACACAATAAAGTAGTTCCAAGTTCTATTTCTGTGGTTTGTTTTCTATTGATGTAGCCCTAAGCAGAGACTGGCGCAAATCACTTTCATGGAAAGGGGTTGCCAAGCTTCCAAAAAACTACGAGTTTCCTGAAATCTCAGCATACATTTTTTCACCCAATCGTGATGACACTTTCAGGTATTGATCAGTACCCCAATCCCACTTGGCTCACCAAATTTCGTTCTTCTAGGTTAAACCGTTCGTTGGCAGTAACAGTTTTAATTTTTAGGTTTCACTCTGTTTTCTCCTATATGAATACATGTAGTTGGAACTCTAAATCAAACACGGTTTGTGCTAGCTCTTGGAAACGTGACACAATAAAGTAGTTCCAAGTTCTAACTCTATGGTTTGTTTCCTATTGATGTAGCCCTAAGCAGAGACTGGCGCAAATCACTTTCATGGAAATTTGTTGCCAAGCTTCCAAAAACTACGAGTTTCCTGAAATCTCAGCACAGATTTTTTCACCCAATCTTGATAACACTTTCAGGTAATGATCAGTACCCCAATCCCACTTGGCTCACCAAATTTCATTCTTCTAGGTTAAACCGTTCGTTGGCAGTATCAGTATTAATTTTTAGGTTTCACTCTGTTTTCTCCTGTATGCATACATGTAGTTGGAAGTCTAAATCAAACACGGTTTGTGCTAGATCTTGGAAACTTGACACAATAAAGTAGTTCCTAGTTCTATCTCTATGGTTTTTTTCCTATTGATGTAGCCCTAATCAGAGACCGGCGCAAATCACTTTCATGGAAAGGGGTTGCCAAACTTCCAAAAAACTACGAGTTTCCTGAAATCTCACCATACATTTTTTCACCCAATCTTGATGACACTTTCAGGTAATGATCAGTACCCCAATCCTACTTGGCTCACCATATTTCGTTCTTCTAGGTTAAACCGTTCGTTGGCAGTAACAGTTTTAATTTTTAGGTTTCACTCTGTTTTCTCCTATATGGATACATGTAGTTGGAACTCTAAATCAAACACGGTTTGTGCTAGCTCTATGAAAGTTGACACAATAAAGTAGTTCCAAGTTCTATCTCTATGGTTTGTTTCCTATTGATGTATCCCTAAGCAGAGACTGGCGCAAATCACTTTCATGGAAAGTTGTTGCCAAGCTTCCAAAAAACTACGAGTTTCCTGAAATATCAGCACACATTTTTTCACCCAATCTTGATTACACTTTCAGGTAATGATCAGTACCCCAATCCCACTTGGCTCACCAAATTTCGTTCTTCTAGGTTAAACCGTTCGTTGGCAGTAACAGTTTTAATTTTTAGGTTTCACTCTGTTTTCTCCTATATGGATACATGTAGTTGGAAGTCTAAATCAAACACGGTTTGTGCTAGCCCTTGGAAACTAGACACAATAAAGTAGTTCCAAATTTTATTTCTATGGTTTGTTTCCTATTGATGTAGCCCTAAGCAGAGACTGGCACAAATCCCTTTCATGGAAAGGGGTTGCCAAGCTTCCAAAAAACTACGAGTTTCCTGAAATCTCAGCATGCGTTTTTTCACCCAATCGTGATGACACTTTCAGGTAATGATCAGTACCCCAATCCCACTTGGCTCATCAAATTTCGTTCTTCTTGGTTAAACCGTTCGTTGGCAGTAACAGTTTAAATTTTTAGGTTTCACTCTGTTTTCTCCTATATGGATACTTGTAGTTGGAACTCTAAATCAAACACGGTTTGTGCTAGCTCTTTGAATCTTGACACAATAAAGTAGTTCCAAGTTCTATCTCTATGGTTTGTTTCCTATTGACGTAGCCCTAAGCAGAGATGGGCGCAAATCCCTTTCATGGAAATTTGTTGCCAAGCTTCCAAAAAACTACGAGTTTCCTGAAATCTCAGCACACATTTTTTCACCCAGTGTTGATGACACTTTCAGGTAATGATCAGTACCCCAATCCCACTTGGCTCACCAAATTTCATTCTTCTAGGTTAAACCGTTCGTTGGCAGTATCAGTTTTAATTTTTAGGTTTCACTCTGTTTTCTCCTACATGGATACATGTAGTTGGAACTCTAAATCAAACACGGTTTGTGCTAGATCTTGGAAACTTGACACAATAAAGTAGTTCCAAGTTCTATCTCTATGGTTTGTTTCCTATTGATGTAGCCCTAAGCACAGACCAGCGCAAATCACTTTCATGGAAAGGGGTTTCCAAACTTCCAAAAAATTACGAGTTTCCTGAAATCTCATCATACATTTTTTCACCCAATCTTGATGACACTTTCAGGTAATGATCCGTACCCCAATCCCACTTGGCTCACCAAATTTCGTTCTTCTATGTTAAACCGTTCGTTGGCAGTATCAGTTTTAATTTTTAGATTTCACTCTGTTTTCTCCTATATGGATACATGTAGTTGGAACTCTAAATCAAACACGGTTTGTGCTAGCTCTTGGAAACTTGACACAATAAAGTAGTTCCAACTTCTATCACTATAGTTTGTTTGCTATGGATGTAGCCCTAAGCAGAGACCTGCGCAAATCACTTTCATGGAAAGTTGTTGCCAAGCTTCCAAAAAACTACGAGTTTCCTGAAATCTCAGCATGCATTTTTTCACCCAGTGTTGATGACACTTTCAGGTAATGATCAGTACCCCAATCCCACTTGGCTCACCAAATTTCATTCTTCAAGGTTAAACCGTTCGTTGGCAGTATCAGTTTTAATTTTTAGGTTTCACTCTGTTTTCTCCTATATGGATACATGTATTTGGAACTCTAAATCAAACACGGTTTGTGCTAGGTCTTGGAAACTTGACACAATAAAGTAGTTCCAAGTTCTATCTCTATGGTTTGTTTTTTATTGATGTAGCCCTAAGCAGAGACCGGCGCAAAGCACTTTCATGGAAAGGAGTTGCCAAACTTCCAAAAAACTACGAGTTTCCTGAAATCTCAGCATACATTTTTTCACCCAATCTTGATGACACTTTCAGGTAATGATCAGTGCCCCAATCCCACTTGGCTCACCAAATTTCATTCTTCTAGGTTAAACCGTTCGTTGGCAGTATCAGTTTTAAGTTTTAGGTTGCACTCTCTTTTCTCCTGTATGGATACATGTAGTTGGAACTCTAAATCAAACACGGTTTGTGCTAGATCTTGGAAACTTGACACAATAAAGTAGTTCCAAGTTCTATCTCTATGGTTTGTTTCCTATTGATGTAGGCCTAAGCACAGACCGGCGCAAATCACTTTCATGGAAAGGGGTTTCCAAACTTCCAAAAAATTAAGAGTTTCCTGAAATCTCATCATACATTATTTCACCCAATCTTGATGACACTTTCAGGTAATGATCCGTACCCCAATCCCACTTGGCTCACCAAATTTCGTTCTTCTATGTTAAACCGTTCATTGGCAGTAACAGTTTTAATTTTTAGGTTTCACTCTGTTTTCTCCTATTTGGATACATGTAGTTGGAACTCTAAATCAAACACGGTTTGTGCTAGCCCTTGGAAACTAGACACAATAAAGTAGTTCCATGTTTTATTTCTATGGCTTGTTTCCTATTGATGTAGCCCTAAGCAGAGACTGGCACAAATCCCTTTCATGGAAAGGGGTTGCCAAGCTTCCAAAAAACTAAGAATTTCCTGAAATCTCAGCATGCATTTTTTCACCCAATCTTGATGACACTTTCAGGTATGATCAGTACCCCAATCCCACTTGGCTCACCAAATTTCGTTCTTCTCGGATAAACCGTTCGTTGGCAGTAACAATTTTAATTTTTAGGTTTCACTCTGTTTTCTCCTATATGGATAAATGTAGTTAGAACTCTAAATCAAACACGGTTTGTGCTAGCTCTTTGAAATTGACACAATAAAGTAGTTCCAAGTTCTATCTCTATGGTTTGTTTCGTATTGATGTAGCCCTAAGCAGAGATGGGCGCAAATCACTTTCATGGAAATTTGTTGCCAAGCTTCCAAAAAACTACGAGTTTCCTGAAATCTCAGCACACATTTTTTCACCCAATGTTGATGACACTTTCAGGTAGTGATCAGTACCCCAATCACACTTGGCTCACCAAATTTCATTCTTCTAGGTTAAACCATTCATTGGCAGTATAAGTTTTAATTTTTAGGTTTCACTCTGTTTTCTCCTATATGGATACATGTATTTGGAACTCTAAATCAAACACGGTTTGTGCTAGATCTTGGAAACATGACACAATAAAGTAGTTCCAAGTTCTATCTCTATGATTTGTTTTTTATTGATGTAGCCATGAGCAGAGACCGGCGCGAATCACTTTCATGGAAAGGAGTTGCCAAACTTCCAAAAAAACTACGAGTTTCCTGAAATCTCAGCATACATTTTTTCACCCAATCTTGATGACACTTTCAAGTAATGATCAGTACCCCAATCCCACTTGGCTCACCAAATTTCATTCTTCTAGGTTAAACCGTTCGTTGGCAGTATCAGTTTTAATTTTTAGGTTTCACTCTGTTTTCTCCTGTATGGATACATGTAGTTGGAACTCTAAATCAAACACGGTTTGTGCTAGATCTTGGAAACTTGACACAATAAAGTAGTTCCAAGTTCTATCTCTATGGTTGTTTCCTTTTGATGTAGCCCTAAGCACAGAGCGGTGCAAATCACTTTCATGGAAAGGGGTTTCCAAACTTCCAAAAAGTACGAGATTCCTGAAATCTCATCAAACATTTTTTCACCCAATATTGATGACACTTTCAGGTAATGATCCGAACGCCAATCCCACTTGGCTCACCAAATTTCGTTCTTCTAGGTTAAACCATTCGTTGGCAGTAACAGTTTTAATTTTTAGGTAATGATCAGTACCCCAATCCCACTTGGCTCAACAAATTTCGTTCTTCTAGGTTAAACCGTTCGTTGGCAGTATCAGTTTTAATTTTTAGGTTTCACTCTGTTTTCTCCTATATGGATACATGTAGTTGGAACTCTAAATCAAACACGGTTTGTGCTAGCTCTTGGAAACGTGACACAATAAAGTAGTTCCAAGTTCTATCTCTATGGTTTGTTTCCTATTGATGTAGCCCTAAGCAGAGACCTGCGCAAATCACTTTCATGGAAAGTTGTTGCCAAGCTTCCAAAAACTACGAGTTTCCTGAAATCTCAGCACACATTTTTTCACCCAATCTTGATGACACTTTCAGGTAATGATCAGTACCCCAATCCCACTTGGCTCACCAAATTTCGTTCTTCTCGGTTAAACCGTTCGTTGGCAGTAACAATTTTAATTTTTAGGTTTCACTCTGTTTTCTCCTATATGGATAAATGTAGTTAGAACTCTAAATCAAACACGGTTTGTGCTAGCTCTTTGAAATTGACACAATAAAGTAGTTCCAAGTTCTATCTCTATGGTTTGTTTCGTATTGATGTAGCCCTAAGCACAGATGGGCGCAAATCACTTTCATGGAAATTTGTTGCCAAGCTTCCAAAAAACTACGAGTTTCCTGAAATCTCAGCACACATTTTTTCACCCAATGTTGATGACACTTTCAGGCAATGATCAGTACCCCAATCACACTTGGCTCACTAAATTTCATTCTTCTAGGTTAAACCGTTCGTTGGCAGTATAAGTTTTAATTTTTAGGTTTCACTCTGTTTTCTCCTATATGGATACATGTATTTGGAACTCTAAATCAAACACGGTTTGTGCTAGATCTTGGAAACATGACACAATAAAGTAGTTCCAAGTTCTATCTCTATGATTTGTTTTTTATTGATGTAGCCATGAGCAGAGACCGGCGCGAATCACTTTCATGGAAAGGAGTTGCCAAACTTCCAAAAAACTACGAGTTTCCTGAAATCTCAGCATACATTTTTTCACCCAATCTTGATGACACTTTCAAGTAATGATCAGTACCCCAATCCCACTTGGCTCACCAAATTTCATTCTTCTAGGTTAAACCGTTCGTTGGCAGTATCAGTTTTAATTTTTAGGTTTCACTCTGTTTTCTCCTGTATGGATACATGTAGTTGGAACTCTAAATCAAACACGGTTTGTGCTAGATCTTGGAAACTTGACACAATAAAGTAGTTCCAAGTTCTATCTCTATGATTGTTTCCTTTTGATGTAGCCCTAAGCACAGAGCGGTGCAAATCACTTTCATGGAAAGGGGTTTCCAAACTTCCAAAAAGTACGAGTTTCCTGAAATCTCATCATACATTTTTTCACCCAATATTGATGACACTTTCAGGTAATGATCCGTACCCCAATCCCACTTGGCTCACCAAATTTCGTTCTTCTAGGTTAAACCATTCGTTGGCAGTAACAGTTTTAATTTTTAGGTAATGATCAGTACCCCAATCCCACTTGGCTCAACAAATTTCGTTCTTCTAGGTTAAACCGTTCGTTGGCAGTATCAGTTTTAATTTTTAGGTTTCACTCTGTTTTCTCCTATATGGATACATGTAGTTGGAACTCTAAATCAAACACGGTTTGTGCTAGCTCTTGGAAACGTGACACAATAAAGTAGTTCCAAGTTCTATCTCTATGGTTTGTTTCCTATTGATGTAGCCCTAAGCAGAGACCTGCGCAAATCACTTTCATGGAAAGTTGTTGCCAAGCTTCCAAAAAACTACGAGTTTCCTGACATATCAGAACACATTTTTTCACCCAATCTTGATGACACTTTCAGGTAATGATCAGTACCCCAATCCCACTTGGCTCACCAAATTTCGTTCTTCTCGGTTAAACCGTTCGTTGGCAGTAACAATTTTAATTTTTAGGTTTCACTCTGTTTTCTCCTATATGGATAAATGTATTTAGAACTCTAAATCAAACACGGTTTGTGCTAGCTCTTTGAAATTGACACAATAAAGTAGTTCCAAGTTCTATCTCTATGGTTTGTTTCGTATTGATGTAGCCCTAAGCAGAGATGGGCGCAAATCACTTTCATGGAAATTTGTTGCCAAGCTTCCAAAAAACTACGAGTTTCCTGAAATCTCAGCACACATTTTTTCACCCAATGTTGATGACACTTTCAGGTAATGATCAGTACCCCAATCACACTTGGCTCACCAAATTTCATTCTTCTAGGTTAAACCGTTCGTTGGCAGTATAAGTTTTAATTTTTAGGTTTCACTCTGTTTTCTCCTATATGGATACATGTATTTGGAACTCTAAATCAAACACGGTTTGTGCTAGATCTTGGAAACATGACACAATAAAGTAGTTCCAAGTTCTATCTCTATGATTTGTTTTTTATTGATGTAGCCATGAGCAGAGACCGGCGCGAATCACTTTCATGGAAAGGAGTTGCCAAACTTCCAAAAAACTACGAGTTTCCTGAAATCTCAGCATACATTTTTTCACCCAATCTTGATGACACTTTCAAGTAATGATCAGTACCCCAATCGCACTTGGCTCACCAAATTTCATTCTTCTAGGTTAAACCGTTCGTTGGCAGTATCAGTTTTAATTTTTAGGTTTCACTCTGTTTTCTCCTGTATGGATACATGTAGTTGGAACTCTAAATCAAACACGGTTTGTGCTAGATCTTGGAAACTTGACACAATAAAGTAGTTCCAAGTTCTATCTCTATGGTTGTTTCCTTTTGATGTAGCCCTAAGCACAGAGCGGTGCAAATCACTTTCATGGAAAGGGGTTTCCAAACTTCCAAAAAGTACGAGTTTCCTGAAATCTCATCATACATTTTTTCACCCAATATTGATGACACTTTCAGGTAATGATCCGTACCCCAATCCCACTTGGCTCACCAAATTTCGTTCTTCTAGGTTAAACCATTCGTTGGCAGTAACAGTTTTAATTTTTAGGTAATGATCCGTACCCCAATCCCACTTGGCTCAACAAATTTCGTTCTTCTCGGTTAAACCGTTCGTTGGCAGTAACAGTTTTAATTTTTAGGTAATGATCAGTACCCCAATCCCACTTGGCTCACCAAATTTCGTTCTTCTCGGTTAAACCGTTCGTTGGCAGTAACAATTTTAATTTTTAGGTTTCACTCTGTTTTCTCCTATATGGATAAATGTATTTAGAACTCTAAATCAAACACGGTTTGTGCTAGCTCTTGGAAACGTGACACAATAAAGTAGTTCCAAGTTCTATCTCTATGGTTTGTTTCGTATTGATGTAGCCCTAAGCAGAGATGGGCGCAAATCACTTTCATGGAAATTTGTTGCCAAGCTTCCAAAAAACTACGAGTTTCCTGAAATCTCAGCACACATTTTTTCACCCAATGTTGATGACACTTTCAGGTAATGATCAGTACCCCAATCACACTTGGCTCACCAAATTTCATTCTTCTAGGTTAAACCGTTCGTTGGCAGTATAAGTTTTAATTTTTAGGTTTCACTCTGTTTTCTCCTATATGGATACATGTATTTGGAACTCTAAATCAAACACGGTTTGTGCTAGATCTTGGAAACATGACACAATAAAGTAGTTCCAAGTTCTATCTCTATGATTTGTTTTTTATTGATGTAGCCATGAGCAGAGACCGGCGCGAATCACTTTCATGGAAAGGAGTTGCCAAACTTCCAAAAAACTACGAGTTTCCTGAAATCTCAGCATACATTTTTTCACCCAATCTTGATGACACTTTCAAGTAATGATCAGGACCCCAATCCCACTTGGCTCACCAAATTTCATTCTTCTAGGTTAAACCGTTCGTTGGCAGTATCAGTTTTAATTTTTAGGTTTCACTCTGTTTTCTCCTTTATGGATACATGTAGTTGGAACTCTAAATCAAACACGGTTTGTGCTAGATCTTGGAAACTTGACACAATAAAGTAGTTCCAAGTTCTATCTCTATGGTTGTTTCCTTTTGATGTAGCCCTAAGCACAGAGCGGTGCAAATCACTTTCATGGAAAGGGGTTTCCAAACTTCCAAAAAGTACGAGTTTCCTGAAATCTCATCATACATTTTTTCACCCAATATTGATGACACTTTCAGGTAATGATCCGTACCCCAATCCCACTTGGCTCACCAAATTTCGTTCTTCTAGATTAAACCGTTCGTTGGCTGTAACAGTTTTAATTTTTAGGTTTCACTCTGTTTTCTCCTATATGGATACATGTAGTTGGAACTCTAAATCAAACGCGATTCGTGCTAGCTCTTTGAAACTTGACACAAGAAAGTAGTTCCAAATTCTATCTCTATGGTTTCTTTTTTATTGATGTAGCCCTAAGCAGAGACTGGCACAAATCACTTTCATGGAAATGGTTTGCCAAGCTTCCAAAATACTACGAGTTTCCTGAAATCTCAGCACACATTTTTTCACCCAATCTAGATGACACTTTCCGGTAATGATCAGCACCTCATTCCCACTTGGCTCACCAAATTTCGTTCTTCTAGGTTAAACCGTTCGTTGGCAGTATCAGTTTTAATTTTTAGGTTTCACTCTTCTTTCTCCTATATGGATACACGTAGTTGGAACTCTAAATCCATCACGGTTTGTGCTAGCTCTTTGAAACTTGACACAATAAAGTAGTTCCAAGTTCTATCTCTATGGTTTGTTTCCTATTGATGTAGCCCTAAGCAGAGACTGGCGCAAATCAATTTCATGGAAAGGGGTTGCCAAGCTTCCAAAAACTATGAGTTTCCTGAAATCTCAGCACACATTTTTTCACTCAATCTTGATGACACTTTCAGGTAATTATCAGTAACCCAATCCCACTTGGTTCACCAAATTACGTTCTTCTAGGTTAAACCGTTCGTTGGCAGTATCAGTTTTAATTTTTAGGTTTCACTCTGTTTTCTCCTATATGGATACATGTTGTTGGAACTCTAAATCAAACACGGTTTGTGCTAGCTCTTTGAAACTTGACACAATAAAGTAGTTCTAAGTTCTATCTCTATGGTTTGTTTCCTATTGATGTAGCCCTAAGCAGAGACTGGCGCAAATCACTTTCATGGAAAGTGGATGCCAAGGTTCCAAAAAACTATGAGATTCCTGAAATCACAGCACACATTTTTTCACCCAATCTTGATGACACGTTCAGGTAATGATCAGTACCCCTATCCCAATTGGCTCACCAATTTCGTTATTCTAGGTTAAACCGTTCGTTGGCAGTATCAGTTTTAATTTTTAGGTTTCACTCTGTTTTCTCCTATACGGATACATGTAGTTGGAACTCTAAATCAAACACATTTTGTGCTAGCTCTTAGAAACATGACACAATAAAGTAGTTCCAAGTTCTATCTCTATGGTTTTTTTCCTATTGATGTAGCCCTAAACAGAGACCTGCGCAAATCTCTTTCAAGGAAAGTTGTTGCCAAGCTTCCAAAAAACTACGAGTTTCCTGAAATCTCAGCACACATTTTTTCACCCAATCTTGATGACACTTTCAGGTAAATATCAGTACCCCAATCCCACTTGGCTCACCAAATTTCGTTCTTCTAGGTTAAACCGTTCGTTGGCAGGAACAGTTTTAATTTTTAAGTTTCACTCTGTTTTCTCCTATATGGATACATGTAGTTGGAACTCTAAATCAAACACGGTTTGTGCTAGCTCTTGGAAACTTGACACAATAAAGTAGTTCCAAGTTCTATCTCTATGGTTTTTTCCTATTGATGTAGCCCTAAGCAGAGACTGGCGCAAATCACTTTCATGGAAAGGGGTTGCCAAGCTTCCAAAAATTAGGAGTTTTCTGAAATCTCAGCACACATTTTTTCACCCAAATTTGATGACACTTTCAGGTAATGATCAGTACCCCAATCCCACTTGGCTCACCAAATTTCGTTCTTCTAGGTTAAACCGTTCGTTGGCTGTAACAGTTTTAATTTTTAGGTTTCACTCTGTTTTCTCCTATATGGAAACATGTAGTTGGAACTCTAAATCAAACATGGTTTGTGTTAGCTCTTTAAACTTGACACAATAAAGTAATTCCATGTTCTATCTCTATGGTTTGTTTAGTATTGATGTAGCCCTAAGCAGAGACCGGCGCAAATCACTTTCATGGAAAGGGGTTGCCAAGCTTCCAAAAACCTACGTGTTTTCTGAAATCTCAGCATACATTTTTTCACCCAATCTTGGTGACACTTTCAGGTAATGATCAGTACCCCAATCCCACTTGGCTCACCAAATTTCGTTCTTCTAAGTTAAACCGTTCGTTGGCAGTATCAGTTTTAATTTTTAGGTTTCACTCAGTTTTCTCCTATATGGATACATGTAGTTGGAACTCTAAATCAAACACGGTTTGTTCTAGCCCTTGGACACTTGACACAAAAAAGTAGTTCCAAGTTCTATCTCTGTGGTTTGTTTCCTATTGACGTAGCCCTAAGAAGAGACTGGCACAAATCACTTTCATGGAAATGGGTTGCCAAGCTTCCAAAATACTACGAGTTTCCTGAAATCTCAGCACACATTTTTTCACCCAATCTTGATGACACTTTCAGGTAAAGATCAGCACCCCATTCCCACTTGGCTCACCAAATTTCGTTCTTCTAGGTTAAACCGTTCGTTTTCAGTATCAGTTTAAATTTTTAGGTTTCACTCTGTTTTCTCCTATATGGATAAATGTAGTTGGAACTCTAAATCCAACACGGTTTGTGCTAGCTCTTTGAAACTTGACACAATAAAGTAGTTCCAAGTTCTATTTCTATGGTTTGTTTCCTATTGATGTAGCCCTAAGCAGAGACTGGCGCAAATCAATTTCATGGAAAGGGGTTGCCAAGCTTCCAAAAACTATGAGTTTCCTGAAATCTCAGGACACATTTTTTCACCCAATCTTGATGACACTTTCAGGTAATGATCAGTACCCCAATCCCACTTGACTCACCAAATTTCGTTCTTCTAGGTTAAACCGTTCGTTGGCAGTATCAGTTTTAATTTTTAGGTTTCACTCTGTTTTCTCCTATATGGATACATGTAGTTGGAACTCCAAACACGGTTTGTGCTAGATCTTGGCAACTTGACACAATAAAGTAGTTCCAAGTTCTATCTCTATGGTTTTTTTCCTATTGATGTAGCCCTAATCAGAGACTGGCGCAAATCACTTTCATGGAAAGGGGTTGCCAAGGTTCCAAAAAACCACGAGATTCCTCAAATCTTAGCACACACTTTTTTCACTCAATCTTGATGACACTTTCAGGTAATGCTCAGTACCCCAATCCCACTTGGCTCACCAAATTTCGTTCTCCTAGGTTAAACAGATCGTTGGCAGTAACATTTTTAATTTTTAGGTTTCACTCTGTTTTCTCCTATATGGATAAATGTAGTTGGAACTCTAAATCAAACACGGTTTGTGCTAGCTCTTGGAAATTGACACAATAAAGTAGTTCCAAGTTCTATCTCTATGGTTTGTTTCCTATTGATGTAGCCCTAAGCAGAGACTGGCGCAAATCACTTTCATGGAAAGGGGTTGCCAAGCTTCCAAAAAACTATGAGTTTCCTGAAATCTCAGCAACATTTTTTCACCCAATCTTGATGACACTTTCAGGTAATGATCAGTACCCCAATCCCACTTGGCTCACCAAATTTCGTTCTTTTAGATTAAACCGTTCGTTGGCAGTATCAGTTTTAATTTTTAGGTTTCACTCTGTTTTCTCCTATATGGATACATGTAGTTGGAACTCTAAATCAAACATGGTTTGTGTTAGCTCTTTAAACTTGACACAATAAACTAGTTCCAAGTTCTATCTCTATGGTTTGTTTCCTATTGATGTAGCCCCAAGCAGAGACTGGCGCAAATCACTTTCATGGAAATGGGTTGCCAAGCTTCCAAAATACTACGAGTTTCCTGAAATCTCAGTACAAATTTTTTCACCCAATCTTGATGACACTTTCAGGTAATGATCAGTACCCCTATCCCACTTGGCTCACCAATTTCGTTCTTCTAAGTTAAACCGTTCGTTGGCAGTATCAGTTTTAATTTTTAGGTTTCACTCTGTTTTCTCCTATATGGATACATGTAGTTGGAACTCTAAATCAAACACGGTTTGTGCTAGCCCTTGGACACTTGACACAATAAAGTAGTTCCAAGTTCTATCTCTGTGGTTTGTTTCCTATTGATGTAGCCCTAAGAAGAGACTGCCGCAAATCACTTTCATGGAAAGGGGTTGCCAAGCTTCCAAAAACTATGAGTTTCCTGAAATCTCAGCACACATTTTTTCACCCAATCTTGATGACACTTACAGGAAATGATCAGGACCCCAATCCCACTTGGCTCACCAAATTTCGTTCTTCTACGTTAAACCGTTTGTTGGCAGTATCAGTTTTAATTTTTAGGTTTCACTCTGTTTTCTCCTATATGGATACATGTATTTGGAACTCTAAATCAAACACGGTTTGTGCTAGCCCTTGGAATCTTGACACAATACAGTAGTTCCAAGTTCTATCTCTATGTTTTGTTTCCTAGCCCTAGGCAGAGACCGGCGCAAATCACTTTCATTGAAAGTTGTTGCCAAGCTTACAAAAAACTACGAGTTTTCTGAAATCTCATCACACATTTTTTCACCCAATCTGGATGACACTTTCAGGTAATGATCAGTACCCCAATCCCACTTGGCTCACCAAATTTCGTTCTTCTAGGTTAAATCGTTCGTTGGCAATAACAGTTTTAATTTTTAGGTTTCACTCTGTTTTCTACTATATGGATACATGTATTTGAAACTCTAAATCAAACACGGTTTGTGCTAGCCCTTGGAATCTTGACACAATAAGGTATTTCCAAGTTCTTTCTCTATGGTTTGTTTCCTATTGATGTAGCCCTAAGCAGAGACCGGCGCAAATCACTTTTATGGAAAGTTGTTGCCAAGCTTCCAAAAAACTACGAGTTTCCTGAAATCTCAGCACACATTTTTTCACCCAATCTTGATGACACTTTCAGGTAATGATGAGTACACCAATCCCACTTGGCTCACCAAATTTCGTTCTTCTAGGTTAAACCGTTCGTTGGCAGTAACAGTTTTAATTTTTAGGTTTCACTCTGTTTTCTCCTATATGGATACATGTATTTGGAACTCTAAATCAAACACGGTTTGTTCTAGCTCTTTGAAACTTGACACAATAAAGTAGTTCCAAGTTCTATCTCTATGGTTTGTTTCCTATTGATGTAGCCCTAAGCAGAGACCGGCGCAAATCACTTTTATGGAAAGTTGTTGCGAAGCTTCCAAAAAACTACGAGTTTCCTGAAATCTCAGCACACATTTTTTCACCCAATCTTGATGACACTTTCAGGTAATGATCAGTACCCCAATCCCACTTGGCTCACCAAATTTCGTTCTTCTAGGTTAAACCGTTCGTTGGCAGTAACAGTTTTAATTTTTAGGTTTCACTCTGTTTTCTCCTATATTTATACATGTATTTGGAACTATAAATCAAACACGGTTTGTGCTAGCTCTTGGAAACTTGATCCAATAAAGTAGTTCCAAGTTCTATCTCTATGGTTTGTTTCCAATTGATGTAGCCCTAAGCAGAGACTGGCGCAAATCACTTAAAAGGAAAGGGGTTGCCAAGCTTCCAAAAAACTACGAGTTTCCTGAAATCTCAGCATACATTTTTTCACTCAATCTTGATGACACTTTCAGGAATTGATCAGTACCCCAATCCCACTTGGCTCACCAAGTTTCATTCTTCTAGGTTAAATTGTTCGTTGGCAGTATCAGTTTTAATTTTTAGGTTTCACTCTGTTTTCACCTATATGGATACATGTAGTTGGAACTCTAAATCAAACACAGTTTGTTTTAGCTCTTTGAAACTTGACACTATAATGTAGTTCCAAGTTCTATCTCTATGGTTTTTTTCCTATTGATGTAGCCCTAATCAGAGACTGGCGCAAATCACTTTCATGGAAAGGGGTTGCCAAGCTTCCAAAAAACTACGAGTTTCCCGAAATCTCAGCACACATTTTTTCACCCAATCTTGATGACACTTTCAGGTAATGATCAGTACCCCAATCCCACTTGGCTCACCAAATTTCGTTCTTCTAGGTTAAACCGTTCGTTTTCAGGAACAGTTTTAATTTTTAGGTTTCACTCTCTTTTCTCCTATATGGATACATGTAGTTGGAATTCTAAATCAAACACGGTTTGTGCTAGCCCTTGGAATCTTGACACAATAGAGTAGTTCCAAGTTCTATCTCTATGGTTTGTTTCCTATTGATGTAGCCCTAAGCAGAGACTGGCACAAATCACGTTCATGGAAAGGGGTTGCCAAGCTTCCAAAAAACTACAAGTCTCCTGAAATCTCAGCATACATTTTTTCACCCAATCTTGATGACACTTTCAGGTAATGATCAGTACGGAATCCCACTTGGCTCACCAAATTTCGTTCTTTAGGTTAAACCGTTCCTTGGCAGTATCAGTTTTAAGTTTTAGGTTTCACTCTGATTTCTCCTATATGGATACATGTAGTTGGAACTCTAAATCAAACACGGTTTGTGCTAGTTCTTGGAAACTTGACTCAATAAAGTAGTTCCAAGTTCTATCTCTATGGTTTGTTTCCTATTGATGTAGCCCTAAGCAGAGACCAGCGCAAATCATTTCATGGAAAGGGGTTGCCAGGCTTCCAAAAAACTACGAGTTTCCTGAAATCTCAGCATACATTTTTTCACCCAATCTTGAAGACACTTTCAGGTAATGATCAGTAACCCAATCCCACTTTGCTCACCAAATTTCGTTCTTCTAGGTTAAACCGTTCGTTGGCAGTAACAGTTTTAATTTTTAGGTTTCACTCTGTATTCTCCTATATGGATAAATGTAGTTGGAACTCTAAATCAAACACGGTTAGTGCTGGCTCTTTGAAACTTGACACAATAAAGTAGTTCCAAGTTCTATCTCAATGGTTTGTTTCCTATTGATGTAGCCCTAAGCAGAGACTGGCGCAAATCACTTTCATGGAAAGGGGTTGCCACGCTTCAAAAAAACTACGAGTTTCCTGAAATCTCAGCATACATTTTTTCAACCAATCTTGATGACACTTTCAGGTAATGATCAGTACCCCAATCCTACTTGGCTCACCAAATTTCGTTCTTCTATGTGAAACCGTTCGTTGGCAGTATCAGTTTTAATTTTTAGATTTCACTCTGTTTTCTCCTATATGGATACATGTAGTTGGAACTCTAAATGAAACACGGCTTATGGTAGCTCTTGGAAACTTGACACAATAAAGTAGTTCCAAGTTCTATCTCTATGGTTTGTTTCCTATTTATGTATCCCTAAGCAGAGACCGGCGCGAATCACTTTCATGGAAAGGGGTTGCCAAGCTTCCAAAAAACTACGAGTTTCTTGAAATCTCAGCACACATTTTTTCACCCAATCTTGATGACACTTTCAGGTAATGATCAGTACCCCAATACCACTTTGCTCACCAAATTTCGTTTTTCTAGGTTAAACCGTTCGTTGGCAGTAACAGTTTAAATTTTTAGGTTTCACTCTGTTTTCTCATATATGGATACATGTAGTTGGAACTCTAAATCAAACACGGTTTGCGCTAGCTCTTTGAAACTTGACACAATAAAGTAGTTCCAAGTTCTATCTCAATGGTTTGTTTCCTATTGATGTAGCCCTAAGCAGAGACTGGCGCAAATCACTTTAATGGAAAGGGGTTGCCAAGCTTCCAAAAAACTACCAGTTTCCAGAAGTATCAGCACAAATTTTTTCACCCAATCTTGATGACAGTTTCAGGTAATGATCAGTACCCTAATCCCACATGGCTCACCAAATTTCATTCTTCTAGGTTAAACCGTTCGTTGGCAGTAACAGTTTTAATTTTTAGGTTTCACTCTGTTTTCTCCTATATGGATACATGTAGTTGGAACTCTAAATCAAACACGGCTTATGGTAGCTCTTGGAAACTTAACACAATAAAGTAGTTCCAAGTTCTATCTCTATGGTTTGTTTCCTATTGATGTAGCCCTAAGCAGAGACCGGCGCGAATCACTTTCATGGAAAGGGGTTGCCAAGCTTCCAAAAACCTACGAGTTTCCTGAAATCTCAGCACACATTTTTTCACCCAATCTTGATGACACTTTCAAGTAATGATCAGTACCCCAATCCCACTTGGCTAACCAAATTTCATTCTTCTGGGTTAAACCGTTCGTTGGCAGTATCAGTTTAAATTTTTAGGTTTCACTCAGTTTTCTCCTATGTGGATACTTGTAGTTGGAACTCTAAATCAAACACGGTATGTGCTAGCTCTTGGAAACTTGACACAATAAAGTAGTTCCAACTTCTATCACTATAGTTTGTTTGCTATGGATGTAGCCCTAAGCAGAGACCTGCGCAAATCACTTTCATGGAAAGTTGTTGCCAAGCTTCCAAAAAACTACGAGTTTCCTGAAATCTCAGCATGCATTTTTTCACCCAATGTTGATGACACTTTCAGGTAATGATCAGTACCCCAATCCCACTTGGCTCACCAAATTTCGTTCTTCAAGGTTAAACCGTTCGTTGGCAGTATCAGTTTTAATTTTTAGGTTTCACTCTGTTTTCTCCTATATGGATACTTGTAGTTGGAACTCTAAATCAAACACGGTTTGTGCTAGCTCTTTGAAACTTGACACAATAAAGTAGTTCCAAGTTCTATCTCAATGGTTTCTTTCCTATTGATGTAGCCCTAAGCAGAGACCTTCGCAAATCACTTTCATGGAATGTTGTTGCCAAGCTTCCAAAAAACTACGAGTTTCCTGAAATCTCAGCACACATTTTTTCACCCAATCTTGATGACACTTTCAGGTAATGATCAGTACCCCAATCCCACATGGTTCACCAAATTTCGTTCTTCTAGGTTAAACCGTTCGTTGGCAGTAACAATTTTAATTTTTAGGTTTCACTCTGTTTTCTCCTATATGGATAAATGTAGTTAGAAATCTAAATCAAACACGGTTTGTGCTAGCCCTTTCAAATTGACACAATAAAGTAGTTCCAAGTTCTATCTCTATGGTTTGTTTCGTATTGATGTAGCCCTAAGCAGAGATGGGCGCAAATCACTTTCATGGAAATTTGTTGCCAAGCTTCCAAAAAACTACGAGTTTCCTGAAATCTCAGCACACATTTTTTCACCCAATGTTGATGACACTTTCAGGTAATGATCAGTACCCCAATCACACTTGGCTCACCAAATTTCATTCTTCTAGGTTAAACCGTTCGTTGGCAGTATCAGTTTTAATTTTTAGGTTTCACTCTGTTTTCTCCTATATGGATACATGTAGTTGGAACTCTAAATCAAACACGGTTTGTGCTAGCTCTTGGAAATTGACACAATAAAGTAGTTCCAAGTTCTATCTCTATGGTTGTTTCCTTTTGATGTAGCCCTAAGCACAGAGCGGCGCAAATCACTTTCATGGAAAGGGGTTTCCAAACTTCCAAAAAGTACGAGTTTCCTGAAATCTCATCATACATTTTTTCACCCAATCTTGATGACACTTTCAGGTAATGATCCGTACCCCAATCCCACTTGGCTCACCAAATTTCGTTCTTCTAGGTTAAACCATTCGTTGGCAGTAACAGTTTTAATTTTTAGGTAATGATCAGTACCCCAATCCCACTTGGCTCAACAAAATTCGTTCTTCTAGGTTAAACCGTTCGTTGGCAGTAACAGTTTTAATTTTTAGATTTCACTCTGTTTTCTCCTATATGGATACATGTAGTTGGAACTCTAAATCAAACACGGTTTGTGCTAGTTCTTTGAAACCTGACACAATAAAGTAGTTCCAAGTTCTATCTCTATGGTTTGTTTCCTATTGATGTAGCCCTAAGCAGAGACCGGCGCAAATCATTTCATGGAAAGGGGTTGCCACGCTTCCAAAAAACTAAGAGTCTCCTGAAATCTCAGCATACATTTTTTCACCCAATCTTGATGACACTTTCAGGTAATGATCAGTACGGAATCCCACTTGGCTCACCAAATTTCGTTCTTTAGGTTAAACCGTTCCTTGGCAGTATCAGTTTTAAGTTTTAGGTTTCACTCTGATTTCTCCTATATGGATACATGTAGTTGGAACTCTAAATCAAACACGGTTTGTGCTAGTTCTTGGAAACTTGACTCAATAAAGTAGTTCCACGTTCTATCTCTATGGTTTGTTTCCTATTGATGTAGCCCTAAGCAGAGACCGGCGCAAATCATTTCATGGAAAGGTGTTGCCAGGCTTCCAAAAAACTACGAGTTTCCTGAAATCTCAGCATACATTTTTTCACCCAATCTTGAAGACACTTTCAGGTAATGATCAGTAACCCAATCCCACTTTGCTCACCAAATTTCGTTCTTCTAGGTTAAACCGTTCGTTGGCAGTAACAGTTTTAATTTTTAGGTTTCACTCTGTTTTCTCCTATATGGATAAATGTAGTTGGAACTCTAAATCAAACACGGTTTGTGCTGGCTCTTTGAAACTTGACACAATAAAGTAGTTCCAAGTTCTATCTCAATGGTTTGTTTCCTATTGATGTAGCCCTAAGCAGAGACTGGCGCAAATCACTTTCATGGAAAGGGGTTGCCACGCTTCAAAAAAACTACGAGTTTCCTGAAATCTCAGCATACATTTTTTCACCCAATCTTGATGACACTTTCAGGTAATGATCAGTACCCCAATCCTACTTGGCTCACCAAATTTCGTTCTTCTATGTGAAACCGTTCGTTGGCAGTATCAGTTTTAATTTTTAGATTTCACTCTGTTTTCTCCTATATGGATACATGTAGTTGGAACTCTAAATGAAACACGGCTTATGGTAGCTCTTGGAAACTTGACACAATAAAGTAGTTCCAAGTTCTATCTCTATGGTTTGTTTCCTATTTATGTATCCCTAAGCAGAGACCAGCGCGAATCACTTTCATGGAACGGGGTTGCCAAGCTTCCAAAAAACTACGAGTTTCTTGAAATCTCAGCACCCATTTTTTCACCCAATCTTGATGACACTTTCAGGTAATGATCAGTACCCCAATACCACTTTGCTCACCAAATTTCGTTTTTCTAGGTTAAACCGTTCGTTGGCAGTAACAGTTTTAATTTTTAGGTTTCACTCTGTTTTCTCATATATGGATACATGTAGTTGGAACTCTAAATCAAACACGGTTTGCGCTAGCTCTTTGAAACTTGACACAATAAAGTAGTTCCAAGTTCTATCTCAATGGTTTGTTTCCTATTGATGTAGCTCTAAGCAGAGACTGGCGCAAATCACTTTCATGGAAAGGGGTTGCCAAGCTTCCAAAAAACTACCAGTTTCCAGAAGTATCAGCACAAATTTTTTCACCCAATCTTGATGACAGTTTCAGGTAATGATCAGTACCCTAATCCCACATGGCTCACCAAATTTCATTCTTCTAGGTTAAACCGTTCGTTGGCAGTAACAGTTTTAATTTTTAGGTTTCACTCTGTTTTCTCCTATATGGATACATGTAGTTGGAACTCTAAATCAAACACGGTTTGTGCTAGCTCTTGGAAACTTGACACAATAAAGTAGTTCCAAGTTCTGTCTCTATGGTTTGTTTCCTATTGATGTAGCCCTAAGCAGAGACTGGCAAAAATCACTTTCATGGAAAGGGGTTGCCAAGCTTCCAAAAACCTACGAGTTTCCTGAAATCTCAGCACACATTTTTTCACCCAATCTTGATGACACTTTCATGGAAAGGGGTTGCCAAGCTTCCAAAAACCTACGAGTTTCCTGAAATCTCAGCACACATTTTTTCACCCAATCTTGATGACACTTTCAGGTAATGATCAGTACCCGAATCCCACTTGGCTCACCAAATTTCGTTTTTCCAGGTTAAACCGTTCGTTGGCAGTATAAGTTTTAATTTTTAGGTTTCACTCAGTTTTCTCCTATGTGGATACTTGTAGTTGGAACTCTAAATCAAACACGGTATGTGCTAGCTCTTGGAAACTTGACACAATAAAGTAGTTCCAACTTCTATCACTATACTTTGTTTGCTATGGATGTAGCCCTAAGCAGAGACCTGCGCAAATCACTTTCATGGAAAGTTGTTGCCAAGCTTCCAAAAAACTACGAGTTTCCTGAAATCTCAGCATGCATTTTTTCACCCAATCTTGATGACACTTTCAGGTAATGATCAGTACCCCAATCCCACTTGGCTCACCAAATTTCGTTCTTCAAGGTTAAACCGTTCGTTGGCAGTATCAGTTTTAATTTTTAGGTTTCACTCTGTTTTCTCCTATATGGATACTTGTAGTTGGAACTCTAAATCAAACACGGTTTGTGCTAGCTCTTTGAAACTTGACACAATAAAGTAGTTCCAAGTTCTATCTCAATGGTTTCTTTCCTATTGATGTAGCCCTAAGCAGAGACCGTCACAAATCACTTTCATGGAATGTTGTTGCCAAGCTTCCAAAAAACTACGAGTTTCCTGAAATCTCAGCACACATTTTTTCACCCAATCTTGATGACACTTTCAGGTAATGATCAGTACACCAATCCCACATGGTTCACCAAATTTCGTTCTTCTAGGTTAAACCGTTCGTTGGCAGAAACAGTTTTAATTTTTAGATTTCACTCTGTTTTCTCCTATATGGATACATGTAGTTGGAACTCTAAATCAAACACGGTTTGTGCTAGCCCTTGGAAACTTGACACAATAAAGTAGTTCCAAGTTCTGTCTCTATGGTTTGTTTCCTATTGATGTAGCCCTAAGCAGAGACTGGCACAAATCACTTTAATGGAAACGGGTTGCCAAGCTTCCAAAAAACTACATTTTTCCTGAAATCTCAGCATATATTTTTTCACCCAATCTTGATGACACTTTCAGGTAATGATCAGTACCCCAATCCCACTTGGCTCACCATATTTCGTTCTTCTAGGTTAAACCGTTCGTTGGCAGTAACAGTTTTAATTTTTAGGTTTCACTCTGTTTTCTCCTATATGGATACATGTAGTTGGAACTCTAAATGAAACACGGTTTGTGCTAGCCCTTGGAAACTTGTCACAATAAAGTAGTTCCAAGTTCTCTCTCTATGGTTTGTTTCCTATTGATGTAGCCCTAAGCAGAGACTGGCACAAATCACTTTCATGGAAAGGGGTTGCCAAGCTCCAAAAAACTACGAGTTTCCTGAAATCTCAGCATACATTTTTTCTCCCAATCGTGATGACACTTTCAGGTAATGATCAGTACCCCAATCCCACTTGGCTCACCAAATTTCATTCTTCTAGGTTAAACCGTTCGTTGGCAGTATCAGTTTTAATTTTTAGGTTTCACTCTGTTTTCTCCTATATGGATACATGTAGTAGGAACTCTAAATCAAACACGGTTTGTGCTAGCTCTTTGAAACTTGACACAATAAAGTAGTTCCAAGTTCTATCTCCATGGTTTCTTTCCTATTGATGTAGCCTTAAGCAGGGACCGTCGCAAATCACTTTCATGGAAAGTTGTTGCCAAGCTTCCAAAAAACTACGAGTTTCCTGAAATATCAGCACACATTTTTTCACCCAATCTTGATTACACTTTCAGGTAATGATCAGTACCCCAATCCCACTTGGCTCACTAAATTTCGTTCTTCTAGGTTAAACCGTTCGTTGGCAGTAACAGTTTTAATTTTTAGGTTTCACTCTGTTTTCTCCTATATGGATACATGTTGTTGGAACTCTAAATCAAACACGGTTTGTGCTAGCCCATGGAAACTAGACACAATAAAGTAGTTCCATGTTTTATTTCTATGGTTTTTTTCCTATTGATGTAGCCCTAAGCAGAGACTGGCACAAATCCCTTTCATGGAAAGGGGTTGCCAAGCTTCCAAAAAACTACGAGTTTCCTGAAATCTCAGCATGCATTTTTTCACCCAATCTTGATGACACTTTCAGGTAATGATCAGTACCCCAATCCCACTTTGCTCACCAAATTTCATTCTTCTCGGTTAAACCGTTCGTTGGCAGTAACAATTTTAATTTTTAGGTTTCACTCTGTTTTCTCCTATATGGATAAATGTAGTTAGAACTCTAAATCAAACACGGTTTGTTCTAGCCCTTTCAAATTGACACAATAAAGTAGTTCCAAGTTCTATCTCTATGGTTTGTTTCGTATTGATGTAGCCCTAAGCAGAGATGGGCGCAAATCACTTTCATGGAAATTTGTTGCCAAGCTTCCAAAAAACTACGAGTTTCCTGAAATCTCAGCACACATTTTTTCACCCAATGTTGATGACACTTTCAGGTAATGATCAGTACCCCAATCACACTTGGCTCACCAAATTTCATTCTTCTAGGTTAAACCGTTCGTTGGCAGTATCACTTTTAATTTTTAGGTTTCACTCTGTTTTCTCCTATATGGATACATGTAGTTGGAACTCTAAATCAAACACGGTTTGTGCTAGCTCTTGGAAATTGACACAATAAAGTAGTTCCAAGTTCTATCTCTATGGTTGTTTCCTTTTGATGTAGCCCTAAGCACAGAGCGGCGCAAATCACTTTCATGGAAAGGGGTTTCCAAACTTCCAAAAAGTACGAGTTTCCTGAAATCTCATCATACATTTTTTCACCCAATCTTGATGACACTTTCAGGTAATGATCCGTACCCCAATCCCACTTGGCTCACCAAATTTCGTTCTTCTAGGTTAAACCATTCGTTGGCAGTAACAGTTTTAATTTTTAGGTAATGATCAGTACCCCAATCCCACTTGGCTCAACAAAATTCGTTCTTCTAGGTTAAACCGTTCGTTGGCAGTAACAGTTTTAATTTTTAGATTTCACTCTGTTTTCTCCTATATGGATACATGTAGTTGGAACTCTAAATCAAACACGGTTTGTGCTAGCTCTTTGAAACTTGACACAATAAAGTAGTTCCAAGGTCTATCTCTATGGTTTGTTTCCTATTGATGTAGTCCTAAGCAGAGACTGGCGCAAAGCACTTTCATGGAAAGGGGTTGCCAAGCTTCCAAAAAACTACGAGTTTCCTGAAATCTCAGCACACATTTTTTCACCCAATCTTTATGACACTTTCAGGTAATGATCAGTACCCCAATCCCACTTGGCTCACCAAATTTCGTTCTTCTAGGTTAAACCGTTCGTTGGCAGTATCAGTTTTAATTTTTATGTTTCACTCTGTTTTCTCCTATATGGATACATGTAGTTGGAACTCTAAATCAAACACGGTTTGTGCTAGCCCTTTGGAAACTTGACACAATAAAGTAGTTCCAAGTTCTATTTCTGTGGTTTGTTTTCTATTGATGTAGCCCTAAGCAGAGACTGGCGCAAATCACTTTCATGGAAAGGGGTTGCCAAGCTTCCAAAAAACTACGAGTTTCCTGAAATCTCAGCATACATTTTTTCACCCAATCGTGATGACACTTTCAGGTATTGATCAGTACCCCAATCCCACTTGGCTCACCAAATTTCGTTCTTCTAGGTTAAACCGTTCGTTGGCAGTAGCAGTTTTAATTTTTAGGTTTCACTCTGTTTTCTCCTATATGAATACATGTAGTTGGAACTCTAAATCAAACACGGTTTGTGCTAGCTCTTGGAAACGTGACACAATAAAGTAGTTCCAAGTTCTAACTCTATGGTTTGTTTCCTATTGATGTAGCCCTAAGCAGAGCCTGGCGCAAATCACTTTCATGGAAATTTGTTGCCAAGCTTCCAAAAACTACGAGTTTCCTGAAATCTCAGCACACATTTTTTCACCCAATCTTGATAACACTTTCAGGTAATGATCAGTACCCCAATCCCACTTGGCTCACCAAATTTCATTCTTCTAGGTTAAACCGTTCGTTGGCAGTATCAGTATTAATTTTTAGGTTTCACTCTGTTTTCTCCTGTATGCATACATGTAGTTGGAAGTCTAAATCAAACACGGTTTGTGCTAGATCTTGGAAACTTGACACAATAAAGTAGTTCCTAGTTCTATCTCTATGGTTTTTTTCCTATTGATGTAGCCCTAATCAGAGACCGGCGCAAATCACTTTCATGGAAAGGGGTAGTCAAACTTCCAAAAAACTACGAGTTTCCTGAAATCTCACCATACATTTTTTCACCCAATCTTGATGACACTTTCAGGTAATGATCAGTACCCCAATCCTACTTGGCTCACCATATTTCGTTCTTCTAGGTTAAACCGTTCGTTGGCAGTAACAGTTTTAATTTTTAGGTTTCACTCTGTTTTCTCCTATATGGATACATGTAGTTGGAACTCTAAATCAAACACGGTTTGTGCTAGCTCTATGAAAGTTGACACAATAAAGTAGTTCCAAGTTCTATCTCTATGGTTTGATTCCTATTGATGTATCCCTAAGCAGAGACTGGCGCAAATCACTTTCATGGAAAGTTGTTGCCAAGCTTCCAAAAAACTACGAGTTTCCTGAAATATCAGCACACATTTTTTCACCCAATCTTGATTACACTTTCAGGTAATGATCAGTACCCCAATCCCACTTGGCTCACCAAATTTCGTTCTTCTAGGTTAAACCGTTCGTTGGCAGTAACAGTTTTAATTTTTAGGTTTCACTCTGTTTTCTCCTATATGGATACATGTAGTTGGAACTCTAAATCAAACACGGTTTGTGCTAGCCCTTGGAAACTAGACACAATAAAGTAGTTCCAAATTTTATTTCTATGGTTTGTTTCCTATTGATGTATCCCTAAGCAGAGACTGGCACAAATCCATTTCATGGAAAGGGGTTGCCAAGCTTCCAAAAAACTACGAGTTTCCTGAAATCTCAGCATGCGTTTTTTCACCCAATCGTGATGACACTTTCAGGTAATGATCAGTACCCCATTCCCACTTGGCTCATCAAATTTCGTTCTTCTTGGTTAAACCGTTCGTTGGCAGTAACAGTTTAAATTTTTAGGTTTCACTCTGTTTTCTCCTATATGGATACTTGTAGTTGGAACTCTAAATCAAACACGGTTTGTGCTAGCTCTTTGAATCTTGACACAATAAAGTAGTTCCAAGTTCTATCTCTATGGTTTGTTTCCTATTGACGTAGCCCTAAGCAGAGATGGGCGCAAATCCCTTTCATGGAAATTTGTTGCCAAGCTTCCAAAAAACTACGAGTTTCCTGAAATCTCAGCACACATTTTTTCACCCAGTGTTGATGACACTTTCAGGTAATGATCAGTACCCCAATCCCACTTGGCTCACCAAATTTCATTCTTCTAGGTTAAACCGTTCGTTGGCAGTATCAGTTTTAATTTTTAGGTTTCACTCTGTTTTCTCCTATATGGATACATGTAGTTGGAACTCTAAATCAAACACGGTTTGTGCTAGATCTTGGAAACTTGACACAATAAAGTAGTTCCAAGTTCTATCTCTATGGTTTGTTTCCTATTGATGTAGCCCTAAGCACAGACCGGCGCAAATCACTTTCATGGAAAGGGGTTTCCAAACTTCCAAAAAATTACGAGTTTCCTGAAATCTCATCATACATTTTTTCACCCAATCTTGATGACACTTTCAGGTAATGATCCGTACCCCAATCCCACTTGGCTCACCAAATTTCGTTCTTCTATGTTAAACCGTTCGTTGGCAGTAACAGTTTTAATTTTTAGGTTTCACTCTGTTTTCTCCTATATGGATACATGTAGTTGGAACTCTAAATCAAACACTGTTTGTGCTAGCTCTATGAAAGTTGACACAATAAAGTAGTTCCAAGTTCTATCTCTATGGTTTGTTTCCTATTGATGTAGCCCTAAGCAGAAACTGGCGCAAATCACTTTCATGGAAAGTTGTTGCCAAGCTTCCAAAAAACTACGAGTTTCCTGAAATCTCAGCACACATTTTTTCACCCAATCTTTATGACACTTTCAGGTAATTATCAGTACCCCAATCCCACATGGTTCACCAAATTTCGTTCTTCTAGGTTAAACCGTTCGTTGGCAGAAACAGTTTTAATTTTTAGATTTCACTCTGTTTTCTCCTATATGGATACGTGTAGTTGGAACTCTAAATCAAACACGGTTTGTGCTAGCCCTTGGAAACTTGACACAATAAAGTAGTTCCAAGTTCTGTCTCTACGGTTTGTTTCCTATTGATGTAGCCCTAAGCAGAGACTGGCACAAATCACTTTCATGGAAAGGGGTTGCCAAGCTCCAAAAAACTACGAGTTTCCTGAAATCTCAGCATACGTTTTTTCTCCCAATCGTGATGACACTTTCAGGTAATGATCAGTACCCCAATCCCAATTGGCTCCCCAAATTTCATTCTTCTAGGTTAAACCGTTCGTTGGCAGTATCAGTTTTAATTTTTAGGTTTCACTCTGTTTTCTCCTATATGGATACATGTAGTTGGAACTCTAAATCAAACACGGTTTGTGCTAGTTCTTTGAAACCTGACACAATAAAGTAATTCCAAGTTCTATCTCTTTGGTTTGTTTCCTATTTATGTAGCCCTAAGCAGAGACCAGCCCAAATCATTTCATGGAACGGGGTTGCCAAACTTCCAAAAAACTACGAGTTTCCTGAAATCTCAGCATACATTTTTTCTCCCAATCGTGATGACACTTTCAGGTAATGATCAGTACCCCAATCCCACTTGGCTCACCAAATTTCGTTCTTCTAGGTTAAACCGTTCGTTGGCAGTAACAGTTTTAATTTTTAGGTTTCACTCTGTTTTCTCCTATATGGATACATGTAGTTGGAAATATAAATCAAACACGGTTTGTGCTAGCTCTTTGAAACTTGACACAATAAAGTAGTTCCAAGTTCTATCTCTATGGTTTGTTTCCTATTGATGTAGCCCTAAGCAGAACTGGCGCAAATCACTTTCATGGAAAGTTGTTCCCAAGCTTCCAAAAAACTACGAGTTTCCTGAAATCTCAGCACACATTTTTTTCACCCAAACTTGATGACACTTTCAGGTAAATATCAGTACCCCAATCCCAATTGGCTCACCAAATTTCATTCTTCTAGGTTAAACCGTTCGTTGGCAGTATCAGTTTTAATTTTTAGGTTTCACTCTGTTTTCTCCTATATGGATACATGTAGTTGGAACTCTAAATCAAACACGGTTTGTACTAGATCTTGGAAACTTGACACAATAAAGTAGTTCCAAGTTCTATCTCTATGGTTTGTTTCTTATTGATGTAGCCCTAAGCAGAGACTGGCGCAAATCACTTTCATGGAAATTTGTTGCCAAGCTTCCAAAAAACTACGAGTTTCCCGAAATCTCAGCACACATTTTTTCACCCAATCTTGATGACACTTTCAGGTAATGATCAGTACCCCAATCCCACTTGGCTCACCAAATTTCATTCTTCTAGGTTAAACAGTTCGTTGGAGTAACACTTTTAATTTTTAGGTTTCACTCTGTTTTCTTTTATATGGATACATGTAGTTGGAAGTCTAAATCAAACACGGTTTGTGCTAGCCCTTGGAATCTTGACACAATAGAGTAGTTCCAAGTTCTATCTCTATGGTTTGTTTCCTATTGATGTAGCCCTAAGCAGAGACTGGCGCAAATCACTTTCATGGAAAGGGGTTGCCACGCTTCCAAAAAACTAAGAGTCTCCTGAAATATCAGCATACATTTTTTCACCCAATCTTGATGACACTTTCAGGTAATGATCAGTACGGAATCCCACTTGGCTCACCAAATTTCGTTCTTCTAGGTTAAACCGTTCCTTGGCAGTATCAGTTTTAATTTTTAGGTTTCACTCTGATTTCTCCTATATGGATACATGTAGTTGGAACTCTAAATCAAACACGGTTTGTGCTAGTTCTTGGAAACTTGACTCAATAAAGTAGTTCCAAGTTCTATCTCTATGGTTTGTTTCCTATTGATGTAGCCCTAAGCAGAGACCGGCGCAAATCATTTCATGGAAAGGGGTTGCCAGGCTTCCAAAAAAACTACGAGTTTCCTGAAATCTCAGCATACATTTTTTCACCCAATCTTGAAGACACTTTCAGGTAATGATCAGTAACCCAATCCCACTTTGCTCACCAAATTTCGTTCTTCTAGGTTAAACCGTTCGTTGGCAGTATCAGTTTTAATTTTTAGGTTTCACTCTGTTTTCTCCTATATGGATACATGTAGTTGGAACTCTAAATCAAACACGGTTTGTGCTAGCCCTTTGGAAACTTGACACAATAAAGTAGTTCCAAGTTCTATCTCTATGGTTTGTTTCCTATTGATGTATCCCTAAGCAGAGACTGGCGCAAATCACTTTCATGGAAAGTTGTTGCCAAGCTTCCAAAAAACTACGAGTTTCCTGAAATATCAGCACACATTTTTTCACCCAATCTTGATTACACTTTCAGGTAATGATCAGTACCCCAATCCCACTTGGCTCACCAAATTTCGTTCTTCTAGGTTAAACCGTTCGTTGGCAGTAACAGTTTTAATTTTTAGGTTTCACTCTGTTTTCTCCTATATGGATACATGTAGTTGGAACTCTAAATCAAACACGGTTTGTGCTAGCCCTTGGAAACTAGACACAATAAAGTAGTTCCAAATTTTATTTCTATAGTTTGTTTCCTATTGATGTAGCCCTAAGCAGAGACTGGCACAAATCCCTTTCATGGAAAGGGGTTGCCAAGCTTCCAAAAAACTACGAGTTTCCTGAAATCTCAGCATGCGTTTTTTCACCCAATCGTGATGACACTTTCAGGTAATGATCAGTACCCCATTCCCACTTGGCTCATCAAATTTCGTTCTTCTTGGTTAAACCGTTCGTTGGCAGTAACAGTTTAAATTTTTAGGTTTCACTCTGTTTTCTCCTATATGGATACTTGTATTTGGAACTCTAAATCAAACACGGTTTGTGCTAGCTCTTGGAAACTTGACACAATAAAGTAGTTCCAAGTTCTATCTCTATGGTTTGTTTTTTATTGATGTAGCCCTAAGCAGAGACCGGTGCAAAGCACTTTCATGGAAAGGAGTTGCCAAACTTCCAAAAAACTACGAGTTTCCTGAAATCTCAGCATACATTTTTTCACCCAATCTTGATGACACTTTCAGGTAATGATCAGTACCCCAATCCCACTTGGCTCACCAAATTTCATTCTTCTAGGTTAAACCGTTTGTTGGCAGTATCAGTTTTAAGTTTTAGGTTTCACTCTCTTTTCTCCTGTATGGATATATGTAGTTGGAACTCTAAATCAAACACGGTTTGTGCTAGATCTTGGAAACTTGACACAATAAAGTAGTTCTAAGTTCTATCTCTATGGTTTGTTTCCTATTGATGTAGCCCTAAGCACAGACCGGCGCAAATCACTTTCATGGAAAGGGGTTTCCAAACTTCCAAAAAATTACGAGTTTCCTGAAATCTCATCATACATTTTTTCACCCAATCTTGATGACACTTTCAGGTAATGATCCGTACCCCAATCCCACTTGGCTCACCAAATTTCGTTCTTCTATGTTAAACCGTTCGTTGGCAGTAACAGTTTTAATTTTTAGGTTTCACTCTGTTTTCTCCTATATGGATACATGTAGTTGGAACTCTAAATCAAACACTGTTTGTGCTAGCTCTATGAAAGTTGACACAATAAAGTAGTTCCAAGTTCTATCTCTATGGTTTGTTTCCTATTGATGTAGCCCTAAGCAGAAACTGGCGCAAATCACTTTCATGGAAAGTTGTTGCCAAGCTTCCAAAAAACTACGAGTTTCCTGAAATCTCAGCACACATTTTTTCACCCAATCTTGATGACACTTTCAGGTAATTATCAGTACCCCAATCCCACATGGTTCACCAAATTTCGTTCTTCTAGGTTAAACCGTTCGTTGGCAGAAACAGTTTTAATTTTTAGATTTCACTCTGTTTTCTCCTATATGGATACGTGTAGTTGGAACTCTAAATCAAACACGGTTTGTGCTAGCCCTTGGAAACTTGACACAATAAAGTAGTTCCAAGTTCTGTCTCTATGGTTTGTTTCCTATTGATGTAGCCCTAAGCAGAGACTGGCACAAATCACTTTAATGGAAACGGGTTGCCAAGCTTCCAAAAAACTACAAGTTTCCTGAAATCTCAGCATATATTTTTTCACCCAATCTTGATGACACTTTCAGGTAATGATCAGTACCCCAATCCCACTTGGCTCACCATATTTCGTTCTTCTAGGTTAAACCGTTCGTTGGCAGTAACAGTTTTAATTTTTAGGTTTCACTCTGTTTTCTCCTATATGGATACATGGAGTTGGAACTCTAAATCAAACACGGTTTGTGCTAGCCCTTGGAAACTTGTCACAATAAAGTAGTTCCAAGTTCTCTCTCTATGGTTTGTTTCCTATTGATGTAGCCCTAAGCAGAGACTGGCACAAATCACTTTCATGGAAAGGGGTTGCCAAGCTCCAAAAAACTACGAGTTTCCTGAAATCTCAGCATACGTTTTTTTCTCCCAATTGTGATGACACTTTCAGGTAATGATCAGTACCCCAATCCCAATTGGCTCCCCAAATTTCATTCTTCTAGGTTAAACCGTTCGTTGGCAGTATCAGTTTTAATTTTTAGGTTTCACTCTGTTTTCTCCTATATGGATACATGTAGTTGGAACTCTAAATCAAACACGGTTTGTGCTAGTTCTTTGAAACCTGACACAATAAAGTAATTCCAAGTTCTATCTCTTTGTTTGTTTCCTATTTATGTAGCCCTAAGCAGAGACCAGCCCAAATCATTTCATGGAAAGGGGTTGCCAAACTTCCAAAAAACTACGAGTTTCCTGAAATCTCAGCATACATTTTTTCTCCCAATCGTGATGACACTTTCAGGTAATGATCAGTACCCCAATCCCACTTGGCTCACCAAATTTCGTTCTTCTAGGTTAAACCGTTCGTTGGCAGTAACAGTTTTAATTTTTAGGTTTCACTCTGTTTTCTCCTATATGGATACATGTAGTTGGAAATATAAATCAAACACGGTTTGTGCTAGCTCTTTGAAACTTGACACAATAAAGTAGTTCCAAGTTCTATCTCTATGGTTTGTTTCCTATTGATGTAGCCCTAAGCAGAACTGGCGCAAATCACTTTCATGGAAAGTTGTTCCCAAGCTTCCAAAAAACTACGAGTTTCCTGAAATCTCAGCACACATTTTTTTCACCCAAACTTGATGACACTTTCAGGTAAATATCAGTACCCCAATCCCAATTGGCTCACCAAATTTCATTCTTCTAGGTTAAACCGTTCGTTGGCAGTATCAGTTTTAATTTTTAGGTTTCACTCTGTTTTCTCCTATATGGATACATGTAGTTGGAACTCTAAATCAAACACGGTTTGTACTAGATCTTGGAAACTTGACACAATAAAGTAGTTCCAAGTTCTATCTCTATGGTTTGTTTCTTATTGATGTAGCCCTAAGCAGAGACTGGCGCAAATCACTTTCATGGAAATTTGTTGCCAAGCTTCCAAAAAACTACGAGTTTCCCGAAATCTCAGCACACATTTTTTCACCCAAACTTGATGACACTTTCAGGTAATGATCAGTACCCCAATCCCACTTGGCTCACCAAATTTCATTCTTCTAGGTTAAACAGTTCGTTGGAGTAACACTTTTAATTTTTAGGTTTCACTCTGTTTTCTTTTATATGGATACATGTAGTTGGAAGTCTAAATCAAACACGGTTTGTGCTAGCCCTTGGAATCTTGACACAATAGAGTAGTTCCAAGTTCTATCTCTATGGTTTGTTTCCTATTGATGTAGCCCTAAGCAGAGACTGGCGCAAATCACTTTCATGGAAAGGGGTTGCCACGCTTCCAAAAAACTAAGAGTCTCCTGAAATATCAGCATACATTTTTTCACCCAATCTTGATGACACTTTCAGGTAATGATCAGTACGGAATCCCACTTGGCTCACCAAATTTCGTTCTTCTAGGTTAAACCGTTCCTTGGCAGTATCAGTTTTAATTTTTAGGTTTCACTCTGATTTCTCCTATATGGATACATGTAGTTGGAACTCTAAATCAAACACGGTTTGTGCTAGTTCTTGGAAACTTGACTCAATAAAGTAGTTCCAAGTTCTATCTCTATGGTTTGTTTCCTATTGGTGTAGCCCTAAGCAGAGACCGGCGCAAATCATTTCATGGAAAGGGGTTGCCAGGCTTCCAAAAAACTACGAGTTTCCTGAAATCTCAGCATACATTTTTTCACCCAATCTTGAAGACACTTTCAGGTAATGATCAGTAACCCAATCCCACTTTGCTCACCAAATTTCGTTCTTCTAGGTTAAACCGTTCGTTGGCAGTAACAGTTTTAATTTTTAGGTTTCACTCTGTTTTCTCCTATATGGATACATGTTGTTGGAATTCTAAATCAAACACGGTTTGTGCTAGCCCTTGGAAACTAGACACAATAAAGTAGTTCCATGTTTTATTTCTATGGTTTGTTTCCTATTGATGTAGCCCTAAGCAGAGACTGGCACAAATCCCTTTCATGGAAAGGGGTTGCCAAGCTTCCAAAAAACTACGAGTTTCCTGAAATCTCAGCATGCATTTTTTCACCCAATCTTGATGACACTTTCAGGTAATGATCAGTACCCCAATCCCACTTGGCTCACCAAATTTCGTTCTTCTCGGTTAAACCGTTCGTTGGCAGTAACAATTTTAATTTTTCGGTTTCACTCTGTTTTCTCCTATATGGATAAATGTAGTTAGAACTCTAAATCAAACACGGTTTGTGCTAGCCCTTTCAAATTGACACAATAAAGTAGTTCCAAGTTCTATCTCTATGGTTTGTTTCGTATTGATGTAGCCCTAAGCAGAGATGGGCGCAAATCACTTTCATGGAAAGTTGTTGCCAAGCTTCCAAAAAACTACGAGTTTCCTGAAATCTCAGCACACATTTTTTCACCCAATGTTGATGACACTTTCAGGTAATGATCAGTACCCCAATCACACTTGGCTCACCAAATTTCATTCTTCTAGGTTAAACCGTTCATTGGCAGTATCAGTTTTAATTTTTAGGTTTCACTCTGTTTTCTCCTATATGGATACATGTAGTTGGAACTCTAAATCAAACACGGTTTGTGCTAGCTCTTGGAAATTGACACAATAAAGTAGTTCCAAGTTCTATCTCTATGGTTGTTTCCTTTTGATGTAGCCCTAAGCACAGAGCGGCGCAAATCACTTTCATGGAAAGGGGTTTCCAAACTTCCAAAAAGTACGAGTTTCCTGAAATCTCATCATACATTTTTTCACCCAATCTTGATGACACTTTCAGGTAATGATCCGTACCCCAATCCCACTTGGCTCACCAAATTTCGTTCTTCTAGGTTAAACCATTCGTTGGCAGTAACAGTTTTAATTTTTAGGTAATGATCAGTACCCCAATCCCACTTGGCTCAACAAAATTCGTTCTTCTAGGTTAAACCGTTCGTTGGCAGTAACAGTTTTAATTTTTAGATTTCACTCTGTTTTCTCCTATATGGATACATGTAGTTGGAACTCTAAATCAAACACGGTTTGTGCTAGCTCTTTGAAACTTGACACAATAAAGTAGTTCCAAGGTCTATCTCTATGGTTTGTTTCCTATTGATGTAGTCCTAAGCAGAGACTGGCGCAAAGCACTTTCATGGAAAGGGGTTGCCAAGCTTCCAAAAAACTACGAGTTTCCTGAAATCTCAGCACACATTTTTTCACCCAATCTTTATGACACTTTCAGATAAATATCAGTACCCCAATCCCACTTGGCTCACCAAATTTCGTTCTTCTAGGTTAAACCGTTCGTTGGCAATATCAGTTTTAATTTTTAGGTTTCACTCTGTTTTCTCCTATATGGATACATGTAGTTGGAACTCTAAATCAAACACGGTTTGTGCTAGCCCTTTGGAAACTTGACACAATAAAGTAGTTCCAAGTTCTATTTCTGTGGTTTGTTTTCTATTGATGTAGCCCTAAGCAGAGACTGGCGCAAATCACTTTCATGGAAAGGGGTTGCCAAGCTTCCAAAAAACTACGAGTTTCCTGAAATCTCAGCATACATTTTTTCACCCAATCGTGATGACACTTTCAGGTATTGATCAGTACCCCAATCCACTTGGCTCACCAAATTTCGTTCTTCTAGGTTAAACCGTTCGTTGGCAGTAACAGTTTTAATTTTTAGGTTTCACTCTGTTTTCTCCTATATGAATACATGTAGTTGGAACTCTAAATCAAACACGGTTTGTGCTAGCTCTTGGAAACGTGACACAATAAAGTAGTTCCAAGTTCTAACTCTATGGTTTGTTTCCTATTGATGTAGCCCTAAGCAGAGACTGGTGCAAAGCACTTTCATGGAAATTTGTTGCCAAGCTTCCAAAAACTACGAGTTTCCTGAAATCTCAGCACAGATTTTTTCACCCAATCTTGATAACACTTTCAGGTAATGATCAGTACCCCAATCCCACTTGGCTCACCAAATTTCATTCTTCTAGGTTAAACCGTTCGTTGGCAGTATCAGTTTTAATTTTTAGGTTTCACTTTGTTTTCTCCTATATGGATACATGTAGTTGGAACTCTAAATCAAACACGGTTTGTGCTAGATCTTGGAAACTTGACACAATAAAGTAGTTCCAAGTTCTATCTCTATGGTTTGTTTCCTATTGATGTAGCCCTAAGCACAGACCAGCACAAATCACTTTCATGGAAAGGGGTTTCCAAACTTCCAAAAAATTACGAGTTTCCTGAAATCTCATCATACATTTTTTCACCCAATCTTGATGACACTTTCAGGTAATGATCCGTACCCCAATCCCACTTGGCTCACCAAATTTCGTTCTTCTATGTTAAACCGTTCGTTGGCAGTAACAGTTTTAATTTTTAGGTTTCACTCTGTTTTCTCCTATATGGATACATGTAGTTGGAACTCTAAATCAAACACGGTTTGTGCTAGCTCTATGAAAGTTGACACAATAAAGTAGTTCCAAGTTCTATCTCTATGGTTTGTTTCTTATTGATGTAGCCCTAAGCAGAAACTGGCGCAAATCACTTTCATGGAAAGTTGTTGCCAAGCTTCCAAAAAACTACGAGTTTCCTGAAATGTCAGCACACATTTTTTCACCCAATCTTGATGACACTTTCAGGTAATTATCAGTACCCCAATCCCACATGGTTCACCAAATTTCGTTCTTCTAGGTTAAACCGTTCGTTGGCAGAAACAGTTTTAATTTTTAGATTTCACTCTGTTTTCTCCTATATGGATACGTGTAGTTGGAACTCTAAATCAAACACGGTTTGTGCTAGCCCTTGGAAACTTGACACAATAAAGTAGTTCCAAGTTCTGTCTCTATGGTTTGTTTCCTATTGATGTAGCCCTAAGAAGAGACTGGCACAAATCACTTTAATGGAAACGGGTTGCCAAGCTTCCAAAAAACTACAAGTTTCCTGAAATCTCAGCATATATTTTTTCACCCAATCTTGATGACACTTTCAGGTAATGATCAGTACCCCAATCCCACTTGGCTCACCATATTTCGTTCTTCTAGATTAAACCGTTCGTTGGCAGTAACAGTTTTAATTTTTAGGTTTCACTCTGTTTTCTCCTATATGGATACTTGTAGTTGGAACTCTAAATCAAACACGGTTTGTGCTAGCCCTTGGAAACTTGTCACAATAAAGTAGTTCCAAGTTCTCTCTCTATGGTTTGTTTCCTATTGATGTAGCCCTAAGCAGAGACTGGCACAAATCACTTTCATGGAAAGGGGTTGCCAAGCTCCAAAAAACTACGAGTTTCCTGAAATCTCAGCATACGTTTTTTCTCCCAATCGTGATGACACTTTCAGGTAATGATCAGTACCCCAATCCCACTTGGCTCCCCAAATTTCATTCTTCTAGGTTAAACCGTTCGTTGGCAGTATCAGTTTTAATTTTTAGATTTCACTCTGTTTTCTCCTATATGGATACATGTAGTTGGAACTCTAAATCAAACACGGTTTGTGCTAGTTCTTTGAAACCTGACACAATAAAGTAATTCAAAGTTCTATCTCTTTGGTTTGTTTCCTATTTATGTAGCCCTAAGCAGAGACCAGCCCAAATCATTTCATGGAAAGGGGTTGCCAAACTTCCAAAAAACTACGAGTTTCCTGAAATCTCAGCATACATTTTTTCTCCCAATCGTGATGACACTTTCAGGTAATGATCAGTACCCCAATCCCACTTGGCTCACCAAATTTCGTTCTTCTAGGTTAAACCGTTCGTTGGCAGTAACAGTTTTAATTTTTAGGTTTCACTCTGTTTTCTCCTATATGGATACATGTAGTTGGAAATATAAATCAAACACGGTTTGTGCTAGCTCTTTGAAACTTGACACAATAAAGTAGTTCCAAGTTCTATCTCTATGGTTTGTTTCCTATTGATGTAGCCCTAAGCAGAACTGGCGCAAATCACTTTCATGGAAAGTTGTTCCCAAGCTTCCAAAAAACTACGAGTTTCCTGAAATCTCAGCACACATTTTTTTCACCCAAACTTGATGACACTTTCAGGTAAATATCAGTACCCCAATCCCAATTGGCTCACCAAATTTCATTCTTCTAGGTTAAACCGTTTGTTGGCAGTATCAGTTTTAATTTTTAGGTTTCACTCTGTTTTCTCCTATATGGATACATGTAGTTGGAACTCTAAATCAAACACGGTTTGTACTAGATCTTGGAAACTTGACACAATAAAGTAGTTCCAAGTTCTATCTTTATGGTTTGTTTCCTATTGATGTAGCCCTAAGCAGAGACTGGCGCAAATCACTTTCATGGAAATTTGTTGCCAAGCTTCCAAAAAACTACGAGTTTCCCGAAATCTCAGCACACATTTTTTCACCCAATCTTGATGACACTTTCAGGTAATGATCAGTACCCCAATCCCACTTGGCTCACCAAATTTCATTCTTCTAGGTTAAACAGTTCGTTGGAGTAACACTTTTAATTTTTAGGTTTCACTCTGTTTTCTTTTGTATGGATACATGTAGTTGGAAGTCTAAATCAAACACGGTTTGTGCTAGCCCTTGGAATCTTGACACAATAGAGTAGTTCCAAGTTCTATCTCTATGGTTTGTTTCCTATTGATGTAGCCCTAAGCAGAGACTGGCACAAATCACTTTCATGGAAAGGGGTTGCCAAGCTTCCAAAAAACTACAAGTTTCCTGAAATCTCAGCTTATATTATTTCACCCAATCTTGATGACACTTTCAGGTAATGATCAGTACCCCAATCCCACTTGGCTCACCATATTTCGTTCTTCTAGGTTAAACCGTTCGTTGGCAGTATAAGTTTTAATTTTTAGGTTTCACTCTGTTTTCTCCTATATGGATACATGTATTTGGAACTCTAAATCAAACACGGTTTGTGCTAGCCCTTGGAAACTTGACACAATAAAGTAGTTCCAAGTTCTGTCTCTATGGTTTGTTTCCTATTGATGTAGACCTAAGCAGAGACTGGCACAAATCACTTTAATGGAAACGGGTTGCCAAGCTTCCAAAAAACTACAAGTTTCCTGAAATCTCAGCATATATTTTTTCACCCAATCTTGATGACACTTTCAGGTAATGATCAGTACCCCAATCCCACTTGGCTCACCATATTTCGTTCTTCTAGGTTAAACCGTTCATTGGCAGTAACAGTTTTAATTTTTAGGTTTCACTCTGTTTTCTCCTATATGGATACATGTAGTTGGAACTCTAAATCAAACACGGTTTGTGCTAGCCCTTGGAAACTTGTCACAATAAAGTAGTTCCAAGTTCTCTCTCTATGGTTTGTTTCCTATTGATGTAGCCCTAAGCAGAGACTGGCACAAATCACTTTCATGGAAAGGGGTTGCCAAGCTCCAAAAAACTACGAGTTTCCTGAAATCTCAGTATACATTTTTTCACCCAATCGTGATGACACTTTCAGGTATTGATCAGTACCCCAATCCCACTTGGCTCACCAAATTTCGTTCTTCTAGGTTAAACCGTTCGTTGGCAGTAACAGTTTTAATTTTTAGGTTTCACTCTGTTTTCTCCTATATGAATACATGTAGTTGGAACTCTAAATCAAACACGGTTTGTGCTAGCTCTTGGTAACGTGACACAATAAAGTAGTTCCAAGTTCTAACTTTATGGTTTGTTTCCTATTGATGTAGCCCTAAGCAGAGACTGGCGCAAATCACTTTCATGGGAATTTGTTGCCAAGCTTCCAAAAACTACGAGTTTCCTGAAATCTCAGCACACATTTTTTCACCCAATCTTGATAACACTTTCAGGTAATGATCAGTACCCCAATCCCACTTGGCTCACCAAATTTCATTCTTCTAGGTTAAACCGTTCGTTGGCAGTATCAGTATTAATTTTTAGGTTTCACTCTGTTTTCTCCTGTATGGATACATGTAGTTGGAAGTCTAAATCAAACACGGTTTGTGCTAGATCTTGGAAACTTGACACAATAAAGTAGTTCCTAGTTCTATCTCTATGGTTTTTTTCCTATTGATGTAGCCCTAATCAGAGACCGGCGCAAATCACTTTCATGGAAAGGGGTTGCCAAACTTCCAAAAAACTACGAGTTTCCTGAAATCTCACCATACATTTTTTCACCCAATCTTGATGACACTTTCAGGTAATGATCAGTACCCCAATCCTACTTGGCTCACCATATTTCGTTCTTCTAGGTTAAACCGTTCATTGGCAGTAAAAGTTTTAATTTTTAGGTTTGACTCTGTTTTCTCCTATATGGATACATGTAGTTGGAACTCTAAATCAAACACGGTTTGTGCTAGCTCTATGAAAGTTGACACAATAAAGTAGTTCCAAGTTCTATCTCTATGGTTTGTTTCCTATTGATGTAGCACTAAGCAGAGACTGGCGCAAATCACTTTCATGGAAAGTTGTTGCCAAGCTTCCAAAAAACTGAGTTTCCTGAAATATCAGCACACATTTTTTCACCCAATCTTGATTACACTTTCAGGTAATGATCAGTACCCCAATCCCACTTGGCTCACCAAATTTCGTTCTTCTAGGTTAAACCGTTCGTTGGCAGTAACAGTTTTAATTTTTAGGTTTCACTCTGTTTTCTCCTATATGGATACATGTAGTTGGAACTCTAAATCAAACACGGTTTGTGCTAGCCCTTGGAAACTAGACACAATAAAGTAGTTCCAAGTTTTATTTCTATGGTTTGTTTCCTATTGATGTAGCCCTAAGCAGAGACTGGCACAAATCCCTTTCATGGAAAGGGGTTGCCAAGCTTCCAAAAAACTACGAGTTTCCTGAAATCTCAGCATGCGTTTTTTCACCCAATCGTGATGACACTTTCAGGTAATGATCAGTACCCCAATCCCACTTGGCTCATCAAATTTCGTTCTTCTCGGTTAAACCGTTCGTTGGCAGTAACAGTTTAAATTTTTAGGTTTCACTCTGTTTTCTCCTATATGGATACTTGTAGTTGGAACTCTAAATCAAACACGGTTTGTGCTAGCTCTTTGAAACTTGACACAATAAAGTAGTTCCAAGTTCTATCTCTATGGTTTGTTTCCTATTGACGTAGCCCTAAGCAGAGAAGGGCGCAAATCCCTTTCATGGAAATTTGTTGCCAAGCTTCCAAAAAACTACGAGTTTCATGAAATCTCAGCACACATTTTTTCACCCAGTGTTGATGACACTTTCAGGTAATGATCAGTACCCCAATCCCACTTGGCTCACCAAATTTCATTCTTCAAGGTTAAACCGTTCGTTGGCAGTATCAGTTTTAATTTTTAGGTTTCACTCTGTTTTCTCCTATATGGATACATGTATTTGGAACTCTAAATCAAACACGGTTTGTGCTAGGTCTTGGAAACTTGACACAATAAAGTAGTTCCAAGTTCTATCTCTATGGTTTGTTTTTTATTGATGTAGCCCTAAGCAGAGACCGGCGCAAAGCACTTTCATGGAAAGCAGTTGCCAAACTTCCAAAAAACTACGAGTTTCCTGAAATCTCAGCATACATTTTTTCACCCAATCTTGATGACACTTTCAGGTAATGATCAGTGCCCCAATCCCACTTGGCTCACCAAATTTCATTCTTCTAGGTTAAACCGTTCGTTGGCAGTATCAGTTTTAAGTTTTAGGTTGCACTCTCTTTTCTCCTGTATGGATACATGTATTTGGAACTCTAAATCAAACACGGTTTGTGCTAGGTCTTGGAAACTTGACACAATAAAGTAGTTCCAAGTTCTATCTCTATGGTTTGTTTTTTATTGATGTAGCCCTAAGCAGAGACCGGCGCAAAGCACTTTCATGGAAAGGAGTTGCCAAACTTCCAAAAAACTACGAGTTTCCTGAAATCTCAGCATACATTTTTTCACCCAATCCTGATGACACTTTCAGGTAATGATCAGTGCCCCAATCCCACTTGGCTCACCAAATTTCATTCTTCTAGGTTAAACCGTTCGTTGGCAGTATCAGTTTTAAGTTTTAGGTTGCACTCTCTTTTCTCCTGTATGGATACATGTAGTTGGAACTCTAAATCAAACACGGTTTGTGCTAGATCTTGGAAACTTGACACAATAAAGTAGTTCCAAGTTCTATCTCTATGGTTTGTTTCCTATTGATGTAGGCCTAAGCACAGACCGGCGCAAATCACTTTCATGGAAAGGGGTTTCCAAACTTCCAAAAAATTAAGAGTTTCCTGAAATCTCATCATACATTTTTTCACCCAATCTTGATGACACTTTCAGGTAATGATCCGTACCCCAATCCCACTTGGCTCACCAAATTTCGTTCTTCTATGTTAAACCGTTCATTGGCAGTAACAGTTTTAATTTTTAGGTTTCACTCTGTTTTCTCCTATTTGGATACATGTAGTTGGAACTCTAAATCAAACACGGTTTGTGCTAGCCCTTGGAAACTAGACACAATAAAGTAGTTCCATGTTTTATTTCTATGGCTTGTTTCCTATTGATGTAGCCCTAAGCAGAGACTGGCACAAATCCCTTTCATGGAAAGGGGTTGCCAAGCTTCCAAAAAACTACGAATTTCCTGAAATCTCAGCATGCATTTTTTCACCCAAACTTGATGACACTTTCAGGTATGATCAGTACCCCAATCCCACTTGGCTCACCAAATTTCGTTCTTCTCGGATAAACCGTTCGTTGGCAGTAACAATTTTAATTTTTAGGTTTCACTCTGTTTTCTCCTATATGGATAAATGTAGTTAGAACTCTAAATCAAACACGGTTTGTGCTAGCTCTTTGAAATTGACACAATAAAGTAGTTCCAAGTTCTATCTCTATGGTTTGTTTCGTATTGATGTAGCCCTAAGCAGAGATGGGCGCAAATCACTTTCATGGAAATTTGTTGCCAAGCTTCCAAAAAACTACGAGTTTCCTGAAATCTCAGCACACATTTTTTCACCCAATGTTGATGACACTTTCAGGTAGTGATCAGTACCCCAATCACACTTGGCTCACCAAATTTCATTCTTCTAGGTTAAACCATTCATTGGCAGTATAAGTTTTAATTTTTAGGTTTCACTCTGTTTTCTCCTATATGGATACATGTATTTGGAACTCTAAATCAAACACGGTTTGTGCTAGATCTTGGAAACATGACACAATAAAGTAGTTCCAAGTTCTATCTCTATGATTTGTTTTTTATTGATGTAGCCATGAGCAGAGACCGGCGCGAATCACTTTCATGGAAAGGAGTTGCCAAACTTCCAAAAAACTACGAGTTTCCTGAAATCTCAGCATACATTTTTTCACCCAATCTTGATGACACTTTCAAGTAATGATCAGTACCCCAATCCCACTTGGCTCACCAAATTTCATTCTTCTAGGTTAAACCGTTCGTTGGCAGTATCAGTTTTAATTTTTAGGTTTCACTCTGTTTTCTCCTGTATGGATACATGTAGTTGGAACTCTAAATCAAACACGGTTTGTGCTAGATCTTGGAAACTTGACACAATAAAGTAGTTCCAAGTTCTATCTCTATGGTTGTTTCCTTTTGATGTAGCCCTAAGCACAGAGCGGTGCAAATCACTTTCATGGAAAGGGGTTTCCAAACTTCCAAAAAGTACGAGTTTCCTGAAATCTCATCAAACATTTTTTCACCCAATATTGATGACACTTTCAGGTAATGATCCGTACGCCAATCCCACTTGGCTCACCAAATTTCGTTCTTCTAGGTTAAACCATTCGTTGGCAGTAACAGTTTTAATTTTTAGGTAATGATCAGTACCCCAATCCCACTTGGCTCAACAAATTTCGTTCTTCTAGGTTAAACCGTTCGTTGGCAGTATCAGTTTTAATTTTTAGGTTTCACTCTGTTTTCTCCTATATGGATACATGTAGTTGGAACTCTAAATCAAACACGGTTTGTGCTAGCTCTTGGAAACGTGACACAATAAAGTAGTTCCAAGTTCTATCTCTATGGTTTGTTTCCTATTGATGTAGCCCTAAGCAGAGACCTGCGCAAATCACTTTCATGGAAAGTTGTTGCCAAGCTTCCAAAAAACTACGAGTTTCCTGAAATCTCAGCACACATTTTTTCACCCAATCTTGATGACACTTTCAGGTAATGATCAGTACCCCAATCCCACTTGGCTCACCAAATTTCGTTCTTCTCGGTTAAACCGTTCGTTGGCAGTAACAATTTTAATTTTTAGGTTTCACTCTGTTTTCTCCTATATGGATAAATGTAGTTAGAACTCTAAATCAAACACGGTTTGTGCTAGCTCTTTGAAATTGACACAATAAAGTAGTTCCAAGTTCTATCTCTATGGTTTGTTTCGTATTGATGTAGCCCTAAGCAGAGATGGGCGCAAATCACTTTCATGGAAATTTGTTGCCAAGCTTCCAAAAAACTACGAGTTTCCTGAAATCTCAGCACACATTTTTTCACCCAATGTTGATGACACTTTCAGGCAATGATCAGTACCCCAATCACACTTGGCTCACTAAATTTCATTCTTCTAGGTTAAACCGTTCGTTGGCAGTATAAGTTTTAATTTTTAGGTTTCACTCTGTTTTCTCCTATATGGATACATGTATTTGGAACTCTAAATCAAACACGGTTTGTGCTAGATCTTGGAAACATGACACAATAAAGTAGTTCCAAGTTCTATCTCTATGATTTGTTTTTTATTGATGTAGCCATGAGCAGAGACCGGCGCGAATCACTTTCATGGAAAGGAGTTGCCAAACTTCCAAAAAACTACGAGTTTCCTGAAATCTCAGCATACATTTTTTCACCCAATCTTGATGACACTTTCAAGTAATGATCAGTACCCCAATCCCACTTGGCTCACCAAATTTCATTCTTCTAGGTTAAACCGTTCGTTGGCAGTATCAGTTTTAATTTTTAGGTTTCACTCTGTTTTCTCCTGTATGGATACATGTAGTTGGAACTCTAAATCAAACACGGTTTGTGCTAGATCTTGGAAACTTGACACAATAAAGTAGTTCCAAGTTCTATCTCTATGATTGTTTCCTTTTGATGTAGCCCTAAGCACAGAGCGGTGCAAATCACTTTCATGGAAAGGGGTTTCCAAACTTCCAAAAAGTACGAGTTTCCTGAAATCTCATCATACATTTTTTCACCCAATATTGATGACACTTTCAGGTAATGATCCGTACCCCAATCCCACTTGGCTCACCAAATTTCGTTCTTCTAGGTTAAACCATTCGTTGGCAGTAACAGTTTTAATTTTTAGGTAATGATCAGTACCCCAATCCCACTTGGCTCAACAAATTTCGTTCTTCTAGGTTAAACCGTTCGTTGGCAGTATCAGTTTTAATTTTTAGGTTTCACTCTGTTTTCTCCTATATGGATACATGTAGTTGGAACTCTAAATCAAACACGGTTTGTGCTAGCTCTTGGAAACGTGACACAATAAAGTAGTTCCAAGTTCTATCTCTATGGTTTGTTTCCTATTGATGTAGCCCTAAGCAGAGACCTGCGCAAATCACTTTCATGGAAAGTTGTTGCCAAGCTTCCAAAAAACTACGAGTTTCCTGACATATCAGAACACATTTTTTCACCCAATCTTGATGACACTTTCAGGTAATGATCAGTACCCCAATCCCACTTGGCTCACCAAATTTCGTTCTTCTCGGTTAAACCGTTCGTTGGCAGTAACAATTTTAATTTTTAGGTTTCACTCTGTTTTCTCCTATATGGATAAATGTATTTAGAACTCTAAATCAAACACGGTTTGTGCTAGCTCTTTGAAATTGACACAATAAAGTAGTTCCAAGTTCTATCTCTATGGTTTGTTTCGTATTGATGTAGCCCTATGCAGAGATGGGCGCAAATCACTTTCATGGAAATTTGTTGCCAAGCTTCCAAAAAACTACGAGTTTCCTGAAATCTCAGCACACATTTTTTCACCCAATGTTGATGACACTTTCAGGTAATGATCAGTACCCCAATCACACTTGGCTCACCAAATTTCATTCTTCTAGGTTAAACCGTTCGTTGGCAGTATAAGTTTTAATTTTTAGGTTTCACTCTGTTTTCTCCTATATGGATACATGTATTTGGAACTCTAAATCAAACACGGTTTGTGCTAGATCTTGGAAACATGACACAATAAAGTAGTTCCAAGTTCTATCTCTATGATTTGTTTTTTATTGATGTAGCCATGAGCAGAGACCGGCGCGAATCACTTTCATGGAAAGGAGTTGCCAAACTTCCAAAAAACTACGAGTTTCCTGAAATCTCAGCATACATTTTTTCACCCAATCTTGATGACACTTTCAAGTAATGATCAGTACCCCAATCGCACTTGGCTCACCAAATTTCATTCTTCTAGGTTAAACCGTTCGTTGGCAGTATCAGTTTTAATTTTTAGGTTTCACTCTGTTTTCTCCTGTATGGATACATGTAGTTGGAACTCTAAATCAAACACGGTTTGTGCTAGATCTTGGAAACTTGACACAATAAAGTAGTTCCAAGTTCTATCTCTATGGTTGTTTCCTTTTGATGTAGCCCTAAGCACAGAGCGGTGCAAATCACTTTCATGGAAAGGGGTTTCCAAACTTCCAAAAAGTACGAGTTTCCTGAAATCTCATCATACATTTTTTCACCCAATATTGATGACACTTTCAGGTAATGATCCGTACCCCAATCCCACTTGGCTCACCAAATTTCGTTCTTCTAGGTTAAACCATTCGTTGGCAGTAACAGTTTTAATTTTTAGGTAATGATCAGTACCCCAATCCCACTTGGCTCAACAAATTTCGTTCTTCTAGGTTAAACCGTTCGTTGGCAGTATCAGTTTAAATTTTTAGGTTTCACTCTGTTTTCTCCTATATGGATACATGTATTTGGAACTCTAAATCAAACACGGTTTGTGCTAGGTCTTGGAAACTTGACACAATAAAGTAGTTCCAAGTTCTATCTCTATGGTTTGTTTTTTATTGATGTAGCCCTAAGCAGAGACCGGCGCAAAGCACTTTCATGGAAAGGAGTTGCCAAACTTCCAAAAAACTACGAGTTTCCTGAAATCTCAGCATACATTTTTTCACCCAATCTTGATGACACTTTCAGGTAATGATCAGTGCCCCAATCCCACTTGGCTCACCAAATTTCATTCTTCTAGGTTAAACCGTTCGTTGGCAGTATCAGTTTTAAGTTTTAGGTTGCACTCTCTTTTCTCCTGTATGGATACATGTAGTTGGAACTCTAAATCAAACACGGTTTGTGCTAGATCTTGGAAACTTGACACAATAAAGTAGTTCCAAGTTCTATCTCTATGGTTTGTTTCCTATTGATGTAGGCCTAAGCACAGACCGGCGCAAATCACTTTCATGGAAAGGGGTTTCCAAACTTCCAAAAAATTAAGAGTTTCCTGAAATCTCATCATACATTTTTTCACCCAATCTTGATGACACTTTCAGGTAATGATCCGTACCCCAATCCCACTTGGCTCACCAAATTTCGTTCTTCTATGTTAAACCGTTCATTGGCAGTAACAGTTTTAATTTTTAGGTTTCACTCTGTTTTCTCCTATTTGGATACATGTAGTTGGAACTCTAAATCAAACACGGTTTGTGCTAGCCCTTGGAAACTAGACACAATAAAGTAGTTCCATGTTTTATTTCTATGGCTTGTTTCCTATTGATGTAGCCCTAAGCAGAGACTGGCACAAATCCCTTTCATGGAAAGGGGTTGCCAAGCTTCCAAAAAACTACGAATTTCCTGAAATCTCAGCATGCATTTTTTCACCCAAACTTGATGACACTTTCAGGTATGATCAGTACCCCAATCCCACTTGGCTCACCAAATTTCGTTCTTCTCGGATAAACCGTTCGTTGGCAGTAACAATTTTAATTTTTAGGTTTCACTCTGTTTTCTCCTATATGGATAAATGTAGTTAGAACTCTAAATCAAACACGGTTTGTGCTAGCTCTTTGAAATTGACACAATAAAGTAGTTCCAAGTTCTATCTCTATGGTTTGTTTCGTATTGATGTAGCCCTAAGCAGAGATGGGCGCAAATCACTTTCATGGAAATTTGTTGCCAAGCTTCCAAAAAACTACGAGTTTCCTGAAATCTCAGCACACATTTTTTCACCCAATGTTGATGACACTTTCAGGTAGTGATCAGTACCCCAATCACACTTGGCTCACCAAATTTCATTCTTCTAGGTTAAACCATTCATTGGCAGTATAAGTTTTAATTTTTAGGTTTCACTCTGTTTTCTCCTATATGGATACATGTATTTGGAACTCTAAATCAAACACGGTTTGTGCTAGATCTTGGAAACATGACACAATAAAGTAGTTCCAAGTTCTATCTCTATGATTTGTTTTTTATTGATGTAGCCATGAGCAGAGACCGGCGCGAATCACTTTCATGGAAAGGAGTTGCCAAACTTCCAAAAAACTACGAGTTTCCTGAAATCTCAGCATACATTTTTTCACCCAATCTTGATGACACTTTCAAGTAATGATCAGTACCCCAATCCCACTTGGCTCACCAAATTTCATTCTTCTAGGTTAAACCGTTCGTTGGCAGTATCAGTTTTAATTTTTAGGTTTCACTCTGTTTTCTCCTGTATGGATACATGTAGTTGGAACTCTAAATCAAACACGGTTTGTGCTAGATCTTGGAAACTTGACACAATAAAGTAGTTCCAAGTTCTATCTCTATGGTTGTTTCCTTTTGATGTAGCCCTAAGCACAGAGCGGTGCAAATCACTTTCATGGAAAGGGGTTTCCAAACTTCCAAAAAGTACGAGTTTCCTGAAATCTCATCAAACATTTTTTCACCCAATATTGATGACACTTTCAGGTAATGATCCGTACGCCAATCCCACTTGGCTCACCAAATTTCGTTCTTCTAGGTTAAACCATTCGTTGGCAGTAACAGTTTTAATTTTTAGGTAATGATCAGTACCCCAATCCCACTTGGCTCAACAAATTTCGTTCTTCTAGGTTAAACCGTTCGTTGGCAGTATCAGTTTTAATTTTTAGGTTTCACTCTGTTTTCTCCTATATGGATACATGTAGTTGGAACTCTAAATCAAACACGGTTTGTGCTAGCTCTTGGAAACGTGACACAATAAAGTAGTTCCAAGTTCTATCTCTATGGTTTGTTTCCTATTGATGTAGCCCTAAGCAGAGACCTGCGCAAATCACTTTCATGGAAAGTTGTTGCCAAGCTTCCAAAAAACTACGAGTTTCCTGAAATCTCAGCACACATTTTTTCACCCAATCTTGATGACACTTTCAGGTAATGATCAGTACCCCAATCCCACTTGGCTCACCAAATTTCGTTCTTCTCGGTTAAACCGTTCGTTGGCAGTAACAATTTTAATTTTTAGGTTTCACTCTGTTTTCTCCTATATGGATAAATGTAGTTAGAACTCTAAATCAAACACGGTTTGTGCTAGCTCTTTGAAATTGACACAATAAAGTAGTTCCAAGTTCTATCTCTATGGTTTGTTTCGTATTGATGTAGCCCTAAGCAGAGATGGGCGCAAATCACTTTCATGGAAATTTGTTGCCAAGCTTCCAAAAAACTACGAGTTTCCTGAAATCTCAGCACACATTTTTTCACCCAATGTTGATGACACTTTCAGGCAATGATCAGTACCCCAATCACACTTGGCTCACTAAATTTCATTCTTCTAGGTTAAACCGTTCGTTGGCAGTATAAGTTTTAATTTTTAGGTTTCACTCTGTTTTCTCCTATATGGATACATGTATTTGGAACTCTAAATCAAACACGGTTTGTGCTAGATCTTGGAAACATGACACAATAAAGTAGTTCCAAGTTCTATCTCTATGATTTGTTTTTTATTGATGTAGCCATGAGCAGAGACCGGCGCGAATCACTTTCATGGAAAGGAGTTGCCAAACTTCCAAAAAACTACGAGTTTCCTGAAATCTCAGCATACATTTTTTCACCCAATCTTGATGACACTTTCAAGTAATGATCAGTACCCCAATCCCACTTGGCTCACCAAATTTCATTCTTCTAGGTTAAACCGTTCGTTGGCAGTATCAGTTTTAATTTTTAGGTTTCACTCTGTTTTCTCCTGTATGGATACATGTAGTTGGAACTCTAAATCAAACACGGTTTGTGCTAGATCTTGGAAACTTGACACAATAAAGTAGTTCCAAGTTCTATCTCTATGATTGTTTCCTTTTGATGTAGCCCTAAGCACAGAGCGGTGCAAATCACTTTCATGGAAAGGGGTTTCCAAACTTCCAAAAAGTACGAGTTTCCTGAAATCTCATCATACATTTTTTCACCCAATATTGATGACACTTTCAGGTAATGATCCGTACCCCAATCCCACTTGGCTCACCAAATTTCGTTCTTCTAGGTTAAACCATTCGTTGGCAGTAACAGTTTTAATTTTTAGGTAATGATCAGTACCCCAATCCCACTTGGCTCAACAAATTTCGTTCTTCTAGGTTAAACCGTTCGTTGGCAGTATCAGTTTTAATTTTTAGGTTTCACTCTGTTTTCTCCTATATGGATACATGTAGTTGGAACTCTAAATCAAACACGGTTTGTGCTAGCTCTTGGAAACGTGACACAATAAAGTAGTTCCAAGTTCTATCTCTATGGTTTGTTTCCTATTGATGTAGCCCTAAGCAGAGACCTGCGCAAATCACTTTCATGGAAAGTTGTTGCCAAGCTTCCAAAAAACTACGAGTTTCCTGACATATCAGAACACATTTTTTCACCCAATCTTGATGACACTTTCAGGTAATGATCAGTACCCCAATCCCACTTGGCTCACCAAATTTCGTTCTTCTCGGTTAAACCGTTCGTTGGCAGTAACAATTTTAATTTTTAGGTTTCACTCTGTTTTCTCCTATATGGATAAATGTATTTAGAACTCTAAATCAAACACGGTTTGTGCTAGCTCTTTGAAATTGACACAATAAAGTAGTTCCAAGTTCTATCTCTATGGTTTGTTTCGTATTGATGTAGCCCTAAGCAGAGATGGGCGCAAATCACTTTCATGGAAATTTGTTGCCAAGCTTCCAAAAAACTACGAGTTTCCTGAAATCTCAGCACACATTTTTTCACCCAATGTTGATGACACTTTCAGGTAATGATCAGTACCCCAATCACACTTGGCTCACCAAATTTCATTCTTCTAGGTTAAACCGTTCGTTGGCAGTATAAGTTTTAATTTTTAGGTTTCACTCTGTTTTCTCCTATATGGATACATGTATTTGGAACTCTAAATCAAACACGGTTTGTGCTAGATCTTGGAAACATGACACAATAAAGTAGTTCCAAGTTCTATCTCTATGATTTGTTTTTTATTGATGTAGCCATGAGCAGAGACCGGCGCGAATCACTTTCATGGAAAGGAGTTGCCAAACTTCCAAAAAACTACGAGTTTCCTGAAATCTCAGCATACATTTTTTCACCCAATCTTGATGACACTTTCAAGTAATGATCAGTACCCCAATCGCACTTGGCTCACCAAATTTCATTCTTCTAGGTTAAACCGTTCGTTGGCAGTATCAGTTTTAATTTTTAGGTTTCACTCTGTTTTCTCCTGTATGGATACATGTAGTTGGAACTCTAAATCAAACACGGTTTGTGCTAGATCTTGGAAACTTGACACAATAAAGTAGTTCCAAGTTCTATCTCTATGGTTGTTTCCTTTTGATGTAGCCCTAAGCACAGAGCGGTGCAAATCACTTTCATGGAAAGGGGTTTCCAAACTTCCAAAAAGTACGAGTTTCCTGAAATCTCATCATACATTTTTTCACCCAATATTGATGACACTTTCAGGTAATGATCCGTACCCCAATCCCACTTGGCTCACCAAATTTCGTTCTTCTAGGTTAAACCATTCGTTGGCAGTAACAGTTTTAATTTTTAGGTAATGATCAGTACCCCAATCCCACTTGGCTCAACAAATTTCGTTCTTCTAGGTTAAACCGTTCGTTGGCAGTATCAGTTTAAATTTTTAGGTTTCACTCTGTTTTCTCCTATATGGATACATGTAGTTGGAACTCTAAATCAAACACGGTTTGTGCTAGCTCTTGGAAACGTGACACAATAAAGTAGTTCCAAGTTCTATCTCTATGGTTTGTTTCCTATTGATGTAGCCCTAAGCAGAGACCTGCGCAAATCACTTTCATGGAAAGTTGTTGCCAAGCTTCCAAAAAACTACGAGTTTCCTGACATATCAGAACACATTTTTTCACCCAATCTTGATGACACTTTCAGGTAATGATCAGTACCCCAATCCCACTTGGCTCACCAAATTTCATTCTTCTAGGTTAAACAGTTCGTTGGAGTAACACTTTTAATTTTTAGGTTTCACTCTGTTTTCTTTTATATGGATACATGTAGTTGGAAGTCTAAATCAAACACGGTTTGTGCTAGCCCTTGGAATCTTGACACAATAGAGTAGTTCCAAGTTCTATCTCTATGGTTTGTTTCCTATTGATGTAGCCCTAAGCAGAGACTGGCGCAAATCACTTTCATGGAAAGGGGTTGCCATGCTTCCAAAAAACTAAGAGTCTCCTGAAATCTCAGCATACATTTTTTCACTCAATCTTGATGACACTTTCAGGTAATGAGCAGTACGGAATCCCACATGGCTCACCAAATTTCGTTCTTCTAGGTTAAACCGTTCCTTGGCAGTATCAGTTTTAATTTTTAGGTTTCACTCTGATTTCTCCTATATGGATACATGTAGTTGGAACTCTAAATCAAACACGGTTTGTGCTAGTTCTTGGAAACTTGAC